>NW_024870731.1:22305000-22905000 GCF_019054845.1 Dipodomys spectabilis | reverse complement strand
ATATTTAGGAACTATCCTTAAACAGACTCTCAAGAAAAATTTTTAATAACTCCTATGTTTGATTATATTTTCAAGATGCAAATATCTTATTGATTTTGCAAATGCCAAGACAAATAGTGAGGGGAGTGGTGTTTTCGGGTGAAATCAAACTTAATAGATGTAATTAAAATGAAGTATTGTTCCTTGTAGGTTTGGATAAGTGGATCTGAATTTGCAGAGATCCCTTCCATCAGAAAATATAGTTTCGCTTGGCATTGTGTTTCTTCTCATACACAAGTTGTCAAATGTGAGTGAGAAGGTTGTTCGTCTCACAGCTCACTTGTCAGGATATATTATAGGCATGTCAAAGTTGAAAGCCTGGCATTCACACCAGCTAACAGCAGATGCTTGTAGAGAAGCAAAATGAGAAATGCTAATCTCCAAATAACCCAAGCCCTCTTCTGGTGTGGTATTTGGTAAGAGAATTAATTACCCCCATCCTTTGCTGGAGAACTAACACTGAATCAGCAAGGCCAAGTTTAGGGCAGCCAGTTTTGGAACTTGCTGAGTACATTACCTCTTATAACAAGGTTTTAAATGTCAACACTTTTTTTCTAATGTATGCAAGGAATCCTAATTGAGAAGCTAGACCATATACTATGCAAGATCCATCTATATGTTTCTTTTTTTTAAATGTTGAAAAATAAGGTTAACTTTTATGGTGAATATTTTATGGCCTGCTTTCTGTAATGTGCCGTACAAATTAAAAGCGATGGAAACTGATGGGTGGTGAGGATAAAAGAGCAGTGTTGACCTTTTGGAAAAATCATTCATCATGCTACTTCTGTAAGTGGTTTTCCAGTTGCAGCCCATACTGGCTAATCATTACATTTCACTCTCAGTTCTACAGGGGTTGACTCTCTTGTTGTGGATTGCGTTTCTTTTTAAATTTTTTGGCTATTTTTATTATAGATATTTCATTACCGATTGGTTCCTGCAGGAGAAGGGGGCATGTGAACTGAGGGGGAAGAGGTGGTGGAATTCATTTCGTTTCTTTCTGCTGGTCTTCACAACTTTTCTTCGTAGCTGAGATGGACCTTAAGCAATCCATTCACCTACTGTCCTTTAAATATTCTTGTTCACTGGTAGTAGCTATGGGCTTGAAGATTTAATAAGAGTTACTGATCATGCACCATGATCCATTTTTGGTTTCATGCAGATCAAAGTCCTATCAGTTGCAAGTCAATGGGGAAAGCAAGGTTTGCCTCTTGGTTCAGCCAAGAACTAGGAAGCATGGAATTTTTTATAATGAAGTATAAATCTGTATCTTGGACCCAAAGTGGATCCATGGTTGGGCCTCTGGTAGGCTCTAGCTCACCAATGTAGATTTCTATGGGCTTTTTAGCCCTTATTTGAGCTTTTCTCCTGACTTTCATCAAGCCCCCTAGAGTTCAGACATACATAAGTTAATACATAAGACCCCCTTATGGATGAATCAGCTTTTAAGAACTGGAGTCTAGGAGGACACCTAGCACGTAGTCTAGATGAGGATGTTTAAGGGAAATGTACCTCAAGTACTAAGAGAGACTGATCTGTGTCTGCTAAGAAATACAACCAATTATAGTACTGTGCCTCACAGAGCTTGTTTTTTAAATTTATGTACATTATAATCTATTAATCTAGGGATTTTGTCCTTTGCTGGGCTATAGAGTAGTTTGATTGTAATAACATAGAAATTGGAGGTACCAAATATGAGAAAAAAACTAAAAAAATGTTATATTGTTCTCTTTTTCTAATCAAATGAAGTATCAAGAAATATCTAGATATTTCCTGTTCTCTTGTCTTCCCCCGCCTGAGACTGGGATTCTACAGCTGGGTGAGTGTTGTGGGCCCCCACCTAGTATTGCTTATTTGAGTGGTGAGTGTATACAGATGAGCACTATCACTTGTGACTTTGTAGCAAACCTTTTATTCGTTTGGTTTGGTATGGGGAGAAAGCTTGGAACATGTTAGTTTATTGTGAAGGCATAAATTATAGGCCTATAGCCAATTAGAATACTTTTGTCTCATTTTTGGATTCTGATGAACACATCTCTCTCTATACTTTGGCATACAAAAGCAAGAAACATGATTTTTAGACAACCATAAAATATTTTAACAGAAGTTGCATTTTTATTCCTTTTGTTAGAGTTGTAAACTCAATCTTGGGGAAAGGGCACTTAGAAAAACAGACTCTATTAATACCAGATGTTTCAAGTTTCTATAACAGTGTACAAGGAGACTAAAATGAATTAACATAACTTTTTGGAGTCCCACGCTTATAGAAAACAGGGGTGCTGTTGAGTCTGAGTTCTCTTCCTGCTACAGACCTACAAACTCATCTAGAGCCACAACTGCCCTTGTCCCTCACAAGTGTCAGAGAGTGAGAGGAGTTTCCTGTAATTTGAAACTCTTTCTGAGAGTTTCCTTCACTTTTTACTCTTCTTGCTTTTCATGTGATAACTGCTAGTCACATGTGACTGCTTACAATGCATGAAAATTGAACAAAGAGTAGTTCCGTAGACACATTAGGCTCACTTCAAAAGTTTTCCTAAGTACCTGTGGCTATTGTCTCTCTTGCAGCATAGCAGGATAATGTGGCTAGGTACGTCCATTACCATTGCTGCTTCGTGTTCTTGGTTACTCAGGCTTCCTGATCATTCTCTCTTTTAGGGGCTGTTTTATCCCGATTCTGGTAGTGGTTTGGGTCATTGCAACTTTACACAGCTTTTCATCAAATGATCATATAGCCAACTCTTCTGTATTTTACCTTCCAAGTCACTGTCTCTATGTTCATCACCCTCTTGCTATCACTGTTGGTGTAAAACAAAACAAAACCCTCCACATGGAACACACATTACATTCCTTGAGTTTCTCCATTGCACATTTCTCTATACCTCATGGTGATACTCCAAGCCAGTGGTTTGCCATCTAGGAAGTATGACTCTCCTACGGAGTATCTGGAAAAGTAAGAAGGACTATTGGCATTTGGAGAGCAGAAACTAAGCTGCTAAATGTCATCCAGTACATGAAACAGTTCTGCACAATGAAGAATTGTTTCAACCCAAATGCCAATACTGACCTTGTTAAGAAATGCTCTTCTAACCTTCAAATTGTATTTCAAAGCATCCTTTCCTCTGGTTACTACCTCTTGACTTTTAAGGGATGTTACCTCATATGACATTAGCATCTCTAATAAGAGTTTTTTTGGGGGGTCTCCAAACCTACTGCTTTTCTATATTGTTCCTCCTCCTACTCATGTCCTACATTCTTGCTTCATCTTTTTTTTTTTAACATGCACATTCAATTCCTTTGCACATCTCTCTTTTTCCTCCTCATGAGGTGAAATTCTGACACTTTCTCATTTTATCAACTTCTTTCTACACTGGGCCTGAATGGATGGATTAAGAAGAACACAAAGCCATATTGGCTTCTTTGTTTTAGATGATGCATATCCATAAGTTCTATGTAGATCCTCTTCTCTGTGTGGTATACCAGTATTGCTTTTATAATCCTTTTATTCTCTGAGCCAACTATGTCACATCTTTACTTTCACTTTAACCCTCTAACCCACCTCCACTTCTCCCATTTTGCTGATTTCCTCAGTTGGATTTCATTGTGGAATGGAAGCAACCAGAGGAAGCTACCTCCTCTCCTCCGGCTGTTGTACAAGCCTACCTCTATCTTATCTGTCCATATCTCCATCACCTATCTCCCTTGGTTGTGCTTGGCATGAGTGTATAAAGCCTATGTTAGCTCCCTTTCATCCTCAAGAGAACATCTGGTTTCTTTACCATGGCCTCAAAACCCTTTAAGGTTTTGGCCTTTGCCTTGCTTGCTGTGATACCTACTCTTCTCCTTATTTCTCCCTTGGTCTGTTTACACTGTTTTTCTTCCCATTCTTCATGTTTGTTCCTCCCTGAGCATCTTTATATCTGCTGTGGCTTCTATCTGTAAGTCTGCCCCAGCTGCACTCAGGTTTCAGCCCAAACATCATCTCCTGAGAGAATCCTTTTTCATCCTGTTTAGCAGTTCTCCTCCCTCAACACTCCGTATCTCCTTACCATGATTTGTTTTATCCACAGAGCTTATTGCTCCTGGCATCCTATTATTGATGCGTAATAACCTGATCTTGAGCTGTCTATAATTTCCACAAGGGTAAGGATTTTACCTGTCTTATGTATTTCTTTATCTTCGGTGCCTGGAACAGTGTTTAGTACTCAGTAGTTAATGATTAAACATTTAATACACTCTTGATAAATAAATGTTAAATAAATAAAGTATATTGACTCCTGTGGCAAAGGTTCTTATAATTTGCCATGCCTTTGCTGCTGATTCAATTCTCCTACCACCTTTCTTTATTTGAAAAATTTGGGAACCTTCTTTTGTATAGCATCACTTGGCTTTCATTTGATATAAACACATCATTTACATATTAATTCTGCCTTTGTTCTTTTCTCATTAGCCTATAACAATTAAAATAGACCATTACTCTGCCACACTATGAGTTTTTATGATGTCATATCAAAGTCTTCATTAATTAAATAACTTAATAAATTAAAGCCTTATTCCATGAAAACATCTTTCAATTGCAAATTGTCTTCACTGAAGAGAACAATAGCAGCCCTGGGACAAATTCAACATTAGGACATGCCAACCAAACAGCCAGATGTGCTTACTGACATATTGAAAGTTAAAAGCTGCCATATTATGTGATTATTTGGTGCTAGTGACACTGAGAATAGAACAGAGTTGAAGAGAAATAAAGACAAACTCAGTCACTGCTATTGGAAAGCACAGTTCAATTATCAGGTTGTCATTTAAATTCTTTAGAACATTAATCGGGATTAAACCACAAAATTTAAAGAAAATTTGTCATTGACTCTGAAGGGACCGGGTTGTGTTTTGGATCTCAGTTTGAGAAATACTGAACAAAGTTTTAATTTCTTAACTTTCATTTAACTAGAGGGTGAATTGGCACCCTTCCTTTGTTTACCTGGAAGGTGAATGGAGAGTGAGGTAGTAAAAAGATGGCAGAGAGAGAAGAGATATGCACACAGTAGTCAGGGTAAGAGATGATGAGGCGAGGGTAGAGAAGAAGAAATGTGGAAGAAGAAACAGAATGAGGGTTGTTTCAGATGGGAGTGAAGGAGTGATCGAGAAGAGGCAAACCATCACAGTAGATGATAAATGGGTTTTCTTAATCTCATTACAGGGAAAGAAATACAGCAGTGGACTGGCCACCCTTAGTTTGGGATTTTTTACTGACACGTGTGTGTGTGTGTGTGTGTGTGTGTGTGTGTGTGTTTGTGTGTGTGTTCTTACAGCTTTAAAAGAATAAAAGGTGCTAGGTGTACTGCATTTGGTCATTTAGAGACCATAATACCTGATTTTGGGAAAACTGTAGGTTAATTAGATGGTGAAATTAAGGCTAAATATGTTTAAATATGATTAAACTCATCTACAAATAGACAACTATTTATATTTGAATATCAAATGAGTAAACTTACTTGCCAATAGACAAAGATCATTAAGTTGGATGAGAGAGCAGCTATATTCTCCTTGCAAATTCTGTACAAGGAAGCACCCTGCTGAGGATAACGACATGGGAAGAGTGAAAGAAAATAGATGGAAAGTGGCATAATAGGCCATGTTAATGGCATCCAAAAGAAAGCCATGGTGCTATATTAGTGTCGGACAAAAATACTTTAAAATAAAAAGTGTTATTACAGATAAAAGACAGTTATTATTTAATGATAAAGCAATAATTCATTGGGAAGATTTATTCATCCTGAATCTCCATCACCTAGCAGCATCCTTTCAAAAATAAATGAAGAAAAGTTGAAAGAATCACCAAGAGATCCTGAAACCATTCCTAATCATAATCTTAAGAATTTTAAACCATATTCTCCCAGACACTATATATCAAACCCATTAAAAAAATAAAGAAGGTAGCCGGGCGCTAGTGGCTCATGCCTATAATCCTAGCTTCTGAGGAGGCTGAGATCTGAGGATCGCGGTTCAAAGCCAGCCCGGGCAGGAGAGACCGTGAGACTCCTATCTCCAATAAACCACCAGAAAACCGGAAGTGGCGCTGTAGCTCAAGTGGTAGAGCTGAAGAGCTGAGGACAGCGCCCAGGCCCAGAGTTCAAGCCCCATGACCGACCCCCAAAAAATAAATAAATAAAGAAGGTAAAGAAAATTTAGACAACAGCATAATTGATTTAATTAAGTCAAATGGACATACAGTTTTGAGCTCTATTAACAGAGAATATCAATGGAGAAAACTTTAACACTGATGAATAAAACCTAACATTTCTACATTCTTTACCTTAGAGGAAAAAAAGAGAACAGAGACCATTAGATATCAAAACTTTTATACATTTGAAAAATCAAAATAATACCTTTAAATGATTCTTGAATCACCTAAAATGACTGCAGAAATTAGTAAACATTAAAATGCTGTGGTAGTTAAAGAATGAAGACAGTAGGAAAGTTATGGATTATAAGACTATAAATAACTGAATATCTTGACTGGTACACTGGTAAGGTAAAACTTCAACTGAAAATAAACGGAATAGCAGAATAATTCAATACTGTAGAGGAAGGAGTAATGAAATGTTACAAAGCAAGTTGAAAGCTGGTAATACTGTCATGGGGCCTGTACCCTAGCACTCAGGAAGCTGAGGCAGAATGAGTAAAAGTTTAAGGCTAGAATTGGCTGCATAGTGAGCTTGAAGCCAACCTCAGAAACCTAGCAAGACCTTGTCTTAAAGAAAAAAAATAGTTTTTAAGTTGTTTAGAAGAATGACAAAGCAAAGCATTATTCTTTGAAAGACAAGAAACAAGCAACAGACAACACACCAAAAATCATAAGGGCCCATTACTACTTGCTGTGCTGGATGGTCCTGAGAGAAAAAGAGAACATAAATGGTGTTCATGGTGCTGTGACACTTAAGCCATTCCTCCAGATTTTCACTGCTTATTTTGGAGATTGCATCTCTTACTTTTCTACTAAGGTTGTCTTCAAAGTTTGTTCTTCTGGATCATAGCTTCCTGAGCAGTGAGGATTCTAAGCATAAGCCACTGGTACCCAGTTTCTCTTTACAATTTTAATGTAGGTACTAGAAAGCATAAAATTATTCTTGTGATTCACATTGTGTTTCTATTGGTTAGTTCTGGTTTATTGGCTTTTGTGGTAATTTATATTGCTAAAATTTCTTTTTTTTTTTTTTTTTTTGGGTCCGGTCGTGGGGTCTGAATTCTGGGCCTGGGCACTGTCCCTCAGCTCTTCAGCCCAAGGCTAGCGCTCTACCACTTGAGCCACCGCACCACTTCCGGCTTTTTTCATTTTGCTTATGTGGTGCTGAGGAATCGAACCCAGGGCCTCAGGCATGCAAGGCAAGCGCTCTACCACTGAGCCATCTTCCCAGCCCTCATTGCTAAAATTTCTAAGTTCATTTTTATTATATTTTCTCTATGTATTACATAAGACACAATCTATTGAAAATGGAAAAGTTAGTTAATTAATTTAATTTTATATCAGTGATAGTTTGTGAAACATTGCTTTAAATTATTTATAATCTCTAGTATATTTAAATGACTGTGCTTACCATAGAGAAGTATACACATTATTGATTTTTGAGACCTCTGAAATATGCTAAGGAATTTTTAAATAGATTTGATTGATAAGGATGTCATATAGCCATAAAATATGTTTGTGTTTAGTTATAGCTGTATTATTTCAAGTTGGGAAGAGTATCATAAAAACTAGGTTAAAGATAACTTTTTCTGAAAGTCCACTTGAAGGACCAGTTTGGTTATCAATTTGTAGTCATTTTGAAGATTAAGAACATGGAGTGGGAAAGCTCTTTTCTCAATTTGTTACATTGAAGCAATGATAATGCTCTTCAGTAATTGTCTTCCTTAGGTTTTGTTCCATAAAATTGACTTATTTTTCTTCAGAATGGGCTAGTTAACATTGGACTTAAGAGTCGGGGCATATGTGAGTTTGTGATTTACAGGGCAATTTTTCTCATCAAAACCTAGGCAGAACCATTTATTTTAAAACCAATATTTATTTTACAATGGGAAGATAGAGCAGATTAAAGGAGCATAAAACCATGATAAATCACCCAATCTTTATCCCATAGAAAATCTTTTAAATAGCTCTTAAAGTAATGGCAGTAAAACAATCTCATAGAGTTTGTATTTGGGTTGTTTTCCAGCATATGATATAGTCATATAGATTAAAACCTAATTAATGGGAATTTAGAATAATTTATACATGGTGTAAATGATTCTTTCTCAATGAAACAAGCAATGCATTCTTCCTTAGCTAACTTTCAGAGTTTTGCCCATGAGTAAAAAGGAATCTAGACTAATCTTTGTAGCTATTCAAATAAAACCCAAGATACAATATCTCTTTCAATCTTTTTAGTTAACAATCAGTTTTTGTATTTATGTTTCAGAAAATGTATATTGATTTTTATTGTAGATTATTGCACAATAATGCTGAGGAAAAAATTTATAGCAACTCATTTTGTTTTAGTTAGATTTTATTTATGTCTTGAGTTATAATAATTTCTATAAGTAAAAATAATGGATGCCAGGTGCTGGTGGCTCATACCTGTAATTCTAGCGATTCAGATTGAGGTTTGAGCCAGCCAGGGTAGGAAAATCTGTGAAACTCTGATCTCAAACCACCAAAAAGCCAGAAGTGAACCTGTGGTAGAATACTAGCCTTGAACAAAATGTCCAAGGACAGCACCCAAACCCTGAGTTCAAGCCCAGTTCCAGCACAAAATAAAATATAATAATGGAACTACATTTCTCCAGTAGTATTCTTTATATTATTCTAATGACAATGAATTTATATCACATAGAGCCTTTGAATGGATTTAAAAACACTAAAGGAGTAAGAGTAGTTGAAGTGGAAGTAATCTGCTCATGGTTCTGGTGAATTTTAGAAAATTTGAAGTCTGTGTCCTATTGTATAAAAGGTGTTTGCAGTCTTTTTCTAGTTAATTATAGACTTTAGGTCAGAGTTGGCAAACTTTTTCTGGAACAAATCAGGGAATAAAAAAATTATAGGCTTCAGTTGTATAGTCATAGCTATTCAACTCTTGCTATTATTGGGTGCAAGCAACTTAAGCTGTTTATAAATTAATGTGTCTATGTCTACTTTTTGACTGACCAGTTTCACATCTAAGAATTCTATGAAGAAATAATCAAGACATGGTGGAAATGAGAATATGCAAGATTATCTGCAGTGGTAATAGTGATATGATAAGGGGTGTGTGTGTGTGTGTGTGTGTGTGTGTGTGTATACGTGTGTGTATGTGTATCCTTTGTTAATCAAAACAAAAGCAGTCACACAGAATTTAAGGTGTGATCTTACTTTAATATCATGATAATAATTTACATATGTATGTTAGGTCAAATCTTGTGGAATAATTGATAATCACCTGCTTTTTATCTGCAGATGCAATTTTTCTATGAAAATCCTAAATTGTGTATAAAGAAAGATAATGAAAGATTATTCACCTATAATTTTCTGTGTGGAAGAAATAGATTTTCTTTTTGTTCCATTGTTTTTCACATGTTCATTTGTTTCAGTGAGCATATGTTAATTTGCCATAAGTAAAATGATGTGGGTTGGGTAGAGCAAAATTAATACTTTGCCATTCAAATGGTGATTAATCAATAATGGAAGGAGTACATCTGTAGTTCTCTTTGGGGGAGATGGGGCTGCCTCGGAGGAATTTGGAGTGTTGTTTTTCTATTGGCAGGGCCATTCTTGTTATGGCAACAAATGCAGGGAGCTGCAGCCAATGTTCATTGCGTGTTCTCTCCCACTGGTGACTCCATCTCCCTTGATGCCATTTAACATTCAATTCATCAAATGAACTCCTCTCACTCAGATTCCTTACCCATCAAATTGCTGCCTGATTAGGATTTGGCTTTGTGTGGAAGGCATCTAGAGGAAGAGAGTGAACATACTGGTCATTCTGACATCTGTGCAACAGTTGGATTGCAAATTGGAGGCTGTTACTATAGTATTCTAGTTTTATATGTTAGTTTTGTGAACTCACTTGATGGAGTCTACTATGTGAGAAATGAATTCCATCCGATGTGCTGAGAACATGAAGGCCAATGAGCCCAAAACTTGATGAAGGAATTGTGGAAAGTATCCAGATGAGGCTCTGTAGAGAAAGCCACTGCTGTCCCTTATAAGGGTCTGCATTCCTGCACAGCAGGGCAGCTTGAATGTCTTCCTATTTGAAACTTTGCCCCTTTCCAGCTTTGAAGTTCTAGAGTTTTTTGAGTTTTCTGCCTTCAGTCCTTTCTTGCTCTGTTTTCCTTATTGCTTCTTGTCATCTGACAGAAACACAGTGGGGAGAAACTGTTACACAAGAGACTTTTTTTTTCTTTTTTTTGCTGTTGCTGCTGCTGATATTTAACTTTCTCCTGGAGTTTTTGTTGGATGACATTGATTTCTAGTGCAAAGGGCGTTGTGCTCTGGAGCAGACTTGTAGAGAGAGCCAGTCCCTCTGGCCAGCTAAAGCTGAAATCCCCTTGTCCTAGCCACAGGGATTGGCATTTGTGTGAGACTGTGGGACATGGCTCTAATGCTAGCTGCTTCTTGCTGTGACAATTGGTGTGAAATACAGTAGAACACTTCCCTACATGAGAGAGAGGCAGACATTTTGTAAGATTACATGTTTCGCTCATCAGACTCTGAAATGGCTTTTTACTGTATTTTGTTAAAAATATTGAAACTACACATTAGGAACAATTTGGTACACGTCAGAATGTGCCTATCTCCATTAGAATAAATGAAGAGGCCTCTGTATCTGGTCTTACTTCATTAAAGAGAAAATATTTCTTCTGTAGGCAAAAGTTACTGGCTAAATATAGCTTCATATCCAAGTTCATTCCTACCCAAAACTCTGATGTCAGCTCCTTTTATCATGAATTAATGTGAGACTGGAGTTTATATTTTCTGCAAAATATTTTCACATTTTCCCTTTTCAGTAAGTGAGAGAAAAATCCTAATTCAAGACACATTCCTTTGTCACCTTGGGGGCTGATGAGAAGAAGAGTTCTTTATATTTAAAGAAATCTTCAAGGCAATTGGTAAAGCTCCTTACAGATTTTTGAGGTTATACATTTTGAGGAAGCTTTAGGTCTGAAAATTGAAGACTTCAATTCACAAAGTATTGATTGCATCACTTTGCCCAGCAATAGAGTTGTTGTTTTGTTTTTTTTTAAACAATTGAATGCACTTTGGTCTCATCATTGTAATGTATCAAGAAACAAAAAGTTTATGGAATAGTGTTAGTAAAAACAATATTTTCTTTTATATTCAGAAAAAATGAAAATCACCCTTTTCCCCCTTGAGTTCATGCTGTAAGTGCATGAATTTTATGCTGATGTTTTAGTGTTTATGAAAGGTGTAAGGTATATTAAATAGGTAGGTTTCATTAGGTAGCCGATGAAGAGAACACCACGTGATATTCAGGCAGGAAAAGTTTATTTACCGAACTGCATCCCCCACCCAATGCATGGTGGAGAGGCATGGCCAAAAGGGGAGACCCACCACAGGCCAGGACTTATCTAGGCCAGGGACAGGAAGAGGTGTGGGGGAAAGGCATCTAGATGTGAACTCAGGGCCTGGGATCCGCTATGGTCAGTTGGAAGGCCAGGGATATAACCTAGTAGGAGGGGGAGGTGACTGGAGGTGTGCCAGTTACCTAGGTAACAGATGCTGGTTGGAAACTTAGCCAAGAGGTACAGAGGTGTCTGCACAGAGCCTGCGTGGCCCAGGGCAGACCTTTCCAAAGGGGAGCTCAATTTGTAAATCTGAATGGTTCCAAGAAGACAATCAATTTTAGAAAATTATCAGCAAACATTCTGAGCCTAGAACAAAATGATTTATTTTTATATAGCCAATAATGCATGGTATAAAGATTTGGAGAGGGTCAAAAAGAAAAAAATGGATGTAGATCAATAATTTAATTTAGCTCTGACCTGGGTAAGTTCCATAACATGGCTCATAATTTTTCAATGAATATATCCTTAACATTTTACACATAGTATCTCAGTTTCATATTGATCTTCTCTAATGTACTCTTCAAAGAAGGAATAGTATATGTTAAATCTTCAGCAAAAGTACTTTGTGTCATTCTTCACATGTTTAATATAATGTGAGAAAGTGTTTGTTATCTAGTCTGTTTCTAGGGCTCGTTTTTCCTGGCTAAATATTTTTAAAAGTCAGAAGAGAAATGGATAGTAAATGAATGATGGCTTGGAGGGCAAGTTCATAGAGTTCTTTTTAAGTTAATAAACTCTTAGTCTTTCTGCATTACTTAATTGCTTATTAAAAGTGGAACTCTTGGTGTACTATATAGTATATAAATATACAGTGTAATTTATTTTGTGGAAAATTATTAAATTTTGATGGAACTAAGTGGCTGGTTGGACAAGAGAACCTATTAATCAGGAGGGGAATGATTGACTAACTTTCACATTCATTAATTATTCAAGAAAGTTCAATTATAGGCCCCACAACACTGGATGTAAGTCTTTCTAAAAAGCCTGTATGCACATTTACCCATCTCATCACTATTTGCTACATGCTGTGTCTTTCTGGTATTATGTGGTGCAAGTCTAACAGCCCCTGTCCTTAAGGAGCTTATAGAACTAAGAGAACAAGAGATGGGTGTTAGGATACGCTGGGAGACAACAGAAGCAGAATGTTACTGGGCTGCTTAGGAGACTTAGGCTGTCTTCTGTCTGTTTGCAGAACATGATTCTTCTGAAAACTCAGTTTTGGTCATTCTGCCATCTGAAAAAGTTTTTGTTTGTTTGTTTGTTTGTTTGTTTGGTCAGTCGTGGGGCTTGAACTCTGTGCCTATATGCTGTCCCTCAGCTCTTCAGCTCAAAGTGAGCACTCTACCACTTGACTACAGCACCACTTCTGGTTTTCTGGAGGTTTATTGGAAATAAGAGTTTCATAGATTTTCCTGCCTGGGCTGGCTTTGAACTGCCAGGATTACAGGCAGAGCCACTGGCTCCCAGCTTGACAAAGTATTTTGTATAGAAAATAGAATCATCATTTCTTAGTCAGAAGAAATGAGAATTTCTCCAGGAGATAGGCCCTTGCTTCATTCTGAGTCAGCCTGGCCATGTCTGATGCCTGGTAGGGAGCATGCTTATGTGAGGTGCCATTTCTGGACAGGGTTGACTATTTCAAGCTTCTTGAATATAAAAAAACCTGCAAATTAATTCCTTGATTACTCTCTTTATTGATTCTAATTCCCTAATTATTCTCTTTATTGATTCTAATTCGGTATTTGGATAAAATCCTAACATTACATTTACCTATTGTTTGGAGCACTGACCAGAGTTTTCTACTTATGTTACCTTATTCTTACTGTGCCATTTTCATGTCTTGATAGGACACTTGTACTCACTGCTATTTCTCTAGCACGATCACAGTGAATGAATGCATTAATGAACATTGTATCTTACTCCAAAAGGCTTCAGGGAAGAGTACATGAATTAAAACCTTACATATTAATTCTTTCTAAACTGATCGATTATAGTGTCCATGATTCTTTCCCCAAGTGTTCTCATATCAAGTGAAGATACTTATCTCTTTGAAACTTCCTTCTGTATAACACAATACCTAGCTTTCTGTGGTGTCCATCTCCCACATACAATCATTTTAATTCCTATGTACAGATCCCATCTCACCAAGAGGTCCTGGGAAGGTTTCACAGCAGGGGTCTAACTGACCCTGAGTTGGGTCTGGAAGAATAATAGTGTCTCCATGGAATGGGGCCACAAATGTCACTTTCAGAGACACACATAGAACAAAAAGTTAACCAAGTGTCAGCATCTGCCTTAAAAAAATTTATTGTGGTTATAAAGGTGATGTACAGAGGGGTTACAGTTACATAAGTCAGGTAAGATGCATTTCTTTTTGGACATTGTCATTCCTTTCCTTGTTCTCTCCAGTTTTTCCCTCACATTCCTACTTATAAGTTGTGTGGTTCCTTCCCACAGTATCTAGTGAGTACCATTGCTGCATCTGTTCACACTTTGTCCCTCCATTTCTGTGCCTCCCCTTATATTCCTAAAGACATAAATGTACAAGCAGAACAAAAAGTAAACAAAAACAGCAAAAAAAAGAAAAAAAATCTCGTTTTCATTTCCTGGACTTCATTTCAATATGCTGTTTTTTTAAAAATTAGGCCATCTGTACTTCCTACTTAGATACCATCTCCTTTGGTGATTTTTGTTTTGCTCTTATTTTTCTATTTTTCCACATGAACTTGACTATTCTTTCACCTTTGCCACTTCCTCAATACTGCCTTACTGCTGGAGACAGTAGTTTATGGTTTGGAGTTTGAATGAGGGAGTTAGTTTTTTTTTGTATGTCCAGATACAAGGTAGGGAACCTCTTTAAAATGAGGTTATTTTATTCCTTAAAATGGAGGAAATGATACCCACTGTACAAAATGTTTATGAGAGCTAGCAGATAAACTAATAAAGTACCTGATACCTGGTAGGTAGTTAACATACTCAGCCTTTATTTATTCTTGTCCGTTTTCTCTCTCTTCCTCTTTCTCTCTCTTTCTCTTTCTCTCTCTTTCCCCCTCTCTCTTTATTTTGTTGGTCCTTGGCTGGAACACCATCCCAAGCTCCTTTTTGCTCAAGCTCGCACTTTAGCCACTGCAGTTTCTGGCTTTTTCTGTGATTAACTAGAGATAAAAGTCTCAGGGGCTTTCCTCCCCAGGTTGGTTTTGAACCACAATCCTCAGATCTCAGCCGGCTGAGTCTAAGATTACAGGTCTGAGCCACTAGAGTCTAGCTATTGTCCTTCCTCTCTTCTCTCTCTCTCTCTCTCTCTCTGCCTCTGACTGTCTGTCTTGTCTCTCTTTGTCTGTCTTTGACTCTCTCTGTCTCTCTGTCTCTGTCTCTCTCTCTTTCTCTCTCTCTTAATGAACTTTGTGACTGGTGCTCAGCCCATCTGTCCAGGGCTTTACTGGATAAGAGTGGTTCCTACTTTGCCATGGAAGCCCCCTCAGCGGCTAATAGAAACAACTGTTGTTTTTACAGGTTGTCAGTTTGATGTTTTTACCTCTCTATGCTTGTTTCTGTCAGCCTCCAGGTACATGAGATCTGGTCTTTTTGGTGAGGAGAGGAGGTTATAGACGATTAGCAGTGGTGGCAGGCCTATACCAAAATCAGATTTGACACATTCTCCTTTCCATTTCTTCAGATACAGGGCCTGGATTTCTCAGATCTCACCTCTCAGCTTCAGGCTCATTTTATTCTGGTCAAGATTTCTTTCAATAGGTTTATTGCAGATTGCTGCAGCTGCAATCAGTGTTTACAATCTGATGACAAGTTGGAGATTAAGGCTTGTCATCACTATTTAATTAACCTCAAATTAAGCAGTTTCTGGCCTTCTTCCATGCCCTTCCACAAGCCCATCAGAGCTGTTAAAACAGTGCAGTGAATTCTGATAGATTCCAAGTTTCACCACTGGTGAGCGGGAGCTGGCTTTGTAGCACTCTAAAGAGGGATAATTACTCCTATGGCCAAAGGCTGATGCTGAGGGTAGGTAGCTATCCAAAGGAAATGCAAAGGGGAGTGGAAGAAAGAATGTCATCACCCACTTCTGTGTAGCATTTAGTCTACGAATTGCTTTTAAAAAAAGGAGCCAAAAATAGTCCACAGATCAGAAGAAAAACAACTGTTCCCAATATTTAAAATTAGTTGTTTTTTCATTACGGAAGTAGTATATGTCAATAATAAAATTACAAATGATAATTGTAAAGAAAAAAACAGAGAAAAAAGTTTAAAAACTTCAAATTAATCATCTTCACACCTGCTTTTGGAGCTTACCTGAGCTGTCAACTCTTTTAATCAGACATGTGGACATTGAGCATAAAATGTAGCAGGATGGAATTAACATATGGTACGAGTAGAAATTACACACTAGCTTTTTTTTTCTTTGTTGGTTGTGGGGCCTGCACTCTGGGCCTGGGCACTGTCCCTCAGCTCTTCAGCTCAAGGCTAGTGCTCTACCACTTGAGCCACAACGCCACTTCTGGCCTTTTCTGCTTATGTGGTGCTGAGGAATCGAACTTAGGGCCTCATGCATGCAAGGCAAGCACTCTACCACTGAGCCACCTTCCCAGCCTCACACACTAGCTTTTTATAACTTGTTACAGAAGGAATAATCTCATTATTCATTTATGTTGGTTATCTGTTAAAGTTATCATTTTGAATATGTTGGGTTATAAGAATATCACTAAATGATTTAATCTATTTCTTCTTTCTTCTTTTTTTGGCAGTACTTAGCATTAAACTCAGTTCTTCACACTTGCTAGGCAAGGACTGTACTACTTGAGCCACATCATCAGTCCTTTTGCTTTTAATTTGTTTTTCAAATAGGATTTCATACTTTTGCACAGCTAGCCTGAGACCAGGATCTTCTACCTCTGCCTTTCCAGTAGCAGTGATTATAACAGACATATGGCCTCACTTTTTAAAAAAAATCTCACCATGTACATTTAAAAAATACAGATTGTTTTGCATTTTTAGTGGACAGGTACTTTTAGGCCTTTTTCTCTGCATATATCAGAATTTTTGACAAAGAAAAAACTGGATTATTCTACATACAATTTAATATTCTCTTTTCTCTTGCTAATATATTGTAGATATCTTTGTAACAGGATATATAGGTGGCTCTAAAGAATGACTTGTAATATTCAATTACACTGACTGGTTAATTGACTTGTTAATTCTATCCTCTATTATTAAGCACTACAGGTGATATCATTTTTAAGAATTATGGTAGTCCTCTCTTATTTGTAAGGGTATAGTCCAAGGCAACTCAGGGGAAACTTGAAGTCCCAGATAATATTAAACTCTGGAATATACAGCTTATTTTATGCCTGCATATACCACACATACATCACAGCTTAATTTATAAATTAGACATAGTAAGATATAGAACAAATATTACTATGCTATAACTCTTTGAATATGGTTTCCCTCTCTCTCTCTCAGAATATCATAGTACTGTTCCACTCTTCTGATGATGATTTAAGATGATACAATGCCTTCTTCATGAACTGAAGTGAGTTATATGATATAGGCATTATGACATAGTATTAAGATATTATATAAGACTTAGTGTAACACAAACAATGTAATACCACAACACTAAATCTGATAACCAAGGCAGCTATAGAATGACTATTAGTAAGGAAGCACATAGAGCATGGACATACTGGACAAAGTACTTACCTGTGTAAGCAGGGGGAATGATGTTATTCATCATCATGTTACTCAGTTGCCTGGGGGTAACCGAAACCATGGAAAATAATTTTCTATCCATACCACTCTCCTTTCTCTAGCAGAAAGCACCCAAGCTGAGGGATTAAAGGAGAGTGTAGTGAATGAGATATGATAAAGATGTAAGTATAATTAAGGGAAATGAAGTTTAAAAAAGGAAAGGAAGAAAAGGAAAACCATCATGGGCAGCTATGGAAAATCTTGAGAGGCAGAAGAACACAGTTACCTGAACCCATGAGAGCCCTGGAAGGGAAATAGAAAACTTCGATAGGAACTACAGTCATAAGTAG
This sequence comes from Dipodomys spectabilis, assembly GCF_019054845.1. Classification (NCBI taxonomy): domain Eukaryota; kingdom Metazoa; phylum Chordata; class Mammalia; order Rodentia; family Heteromyidae; genus Dipodomys; species Dipodomys spectabilis. The sequence goes on along the minus strand of NW_024870731.1, from coordinate 22,887,313 downwards.
TGGAACAAGGGCACCTCTCAAAAAACCACATCTCCTCAGTCGGATGAGAAGGGTGATGTATAGGGAATAAATAGCCCAAACACTTTCCTCCAATTGTATGACTCCCTGATGCTTCCACTATTGCCTTAGCCCAACAGAAACTGGAGAACAGGGGAGCAAGTGCTGAGTCTATGAACTTCTGGAGAAATTGAATACGGTGAGGTGCACTTGTAGTCCTAGCCCTTAGGAGGTTGAAAGGAGAGACTCGATTGAGTGCAGGAGTTCAAGACTAGCCTGTGACTGTAATATGACACTATCTCAAAAAGAAAAGCAATAATAGATAACTAAGAATACTTCTATAGAGAAGAGATCACCAACAGTACAGAAAAAGATGCTAATGGATGTAAGGGAGCAGGTAGAGGAAATAATAGCATCAGCTACAGTATTCTTGGGGGGGGGGGCATGTGAGGCACTTATACCTTCTGAACTTTGTTTTCCTCATCTGTAACAATATATGACTCAGCAGGTTGAAATGGAGTTAATGGTATTTTCTTCATTTATATTCATCCGTGACCCTATCAACTTCTTCCCATTTATCATTTCTTGTAAGTAAGTTGAGAGCACAGTAGAAGGGATATGTACCCTGATAAACCTGGGCCTTATATTTAGACTGGAAAAGTTCTTTACACCCTGATGAGATCGCCATTTGCCTTCTGATTTGTCCATATGAAACGTGCATACTCTGGTGAAATTCTATAGACTTTTTCACATAGTTGGGTAATTAGGCCACATGCTGTTGGCTCTACTCAAAAAATGGTCATTTAAATGTCCTTTTATTATTTTTGGCATCCACTGGGAAATTTAAATAGCCACTGCCAGTGTGGTTTCTATATGCTTTTTAAAAAATGCTGAAATTGAACAGAATTTAATGAAATTGGGGGATTGTCAGCTTCAGCAAGCTCTCCCAGAGATAAACCTGAAAAAGAAACCCCATGCCCCAAAGTAAATACTTCTATAAATCGGGGACTTTCACAAGTACTCCCTGGGAAGTGCAGTGAGACTCATATGGAGTTAGTTTTTTAAGCAAGAAGAAGAGATGGGGAGGTCTCTAGGTGATTTCTTCATTTTCCTTTGCTTTTGTTTCCTTTTCAACTCTACCAAATATGAATGGCAGCATTTGGAACTAAGCAATTCTGAAATACCATCTCTTTATTATTCCATAGAAAAATGAATAACACAGTTGTATAAGCAAACAAATATTCAGTGCCTTCCCTCTTTTACCTGTAGTTTCATTTTTTCCCCCCGTTACCTGACATCAGACTTGGTCTTAAGTATTAAATTGAGAATCCCAGAAACAAAAAATTCCTAAGTACACCATTCTGAATGATGATGAAATCGCCTCTTACCTGTTTGGGGCATGAGCCATTCTACCGTGCAGTGCTTCCAGTCTATATGTACTACTCACCTGGTAGTCAGTTTAGTAGCAGTCTAGGTTTTAGATCCCCTTTTGAGGTATGCTCAAGACATCTTTAACTTTATTTGCCATTGGCCCCAAAGCACAAGAGTGGTGAGGTTGGCCATTCTCATGTGTGAAAGAAAAGCCATAAAATTCTTCCTTTAAGTGAAAAATAATGTCTAGAAACAAGAATAGTATATACACTCCATAATGTCTATGGTTTCCAATATTCACTGGACATCTTAGAATGTATCCCCTTTCTATTAGGGACACGACTGTATATCAAACATATGAGTATTCTGAAATTACCAGGCCCCTTTAAGGAATAAAATTATTGAATAAATAAGATATTGAGTAGGAGGAGTAATTTATATTGATAACCTTATAAGATTCTCTTCACTGTTTAAAATACTTTAAACATATTATCTCCTTAGGAATGGCTAATATTTTCTTCATTTAGTACATAAGGAAATTGAGGGTCCATATGTGAAGCAAAGTGTTTACAGTGTCATGTTTAATAAGTAGCAAAGGCAAAGTTGAAAGGCACAGCATTTGACTGCAGGGTCTCAACTCCCAACTGTAGTTCTATGCCATTTTCTTTCTTAAATGCTTTTGGAGTAACTTAGAAATGTGAGGAAATTGTAGCAAAGCTCACCAGACAGGTGAGCCTGTCTGAGATACTCTGGCAGATTCTGTTCCCATAAGTGGCTTGTAGATTGTAGATACATTTCTTTTTAGAAGGAAACCTTAGTGGATCTCAGTATCAAAAATCCACCATACAAATTGAGTTTTATGGACATCAAGGCATGATGCTTAACATTAATAATGTTTGATTTTTAACAACCAAATGTTATTCAAGAATGTGACTTTTATTAGTTACATAGTGTGCTGAAAGCTACCTTTAATTGTGCATTTATTGACTGTGAGAGGATGGAAATTGGATTGCACAATTTTAATTAACTGTTCCTTCTCTGACATTACTGGCTTCAGAAGTGACAGCAGATGGCAGTTACCTGTCAATGTTGTTCTATCAAGGATTTAAGCTGGAGAAATGTTAGGGTTATCTTAACAAATAGAGAGGAAAGTCAAGGAAGGAAGGAAAATGGCTAATGGCATAAGATGTAAACAAAGCTTTTGTCACATGTAAGTAAATTTTGAAAAAGTAAAGTAGATAACAGACCAAATGAAGTCAAAGCTATAAGAAATCACTAACTTCAATGTACATGATTTTTATATCGCAAAATCACTGCCTTTCTTCTGGAAGTAGAGACCTCTGATATTGTGTATCTTTTCATTTACCAAAAAAAAAAAAGAAAGAAAGAGAGAGTTGAAATAGGGATACAGGTGGACCCAATGCAACAAGGAGATGTATAAGTCGTTATGTCGAAAAACGAACTTTACAACTTTGGTGGGGGGGGGGGGGGGAGGATCGGGTGGAGGGAAGTGGGGGAGTATGGGAAGGGATGGGAAGGGGAAACAAAGAGGAAACAACAATGCTTGATAAGAAATGTACTCGTTATCTTGCCCATGTAATTGTAACTCCTCTGTATGGTATTTTCACACACAAAAAAAAAGGTGGTGAGTTTACTGTAATTTAGAAAGTCAAAGATAATGGGATCCCCATTTAATTCTAGACTGTCAGATACCCAGGACATATTTTTATTTCTTTATTATGATTAAAGCGAGACAGAACACTATGGAATTCAAACACAATATCTGTGTTTGGTGCCCACATGGAAAGATGAAGTCAAAGAGACCAATGTATCCAGCAAATGTGATTACGCAAGTCAGGACAAATTACCTCCCTTGATATCTGACAGAACTTTCCCACAGCCAGGTGGAAAATCTATGAGCAGCCATTCTGGGTCATTTTCAGAGATTCCACAATGGCAGGTGAGCTTATTTATTTATTTCCATTTTGAGAACTTCACCTTTCCAGATATCCTTTTAAGGTTTGCCTCCTGCATAATGAATGGAGACATGAGCTGGTATTTCATTACCAGGTATCTCCCTGCTGCAAGCACTGCCTGGAGAAGTTTCCCTCTGTTTGGCTTACAAGCCTCATTTATTTTCCTGTGCTTTCTACTGTGGGCAGAGGCTGGCCAACTACATTATTAAATTATCATTATTACATTGTGGTATCCTGGCATTATCAGAGGCTAAGTTAGAAAAGTTGGATTGGGCTGGGAATGGGTCTCTCCCCATTTTTGAACTTACTCAAAAAGACACATGTAACTTTCTGAGTCCATCAGTGTTCAGGACTCTGAAAAGGCCCAAAGGTTGTCTAAACACAATTAAAATGGTTCTGCTACTAAGCGTAAGGAACAGTGGTTCCATTTTTTTTTAACCAAGACATTTATCCATGTTTTATTTATTTATTTTTCTTTTATTATGAAAATACCGTACAGAGGGGTTACAATTACATGGGCAAGGTAATGAGTGCATTTCTTATCAAGCATTGTTGTCTCCTCCTTTGTTTTAAGTAGGTTCCTTTGATTTGGAACCAACTGGCCAATATCTATTGTTCATGTTGGAAGTAAGGACAGGGGAAGGCATTTGACATTCCAAGCTATTTGACTTTTTAAAAGTTATAATGTTTTTAAAAAAACACTGTTATTGTCTTGGCATGCAACTCATTTATAGTATACACAAGCTTTTGAAAAATGCCTGTTCTCAGCAGAGAAGTTTTAATTAAGGATTTGGATTGCCTCTTCCAGTCTCCTGAAATGATAGCACTGTTCTTCAGGTCTCTGTTTTTTTCACATACTCTTGATGATTGGCCTAGAAGTTATTGGTATAATATTTGAAATCTAGTCACATTAGCTATCATATCACCAATTCCCACCAGAGCCACCAGTACATGGCAAATGCTCAGGCAGTTCAACACTTACAATGCAGCCTATGTCCTGGCCAAACTGGAATATGTTTTATGCTATTGGAATTTTGCCCAACTCTCAGAAGTATCCTTTTGCTTTTTAAGGCTGGCACTTTTTATACTGTTTTATTTTTAAATTTTCTCTTCTTGAAAAGCAGTTCCTGAATATATTTAGGTGCTTAACAAATTTTTTTGGGGGGAGGGAGGTGGATTTCAACTCCAGTCCTTGCATTTGCTAGTCATGTGCTTGACCACTCAAGCTATGCCTCTGGTCCTTTTGCTTTAGCTACTATTCATTTAAAAAAATAAGGTGTCACTTTTGCCTAGACTAGCTAGAAATGCCATCTTTCTATTACCTGCATAGCTGGATTCCTTCCTGTTTCAATTAAGATGAGATCTCACAAACTTTTTAGCCTGGGCTAGCCTTGAACTATGACCCTCTCCATCTCATCCTCCCTAGTACCTGTGATTAAAGATAAGACTTACTGTGCCTAGACTTAATAAATATCATAATGAGTCATGTAGTATTGAGTAAACACACAGATAAACAGTTACTATAAGGAAAATATAACATTTTATAAGCAGTTCTTCCAAACAACAAAATAAAAATGACATGTGAAACCTGATTTGCCTTGTTCATTTCCTGACTCAAGACTCTACAATAGATCTCCTTCCCTCTAGCAGTGGTTTTTGAATTATAATCTGATTACATATTTATATATTTTACTACTTAAAACTCTCCAGGGGTTTCTCAGTGCCCTCCAGATTAATGTAATTTAAACACCCATAATGTGGCTTTAAGTTCTATATCCCTGACCATGATTCTCTCCAAGCCCTTGTTAATTCTTCCGTCTACAGACCACCTACTTGATTGAACTTGTGATGGGTTCACTCAAACTTTCCCTGGGTCTGGGTAAATTGGAATATTCCCTTTGTCTGACAGACTCATTCTTGTGGTCTCATTTTAAACATTACTTTCTCAAGGAGGTCTTCACTGATCACCATACCTACTGGCCCAGATCATTTTTTTTCTTTGTATGTCTTTGAGATAGTTTATCAATAAAATGGAAAAATGTGAGGGTTTTGCTTAACTCATATGAAGAATTAATAAAATCTAACTTGAGACTTTCCAGTTTTTTTAAGCTTTTGTGTTGAATTGTGTTGAATAAATTTGTGTTGAATATTTAGATGCTAATGTAAACCTTCCTTCTTCCCCAAATACACATCTATTATAGGAGAATGCTATGGTAAGGGTTTGACATACATTAATTCATTTGCTTCTCACATCAATTCATTTTGCTTTTCACATCAACCTTTTAGCAGATCCTGTTGCTTTCTTCCATCTTACTGGTATAAGTTCGGTGAGCCCAACAGCTAATGAATGGCAGCTGAGGTTTCAATGTAGGCTGTATTCACTTTTATTTTCTATATAGCTAGTGATTAGAGAATGGTAAATTACAACCCAGCAAGTGTTTGAAATATTTGAAAACAGCCTTGTGTGTTTAGGGTCTTCACATTTACTTTTGACTATACCATGTTGGGGGGAGGTTTTCTGTGGACAATTCTCTTGTCCTTGAGTACTGCACTAAACTTTATTTTCCCCTCATCATAACAATACCTTCATAAGTACTCTGCAGACTTTCTCTTTTGACTATTTTGTGTGTCTCTTTTTTGCCCAGATTATAATTCATATAGGTACCATTTTTCAAAAGTTAAAATTGTAGTCCTAGTTGTGCTTTAGAACTTTATACATAATGTGAAGTATTTATTTCTTTCCACTTTGTCTTTACGTTTGTGTAATGCAATTGTATAACAGAATTGAACAATGCGCGTATTTCATGCTGTCTTGAAAATAAGAGGCATTACCACACTCATATACAAAGGAAATATTTCCAAGGAATGTGACTTTGAAGCAAATTGGAAAATCACAAACCTCCAGAATTTTTTCCAATGTTCTTAGACTGATAGAAGACCTCTTGCATGTTGTATGAGAACTTAATTGAATATATTTCTCCACTAAGCCCTCTGCTGGCTTTACAGGTGAGCTCTGTTCTGTGTTTGGACAGGTAGTATCACAGCCACCTGGCCTACAAGTGACTTAAGGATTGACTTTAAAATAACCTACATTATTTAACTTGGTTGCATGAGTATATTTTAGAGGAAGTCAAATATTATTTCATAAATGGAAAACCAAAATCCCTTACCTTTCAATAAGGAGGAAACCTCATAAATACACAAAAATAAATGATGCTATTCAGATTAACAAATGTTATAAAGATGTCTTACTATAACAGTGCTGAGGAAACACTTTCCCACTAAATTAGAGATTAAATGAGAATAGAAAGAGACATGACTTGATATATTTTTTTGTCTTGTCAGCAGACCACATAGCACCAAGTTTCCATGCCCTAGTATAATCTGCTTTTGCTCCTGCTGTGTTGCCACTGGAATGTGTTCCTTCCCCCGGTTTCCTGTTCCAAATCTATTTGAAAAGTGGAGCCTTAATCCATTGGTTTGTTACTTTTATAGTTTGTAATAGGAGCTTTGTCTCCCATCTGTGTAAGTTTCTTTCTCAAAAAACGAACTTTACAGCTTTGGCTCTGGAGTGGGGTTGGGGGTGTGGGAGGGGATAGGGGTGGGGGGGGGCAGTTAGGGATGGGAAGGGGAAACAAAGGAGGAGGCAAAAATGCTTGATAAGAAATGTACTCATTACCTTGCTCATGTAATTATAACCCCTCTGTACGGTATTTTCACAAAAAAAAAGTTAAAAAAAAAGTAAAAATAAATTATTTTCTCACCTGACTTATGTAACTGCAATTCATCTGCATATCACCTCTATAATAACAATATTAAAAACTTAATTAAAATTTTTTTTAAAAAACATGGTTAAAAAAAAAACAAATAAAGGATAGACACTGGGACCTTATGCGCCTAGAATACTGTATCTAATAAGACTTCATCACATGTGGTTGAGTGTATTGATCTAAATATACATGCCACTTTCTCACTTATGGGTATGCTTCACAGTAAATGCATCTGGTTAGGATGTACATGTATCTTTGCCTCTTCTTTTCATGGACAATTACCTTCTAAAAGAAGAATAAAAATAACTGATATACATGTTATATATTACATAGAGAACAAAGTGACAAATAAAATGGTATAAGGCAAGTAAATTGCATATTTTGATAAGGAATGTTGGGTTATCTTTTAGACTGAACAGCCCATGATGAATCTTTCTCTGACAAGGGAACATTTAAGGACAAACTTAAAGGAAGTGAAGAGGGATTCATGTGATTGGGGGCAACCATTCTTTCTAACTTGTGACTGATAGAAGCCAGTATGTCAAGAAAAGAGAACACTGGAGAGGGACCGTGGGGAGCTGACAGGGCTAATTACCTTGCCAGCCATGGTAAAAAGTCTGGAATTCAATTGGGAGAGATATCATTGGAGGACAAGGAGGAAGGGGGTGATGCCATCTGAATTATATTAAAAAAATAAATTAGCTATTTTATATAGAATGGGCAGAAGTGGGCAAGAAAAGAGGCAGGTTATCCATTAGGAAGAGCTGGCTCTTTACCAAGGAGGTGAGGCTGGCTTAGTGCCCCGTGATGACAGTGGATGAAGTGAGAAATGGTAGGATTAAGGACATATTTTGAGCCATCATGCCTTCTAATTTATTTGCTTTTGTACACATTCAAAAGTGCATTATCTGTAGGCATTTATGTTCATTGTATAATTCTGTTTAAGATATTTTATTTCTATTTCCCAAGTATTTTTTTTATTGATAGTTATTTTGAAGATGACATGAAAAAAACCAGAGTTCTATCTGAGGCATGAATGTGTTCCAATGGCAAATTTATTTATATTTTATTCAGAAGTAATTGAATTTCTGTATTTGTTCTTGAATACTGTTTTTAGAAATGTCACAATTCTTCTAAATTATTCTTTGGAAGGAGGATTGTGCATGTGTATGTGTGCATGCATGTGTTTACACTATTCTAAATGTTATTACCTTCATTTTAATGTGTGCTATTATAACTTGTGCCACCATGGGGAGAAAATGACTGAAGCTGCTTATTGATATAATAGAGCAGGTTGTGACATAGCAAGAATACTGGAATGATGGGCTCCAGCGATGATATGTAAAAATATTCAGCCATGAAATATACACTTGTGAATCACCTTTTGCAGATGTCTGACAAATGTGGAAAATCTGTATTCTGAGGCAATCTGCACATTAAAACTCTATCTGACTAGATAGAATTATAGCTCAGTGAGGAGAGAGTGGTGCAGTAGGTAGTGAAATAGCCTTGAATTTGGGGTAATAATAACCTGTGTGTGATTTTTTTTATCCCCATCCCATTTAAGAAGGAAGAGGAATTGTGATTATGTGGTTATATTAGTGCAAGATGTGTTGGTGTCATGAATAGAAATACAAATTGGTATGTTGTGTTTGGAAAGCTATTTGGTCATAACTATCAAAATAAAATGTGTATGTACTCTATAATCGTGCAGTTGCATTTTATCGTAATTTGGTTTAGAATTATAGCCACTAAGGTACATACATAGCAGTCTATGTATAAAAATATTCATCATGCCATTACATTTGGCAACAAATGATTAAAAACAGTTTAACTGTCCAAATTATTGGGATTCACCAAATAAATTATGGAACCATCTATACTTTAGAATCTTTGTAACACAGTTAAGCTATCACAGAGAATTTATATAGAACCCTCCTATGATACTATCAATTGAAAAACATGGTTCTAGATACTATTATTTATGTTCATATAAATTAAGAATATATGTGTGTATTTATATGTATTATGCACAGGTTGGATATTCTAGAAGATCATTAATATCTCTGGTGGGAGTACCTATTTTTTCAGTGTACTTCAGTACTTTAGTATTCTTTTAATGTTTTAATTCATTAAAAAAACTGAATTCAAAAGATTTTAGAGATCATGTATTTGTGTCTTTTTACTTCTGACATAAAATTGTCTTGGTTCATTCTGGGCTATTGCACTTGAGTTTTGTTCTGAGAATGTTTCTTGGTATGAAATTATATAACTTCTATTAGAACACTTTTTATTAGGTTATCATTACACTGACACTTTTAGTGTTGGGTGGCAACTCCTCTTCTTTCTTTATTACTTGTAATGACTATAGAATATAGCTCTACCACTTTCTTCCAAAGTTCCTATTCTTGTGGAAGATGACTCTTGAGAAACTTGTTGGGCTAAATAACAAAATCATTCAGACCTACTGGCTCTGAATTTCTAATGGGTACATTTATGAAAATGTTAGGAAGCTTCTAAAACCACACTCGATCCTTTTCAACAACAAACAGAAATTAAGATCTAGTAATCATACTTACTATCAATGTTTTTATAGCCTTCCGTACTTGAAACAAGGTAAAGAGCAGCTACTGAAATGTATGGCCCAGAGCTGTTATTCTCTGTCTTTAAATGTGGTACCACAAGGCTATGAGAACAAGGTCTGTAATTGTGTTAATCATTGTTGTAGCAGGAGCTATGGTGGTGGTATTCATGAACCCCACTGCTCATATTATGTTTTTGGATTGGGTAGGGAATAAAGGACTTGGAAGAAAAATATGCTCCTAAAAAAGTTAAATAACAACTTGTAAATTTCATTCTCTTTTGCTGGAAAACCAACTCATTAGACATGAATGTGTAATAAAACAAGTGTTTGGCACACTGAGGTGCATGAACTATGTGGTGTAATCAGAGCTTATTTTCCTACAGTGGAGATTGAAATTTATATGTTTCATCTAAGCAGTACCTTTCATTCTATCTTTTTATTTTCTAAGGGAGAGTGAAATTTACAAGTTTCTGCTTAACAATACCAAAAGTGCTAGCTCCTATACAATGAATAGTGAAGTTTACAAGTTGCCATTTGACAATGCCTACACTTTTGTTTGTTTGTTCCCAGTCTCCCCCACAAGGTATAGTAAAATTTATAAGGTTAGTAAAAATCCTTCATTATTAATACTAGGTTATATTGCTGGTGGGAATTCTACAAATGGCTTATGAACATTTCTGAAGGGGGAAGTAAAGATGAGACAAGAAATTCTTTCAGAAACATTGAACTTATAACCATAGCCAAAGAACTTGTAGAGATACTCATTCATAGTCTTGTGTCCCTATGACCCCATTTTTGTGACTTATTGATTCTCTTGTATCCTTTGTGTGTATTACATAGTGATTTCTTTTTTAGAATCTATCATCTTTTTTCTGAGTAAGTCTCACTTGGATTGTACATCGTTCTCCAATGGTCCTTCTCCTTTTCTTCAATTCTCTTCTCTGAACTTAGGGGCTGGATTGTATACATAATTTGCTAAATAAATTATGCCTTAGTGCATAATTAGGGTATCATTTCCATTATTATCTTGCCTTGCTACTTAAATATTTTATTATTACATTGTTATTAAAAATGCCAGTGCTTGTATGCTTTGTTTCACCAATTATAACAAGTTCTTTAAAGGGAGATACCATACTTTAAAATTACTTATGCTCACAATGATATCTTGCTAACTATTCCTTCTATTCCTTCCTGTTCATCTCTGCATGTCTCTTCTCCTGTGAAGAGAGGGAATACTTTTTAATCCCTTTGAATTTTGGTTTGCCTTTTGATTTTCTTTGATCAGTAGAAAAGGACAGAAAGTGCACTCTGTCAGTTCTGGGATGAGAACTTAAGACAGTTGAAGATTTCTGGTTTCATTCTTTTGCAACCTAGTGCACTTGTAAGGAAAGTTTCCTCATGCAGCAGAAGCAAGGTCACTTGGATAAAGGTCCTAAAGGCCTTCAGAAACATAGAAGAACCCCAGCCAGCCCATTACTGTTCTGTCCAACCTAACTAAGAGCATGAGAGCAAAGATGTAAAAGGAAGCTAATTTGCATCTATCAGTCCTAGTTGAACTTCCCCAGTCAACAAGATGAGCTGCCCCACTAAATTCTGCCTAAATTGAAAAAGGTGGGGGGCAGTTTAAGCCATTAGAATTTTAGAGGGGTTCATTAAGCAGCAAAGTGCAGAAACACACCCTAAATGGGAGAAGCTCTGCATTAAGTTCTCTTGTTGATAGCAGCATTTTCAAATTTAATGTATATACAAATCACCTGGGATCTTATTAAAATTCTTGTATTTAGTATGTCTGGACAGAGTCTAAGGTTCTGCATTTCTAAGAGGTCCCCAAGTGATGTGTTCTATTCTGCAGGTCATATATTGAGTACAAGGGTCAAAGCAGGGAAGACGATCTACCCAAAGATTAACAAATTGCCTGTTGGCCACAATGGCAAATATTGTACTGGCTCTCTCATCTATATGGTTGACTGTTTTGACTAGGGTATTTGTTTGGGTTAGTTGTATTTTCAAGTTGTATTTTCCTTAGAGTATCTTTATGCTTTTAAGCTTGGTGTTTAACCAAGATGGATGCTCTTTGACAAGCATTAATAAACGAAATAATAATAATAGCAAGCACAACACTGAGGCCTCTGTTTTGAGTGGATCTTTTCCCCTCTGTTCTCCTCAGTTCTTCTACTGGGGCCCAGTAAATTAGACTGACACATGACAGATTAACTACAGGAAAACAAGGTTTATTAACATGTGCATTGTGCATACATTTGGGAATATCCAGTGATGAATGACTCAAACGGGTGATTAGCACTTACCCTTTAATAGTGCGTAACTAAAGAAAAATGCAATTTTAGAGAAATAAAAAGACAAAGGACTAAGTCTTTGAGTTTCTAGGGTGACAAATATTGGGACGAAAAGTTTTGTTTTTCTTTATGTCTGTCATGGGGCTTGAACTCTGGGCTTAGGCACTATCCCTCAGCTCTGCAGCTCAAGGCGAGCACTCTTCCGCTGGAGCCACAGCACCACTTCTGGTTTTCTAGGTTTATTGGAGATAAGAGCCTCATGGATTTTCCTGCCTGGGCTGGTTTTGAATTGTGATCCTCAGATCTCAGCCTCCTGAGTAGCTAAGATTATAGGCGTGAGCCACCAGTGCCCAGCTAGGATGAAAAGTATATAGAAAAACTAATAGGAGATCAATAAGGGCTGATTAGTGAAGTTTGTCATGTGTATTTCTATAGTATGTTTCTCACCTTGTATAGGTGGTCTAGAATTTAATCGGATGATTAACTTACATATGTTCTAATGCATAGGCAGGGTACTTCTACAAAATTTTTTTTTTGGGTGGTCCAGTTGTGGGGCCTGAACTCTGGGCCTGGGTGCTGTCCCTCAGCTCTTCAGCTGAAGGCTAGTGCTCTACCACTTGAGCCACAGCACCACTTCTGCCTTTTTTCTTTTTGCTTATGTAGTGCTGAGGAATTGAACCCAGGGCCTCATGCATGCAAGGCAAGCGCTCTACCACTGAGCCACCTTCCTAGCCCACTTCTACAAATTTTTATATTCTGCTTTTATGCAAATAGATTTTCTTTCTTTTAAATTGCTATTGGCTCCAAATAATTCTTTTTTTTTGGTCCAGTCGTGGGGTCTGAACTCTGGGCCTGGGTGCTGTCCCTCAGTTCTTCAGCTCAAGGCTAGCGCTCTACCACTTGAGCCATAGCGCCACTTCCGGCTTTTTTCATTTTTGCTTATGTGGTGCTGAGGAATCGAACCCAGGGCCTCAGGCATGCAAGGCAAGCACTCTACCACTGAGCCACCTTCCCAGCCCCTCCAAATAATTCTTATACCTAAATAGTAGTTTAGCATGACATATTCTGCCAATCCTCATCTTTATATAGCGGATGGTTTCAGTATGAAGTGACTCCCTTAAAGACTCTCATGTTAAAGGTGTGGTACCCAGCTGATGGATCCAATCATTAATCATGATTAGGTCATGAGAGCTTTTACTTAATCAATGGACTGATCCACTAATGGATTCATAATTTAGTGGCATTATTAGGAGGTAATGAAAACTTTTAGAGTTGGGGTCTACTTGGCAGTAGATTGATGGGGCTATTCATTCTTGAGGACTCTATCTTATCCTGTGACTTTCTCTAACTCTCTCTGTTTCCTGGCTGCCACGAAATGAGTGGTTCTCCTCTATCACCCTCTTTTATGTGTTGCTGGCCCAGATCAATGCAACCACATGCTGAGTTACTGAAACTGTGAACAAAGTAAAATAAATAATTCCTTCCTTCAAGTTGTTTTCTCATTTATTTGTCATAGCAATGAAAAACATATGCATCTCCTTACCGAATTCCTACAATAAATTTACTCCATGAATGGCATCACTACTGTGACTGTCACCCATATGAGGCTCTGGGGCTCAAGGATGCTTATTAAATAGTATCGATTACCTAATGGCTAGACCAAAATTCAATTCTTGTTCTGATCTGATTCCATCATTAGGATGATACTTAAAAATGTTTCCTTTATCACTACCACCCCCCAACCAGGAACTTAGCACATAGGAGTTTCAGGCCTCTAGGTTAATTATACTGAGATTTAATTTTTATGGAGACATTCATATTATTGTCAGCATTTTAAAGTGATATTTAAAAGGCAGATATAAGAAAAATCTTTACTAGAATTAATGTAGATTATTTTAAACTTCAACAGTCTCTTGTTTTACTTCGTGTTGCCGCAGCAAAATTGTGGTCTCTCTCCCTATGCTTCAGACTTAGCATTTCATTCTTATACTATCTATCAGACAGCAGCCTCTCGTGTTGGAGGTTTTCATCAGAACAGCATAAAGTACTCCCAACAATCATGAAAAGACTCTGATAGAGACCAAGTTTGAGATTAGACATTCAGGACATGTCTTTACTTGAATAACTATTCTGTGTTCTCTTGAAGATTAAAGAGACAGTGGTGGAAATGGCAGTGCTCTACAGGGCCTAAAGCCAGGGTCCTATAGAAAACTTACCCAATGAGTGACCTGGGTTTTCTTGAAGACACCAGGACCTCTGGCCAGAAGATTTTTCTTAACCTCTAAATTCTTCTACTGTGTGGATCTGTTATCTAGAAAGCACATGATGATTGTGATGCTGGATGGTCACTGTGTGTGTGTGTGTGTGTGTGTGTGTGTGTGTGTGTGTGTGTGTGTGTGTATGTGTGTATTATATACATTGTGCATGCCTAGAATGTATTGACGCTCAGAGGATAAGTACCATATGAAATAGAAAAATAAAAATTCATATTTGGCAAGTAGATAATATAAAGAATATCATGTGAGAATATAGAGATGGTTCTTTTAAGGTAGGATTTTTTTTTTTTTTGCTGGTCCTGAGGCTTGAACTCGGAGCCTGGGCGCAGTCCCTAAGCTTCTTTTGCTCAAGGAAAGCCCCTCTACCACTTGAGCCACAGTACCATTCCCAGCTTTTCTGAGTAGTTTATTGGAGATGAGAGTCTCATGAACTTGCCTGCTTGGGCTGGCTTTGAACCATAATCCTCAGATCTCAGCCTCCTGAATAGCTAGGATTAGAGGCATGAGCCACCAGAGCCTGGCAAGGCAGGATTATTTTATTTAATACTTTCTAATAATCTTTATCTTAGGAGGGAAGGTGAATGGGGAGGTGAAAAAGTGTGGGTATGGTTTGTGTTATTGCTCAAAACTAAGAACTTTCCAAAACCAAAGAATCCATTTTTCTTCTACTGCCTGCTGTTTTACAAAACAAGAACTAGTTGCTTTCTTATAAACAGCGATTTCCTTTGTCATTTTGAACTAATCATTTTTAAGACAAATGGTTCTTTATTTCCTGTTTTTTTTTAATGTAATAGTCTGTTTTGGAGGGTTAAATACCCAACTTTTCCATACAAGTGTAAATATTGTCCAAAGACAAAATTCCCAGAAATTTAAAGATCTTAATTGCTTTGTGATACTAGAATCTGAATCATTTATGGAAAATTTTGCTCTATAAAGCAAAAATGTTCTAATAAGATGAACAAAAAAGATTTGTTTCTCTTATTGTTGAGTAGTTGTACAAAGAGATACACCTCCATAAGTCAGGATCATGTCACCCTTCCTTTATGCTCCCCATGTTCCCCTTCCCTTCCTTACCCTCAACATACTCAATTTTTACATAATGTCCAAAGAAGTTGGTTTTATAGACAGAGAAGTACTGAACAAAGCAGAAACAAAGAACAGAGCAGATTAGTCATTGCAAAGTTATTTTTCTTGTAAGATAGGAACACGGAGATAGAACAGGAAAAAAGAATTGCTTGGTTAGTATCATATTCCTTTTTGGTTTTTAAGGGTTAAAGCAGAGAGAACATTGTCATGCAGATTGGAATTGGCTTGTTTAAGAAATTTGGATGTCCTTTCTCTTGATTTCTTAAAAGGTTAGATAGCATATTAGTTTGGTTTGGTGATGTGAAACTCTCCATTAGTGACTCCACTTTGATGTTTACTGTATTCTATTGGGGCTTAATGAAGGAGGTTACTCCAAATAATTTGTATTCAATAGTGGCCTTGAAATATTTAATTAGAATAATGTTTAGTTTTCCTTGTGTTCTCAAGACATATGTATGTCAAAATAAATGAAAACAAGTGGAAATAAAACTTTATATCTTTATTGGCTTGCATATTTCTAATCTGGAAAGTACGGAATATTTTCTATTAATATATACATGTTTTTACTTTCTCAATTACCTTCACCAAGGAGAAATCCATCAAAAAGCATTACTTACTTAAATAAAACATTTCCAAAGATGCTTTGCTTGCAGATTTCCCCAAATCTCAGATGTCTAATGTAATTTATCCAAGGAGAGTATAGGCATCAAAGGACTACCGGTGGGAGTTTGACAGAACTCATAGTATTTGGAATGGATTCCTTAGCAATCATGTTGACTGGCAGGCAGAGGAGAATTTAAGTGGAATTCTCAGTAGAGAATAAGTAATTTATGAAATGGAGAAATAAAAGCATATGTTTAGTAAATGGATAACATACAAAAGGATATCATTAAGTGAGACTTTAAATATTATCAACTTACTTCTGTTGTTTATGGTCAATTAAAGGAAAGAAATATCCCATGGAAAAATTGTGTAAATCCTGTCCGACGGCTTGTTTGCCTTAAAAGCATTTACAAATCTGATGTTGGAACATATTTTAACCCACATCCTGAAATGTGGAGAAGAACAAAATAATAGCTTATAATAGACATTCTGAAAGTTCAATATAGATTGTCTCACAATTTTTCTTTCCTTCTAGGAAGTTAGCAATGATAATTTTATGTCTTTGTTTACAATATCCAGTTTTTTTCCTCAATTTCAAGTGGATAAAACTTAATTCCCATTATCCTCAGAGAAGAGAAAAAGGTGAGGACTGGCTCACCTAATTGTAGATGCCATGAGACTTTTCTTATGGATAAGGATAAGTCTAGGTTCTTCATCTTACCACAACTCTAGGTTTTATTTTGCTTGTATCTCATGGTCTAGAGAGCCTTCTTTAGAAAAAAAAATGTTACAGATACCCACATGAACATATTGCTAGAAAAGGACATGAGTTGTAGTGGCTTCAAAGTAAATTTACCTCTGCCTTCTTTCCATCTCACATCTCTTTCCCATATGCTTGTCACTCTTTTAAACTTATTTTTTTTTGTGTGTGATGATAGAAAAGTTCCTAAACAACTCCAGACTCATCTGAATTTATGTGTCCAGTATGTCAGAAGGCCCTTTCCTTTTTAGCAGAGTCATAAAACACCACGAAGAGCCTTAGACTGGTTAGCTTGAATCACTCCATCTATTGTGGGAGGGGTAGGTGGGATCCCTTAGCTGGCACGCCTCAAGAACTATCAAACGAAGTTGGGCTAGGTTTGTTCCTTAAAGGAGTCCAGTGCTTAGCACTTCTTCCCACTCTGGTAAATGTGTGTGTGGGGGCGGGGGGGGGGGGGGAAGGTTGTTCTGAATTTGCTATGGAACATCCATTCAGACTTGACTTTTCCACTCCAGGTGCAAGTCAACCTGGGTGGTGAATTTCTGGTTTTTCCAATTCACATATCGCTGTATGTTTTTTTAAATATAAAATACTAGGTTGATTGAGAGCCCTAGTTCTTTTACCTGGTATCCACTCTCTACTTTATGAAAAATACTCATGTATTGATTAACACTGCTTTTTGTTATGGAAATCCTATAAGGAAAAATTGCAAAAGAAATGAAAATCTTTCTCTGTATTTTTATCTTTCCACTGCTTTTACATTTCTCTATCTTTTGTCTCCTCCTTGGTCTGGGATGTCAAAAAAGAAAATGGGATAATATGAAGTATATTGTATTTAAATATGAAAGACTATGTAGATACCAGCATATTATTTAATAACACTGCTGTATCAGCATGTCAGAAAAGTAAACATGATGAATGTACTAGCTCAGTTAAAATGAGTGGTCATTAAAAATTGCCTCTGGCCAGGTGTTGGTGGCTCAAACCTATAATCCTAGTTCTCAGGAGGCTGAGATCTCAGGATCTCAGTTCAAAATTATCCTAGGCAAGAAAGTCCATGAGATTCTTATCACCAATCAACTATCAAAAAAGCCAGAAGTAGAGCCAGGACTTAAGTGGTAGAGCTCTAACTTTGAGCAAAAAAGCTCAGGGACAGGTACACACACACATGCATGCATGCGTGCATACACGCATACACACATGTACGCACACACACAATTACTTCTCTTATAGATAGTATTCCTAGCTGAGATTATCTATAATTTCTTAGCTGAGATTACCTATTAAGATATATGGCAAGAATTAAAATTTTATTGAAAAGTTATTTAAGATTATGCAAAAAATGAGTCTATTTTTGAGAAGTTGGATTTTTTAAATTTTTTGTTACTTTTTTTATTGTGAAAATACTGTACAGAGGGGTTACAATTACATGGGCAAGATAATGAGTACATTTCTTATCAAGCATTGTAGCCTCCTCCTTTGTTTCCCCTTCCCATCCCATTGAAGTTGGATTCTTTTGAGTATGGGGGTTTCATCCTGCTCAAACTTTTTGTCCCCCAAAGCTCTACTACACATCTTCTACATTTTAGGTGTAAGTGGATGAGTGACATGAATGATTTATCATAGTTCTCTTTATTGCCTTGAATTTTCAAGCTGGTTATGATTTCTTTCTCTGCACTAGTCTCTTTTATTTCATGAAAGACTTTTTAAGGAAGTCTTTTTTTTTTAAATCCTGATCTTTTCTCTTTTAACCTTTGGTTCCTGACATTTCCCTTTCCATTTCTCACTTTTTTTTTAAGTCTGCCTTTATCTGTTTCACTCTCTTCTCCATAGCTTTTCACTATGACTTGCCACTCTTTTAGATAGTGTTGGTGAGATGGCTACTCTTGAGTTAAAGAGGGAAACCCATTGTGCTGTGGTGACATAAACAGATTGATTAATGATATAATTTCTACTGTGCTGGGGTCTTTTGGGGCTACTAGCTGAGGAAATGCACCACTTTACAATGGCCTCCCCAACAAAATTTAACCTTCAAAAATGTGTACTTTTGTTCCTAATGCTTTGATTTATTTAATGTAGAAGATACAAATACTGATATTTAGACCCATATTCTCTATCTAAACAATAATATGCATAACCAAGTATATTATTATTTTTTAGAGTCTATGTTTATAAAAAATTTTAATACTCAACACCATTACTCCTCAACACTCAGTCTATTTTTCAGACTCTACTTAATATCCTTATTTTTCCAGTATGGAAAAGCGAGTTCTGCATCATTCATAAAAGAGATAGTAGATGATGTGATTAACATGCTTACCCTGCTAACTAGTTTTTTAGTATTTATTTATATTTTTGAATATTTTTATTATCTTTAAGTAGTTGTACAAGAGTTGCCATTCAACAAGCAGTTTATGAATACAGTGCATCTTGATCAATGTCACCCCTTTCAACATTCTTACCTACCCCTCACAACCTATCCTTTCCCTCACTTTTCTTAATTTTTAGGTTATATATTGGATTTTTTTGGCTATTTAACAAAGCAGTATAAACTGTTTTCAAGATGTATGAATACATTTTGATCTGTATCATTCCTTCAACATCTTCACCTTGGAATAGTATTTTATATTTCAGAATAATATCATGGCTATAATACTAAACTCTGAATCCAAATTTCTTAGGTTCAAATCCCTGGTACTTCACTTATTTGTTTAAGGGAGTTACTTTATCTCTATACATTTTATTTTCTCCATTATAAAAAAATGAAGATACTATTAGTATTGATTACAAAGAGTATCATGTTAAGTGAGTTAATATTGAAAATCTCCTTATTAAAACCTGATATTTAGTGAGCATTAAAAATACTCCTTGTCTTTAGATTTATTTATTTATGTATTGCTGGTCATGGGGCTTGAACTCTGGTCCTGGGTTCTCTCCCTGAGCTCCTTTTGCTCAAGGCTAGTACTCTACCTCTTGAGCCACAGCACTGCTTCTGCCCCCCCCCCCCCCACCACCCCCGGTGATTAGTTAGAGATAAGAGTTTCATGGACTTTCCTGCCCAGGCTGGCTATGAACTGAGGTCCTCAGATCTCAATCTCCTGAGGACTAGGATTATAGGTATGAGTCTCTGGCACACAGCTTATCTAAATGTTTTCAGTTTTTCTAAATTATTTTTAACCCTATTTTGAAAATACCCAAACTTAACAGTTAAAATAAGAAAATCATAGATCTCCATAGTCCAGCATGAGGATCAAGCTATTGATATTTCAAGATAATTGTTCATTGGCTTTCTTTTTCTTTTTCTTTTTATTATTTATTTTTTTAGTTTTTTTGTTTTTTTTGATCCAGTCGTGGGCCTGAACTCTGGGCCTAGGCGCTGTCCCTCAGCTCTTCAGCTCAAGTCTAGCGCTCTACCACTTGAGCCACAGCGCCACTTCCGGCTTTTTTCTTTTTGCTTATGTGGTGCTGAGGAATAGAACCTAGGGCCTCATGCATGCAAGGCAAGCGCTCTACCACTGAGCCACCTTCCCAGTCCTGGCTTTCTTTTTATGTATCTTTAAAAATACTTGAATTTCAATTATAGACATTATAGCCCATGGCCATTAATCATATATTTCCTAATTTAATACCTCACCATAGCACAACTGTCATGCCTAAGAAATTCAGCATTGACATGTAATGTAATACATTCCAATCTCCCATTCATATCCTTATAGCGTCTAATAACCTTTTTTCCTTATTTACTGAGGATTGAACTCTGGGGCCTACTACTTGAGCCACAGTCCTAGTCCTTGGACCAGATCTTCCTACTTCTGCTTCCAGTGCAGATGAAGCACCATATTAGACCCTTGTTCTCCTGACTTCTCTTTCCTTTTGAAAAATCCAGTTAAGGAGAACTCCATTCACTTTGTTGTTTATCTTTGACTCTTAATCTAGAATAATCTGAGGCCATTTATTTGTCTTTAATGAATTCTATATTTTTTGAAGAATACAGGCCAGAATCTTCTAGAATGCCAAACAATATGCACTTATTTATTGATGTCCTCATGATCTATTTCAGCTAATACATTTTGGCCCAAATGCTGCCTAGGTGACCTTGTCTGCTTCACATTGTATCACACCAGAAGTTCATGCCATTTTTGAGAATACTGTTCAACCACATATTTTCTCTGGATTATTCCACTTTTAATTGTTTATGGCTTTGAAATTCATGAATAATATATGTGGTAGTAACTTTAAGACAATGCATATCCAGTATTCTGTGAATCTTTTAGCCACTGGTTTTATCCACCATTGATAATTCTTGCATATTGCTGTCTTTCTCAAGTGTCCTTATATATTTCTTGGTTGGCATTCTTTGGTAATAAAAGTGTTCCCTCTCTTCATATCTATAGTAGGATTAGATATATATGAGGAACAGATTTTGATAGACTCTGGTCCCTTTTTAGCTAAAGTACAATATGTTTTCTTTGCTATTATAGCTCTTTCTAAAACACAATCACTATGAATTTTGTCTTTAAAGTTAGCAAACCTATAGGAAAAATGCATACATTGTAAGTCTACAGATCAACAAAATTTCACAAATTGATTGACTATGTAAATGGTTCCTTCCTCTTTTGTGATGCTCAAATTGTTCCTAAATTAGCCAATAGGATCCCCTGCATGCTACTTCTTATATACTTCTGTTATGTTTCTATTAGTCTTTATAAATGCCTTTGAGCAAAGCAAGTTATTTCCATCACACTGTCTACCTTCCCTTTACTTTCATGAAAAATGGTGTATGGGCCAAACCTGGCTAGGAAATAGAAACAAAGACTCATATATGTAAATACATACAAATCAACAATGAAATCCAACATCACAGACTCTTCCTTCCATGCCCTATTTTATATTCCTGTTTCTTTTATTCTACAATGAAATTCTATATTCATTTGCTCTATCCTACAATCTATAGAATATATTATAGAAAATAATACATTCATCAATACCTCCTCTAACAACCAGTCTAAATAGACCACATGTAGTTTATTGAGCTTGCTTATATACAAGCTTAGGTTTTTGTCTTTTAAATAATTAAAAAATTTTGTTTATAATTTGTAAAATTACATGGTTGTAAAGTCAAAGCTAGGTAAAAAGTTGTCCTAGGTAGTCCTACTCTATTCTTGTTTTTTCATATTATTATTACTCACCTCTCTGGGAAATACTTTCATTAATTTCTTGCTAATCTCTTATGCATTTTTTTAAATAAAGAAAACATATATATGTATACACATGCATACTTTTCTTTATTATTCACATTTCCTTTTTCATCATGCTGAATGATAATCTTCTGTATAGGTATGCCAAACTTATATTTGCAGATCGCATTTTAATTTTTTTTACCAGTATTTTGTTATTAGAAATAATGGTGTAGTGAATAAGTTTGTGCCCATGTTTTTCCATTTGGTTGAAGGTATGTGTTCAGGGAGAATTGCTATCACCGACATTGCTGGTTATTAAATATATAGATAGGTATATAGATAGATAGTAAAGGTGTGTAGTTTTGTTAACTAGTGATAAACTTTCTTTCATGCAGGGTCTCCCTTTGATACTCTCACTCACTAGCAATATATGAGAGGCCCATCTGTCCATACCCTCTCAACAGAATATATTACCATGTTTGTTAACTTCTGAAAAATCTAGTCAAGAAATAGTATCTTATGACTGCAGTCATAAAATTCAATGCATATCCTACAAAATTAAGAAAATTAAGAGAAGGGCTGGGGCTACGAGAGATAGGGAAAAGGTTGAAAGGGGGTAACCTTGAACATGATGTATTTATAAACTGCTTTGTTGACTGTCAACTCCATTTTACAGGTACTTAAAGATAACTTAAAAAGTAACAAAGGGGTTGGAGGAGAAATAGTATCTTGGTGATACATTTACATATATAATTTTTATTTATTTAGCTATTCATTTATTCATTCATTTTTTTGGTGCTGGTCCTGGGGCTTAAACTAAGGGCCTCAGTGCTGTCCCTGAGATTTTGCTAAAGACTAGTGCTATATCTACCGCTGGAACCACACCTCCACTTATGGTTTTTTTTGTTTGTTTGTTTTGTTTTTGTTTATTGGAGATAAGAGTCTCAGGGACTTTCCTGACAGGGCTGGTTTAGAACCTTTATCCTCAGATATTAGCATTCTGAGTAGGTAGCCTTACAAGTGTGAGCCACCAGCACCTGGCTGGTGATACTATTTTGATTTTTAAAATATGGATTTTTAAATAAGGATTGGAATCTATGGCAAATGAAAAAGAAGAAGAAATTAATTTAATGAAATTAGTTAATTTGAAATTAGTTAAGATTGTTGCTTGATGATGTCAGTATGACAATTCTCCCCACTGAGAACACAATAAAGAAGTAAAATTTGAAAATACTGTTGATAGTTTTCTCCATTAAAGCCAGGGAAGTAAATTTATAATGAATTCTAGCTTCAGTAGAAATAAAATACTCATACTTAAAATAATGTAAATTTTAATATATGTAAATTTCAATTTTAAAGTATTTTCAGCTACTTTAATGTTCTACAAAGAAAAAAATTTAAATATGTTTAAAACAATAGATAATGATGTACAGACAATCTCAATTGCAAATATAGTTCACACAGTGTTTATTTTTATTCATAATTTTGACATTTTCTCCATAAGTTTTTGTGTTCATTTTGATACTAAAAGTATTTCATTTTAGTATTATTGATTACTGGACATTTTTCTAGTTCCACGGAAATCCTATACATCAGTAACCTCATTGTAATCCTGACCCCAAACATTCATTACCCTCCCTCTCCACCAACCTGGAAATCAACTCGCTGCAGGAAAATAAATGACAGCAGTCAATGTTTGGTGGTGAGCACTTTTGGACCTGGGTTGGTAGTATACTAGTGGTCTGGGGTCTTGAGGCTACTCCAGCTCTTCCTTTGCATTGCCACTTGGAGAATCTTGGGCTTTGAGCGGATTGATGGAGACTTTCCTCCTCTGCATTTGATTTGTGTTATGGAGCAGTTTCTCATGGTCCTCTCTTCCTCAGCTTTGATGATCCTGTTTATTGTCTTATTCTACCTGACAAATCCAGGGGGAAGTTAAAAAAACATCCAGAAATCTGAGCAATCAGGGTCAGTTCTTTATGTCTCATGGAGATATATCCTTGAGAGTAAGCAGCCTGAATGAATGACACCAGCTGGGTTTGAGTTGGTGGTATGTCTTGTACGTACTTTGAGAGCAATTGCTAGAATGTTTAGATGGGACAAGTGTTGGGTGCTCCTTGCCCTTTGGCTCCTGCCAACACTGTGATTCATGCTTTTTTATTTGCAAATCCAGTGGATTCTGCTAGTTTATTAATCTTAGTTAACATATTCAGATGGGGAAAAAATGTACCAGCAGAGAACAAAGCTTATATAGGCATTGCAGGGGTCCCTTTGAGGGTTCACTTTCTATTACTCATAGCAATGAAAAGTGGAAATGGCAAGTTTTATTAGCTAAGTTCATGATACAAAAGGCAATATTAATTTCACAGGAAGTGTAAAAGGATATGCAAATGTGATCAACTCCCAGGAAAACATTGCAATACACCACTCCAGGCTTTGAAATTATGCAGTTTAATAAACACTTGTTAAAAAGCTTCACACACAAAACATCGAATTTTAGAGCAAGCATTTCTGAGCACACACTGTTTATAAGGAATTGCACGATTTCCTAAGCTTCTGGAGCCCTAAACTAGAAGATGGAGATGTGTAAAGTACTGGGTTTATCTTTAGCACTCACACTTTATTGAGAAATCACAGATGCTAAAAAAAAAAATCCATGTTGTTTTTTAATTAAAAGTGTAATTTAGAAGTGTGGGCCATTAGCCTAGTAAAATTTTCTAAGGCAAATGTGTTTATCCAGTAACTGACAAAAGAGAATTGTTCATGGATTTTTAATTAGCTTCTTTGATGAGAAAAGCTTTCACATGAAATTTCCTTCCACAGATTCCTCTGGTGTCTGTTTCCTGTACAGAAACCTTCCTATCCAAACCAGATCTAATTTCAGGCTACTAGCAAAGTGGGAAGGCTGTTAGAAGTGGTGTTGGATTTTAACACCTTAAAACTGCGATGTGGGGAAATAGTGTTTTTATTTAAAGAAAAAAAATGGTGTTTTTGAGTGAGGTGGTTTTTAGGATGTTTTGATATTATGTAGAGCCTGGGAGCAGGTTTACAGTGGTTTTAGATACACATCAGTGATGTTTGCCTCTAAATTTGCTTGTCTGGTGCTTTTGCAGAGACATATTATTGTTTAGTCTTGTGTTAAGAAATGGAGAAATAAAAAAAGGATTATAAAGAATGAAAATGCTAGTGGTGTAGGTGGAATGTGGGTGCAGGGAAAAGTTATTTTTATATGCTGCTGGTGGCAACTTTGCTGTGTATATCAAAAACCTGAAAAGCTTGTATGTGCTATAGACTATATGGTCCAGCAAGAATATTTGGACAAATTGAGAAAGATGTGTTTCTAAGCCACTTTTTCAGATATGCGTTTGATGTTAAAGAGAAATCAAGAGGGTAAAAGCTCATTGGTAGAGCCTTTTATCTATCATGCACAAGAACAGACTTTAAACCCATCCCCAGCACTGAAACATGACAGACAAACAGACACAGACAGACAGACAGACAGACAGACAGACAGACACACACACACACACACACACACACACACACATCAAACAACAACAACAAAGAATAAAAAGAAGATTGCTTGCTATGTGTGGTAGCTCACATAGCCATGCAGAGGCAGAAGGGTCTGGTCAGTCTGAGTTATGTAGTAAGACAAGAAAGGAAGAAAGGAAGAAAGAAAGAAAGAATGAAAAAGAAAGAAAGAAAGAAAAAGAGAGAGAGAGAAAGAAAGAAAGAAAGAAAGACAGAGAGAAAGAAAGAAAGAGAGAAAGAAAGAAAGAGAGAAAGAAAGAGAGAAAGAAAGAAAGAAAGAAAAGAAGGAAGGAGAAAGAGAGGGAAGAAGGGTGACAGGGAGAGAGAGGGAAGAAGGGAGGGAGAGAGGGAAGAGGGAAAGAAAGAAGAAAGAAAAGAAAAGAGGGAAGAGGAAAAGAAAGAAAGGAAAGAAGGAAAGGAAGAGAAAGGAAGACCAAAACAGTTAAAATACTTTGTGTCTCTATATGGTGGTTGTTCCATCTAGCATTTAAAAATATTCTTGCAGGTAATCAATAACATGTTATAAACATGAAAGATGTTTATATTCAGTTAAAATGGAAACCTTAGAAAACAGTAAGGATAGTTTGTAAAATAGTTATCAAAAATGATTTTTAATGTATGTTTTTTGTGTAACATCACATCTTAAAAATGTTAACAGTCCCAATTTTTAAATTTATGTTTGCTGAAGTATAGTTTAGGTATTTTTTCTGGAATATACATGGATTACTTGGTAATCAAAATAAGAGAAAATGCACCCCTGGCTGGAAGGTAATGAAGTAACACAATTCATAATTGCTTTACAAAAGTATGTGATTACAGAACACATTTGTCCTGTGGTTTTTATCTGAGGAAGATTACATAGGTTATAATGAGTGAACAGCACTGTCTGTCCTTACGCGGGTTCAGTTCTCAGCTGTTTGGTAAGGTTCAGGACATGTAGGACTAGGGAACATGAAAAGTGCCCTGTTAGTTGATGAAAGGCTGGCAGGAAGAAAGCATATACTTCTCTAAAACTCCCAGAGGTCGGAAAGCAAACAGCTCATTCCTAAACACCACCATGCATAGCCTAGTGAGGAGCACTGATTTACCATGGCTTTCTAAAGGCTTTTTATAATTCAAAATTCAAGTGTAATAAAATTTGATTGTGCAGAACTAAAAATGAAAAAAAATCCTCTCTTACATGCAAAAAAACCCCCCTCAAAACAGTAAGTTAAATCTCAAGTGATAAACTAGAAGAAAATATTTCCAAGATATGTTACTGACAAAGTACCCAATGTCTCTGATGTATACAGAGTGATTACAAATCCAGGAGAAAAAAAGAGGTCAGAAATCTTAAGAGGGCATAAAAGGCCTAGAAAGTTAAAATTGGCATAAAAGTGGTCCTTAAGTATTCATAGTTCTTAATGTTCAAAACTACATTCAACTTCACTCGGAAGAGATGGGTATCATTGTGTGTAATTATAAAAGAATGGAAACCTTGTAAATCAGAGTCTGAGTGATTTGTGCTTCATTTGTACAGTGGTGACTGGGCCACAGGGTTAGGAGAACCCATATAAATTAATGGGGATATCCCTTGAACCCTGACAGCCTTGTGGAGGAAATTATAAGGATGCAAAGTAAATATCATTTGATACAGAAAGCAAAAAGACAACACTATTGCTCATACGTGAAAAATTCTGTAAAATTCTTTCCCAGTTCCTCAGGCAAGTTTTACAGCTGTATTTTCTGGCAGCAGTAATGAAATGATAAAGGCCAGTGAAACTGAATAAAACACTATTGCTGACAACTAAAACAAAACAAAATAAATAAATTAATAGGGATGATCACTAGAAGATCACTAATAGTGCACACTGCGAAGAACCAAAGAGTACATTTAGCGGGCTACATTTCCTTTAGGACAGAAGGGAAATTAAGACTGTCTCGCTAGGCACGGTAGTATTTTCCTGTAATCTCAGCATTCATTGAGGCAAGAGGATCTAAATTCAACACTAACTGTGGCAACATTGCAGGAATAAGTTTCAAAAACCAAAGAAGAATGTCTACCTCTGTGTGTCTGATTTTTTTGCAAAAGCAAATACAGTGAAAGAAAAGAAATTGACAAAGTCAAGGCAGAGAGAGTGATATTTTATGACTATACCTTTTTAAAAATAAACGGTTAACTTTTAAACCATGTTGATGGCTTTTTTTGGGGGGGCGGGAGGGGGAGGGGGGCGGGGGGAGGGGTCCGGTCGTGGGGCCTGAAGTCTGGGCCTGGGCGCTGTCCCTCACCTCTTCAGCTCAAGGCTAGCGCTCTACCACTTGAGCCACAGCGCCACTTCCAGCTTTTTTCTTTTTGCTTATGTGGTGCTGAGGAATTGAACCCAGGGCCCCAGGCATGCAAGGCAAGCGCTCTACCACTGAGCCACCTTTCCAGCCCTTGATGTTTTTTTTTTTTTAAAGCAAGATTGGATCGAAAATATAAAAATAACAGAAATATGTGAACTTAACTTTCTATCAAAGGGATGGCAGGATCATAGGTAAGGAAAAAGGAATTACTAATGAAGTTACTGTAAAACCTAGTTCCTTGCCTGTTTATCTTCAGTCTAAAGATGAAAAACCTGGAAAGAAACCTTGGTATTTTGATACATTAGTTGTTTGCTGTATATTTATTGTTTGTATTGTTTCATTTTTTGTTATGCTATTTGTTGGAGCAATATTGAAGTTAGTCTGTATCTATTGTAAGAAGGAGTGACTACAATGATTCTGAGAGAGCCAGGGTTTCACTATGGAAGAAGTGAAAAATGAGCTTGGAGAAGTTAAGAAAGAGCCTTGACCTGTGGATTGCTCTTAGGAGTGTTAGTAATAGCTGGAGGCATGGCTTCTGTGGTGGAGTGCTAGCAAGCACAGTCTTGAGTGTAGATCCCAGTACTGTGTCCCTCCCCAAAGAGGAGTTGGTAAGAACACATAACTCAATAAAGATGCTTAATGCTTCGTTCTGTTCTCTTAAGGGACCTATAAGCAATGACACTCAAGCACCAATGGGCACCCTTACTGCCCAGTTTTGTGCTTTTTAAACATCATTTCTCATTAAAAGGAATAACAACTCTTTGGAGAAATGGTAAAATATCTGACTTGAGGTCTGGAGCAAGGAAAGTACAAGAAAATAGAAGCCTAGAATATTTTGCTTTTCAACTTACTCATTGAGGGAGGGGGAGAGATAGAGACAGAGACAGAGAGAGAAGAGAGACAGAAGGCTATGTATGATTGATAGAGGAGCTAGCTTGAAAACATGGGGCACTAACAGATCAAGTGAATGAAATAAATTTATAACAAAATAAGGAAAGGGAGAATGGAAGAGGAGAGGGAAGCTACTCCATACAGTAGAATACTAACTTTAGGAGAAATATCAAAGTTAGAAATCACTATTTATGGTTACTATAGTACTTAATTCAGACTAGAATTATCAGTGCTAAATTGTTGAGTGAAAATGTATTAGGTAACAAGATATTTACACAGTTTTAAATATCTCTCCACATACTATTTCTTAATTTAAAAAGAGAAAAATAAGACACACACACACATAATACACACACACACACAGAGTAATGATTTGGATGGTCATCCAAAAGACTGAGCTTAACCCAACAATTATGACTAACTTTCCACGCAGTGCCTCACTGTAGAGTGTGAGGGGGATGATACAATATGCCTTAGAAAGTATGCTTTTGAAAAATGTGTGATGTGAATCTAATCCTGAGGTAACATTCAGACCAGAATAAACATCATACAAAGCAATCCCTCTCCATTAAAAAAAATGCTTCTGATATGATTGGCAAAAAAGAAAAGAATGAAAGAAACAAAAAAGGAAAGAGAGAGAAAGGAAAGAAAGAGGAAGGAAGTTAAGGAAGGAAGGAAAGAAGGAAGGAAGGAAGGAAGGAAAGAAGGAAGGAAGGAAGGAAGGAAGAAAGGAAGGAAGGAAGGAAGGAAGGAAAACATACACATTCAAGGAGAGTAAAGAAGCATGGGAACTTCAATCAATGCAATACTGGGGCAGGAAGGAAAAGTTGTAGATTGAAGATGTGAATACAGGTTATATGGAAAGTAGTATTTGCAATGATATGAAAGCCCTGCATTGTATCATTGTTCATATATGAGACTATCCTGATTCTAAGATGGGATTGATGTCCACACACACTCAAATTATTTTGCACAAATCAATTTTTCTTTGTTTGAGGGAAGAAGTTTAGGGAGAAGAGATAAAACCAATTCAACAGAATAGTAATAAAGCTGATGCAGCTAGAAGTTCATAAGTACAATTCAAACAGGGTTTGAATTTTTAAAAATACTGAAAGTTATGAACCCTTTTCTCTGAATTCCTTGCTTGGCCACAGAGCTTCAGTGTCAGGGTCTCAAGTTTGCAGATGCAGTGGTTGCATTTAATCTGCATCTCAACACAGATCATTTTATTCTCGTTTAGCCAAATGACTCTCAAAGTTTCTGCACATCTGTTACTTCTCTACAAAATAGTTGTATCACCCATTGCTGTGAAATTGGGTCTAGGGTGGGGGGTTAACAACTTACAGAATTGATTGTTCTTCATCTCCTGCAGATCCATATTGTTTTTGTCCTTGAGGCTTCTGTGTGCGCCTTGCTTTGGAAAGGATGGAAGAGATCATGCATACAGTTTGGGCCCACAGAAAAAAAGCATCTAATATACCAAGCTGAGATAAAGCCTTTTGGAACCAATGCTTATTAATATTTCTTGATGCCTAACCTAGCATTTTGTGACTTGGTTAGGCAGTGATAGCATCTTTTGTTATTTTGACTTTGACATGCCAGATAAGTCGAATAAAACAAACAAAAAAAAAACCACAAAGCCCGCTGGGTGTTTGAAGTAGTAAGAATGAAATTGGAAGTTGTCCGAATGTTGACTATTGATTCCAGGGGAGCCCAGCATTCAGGGAATTCACTCCTGAAATTCTGACCAAAAGAGTAGATCTCTCTAGGGAAATATAAGTTGTCTACTGAGATTTCTAGATTTGATTTTATCTGCTTACTCCTTGTGGCTCCTTGATTTCTCTTCTTTGGTTTGTGATTGCCTCATGATGGTGGATGGGATCCCTGACTTCAGCTTGTTTGGAAGTTGCCTCACCAGATGGTTCCCCAGATGGCCCTGAGGTTTGGATGCGCAAGAATCATCAGCTCTGCAGCTGGCTGAGGGGTAGTGGATGTAGGCATGAAGGATGGCTGGAGAAAGGTGGCTGGCAGCTGGACATAGCACAGATTATTTTGGTTAGCCAAAATTTAAAAAATAATGCCAGCATGACCTAAATCTGTGGCAAGTTTTGTCTCGTAAAGGAAACAATGGGGAACAATGTGGTTTTCTTGGCCTCCACAGGGTGCATTATCAGTAAATATTGCTTCACAATAAGTGGAGAAAATAGAGGATGAGAACTTTTCTTCTGCAATGAAAGACAGATTAACAAAGGGAAAGTGTAAGATTTATTTGTAAATCTTTCTGTGACCTAAGGCAATAAAGACTTGAATAAGTAGTTAAATGAATGTTTTTATATTTGCTTTGATAAAAATAAAAGTCATAAGAAGAAGTAAGGACATGACAAAGAGGAATGAGCCAGGAATAATAATTGGGGGAAATGTATTGTCTTGATCTGTTTTCTGTTTTTGTAATAAAGTACCTGAGACTTGGTAGCTTATAAAGAAATAAGTGTTAATTAGTTTATAGTTTTGAGGGCTAAAAATCCAAGGCCAGACAGACCCATGTGTTTGGCCTCAGGTGAAGACCTCATGCAAAAAGCATGGACAGAAAAAAAGATCTTATAGCATATAGGAATTGGGAGATATAGGACATAGGTTTGCTCCTAATAAAACAAAACAGTACTCACTTTTGTAGGAAATAAGTAGAGTCCCTAGAGAGCTACAGCATTTCTCTCAGAGAGACTCACCTCAACGATCTAACTTTAACTTCTCTGTATGTCATTCTTATGGGTGGCTTGGGAAGATCATAAAGTCTACCCAGTGCCTACTGTTTTTCAAATTCCTTTAGCTTAAGATATTCACATACCAGGCTGGATGTAGTGGTTTGCAACTACTCACTGGGTGGAGATCAGGCAGGTTGTAATAGGTCAGACCCCATTATGACAAACAAGCCAGGCTTGGAGAGTCACATCTGGAATCTCAGCTATCCAGCAGGCTGCATGGAGGCGTCTTGTCCAGCCAGCACCAGACAAAAGCAAGATGCTACCTGGAAAGTAAAATGAAACTAAAGATCTGTGTGTGTGTGTGTGTGTGTGTGTGTGTGTGTGTGTGTGTGTGTATCTAAAGTTGTAGAGAACCTGCCTTATAAATGTAAGGCACTGAATTCAAACCCTAGTATTACCAATATCAAATTAATATGCCATAGTATTACAATTTGGAGTAGCATGTCTGGATCTCATTGAAAATAATATGTAATTCATTACAGAAAATCTGTATAAAGCAGCTATTTCCCATAACTGTGTAGATAAATTGTGTGAGTGACTAATGTTATGGTTTATTTGTAATGGGAATTTTAACAGTGTGTTTTCATAGTTATGTATCTTTTTAGCTTACTCTTTTATCGTAAGCATTTCCTGTATTATTA
Source organism: Dipodomys spectabilis (assembly GCF_019054845.1). Taxonomy (NCBI): domain Eukaryota; kingdom Metazoa; phylum Chordata; class Mammalia; order Rodentia; family Heteromyidae; genus Dipodomys; species Dipodomys spectabilis. The sequence goes on along the minus strand of NW_024870731.1, from coordinate 22,855,263 downwards.
CAAAGCCCTCATAGTCATAATTTTAATGAATAAATGCTATTGTTTGATAACAGAATTTGACCATCTCTTTATGGTAGAGTACTTAGAGTCTCTCAAATGTTTTGATGCCATAAAAATGTTATCAGCATTTACAAATTGATTGGAGAACAACAAATATTTATATATTCTCACGTATGTGCATGTGCCCTTTGCCTTTCTGCTCAAGAATGAAGGATAGCTGCTTCTGTTCTTTAACCTAAGGAGGCGGAGCAATAGGAGGCATTGCAGATAAGGAGGAATTGTAATTATTCACTGTCCCAATCAAGGAAATACTCAAACAGAAAGGTCTAATGGTGGCAAGCATGGAGAAGGCCTAAGAAATGGCTTGAGATTTGAAATAAATGAGGAAGTGAGTACATGTGATATTATTGTTAAAGCTGAGAGTATTGGTAGCCCTTAGGTGGCTTGCAAAGGGGATATGTGGTTTTATGCTTTCTATTTAGCCAAAAGAGATACTTATATCTGCCATTGCTATCTTTTTGCAAAAGAGGATGTGTCTATATATGTATATGTATATACATATACATATATGTATAGAGTTATATGTATATGCACATATATGTATGTATATATATAAATATAATCTGGATGGATGAAATCTCAGAAGCTACAACTGACATGAACTAGCTCTCTTAAAACCTATCAAAAGTTTTCATTTTTTTCATTCCTCTGAACCACAGATGGTTTGGTCACACAGGCAACAGTACCCATAGATCATAAAACCAAATAACTTCTCAGATCCATTCTTGCCCACTGGAGAAGCTGTGCATATTTCGAATAGTTGGGTTCTAATTGCTGCCATATTTGACTTGATGGCTGACTTTTGAACTAAATGTTCCATTAAAGTCTTAGTTTCCTTAGTTAAGGTTGTAAGGATCGAGTGTGATATTGCTTGTTGGAGTGCTGTTGACTGACTTACTTTCTGGACACCTTTTGATCCAAAGCTCAAAAAGAAAGTGTAGTAAATTGTAATAAATTGCACTGTCCCAGCAAATAAATGGCATTCCATCAAAACATAGTCTGAGCAGTAGCCCATCTTTTCACAGTTTCTGAGGATGAAATAGAAAATATAACTTAAGGGGCTGGGGAGTTGGCTCAGTGGTAGAGCGCTTGCCTTGCATGCATGAGGCCCTGGATTCGATTCCTCAGCACTACATAAGCAAAAAGAAGCCGGAAGTGGCGCTGTGGCTCAAGTGGTAGAGCGCTAGCCTTGAGCTGAAGAGCTGAGGGACAGCGCCCAGGCCCAGAGTTCAGGCCCCACAACTGGACCCCAAAAAAAAAAAAAAATATATATATATATATATAACTTAAACTTGTCTGAATGAATAAGGTATTTTATTGGATGTAGTAGTGGTAGTGGTAGTAGTAGGAGTAGTAGCAGTAGTAGTGGTATAGAAGACAAAGATGAGGACAAAGATGGAAGAGGAGGAAGAGGAGGAGGAGGAGGAGGCATCATGTGACTTCTAAATCAAATGTGCTGTACATTGCTCTTAGACAGCATCTCCCCCTAATGGCAAGAAGGCTTTTAGTAATATATACCCTTTGTATTTGGCCATTTTATTAACCTTGGGGAAAAGTAGAATAGACACACACATATATTTTAATGTATAAGATGCATTCAGAGTAAATGAATTTGAGATAAGTTTGTTCTGGCCAGCATCAGCAGAAATATTTTTGTTACTTGTAACTATATAACTTTATCTCTCTAAATAGATGCAGTTGAATTATATGAAATTCCAATATTCGAGCTATGAATACTGCAGTGTCGTGTGGATCAATCTAAGTTAGATGCATCGATAATAATTAATTCTTTGGATTGAGTTTCCTATGGGAAGGAGTTTATGGGAAGCCTTACTTGTGCTATCACAGCTTAGAGGAAAGTGCTCAGGAAGGTGTAGGTCCTGGGACAGAGTGATGGCAGGTCAGAAATCCCTGAGCAACCAATGATTTTTGTCATGAGTTAAAAAGCTTGCTTTGCTCTTTCTGTTCTGATGGAGCCCTAGAACTCTTTAATGTCACATTTTCTTCAGTCCTAGTTCAGAGTCTTGATCTCACTGGCACTGTGTTAGGTCCATGCCACAAGTTATTGACCATATCTGGAATATATGACAATCCCTGAAGCTGCAGATAACAGCAATCATTTCTTAACAACATGAACTAAGAATTGAGGGGAATAGTTTCCCACAAAATTGGGTTGTTGGTGAAAGAAGATGAGAGTTTCAGTGATGGACAGACAGAACATAAAGAACTGCCATCAAGTGGCAATTGCCTAGTCAGGAAATGCTGCCACCAGAAGTGCTGCCCTGGCCTGCCTGGGTAGATCTTGCAGGCTGGCCTGTAAGTCATTCTCTTCTGACTGCCACAACATCATTGTTTAGTGGCAGGAGCTGTCTTTGGCATCAATTAAATCCTAATACCACTAAGTAGAAATTAAAAAGCTTTAATGAGATCTTCAACCTATTGATGAATACATGACAGAAGCGCATGCCATTGATATGTGGAGTCAAATATCTTTACCCACTAGGGATATCATTGTTTAAATGGCCCTATCGATTTTGAGTTTTGGCAAGGCTTCTTTTAACCCTGGATGATTCCAAGTTGCCCGAGGGGACTTATTGGAAGACATTACAAACTCCATGTTATATAGTTTGGAATTAGACCTAAACTAACTTAATCATCTGTTCTAGGGCACTCTGTCCTAGGTAAAGTTTTGGTTAAGTCTAGAACAATTCATTGAATAACTTATGCTTATTGATGAAGACACTTGGAAAAGCTATTTCTAGGCATCCCACATATTCCCCTTTGTCTGGTATATAAGTTTATCTGATTTGGGGAAGAAAAGGGGAATCACAGAAATGGTGGGACAGATGGTGAACTATTGCAACAGAGATATTCACTAGACACTGTGTTGGAAATGAGCTTTACAATGGGAGTGTGGAGGGGGAGGGGAATGTGGGGCACTGGGAGAAAATGAGGGCAAGGGGTAACACTATTCAGCATGAAATGTATTCATTACCTTACTTTTGTAACTAACTCTTGTGTACACCACCTTTGCAATAAAATTTTGGTAAAAAATAATAAACTGAAATGATTTATCGGGGGAAAATGACAACGTATTGAGTATGGTTTAATTACTGTACCAACAAGTGAAGATGTAGATTCTCAGGATGAATTTTCAGATTGTCAGTTTGGGGTTATAGTTTTGATAATAGAGCATTATGTAAATAGCCAACAATTTAGGCTTAGACTAATGGTGATTTCTAGTTTATCAAGGTATGGGCTTGCAGCGCAAAGAGTTTCACTCTCATAGACAAGTTATCCATCTCATCTCAGTCATCCCCGGGGTGTTTTATTATTTGGTTCTATAGACAGCTTCTTTATACCACTGTAGCTCATTTTCTACAAACCTCCAAAGTGAACACACCCTGACCTCCTAAGGATTGTGGGTGGAGAGGCCAATGCTGACCCCAGAAATTGAGAACAACTAAGATTTGACGGATGGGAGTTTGATTATATAATCATTGGAAATATTCAAGAAATGTATCTTACTGAAAGCAAAGAAACTGTAAAGCTCACACATTGAAGGAAATTGGAGAAAATAAGTTACATTAGTGTGTTGTAACTGTTAATGTGCAATGCAGTTTTCCCTGGACTCTGTAGACAGAGCCACAAGTTCTCTAGTATTCATAGTTCCTGGAGTCTTAGAAAGCTCATAGTCTGAGAAGCAGTGACTCAGGATTCCGGGCAGGACTGTTTCCAACTTCTTTCTTCTTTTCACAAGATATTTAGTTTCTGAGCCATACTATCCCAACATCTAAATCAAGGTTATTGGACCGAAGGTCTCCAATTCATTTTATGTTATTCAATTATTTTCCAAATTGGCCTTCCATTTGTCAACTGTAACAATGGCAATTCCTTTATATAGTTTCACAAAAGAATACTTGTAGGTACAACTAAAAGTTCTTATTTTTAAATAGTCTTCACCTAAATTCTTGTTGATTTGGCTGTGACTGATTTCTTGGCATTTACCACATTCTAGCCAGAATCTAGAACATACTGTGTTTAGTAAAAGGTAGTTCTAGATTTTTACTAAATTATTCATAGCTTTTTATCACACACAATGTCAAAGCAACCAACTCACAAGAAAAGACACGTAAGCACAACACATAAACACTGGAACAGAACTGTACAGCACAACGAAAGGAGGAAAAAAGAAAAGAGGAAGGGCCCTGAAATAAACCTACTTTTGCTGTGAGCTTCTTAAATGGCCAAAATCTACAAAAAGAGGTAAATTATGTAACTTCTATTAGCTACACAAAGGAAAAAATAATTTGGACTGTAAAGAAAACTTTTTTATGAAAAGTTTTTTTATTTTATAAATTAGAAACAATAACAATTAATGTTTGCAAATGTAATAAAACCTAAGGTACTTAATAAGATGACAGATCAGTTTCTTAGATTCACCCCCAAATAACAAAACTAACTAACTTGTGAACCAAAACCCTGAAAACTCTTATCCACAGAATGTCAATGTATTGTTGTCTTTGATAGCATCTACCTATGTTCTCCAATAATGAGATATAGGGATAGATTATTTAGGAAACACGGCAATGAATTAGCTTCTTCCTGACTAGGAAGACCTATTAGAAAAAGCACCACTAGGAGCAGAAAGCGAGGCTAAGGTTTTGTTTGTTTGTTTGTTTTTGTTTTTTTGTTTTTGTTTTTTAATACTGGTACTTGGACTTTGTCTCTTCTCAGACATTCTAGAAGGCGTTTTCTGTTTATAGACTCACTTTAACAGCTTACTTTTCTGTCTTGATTTCAACTGTTCCCACCATCTTCTGTTTGCTAGGTTTGTAGCATTTGTTAGGCTCAAATTCTGGGTGATTTCCTTGTAGTGGAAGTCACTATGATATTTTGCTAAATCACATTGTCCCTATGAGTGTTGTTACATGAAACAATGTTTTTCACCATTCTTGATCTCTTAGCCTTCTGATGATAGTGACATATTAATTATGGAACAGCCAAGAAGATTTCCGGCAAAAAATAAATGGCTTTTCAGTTTCTTCTTATGAATATTGGATCACTTTCTAATTAGCATAGGCATCTTGCCAAGATATTTCAATGCTTATAATTTGGATGGCAAGTGTCCTAGGGAGGGATCATATTTGCTTGTATGCTCTGCTTGGCATTTGGCCTATTTTCAGCAATTCACGGATATTAACCCCAAAATAAGATAATAAAATTTGTCAAATAAGCTCCAGATAATTGGGTCTTACAGATTCAGTATTATATAGGGATGTGTTATAAGAATAACTTTGAAGTAAGACAAATATGCATTTATTTATCTAAAATTATTCATTCATGCAACAGCTATTTATTGAGCACCTAATGGAAATCATGCTGTACTTTATCGAAGACAAGGAAAGCATTGCTCTTATTGAGGTTTTATTTTGTTTGAGGGACAGAGAAAATAATATTTAAACTAATAAATAAATATGCTAGTAAAAAATGAAAGTTTTGGATACTTTCAAGGCTATGAAGTAGATCAATATATCAGAAATTGTTGGAGGAAAGAAAAATTGAAGTAGTCCTTTGGAAGAAGTGACATTTGATCTGAGAATGAAACATAAAATATTTTGGGGGAAAGTTTTTAGGAAGAAACAGTAGCAAAAAATAAAGTCCCTGCTTAGTGGTGAATGTGTTATGCGCCTGGAAGAGAAAAGCAAGCATAAGTACCTGGGTTTAGTGGGGTGAAAATGATAGATATGAGGTCAAAGAAGTCATCAAAGGTCAATTATGAAGAATCTTGGAGACTTTGGCCAGGTGTTTGGAATGTCCATTAAGTGGAATAGGTCATCAAAGGAAGGTTTTAGGCCAAGGCATGGCTTCAGATGTATATTTCACAATATTATACTTTCTTACTAACCTATGAGTTTTCTGGTAGATCACGTTAGTATGCAGAAAGGCTTATTTACTGTAATTGAGGGTTTAATGAGTGTTTAACTTGCAACATTATATATTTCAACTTCATGTTTTGAAGCATTTGCATTAACTGAAACTATCACGAAACTTAAGAATTTGTGAATGCTATCTTGAAATAAGTTTGATAAACTTTTAGATTTTCTTAAATTTCCCCATCAATATTATACAATGTATTTACAAAATCAACATTTTTACTTACTTTTTAAACACTTGAAATGTTTGGAAGGGATTGCTTAAAACCTTACTAAGCAAATCATTCCTTAGTTTTGAAATCATATTTGCTAAACTTCCAAATATAGTAAACTGGTTTGTCTCTTATGATGTTTATAATCCTTTCCACCTAAAATCTGAACTTAATCATTAAATCATTAATTACACATCTAAACTGGAATTACAGGGGTAATTTGCCATAACATAAATTCACTTAAACAATACCAATAATTGATACAAGACACTCAGAAATCTCAGTACCTAAGATCATGGATTGCTTTGGTGATATAACTGCCTTAAATCATATCTGATTCCTTACTAAAGGACCACTGAGGTGGCTTGAGATTAGGCTTTGTAAACCTTACTGAATCAACAATTTATGACAATGTGTTCACTTCTTGATCCAGTTCTCTACTTGTGATGACTCTTTTTTTTTGTTTGTTGGTTGGTCGTGGGGCTTGAACTCTGGACCTGGGCGCTGTCCCTGCGGCTCTTCAGCTCAAGGCAAGCGCTCTACCGCGTGAGCCACAGCACCACTTCCAGTTTTCTAGTGGTTTATTGGAGATAGGAATCTCATGGTCTTTCCTGCCCGGGCTGGTTTTGAACCAGGATCCTCAGATCTCAGCCTCCTGAGTAGCTAGGATTACAGGCGTGAGCCACCAGTGCCCGGCTTATGACTCTTGGGTAATGCATATTCATGTAACTGAAATGATTTTCCTTTTGCTAGTTATGGACACCTTGAAACTTTAGAATTATTTATTTATTATTTATTTTAGAATGGAGATTTTCTTTTTAATACCATCTTATTTCTCTCTCAATAGACACAGAAAACAAATCTTCTTATATCAATTTGATAGATGACAAATTGGATGATTAAGTCAATAGAATTAAACATAGACCTTCCTACCTCAAAGACAATATAAGCCTCATGACAACCTGCTGCCTCAAAGGTACTTGGGATTGAGTCCAGAACATTGGCCTTGCCCCTTGCCATGTGTCATGATTACTCTTGAGAAGAGGATGGGTTAAGACTATAAAAATGAGCTTATCCTAGTGTCTCAGCTCTCATCGTGACAGATGTATAGACTTGTTCCCTGGCCTGGCCACTCTGCTCTATACTTCTCCATTGGAATTAGAATGAACATTATACTGCATGCTTGTTTGTGTAGTGATCCTGAACTTCTCCATGTGATGAAAGACATGATGAGGTTTCCTAGAAAAAACAATGTAGTCATACCATTGCATGTTCAGTTGCAGAAGGTCCATGAGCAGAAGGGTTTATTTGCTTCACTAGTTGAAGATAATTAAGGGTTTGGTCCCTTGTTCAAGAGGACATTCAGGCCAAGACAATCTGCAGAGCAAGGATGCCCAGCCTTTTCTGAAGTGAAATGGGACCTGATTCTAAGCTGATGTTGCTTCTGCTGCTGCTGGCAACAGACGTTTATTTGGATTTTAATAAATGACAACATGTAAATTTGCACAACTCTACAAATAAGCACTGTCTTTAGCCTTGTCTATAGACAGGCTAGAGAGGTTCAATAACTTGCCCTGGTTTTCAAAGAAGGATAAGTGGATATGCTCAATCATTTCATAATTTTAAAAAAATATGAGGTTTTTAATAAGGTTTAGTTGGGGCATAGGGGCATGCTTTAACCTATATCATATAAATAAATAGTGATATTTCATTCTTATTATAGAATATTGCTCTTGTTACTTGAGGGTGACAAATTTCACTGTCCACATTTTTTTTCAATGACATAGTGGCAAATCATGCTTGTTATTTTCCTGTTGGATTTTCTGTACATCTTAGGAAGTTTATCTAAATTGTGAAAAAAGGCTTTGTTGTTAACAAATGTGTTCTTAAATGGAAAGTACAAAGTAGCTAGGTAATATTTCCTTGCATTAGCAAATTTTAATTACTAGTTAGCATTTTGAGAGTAGCTTTTTATTCCTTCAGAGGATTTTACAAGCTACTCTCCAATTAAGCCTCTCTACTCTTTTGTGGACTTAGTCAGTTCAAATCTCACAATTCTTGTCCTGGGCAGCACTGTTAGGACTGCTTGCTGCCGTGACCATCAGATAGAGGCAGCTTGGGTGGTTTGTGTACTTCCAAACAGTTTGCATGCCGAGAGAATGATAAACCTATCTGTAGAACAAGACCAGGCCTTTTGTGGAAGAACACACAGAGCAACAAAGGAACTTGTTGAAAGCAGCAGCACTACAAAGCAAATCCACAGCTCCCTGGGGCAGCTGGGAGTACTTACTTTTACAAGGCTTCTACTAAATATTTTCCTGACAGGACAGAAAACAACTTGCCTCACTTTACATGTGTCTCTTTGGAAAAAGCCATAGGTGGTTATCAGAAAAAGCATTCAATGCTTCCAAATCTTTCTTCCTTATAGTAAAATCAGCTGGAGGGGGAAAAATTGTACCTTTCTGCTTTGTGATTCATTCACTTTGGTTCTGCTTTTCAGGTTTCTTTATGAAACTATTGGGGCATGTGGTCTCTCTCTTTCCCCCCTTCTGCTCCTCCAGAAAAACCAAACCAAACAAACAGAAAAGCTAAGTTGACTGGCATGTTGCCCTACAAGTGTTTTCAAGTATTCTAAGGCCTTGAAGCTCAAACCACACAACACAAGAGTTATAGACACATTTGCACGAGTAGCTGATACACAGCAAAGTAAATAATAAATAACCCTCGATTTCTTTGAAGGGGAAACAATTTAATAAGCATCTTTGCCTACAAATTCAAAAGCAAAAGTCTCCAGGACTCTTATGAGTTGTTGCTAGTCCTTGGTTATGTTACTAACCTATAATTCAGAGATTCTTGAAAAGAGTTAAGCAATTTTAAGACCATCATAAATTTTATTATTATTTCCTTGGATGTATTACTTGGATTCTCAGGGTGATCGTTAAATTTGTATTCTCTCTGAATCATTCTGAGTGAGGGTTTATCTCCAAAAATGATCATTATCCTTTGTTTTCAAAAGGAAAATTGGTGCTAAGGGCTAATGATTGGAGGAAATGATTTTTGAAAATAATATGGAATTATTTTTGAGGTACAATTTCTTATATGTGTTCAGAAACTTCAGAAACCATGAAGCATTACTGGCTAACTTATAAAAATACAGAGAGGAATGTACGTTTTGCTTCTCAAGAATTCTAGGTAGAAGAAAAAATAAGAGAGGATGGAAGAGGAGGAGCCAAAGGCAGACAGACATCTCACTGAAGTGTAATATCTAATTGCCCTTTCCCCAATAAGTCTCATGAAAATATGTATTTGTTGGAGCCAACGTGAAGTGGGATCACAAGCTTATAGACCCTTGCACTGGACAATTTATGCTAGAATTCGCATAAATACAAGTTTTGGATATGTGTGAAGTCGTTTTCTGCCTACAGCTGTTTTCTGCAACAAGTGCTGAGAAGACACAGGGAGAGCTGAAACCTTTGCTTATAGCAGGGAACTCATACAACAACAGAACAAATTAGGCAGCTCTGGAAAATTAAAGCCTGTTTCAGGAGTACATCCACCCCTAGAGGCCCACAGCAAGCAAAACATAGAGTTCTTTTGAACATGATTTTTCAAAATGTGTTTGGCTGTTTTTATTCCACAAAAGAAAATTTTTCCAATCAATTGAACACCATTTGCCTTTGCTTCAATATACTTCCATTAACAAATATAATTGGATATATAAGGCTCTGACTTTTACACTAAGTGTGTTCTTCATTCCTTATTTTATACAGAACCCTTTTAGAAACAGGATGGGTATTTGAAAGTATCATTGTGCACCTAAGATGTTCACTGTTTTTTACAAATGATCATTCTTAGCACTGAAAAAGTTGTGGTGAGACTGTTAGGCTGTTAGACTTTGGGAGGCATTGTGGGTTGGTGAATTCCTTTTACTAAGTTTGATAGTGCAGAGCCTAGGCAGAAGAAGAGAATCCTCTGAGACAGGAATTCTTGCAGTCTTTTCCTAAGGTAGTCATCATGTAATAGAAACAGAATAGAATATTCATCACAGTACCATCCTAATGTCCTCTATAATTCCACTGTGAAGGCAATGTTAAAATATGCAAAAATAGTTCTAATAAAACTTATTATAATAGCTCTAGTGTAATGAGAAAAAAAAGAAGGTAGGAAATGGCAGGTTTGCAAAATTGCAAGGTGTGCAAGAATATGCAGGCATATAGTTAAGGACAGGAAGGCAAGAAGCACAAATGAAAGCAGAAAGTCACCTGGGACTCTTTCATTTTCCCTTTTAGGACTCTTCTTCTTATTATTAAACCTTGTGTTGTTAATGCTTCTATTGTGTTATATTTTTAGGAAATATATTTAAGAATAAGTTGACAAATGTAGACATTAATAAGAAAACATTCCAACTGGGCTATACTGACAGTATCTTGGGCATTACCACGAGAGCAGGCGAAGTGACTGTTTCAGTGGTAGTTCTCATGGGGTTGGGGAGAGGGGTCTCGTTTATTGTAGTTTATGGTTTGGCCCATTGTTCAAGCTTATGAGGCCGAATAGTAGCTGAGAATGATTATGATTTTTCACTAAGCATATGACCCATTACACAAAATACTGGATCAGTGTCCATTGGCATTCCATAACTCTGTCAAAATCTGAGCTGAATGAGAGGCCGGAGTACCGGAGAGTTGCCCATTTTGGCTACAAGAACAGAAGAAATCCAGAGCCAGGCTATATTTGCGTATAACATCTCAGTTAAGGTGTAGATAACACGATGTGGTCTTCTAATACTAGAGGACACTACCAGGCTTATTGGTAGAAGTAAAACTCAAGAATCTTGCTGGGTGCAGCCCCCTGTGTCTCACTCCACATCTGGGATGCCTTGTTCCTGTATTAGAATACTTGAAGGCCAGGAGCTAGACTTCTTTGCTCTGGCTAGTGCTTAAATGACTAATTCTGACAAATATACTTTTCTTTGTCTCCACTCTTCCCTCCACCCCACCCTCGAATCATTTACTATTTTTTTCCTCTTTTAAATAATTGAATATTTTCTGTCAATTCTGTATTAATTTCCCACAATATACCCATTAGCCCAATTAGCTCCCTTCCCATAGCTTAGCATGCTCCTTTTCCCTTCCACAGCTTGGCATGCTCCCTTCCTAGACAACACTAGCCCTATTGAGTAAAGTAAATAATCAGCCTCCAACCCTGTGTTGCCTTGAGATGGCACTCCTCTGGGGGCGGCTACCACCAAATAAGGCAGCAAGAGCCTCTTAGAGTGACCTTCAGGTCTGGGCAGCTGCAGGGCCCCTTATCTACTACTTGGGGCAGTAGCCATAAATCCTAGTCTGCCATGATGAGGTCCCTGGTCCTCATGTCCACACCATGGTCTCCACCTCCCAGCATCTTCTAGTCCCTCCTAAGCCTCCTAGGTTATATAGGTCACCTCAGACAATAGTCAGCACCTCTCACTTCTCTCTTGTGAGAAGGGGTCTTGTTGGTCCCTTTGCTGGCAATAAACCTTTTCTTTGTTCTCTGTACTTGGATGTCTGCATGGTTCTCTGGCAAAGCCCAAATAATCTAACAATATCCAAATACTTGAGATAACCAATTTTAAAACAAGGAAAAGTTTATTTTGACTCCTTATTTTGGAGATTTAAGTTCATTGTTTATTAGCCCCATTGTTTTCAGGCCTGTGGCAGAGGAGGTGGCTCACCTCAGGACAGCATAAAAGTGAAGAGAGGAGAAAGAGGAGTAAGAAGGAGGAAGAAGATGACATAGAGGAAGTAGCCGGAGGAGAGGAGGATAAGGAGGAAAAAAGAGGAGGAGGAGTTTCAAATACAATCATAAGTCAAATAGCACTGGCTTTCTTTCTTTCAGGTGATTAAAAAAATCTCCATATGAATCCACTTTAGAGCATTATGTGTCATTTCTAAGTTCTGTGGCAATGCTCTTGCATATACTAAAAATAGTAGTTAACAACATTGAAGAGCAAAGTGAATTTAAATGCCAGATCAAAGAAGGAAATGGAGACAAGATAAATGTGTGCATTGCAGTGGATTATTTCCAGAGTAAAACATAATGCAATAAAAGTTCATTCATTTGCTCTTTGGTCATGTTCTTCACAGAAGCAGTAAAGAAGGGTGCTGAGCACTGAGGGACTTCAGAAGTAAGAGGAACATTTCAGTTAAAAAGCATTCCCTTTTGTTGGCATGAGATATGATGAGCATTTGAAGTCACATCAGCTCTTGTGAAATGAGAGCACAGATAGGTTGACTAAAGTAATGGTGGCCTTTGCTTAATCCATGGCTCAAAGTGGTCAATATTGGCACTTCTAGAGTAGCTGTGGATCTTTTTCTTCTTTCCAGAGAGCTCTCTCTTTTCTCAAAGACAAAGGGGGTCTTTGAGTTTTTTCCACTATATTTGGTCACTAGTGGCTCTTTGGAAAATTATTGAATTAGAGTTGGGCATCTAATTCAAGTTTGGCCCTACCCAAATTCGAATTCAGATAGACTGTCATTTTCCTGTGTGGCTGGAAATAATAGCAGGTAAAAACTTATCTGTGAGCAGTCACATTTCTCTATGAGGGTACAGAAGTAAAGAAAGGAGTTTGTATTGCCTGAATTCTCGCCTACATTCGCATTCTTTCCACCCAAGAGGAAAAACTGATCACATCTCTGCCCAAATCCGAGGGATACCTTCATCTTCTTCTAATAACTTTTTTCCCATTTTAACCCAACTTGATTTCCTTTCTGTTACATAGAACTAAGGAAGCATTCAATAGCACACAAACAATATTCCTGAAAAAAAATCAGGATTGATGTTTCACAGGGAGTTAGATGATTTAGGTGATATAGATATCTGTCTTCAAATGTAATAAGTTCAGTCTCTAGTAAACTTTCCAAATCTTTTCTCTTGAGTTGCCAAAAACTTTCCTTAGATAAGGGACTGATCTGAACCTGGTTCCTTTACACTTAGCTAACTAATGAATCCCTTTCAAATGATGGAGCATGGACTGTAATAGTTTTTAAAACTCTAGACTGATACACTCTAATATGCAGATGAGTAAAATAACTGCAACAGAAGTCCCACTTCTCTTTCTGTGCTGTCTTACCCTGTCCCCTCCCCCACCCCTACTCACACATAGAGACACCTGAAGCTACCACGGACCTTTGAGTTTTCACTTGATATTTCAATGCATATTCTGAGATCACTGCCCCTGGGCTTTACTTTGAGAATAATAGTCAAGCACTTCCATTTTGTTCTGTTGTATGCTCAAAAATTCAACTTGCAAATCAATTTGAAAGAAGCTTGTTTTAAGGAGGAAACAGTGGGATTCATGTGTGCATATAAAGGCCTGGAAAATTTATCACCAGATTTTCATAGAAGACCATTTCCTGTTCATTCAGAATTGGCACATTACAAAGAAAGTAAATTGTCAATGAATCCCTCAAATTGATTGACACATGATAAATGTCTGCATTCCCAGAAAAAAAAGGGAGCTTTGATTATAAGAGAAAAGGCTTCATGAGTCTCTCTGCTTCTTATTGGTTGTTTCAAAGTGTTGAATTTAATAAGGCACAAACAACTAGAAAGAGAATAAGGAGTGACAGGCATGGAGCAGTAAGTGTAATATACAGTGTGAGAGGGGCATCCATCAAGCGGGAATACTTTCTTGGTAGAGAGAGAAAGCATTGCTGTGTAAAATGGTATAGCTTTAAAGGAATTCCAAGTCTTTATTTTTGGCCATTCGGCTGTGGTCTAGGGTTTCACAAGGATTCATGTTAGGTTTAGAGGTTATGAAATACAGTTTTCCAAATGGAAATATATGGCTTGTAATCTCAAAGAAAAAGAAAGCAAAGAGAAAGGGATGCTCCTGGCCAAAGCATCAATAATCCTGTTCATCGGATATGTAATGCTCACCCAAGGGCAGTAGCTCATTTTCCTGCTGCCTTTCTAACCTTCTTTATGTTTTTATTTAAAAAAATTCAATTCCATTAAGATATTTTATAACAAGGCTTGATATGGTATGCATACAGACTATTCATTGAAAAAGGTCATATAAGGCATGATTTATATGCTACCTTGGCTTTTCTTTGCATTTTTCTGCTTCCTGGAATATTTCTTTTTTTAGTTAGGAGAGGCTTAGTTATGCTGCAGTAACAAATGAATCCCCCAATCCCAATGGAATAACCTAAACAAAGGGTTTATTCCCTATTAATACTCATAATATTACTTATCAAGAGGTTTTAACTAAAATATCCACCAACAACCTATACTTAGATTAGCCAGAACATGTCATCTTCTTCAGTATGAGAGACTCGATTACACATAGAATGTTTTCCCCTGTTTTAACCCTGAAATAAAATATTATCTTTTCAGACACTTCATTTGGCCTTTCTTAATCACAAGAGGCTAAGATGCTTAGCAGTTCATAATGCTCAGAGTCAAAGTAGAACTGGACAAAACTAATAGTACTTATAAAAATATCTACCACTGTTACATTTTCTTGTCTTTTCCTCCATACAGGCTGCCCTGATAAATTCAGCTCACAAGCATAGCCTATTCTTTTGAGGATTTGTTAATACCCATGTGTTTTATTTATTTGGCACTTAGACTTCACTATTTTTATATGCAAATGTAGTACTTATACATACAGGTAAATATGAATAAATACCTGCATCTTTATCATATCACCTATATTTGAACATAAGCACCTGGAAAACCAACAGAATAGGTTTTAGAAATAACCCTTGTGTGTTCAGAAAGTGTGAAATAAGTGATTGAGGCCTGTGTTCCAATGGCAGGGCATGAGTAAGCAAATTTTCTCATTTTAATTTTATTTATTCCATAATGCATACAAGCCTCCTTATGGAAGAAGGCATTTGTCACAACTTAATCAAGAATCTTTGCCGGCTCTGGCCATTGAAAAGGGTATTGTGGGCTCACGCTGTCAAGGACCACACACTATGTGATAGAATGCTTTCAATTTTCTAGCTTCTACTGAGCTAGTATAGAAAAAAGAGGCAATATGGAGAGAAGGGACCCAAGAGTTGAAAAAAACTATTTTAGTGGTCAACAGGGAAAGAGGAAAATTGCATAAAGCATGAGAAGAGAAAATACAAGAATGTGTGAGGCTTGGTGCTTCCGTGCAGCAAGCTCATAAACTGAGATACTGAGATGAGATTTAATTATCTCCTAATAATGATGCAATGGAGCTCAATAGATAAAGCAGTCTATGGTGCAGTTCATCTGTAGAGTTGCCACTGGTCAGGGCTTGTGGACTCTGCTTTGTTAGGTCAAAACTCAACCATTTAAAGCTTCAATAAACCTTATCTCTGTCATTACTGAGAGTCAGGAATTTGGAACAGTTCTAGGTCAGACGGATGGTCATCTGAAGGCATGACTGGGTCTGTAGGATCCGCCTCTAAGGGTCTCACTTAGAAGTAGGTGAGAATGATGGAGTTTCAGTTTCGCCTCACACCTACTTGGCCCTTCCATGGCTGCTTGAGGATCTTTCATCAGTGACAGACTTACTTCCCCAAGAGGGTGCCCTGGGAGAAAGAAGATAGAGTAAAACTTTCAATGACCTAGCATCAACTGTCACAGATTTTGCCAATCTCCTATTGGTTACACAAGTTAACCATCCTCCATGGGGACGATGACCACACAGATGTGAATCACTGGAGGCGTTGTCTGTGCAACACACAAATATCACACACTTCATAATTTAATGGAGGGAGAATCTGATTACAAATACCAAACATCTTCCTTTCACAGACTAAAAAGAAGACATTATTTAAAAAATAGTAACTGTGTGTACTCGTAGTACGAATGTGATGCGTTAGGCTTGCTAATATGAAGATCTGACTTAGCTCCTTCAGCAGGCAAGGTTTGCTCTTTTCCTCTTTGCACTAAGTCACTTCTAAGCCACTGTCAGCCACAGGTCATTATGACAATGTTAAAAGTCTACAGAAATGTGAGAAACAGCTCTAATTGCTCCCTAAATAAACCTCTCCATGCAGTGTATATCCATGAGTTAGCTAACTGAAGACTAAAGTAAGCTATATTTTAATACCTAGTGAGTATTTTCTTCAACCCGTTCTCTTCTGCAAGGTTTAATGTTTTGTGGTTTATTTGTATTGTGTTGCTACCTTAGCAAAATAACATGAGCTGACATGTGAAAATTAAAGTACATTGTTTAAGCAATAATAAACTAAATAATACAATTAAATGATATAATTATTATCTTGTAGTTCTGTAGGTCAGAAGCCAGTAGCAGGTTTCCCTGGGCTAAAGTCCAAGTGTCAGTACTGGATATTCTAGGGGAGAAACAGCTTCCAGAGTTGTACAGACTGTCGGAGAATTCAGTTCAGTCCTTTGTGGTCTGAGAACTGACTTAGTGTTCCTGGTGGTGGCAGTGTTTTGGTCTGGGCAGGCTAGTTATTAACCAGAGACAATTTTGTCCCCCATGTGACATTTGGCAGTTTCTGAGGACATTTTTTTAAATAAGTTCTTTATTGTGAAAATACTGTACAGAGGGATTACAGTTACATGAGTAAGGTAATGAGGACATTTCTTATCAAGCATTGTTGCCTCCTCCTTTGTTTTTCCCCTACCATCCCTTCCATCCCATTGAGGACATATTTTATAATTACAGCTAAGAGACAAGTTACTATCATGTATAGAAACTATAGATACAGTTTTTAGCTCCCCATAACACACAAAATAGCTTTTACTAATTTTGTAGTCCAAAATACCACAGGAGAGCCCAGCTTGAGAAATACTAAGGTAAGCTAACTGTTGTAATGGCCAAGCAAATCTTAATAGATTAACAACACACAAAAAAGTTTCTTACTCAGGTTTTTTTTAATTTTAATTTTATTGTCAAGGTGATGTACAGAAGGGCTACAGTTACATAAGTAAGGTAGTGAGTACATTTCTTGTGGAGCTTGTTACCCCTTCTCTCAGTTTTCTCCCTCTTTCCCTCCCCCACCTCCCTCCCCAAGTTGTACAGATCATTTCCAACATACTGTCTTGTGAAGATTGCTGTTGCATTGGTTACTCCCCCCACCCTGCTTTTTTGGTTGTTGTCGGTCATGGGGCTTGAACTCTGGGCCTGGGCCTTGTCCTTCAGCCCTTCAGCTCAAGGCAAGCGCTCTACCACTTAAACCATAATGCCACTAACTGGTTAGCCCTCTGTCCTTTGTCTCACCAATTTTTTTGTTCCCCTTCCCTTTCCTAATTCAGATAAACATATATACAACATCCAGGGTATCACAATCAAATACAGTGACAACAGGGGATAAACCAAAGGGGGAAAACACAAAAGAAAAAAAGAAATCACATGGTATATTAAAAACAACAACAAGGCAAAACCTCTTGTGTCCATGTCTTTGAGTTCATTTCACTTAGCTTCATCCTATATGGTCATATATACATAGTGATTGAGTTATTCTGCTCATCTGCTAAGATTTTCCTAGATGTATAATAATTATTATAAATAAGGGAAACCATGGGACCTGTGTTTCTGTGTTTCTTTGGAGAATGCAACTATACTGTTGGTGGGAGTGTAAACTTGTTCATCCACTCTGGAAAGCAGTACGGAGGTTCCTCAAAACATAGAGCTCCCCTATGACCCAGCAATCCCACTTTTGGGCATTTACCCAAATGATCACAAACAAGACCATACTAAAGCTACCAGCACAACTATGTTTATTGCAGCATTATTTACCATAGCTAAGATATGGAACCAACCCAGATGCCCCTCAGTAGATGAATAGATCAAGAAAATGTGATAGCTAGCTAACTAGCTAGCTAGCTAAATATAATGGAATTCTATGCTTCCATCAGAAAGAATGACACTGCCTCATTTGTAAGGAAATTAAAAGACTTGGAAAAATCATACTAAGTGAAACACAGATGTTTCTGAAGGATGGCTGTTCTGGAAGGTTCCTGGATAGGATCCATATTTCTTCATCTTGTAAGCACCAGATTCTTCAGTTAGTAGCCTTCAGGGTTGTTGAAAAGGGAAACAGGAAATAGCAAAGATTAGAGTCTGGAAGATTTCTGTGGGTCCATCCAGAAAGCGAGTAGCATACTCTCCCATGTTCAATTAATCAGCATTTAGTTGCTTGAACCCACATAACCATTTTTAGAGATGAGACATATAGTCTATGTGCCTGTGTGAATGCTAATAATCTCTTCCAGAAAAATATCAACAGCAGCGGCAGTAACAGGTAACGTTTATTAAGCTCTTCCATGCTAGGAAGGCATGATATAAATTACCAATATAACCTGGGTTCAAAAAGATTGAATACCTTGTCCAAGTTCATGCAGAGTTTAATGGAGAGTCCAGGGTGCATCCAGGTCAGCCCTGTCTCATAGAGCATGTGCATAACCGCTAATTTAACTAGGTGGAACAGGAACTGAATACATTCCTTCTTTTGTTCGTCTTTATTTTTATGAAGTAGAAATGAGTTCTGCAAATGCAGAACTGCAAAAACAATTCTTCCAATAGAGCTGCTAGAACCCCTTCAAGAGAATATCAATGTGTAGATTGACTTCCAAATGTTCATATTGATCACAAATGAATAATTGGAAAAAAATATCATGGATGAAGTTTATCTTGATGGCTTTAAAATCATCCTGTTGTATTCTGGCAAAGTAGTATATGATTGTATGTTATTCAAAGAAGACTTCAGGAGTCCAGAGAGCTGCTAGGTAGAAATCTTGACATCACATTCCAGGGATCCTCAATGCCACACAGTTTCAAGACAGTGAGCCTTTACTGAGATGAATCACCATTTCACTTCTATGTAATAGCAGTTTACTTACATTTATCCTACGCTTGTGGCAGGCCTTTTGTCATATGCAATAGTTATAGACACTCTCTAAGACTTCCTCTAAGGGGTAGGAGGCACTTTGAGTTTGTTTGGCATGGATCCAAGTGGAAGCAAGAAAGAAATCCTTACTTTGGTAAGGATATACTAGTAGACAAGACATTACAGATGAATGAGAGAGGTGAGCAGACTTAAGAATCTTCCCTTAAAATAGAAGAGAAGCTGTGTCCTGAAATGTCTTAACTGACTTTTCAGGGACTGAAAGCTGACCTTCTGACAACTGGATCGATGTTATGACCTGAATACAGCTCTGTTCATTTGCTTTGACCATTTTATACTAGAGAATGTTCAGTGAGTTCTGTTTTGTGCCATTAAAACTGAGCTTTTAATTAGTTAATTGATTATGTATCCTTCTATTTATTTTTTGCTCCATCCTTCAGCTTGAGCTAAGGCCTGGGTGCTGTCCCTAAGCTGCTGTGTTCAAGGGTGCTGCTCTACTACCGAGCCACATCTCCACTTCTGTCTTTTTGGTGATTAGTTGATGGTAAGAGTCCCATGGACTTCCTGCCTGGGCTGACTTCAAACTGATCCTCAGATCTCAGCCTCCTGCATAGTTAGGATTATAGATGTAAGCCCCCAGTGCCCTGCTTGAAATCCTAAATTTATCCTGTAGAAATAAAAAAATAGTTTAACCAGTCTTGTTCGTATTTCCTTTTCCTCCTCTGCTAAACACTACCTGTTTCTTTTTATTTGCTTACAAGCTTATCTGTATTTTCATACTGGTTTAGGCTTTCTTTCAAATAGTCAGAAAGTGTTTACTACATACATCTGGGTATCAAGGATTGTGCTGGGCACTGGTCTAAAGTAGTTACCAAGAAAACATGAATTATCTCATGATAAGGAGGCCAGGTTCTTGTTTGAGTACCAGGAACTTTCTGCCACAAATAACACTGGTAGTACCAATTAGTTAATATCTAACGTTTGATAAGCTCTTAAAATCTAGGGATGCAGTTAAGCTTATCATCTGCTTCTCATGAGGATGGTAGAACAAGGAGCCCTACTAACTTCCATTCTTTGATATTTAAATGCAACAGTAAAAGGTATATTCACTCATTGAAATCATCCTTGCTGACGTTTTTCCCTTCTTATGTTTTCACGAAGCTGAATTTTATGTGTGCTTTTGATTTTTGAACCTCTCCTTCCACAAAGATGGTGTCAATACTATGATGGGTTATACACAATCATTTATTTGGGTCCCTGGGTTTTATTTGATGTAAGAAACCAAGTGAAAGCGATAGACCTAAGCCCTGATTTAATTAGCCTTACAATGTAAAGAAGGTAGTTATTAAACAAACTAATGAGCAGTATGATAAAGTGGGAGAGGAGATTGCAACAGACAAGGGGGGTTGAGAGAAGTTCATGGTTAGAGGTAACAGTGAAAAAGTGAATTATGCTCTGAGAAGCCAGGTATGAGTATTTGTAAGGTGAGTGAAGGTGAGTGTCCATCTTGGGTCTTGCTTGGTCTTGAGGCTTGAGAGAGTATGGTAGAATCTCTGAATTGGAAGGTGATGATAGGAGAGAGCCCAGGAAGGGCAGAGCCTGGTGAGCTAAGATGCTAGTGAGGCAAGCTAGCAAGGCAGATAGATCATCAAAGCTTCTGGGACAGGAAAAGGTTTAGGGTTTGAATTCTAGAATTAGTAGAGAACCATTGAAGATATTTAGGCAGAAGAGAGTCATAAAAGGTTTACACTTTTAAAAGATCACTTCATGCTAGGTACTGGTAGCTCATGCCTATAACCCTAGCTACTCAGGAGGCTGAGATCTGAGGGTCATGGTTCAAAGCCAGCCTAGGCAGAAAAGTCCCTGTGGGACTCTTATCCCCAATAAACTATTCAAATAAAAGCTGGAAGTGGTGCTGTGGCTCAAGTGGTGGAACACTACCCTTAAACACAAAGAAGCTCAGGGACAGTGACCAGGAGACAAAAAAAAAAATCATTTAAGTTGTAGCATGAAGTAGTTAAAGTGTGGAGAATTGGAAATCATACATTAAGGTTCTTTTAATTTTTACCATTCAAAGATATGGCGAATCTCCCATAGTTTCCTATATCTGTGCCTATTGTAATTTTGAATGTATCAACTCTACCAATACTTGTTCCATCCCCGTCTACTAGGAAGCAAACTTATCTACCTTGAATACATTACCAGTTCAGTTGATGGACTTGCAACTTTTTCCATTGCATCAATTCCTCTGCGAACCACTTCTGTATCTTCTGCCAAATTCACTATAGGAATGCATCCTTTTCTTCTCAACAAGTACTTCAACTGAAATGCCACTTTGATTACAACTTTGTTTTGCTCTTCCAGACAGAGTTGATGCGTCTTCTTCTCTGAATAATATGCCTCATTAGGCAAGTACCTTCACACCGCCTAACACGGATGTTCATATGGTTCCTTGCTTTCCTGGCTTGTTTTTACTTCTTTGGGATTTGATTCAGCTTTATTGTAGCTCATTCATCTTGTCAGTCTTAAATTAAGAGTCCTTAGGGCTCGAGAGGGAAGCATTCTTGTATGCAATGGGAGGTACACTACTGAATGAGACTTCTGAGGGGTGCGACTGTGATAAAACAATTGACTTGTTTCCATAGTACATGGAGCCTTGCATTTGCTTCAAACAGATGAAGTTTGATGTTCACGTGGTATATGAGTTCCAAACATTCCCAGCTATAGTTACAGAAAACTCATGTAATACTGTCTTAACCCATAGAATATTATTTACGTGCAAAGAAACAGTAGTTAGAGGGGCTCAGCGTTTGGTTCCAGTGATGTCAGGAAGGACTCAGTTTCTTTCATCCTTAAGATCTTTCATATTTTTGCCTAATATACAAAAGATGACTATCAAAGCTCTGCACAGAAAGTTTGTACATGAGGGCATCCAAAAGAGAAAAGAAGACACAGCCTTTCTTCTCATGTAACGCTGGCTTTTTTTTCCAGAGGAAAAGATTTTTCATGGAAGCTCAGTGCATTTCTATTAATCAAATAGAATTAGATTACACAGGATTGGGAAAGTAGCTCAATGATAGAACCTTTGTGTAATGGGCACAAGGCTCTAGGAGCTATTCCCAGCACCATAAAAAATAAAAGATTTCCAGTTGAGTGGCCAGTTGCACACACCTGTAATCCTAACTACTGCAGAGATTGAGATCTGAGAGCTGAAGTTCAGACCTAGCTTGGAAAGATAAATGTGAGAGATTCTTATTTTTAACCAGCCAGGAAAAGTCAGAAGTGGAAGTGTGGTTCAAGTAGTAGAGTATCATCCCTGAGCAGAAAATGCCAAACAAGAGCACAAGTCCCTGAGTTCCAGCCCCAATACCAGTATGCATGCACATGCCCACACATACACACAAAAATGATAATAAAAATAAAAGAAAGACTTAAGTCACAGGCTTACTGCTAAATACTGATCAACAGCAACAAAAATAACATCTTTGCCATACTGGCTTAAACCAGCCATTAGACATTATCTAAGTCTGAGCTCATTTTTCTTTTCCACAGAAAAATTGAATTCTATTATCAAGGAGGGAGCATACTTCTGCCACACTTAGGATGCGAAATTATCATCATAAAATATTAAATTCCAAGAAAAGAACCATGGGAGGAAATCTCAGAGATGAGGAAATGGAAGCCACTGAGCTGACCGGCTCTCTAGTTCTCTGGAACGAAATGATCTTGAGTAATTCCTTTAGCACTCCGGATAGGAGGAGGCGCTTAGGCTGTTCTGCACATCACAGATTCCTGAAAACAGAAAGAAGAAAAAGAAAGCATAAAACAGATCTAAAAATAGAGCTTCATTTAAATCCATGGTGGGCTCATAGTTGGAATGTGATTAACACAGTCATAAACAATCCTAGCTGATAAACCTTCCAAACCTACAAACCCAGAATAGGATAGGGATGGTACACTTCCATGTTATAGCCACCAAGGAAATCCCAGCAAGCTTGGAACAAGAATACTGTGACAAAGAGGGGAAGTGAAAAATAAAATTGGTCAGGTGTGATAATTAACTATCCCAGTGTTAGAGCATTTGAGAATAGTCACTCTGACAGTTGCCATATGCTTTGTGGGAATTTAGGAATATAACATTCTGTGATTTGGAGGAATGGCAGAACAAGAATATATTCTGGCTCTACTGTTGAATCTTAGAATTTGTACTTCCATCAACTTGGTTCTCTCTCTCTCTCTCTCTCTCTCTGTCTCTCTCTCTGTGCATGTATATATAATATCCATGTATACATATTGATACGTATGCATCAATATTATGTTTATTTTTATTCATGTTTATGGCTAGTAAGGCAATCAAGTACCAAATTAAATTGTATGTAAAGATATTTGTTCTGTGTTATTAAGGACACTGAAGAGACAAAATGCAATAGATTTGTGGAGTGGAATCAGGTGCCTCTTTATGTATGGAACAGAGACACATTGCAACTGGATGTTAATGCAAAAACAAGTCTGTTGTTGACTGCAGTATGAAAATAAAAGGTCCTCTTTGGTTTGTAGGACATCTAAGTTTACTAACTACTGGATAATCAGATATGAGATTAAATGAATCGGAATATCAGGGCTGTCACTAAACCAGCTGGCACTCCATCTTTAGGCAGAATTGCATTAAAAGATACCAGGTATGCTCAAATACAAAGGGGGGGGTTTACTTTCTTTCATGATTTATTTTTCTCTAGACTACACAACCTTGCTTTATATGTAGAGCTTTACAAATGATACTTTGGAAAGACCCAGTGAGCTGAAATGGCCTCACCCAGTGTTTGTTTTAGGTGCTCAATAAGAATCCTTGTTGAGAATGGTTTAAACAACAAAAAAAGAGCAATTGAATTGAACACAGAGATGATCGTAATTCCAAGCACTGTGATTTGACTCTTACAAGTATTGGAAGTTGTTCTAAACAGACTTTTTGAAAATCACTTTTGAAAAGCAATCTAAGAGACAGGTACATTGTGAATGGACATCAGTGTATATGCTTGTGTAAGGATGGATTTTAATTTAAGATGAGAAGCTGTTAATATTTTATAAATTGGTACTTGTGCCTTTAAAGATGACTTTGACAGACATCATGAGGATGATTTAAGGTAGGTCTCAAATCAGAGAGGAAGCAGTGGTCTGGAAAACTCACAAGGAACAGAAGACAACTTTTCATAGTGGAGACACACATGTGAGAGTTTCAAGAAGACATTTATTTTCAAACTTCAGATGAAATTAATGAAATTAAAAGTACAAGTAGATCTTTAATTATTTGTTTCTGTATCCTAAAGTACTAATATGTACAAATTGGACATTCTGCCATTTAACTTTAATTATTTTTTAGTACTGGAATTTTAAGCTCAGGGCCTCATGCTTACTAGGTAGGTGATCTACTACGTGGGCCTTGATCCCAACCCTTTTGGCTTTAGTTATTTTTCAATAGAGTCTTGCTTTTTGTGTGTGTGGGGGGGGGGGGGGCGCTGGGGAGCTGGACCAACCTTGAACTATGATCCTTGTAACTCTGCCAGCCAAATAGCTGAGATAAGAAGTGTAAGCCACCAAACCCATGCTTTGTTTAATGCTTTTATTGAGAAAAATAGAATGCAGCACATATATTCAAGGCTGCCTTTTATTTCGTATTCCAGGTACTCTTTTAGTTTATTCTCACTTCGTCCTACTTGGATACATTACATTTTAATGTTACAGATGAAGTGTTAGTATCTAAAGAGAGTTCTATCTGTAGTCAGTGATGGGAATGATATATGATAACTCATGAGAAAATGTTACATACTTTGTAAGGAGGTAAATGGCTAGTTGCCATATTGCTTGATGATTGATTGTTAAACTTTGGGTTTAGGTTTCATACTTGTATTAGTTATATTGGTATTTCCCCTTTTTTTCAGAGAAACAGAATTAAGAAGGTATTTATAAATACATATACATAGAAAGAACTTATAAGGGATTTACTCACATAATTATGGAGGTTAACAAGGTCCAAAACCTTCTGGAGAGCCAAGAGAGCCAATGGCTCTCTTGGTTCAAGTCCAAAGCTTAATAAGCTCAGGACTTAGAAAGGACAAATATTTTAGTTAGAGCCTGAAGGTAGGACAGAGCCACCCTTCCAGCTCAGAACTATCTGACATTTCTCTTAACAGGAATGTAGGAAACACCTACTTTTGTTCTGGTCATTCCTTCAGCTGATTAGTCAGGGCCCACCCACAATCAGTAAGTCAATAAATATTTACTCAATAGATACATGTTTACCTTATCTGAAATGCTATTATAGAACTATCTCAAGTAATGTTTGACCAAGTATCTGGGCACCCATAACCTAATCAAGTTGATGAATAAAATTATCCACACAGGGCTTGGGAAGGTGACTCAGTGGTAGGGCACTTGCCTTGCATGCCTGAGGCCCTGGGTTGGATTCCTCAGCACCACATAAGCAAAAAGAAAAAAAGCCAAAAGTGGCGCTATGGCTCAAGTGGTAGAGTGCTAGCCTTGAGCTGAAGAGCTGAGGAACAGCGTCCAGGCCCAGAGTTCAGGCTCCACGACTGGACCCAAAAAAAAAATTATCCACACAATACTTAAGGAAATGTGAGTATTATTTTTGTTCCAAGGAGGATTATATCCAGTTGCCTCCCAAAAAACAGTATGAGGAAAGTATTATAAGATAGTACCGTGGGCTTTGCTTTGTTGTGTTTTAAATTCAACCTGTAAGGAGATTTCTATATGGATGGTCCCTGTTATGATTATTCATCTCCTTTTTTTTTGCGTTAGTGAAGAGATGGGCAAATTGAGCCCAAATGACATGATAAAAATACTATAGGATTTCCATCTTAGGACTTTTAACAGAAACACAGCAGACTATAAAGATGAGTTGTATTTAACCGACCTGCAGCCATCTAATTTTGGTATGGGAGCCAAAAACATAGGCTGGGTGGTCTGAGAAGATCTCTCTGAAAAGATAACATTTGAACTGAGATCCAACTGATTTTAAGGTCCATGATTTGAGGATGCAGAGCATTTCAGAAAGAGGGACATGCAGTTTCAAAAGCCCTAACATGGAAATGGTGATGAAATATATTGGGTGCCTAATGCCTTCAAGTCTAGAACACTGATAAAGGATAAAAGTGGGCTGACTTAGTGGGGATCTGAATGAGACTTCCTACAGCTTCCTAAGTGACCTTCTGAATCAAACAGTGTGCTCAAGGATGCTGAGGGCAAACTCTGAGAGGATGGAGAAGAATGGAAATGAATCAAGAAGCCTGGATGTCATCCTGGCTCATGGATACTATTGAAGTTGGAAAGAAGGCAGAAGAGGAAAACAAAACAAAACCAGTTAGACTGCCCTGGAGACCAGACCTTTCTCAATTTAGAAGAGAAGAAATAGGCGTAAGGGAAGAAACTATTGTTATATAGCAATCCTGCCATCTTGTAAAAAAGACTTTCTATGCTTAAATTTGCCTAGCATAGCTGGAAATTGCTCTTTAAGAGGGCAGAGAGATATAGAAAATGGAGAAGGGGGAAGGAGAGAGAGAGAGAGAAAGAGAGACAGAGAGAGAGAGACAGAGAGAGAGAGACAGAGAGAGAGAGAGAGCGAGAGAAGCACCTTAATATTCTCCTTATAGCTATTTTCATATCCACTTTAGGGATGAGGAAGCCAAGCACATAATGGATAAGAAACTTACTCAATAAATAAATGGCAGAAATAGCATTTAAAAGCAGGTCTGTTTTTATACCAAAGTGGATCTGAGTGCTCTTTTTACAGACCGGGATCAATCAATGAATTTTCTTTGAGTTCTAAAAGAATTTACTTATCTCACAGGGTAAACTCTTGACTTATTCAGTTGGATTGGACCCAGTTAATTTCATCTTTGTGCTTTGGTACCTTTATTTATTTTTTGAAACATTATATATATGCATCTATATGCATATATATATATATATATATATATATATGTAGTTCTGTTTGAAGAAATGACAAATGTTCACTGTTTTGAGAGTTTGATGATGTCCCATTGTTCAGTCTGTTTCCATGGAGAGGATTGATAGCAGTCCTAAATGTATGATCATCCTATCTGCATTGCCCATAGCCAAACTCAATTCCTCATCACACTGCACTGTTGTTGTTTTTTAAATCTCATATTGCTTATCTATTCCTCTCTACCTCTTCTTTTCAGCATCTTATCTAGTGTCTATATTTTGTTCTATATTTTACCTAATGTCTATATTTTTCCTTACACAAAAGATTAACCTGTGAAGTCAACATTATAATTTTGCAGGTTTTCTTTTCAGTAGTCAGTTTGACAACTGTTGATGAAAATATCAGTCTCTGTGTATAAATGTAGTAAATATATATCTTTTTCAAAGAGATGTCCTTTCTGAGACTAAAGAATCTCAATGACATATCAAAACTTATAAACGATCAGCGGTTTTAGGGGGAGGAGTTCCAGATGCGATGTGCTTATTCTTAATTCCCAATTTCAATTGAAAAATATATTTATTTAAAATATAGCTACTTCTTAAGTGTGAAAGCCCTAGAATGCAGGTGGTATGTGATTTACTGATACTCGTAAAGTCACCTATGAAAGTTCTTTTGAAGAAAAATCTGGCATATACTATATTTTCTCTCATAACAATAAAAACAAGTTGCTGCACCAGACATCATACATGTTTCATCAAGATCCCCTTATTTTACCCTCATAACATTTCCATTGATACATATTGGGTTTTTTTTTCAGAAAAGGAAATTAAATACTCAGAGAGGTTAAATGGCTTACATAAGGAGGTTTCACCCCGATGAAGTACCAGAATGTAGCTCTGAACCTATGCCAGTCTTGGAATCCTCTTGGAAAGTTAGGCTTGGGGTGAAGAAATGTACTGTATCTGTAATAATCTCATGAGCTGTGATACAAGTTACAGCTTAGAAATGAGGCCCTGCCCTTCCCAAAGCCTAAAATTCCCACTGGGTTACCATTGCTAAAAATTACTTTAGAAAGGACATTTAACAGCAAAGTTTTCAAGGGTTTCTAAATTTGGAGGTGCAAATTTCTGTAAAGGTAAAGGAGTTGTGCTTTGAGCTCAGAAGAACTTAGACATGTAAGGAAGAAGTAAGTTGTTTAACTTTCTTAGGAAAGAAAAGAAAGGTAAGACATCATATGAAAAATAGGAGCAGATTTTTTTTTAAAAAGAAGAGGAATGGAAAATAGATGA
Source organism: Dipodomys spectabilis (assembly GCF_019054845.1). Taxonomy (NCBI): domain Eukaryota; kingdom Metazoa; phylum Chordata; class Mammalia; order Rodentia; family Heteromyidae; genus Dipodomys; species Dipodomys spectabilis. The sequence continues at coordinate 22,826,970 of NW_024870731.1, read as the reverse complement.
ATGCTCAAGGAGAACTGCAGACAATATCTGTGTTAGGCCACGTGGCAACTACCTGAAAGCCTCAGCCATCGGCAGTCTATAAATTTATGATGCTGGTCATGATGGTATGCAGCAATACATAGGAACTGCAAACTGGGAAAAAGAGGAAAAGAAAAGTGTCTGCCTTTCATTACACCATAAATCTAGGAGAAAAATATTCTCTCTTCATATGTCAAGGGTAAAATTGTGCCTGGAGTTCTCTATTTCATTTGGCATACCTTATTCTCATCTTGGATCACCTGGGGGTGTTCAGATGAAGACAAAGGAAATGAGCACAGAACATGTCGACTGATAGGCAACTCCATTTGACTTTTCCTTTCTGCTGTGGATTGACCATAGGCAGAAATTTTAAGGCAAGAGGAAGAGATGAAGGGAGGAAAGGAAAAATAAGGAGAAAGAATTTGTTTCTAGGGTTTTTTTTTTTGTAAATACCATTGTAAGTAATAGTAAAGAGAAATATTTTCCAAGAGATGGATGAGTTACATAGAACTGGTATCTCACACATACGATTCCATCAAGGGTTGAGGTTTGTAATCCCGGGCAAGAAAGTCTGTAAGATTCTTATTTCTGGTTAACCACCAAAAAGCCAGAAGTGGTGCTCTATCTTAAGTGGTAGAGTAGCAGCCTTGACCAAAAAACTGAAGGGACAGTGTCCCAGCCCCAGTAAGGGCACAAAATTTAAAGAAATATTCAAAAAAGGAGTTTCATGGAAGTTGGACAGAATGGCACATGCCTGTAATCCAAGCATTTTTTTTTTGAGAGCCTGGGAGGATTGTGATCTTGAGTCCAGCCTGGGGCATAGTAACAAGATACAGTCTAAAGAAAGGGGAAGGAGGTAGGTAACATGACCTATGTGCTTTCCTGGTAGAGTTGATAGGGATGCTTTTTGAAGATAAAATAGTTGCCTCTGCTGTTAGCCCTATGCCTTGAGTCTAATGTCCTGTCCTGTGTATTAGAAAAGAGCATCCTTAGTCTGCTGAGATGGTCCCCAAATATGAAGAAGTGCTTCTATGTACAGTGGGTTCACTCTGTGTCATTAGAGTTCAACACCAGGGTCAGATCACCTTGATGCCTGAAGTATGTGCATGGCAGGTGTTAGGAAGCCTTACCTAAAAAAGCAAGCTCAAAAGAGAAGACAAGATTAAAAAGCTAGTGTATTTGTATATCTAATGAAATAAAACTTAGATAAACCTAGCACATTTATTGAATGTCTGCTCTGGGCCAGGCCCTGTGGTTAATGCTCGTATTTATTTATTTAACGTTAACAATGACAGATACATCCATTAATAAATATATGAAAATTATGAAATGTTAATAATAGATTAGTGGCCTAAGCCCTGTTGGAACTTTTGTACTCTATCAATTACTTGGTGAAGATTCAGCAGTGGAGATTTCGTACTTCCTTAAAGGCGAGGGGCTTGAATACTTAGATATTTGCAGGTGTACATTTCTTTGCTTCCTTCCTTTAGCTTAGCTGGGTTATTTGTTCTCAAATATTTGCTTTCAGTTTGAATACACAAAGCAATATAACTCGTACCCTACAGTTGATTTCCGTGATCCCCATTGATAAGTTTGACTCTGTGCAACCTTTGCCGTAGGCTCTGGCTTTAGCATTTAAATATGCTCTCTTAAGAAATGACTTTATTTATGTGTAGATTGTTTGAACTTTTCATTTACTTATGTATGTATATATGTTTTTAAATCCTCCATTATCTCTCATACTTTTACACATGCCCTTTTTATGTGGTACATTTTTATTACTTACAGGTTTAATTTAAAATATATAACATATCGAACAGAAGGGTGCTGATATTTTAACATAGCTTCAGATCTTTAATGTGCTTCATTAAGAATAATAAGGGCATGTTGTACCATATTGATCATTATCAATGTAACTCACTAAGAAAAGAAATATGTAGTTTGTATATATAGTTAAAGTTCTGTCTACATTTTTTTGCAGACTAAAACAACATACATAGCCTGCTGATTTTGACCAGCAGATTCCAGGGTGATGGATGAAGAAATACCCTTGCAGTGATATCTCATATTTAACAATATTAGTATTAAATAAGTACTAATCCATAAGTACTACTACCATGACATGAGGAATGGGTTATTTGACAGATATGGTTAAACCAAAGGTGTCTCACCAGCCTCTGCTTTTATAGGCTCAGAATGTTCTGAAGCTAGCTTCAGGGAATTATGGGAAGATAAACAAAAGGCACATTCTGAGAAGTAGGTAAGTAACAAGAAATCAAGGAGAACTGAGGTACACAGTTTCAGTAATGGATCCAAGATGCCAGGAATCACAGAGTTAAGTATACAGGGACTTCTGTCTTTTGACAGGATTATTGCAAATCAACACACACACACACACACACACACACACACACACACACACACACACACACACACACACAGAGGTTTTTTTTTTTTTTAACCAATATCATTCAAACACTAGTCAAATCTCCTGCAGCGAGTCATGGTACCCACAGGGTGCTAGGATTCTCACAAAAGTCAAAAATACTTTGGAGTTTTTTGAATAATTTTATGTAAGTGTATCATGCAAGCTATAAGATGTTATCATTTTCTTTTATCTGCATTTTACATACATAGTCATTAGCTTAAGACTGTATTAATGCAGTCATTATCTCTCAGTTTGTCTTTTATGTGTTTGACATTAACAGACACTTGCAATTACCATATTTTCATATTTATTTTTAATTACACAAGTAGTCTGTGAAATTGGCCCAAATAGTTACCTGTGAATTAACTGGTGGAAATTCATTTCAAGCAGACTGAGAAATCTTGAAAATGTATGGGATTATCAAGTTTGTTTCTTGTGTTAAATGTACATTTATGACATTTAAAGATAAATGGAATTAGATAGTAATGAATAAATAGCTTTTTAGATGATTTTTGTATAATATAAATACATCTCAAGGTTCTATAATCTTAAGATAGTACAGCATATAAAATAATTCTCAATTTTACATGTCTCTTCAAAACTTTGAAATTAATTTGTTTATTATAAATGGCAATTCTTCTTAACATTATATACTTTCTTCCTTCTCTTTCCACAGATTTTTCCCCTACATTGTTCAGGAGCCAGGATTTCTATCATAGCTCTTCTCTTTCTACTCATCCTTCTCTCTTTCTCTCACCCCAACCTCTTCTTTACTCTCAGCTAGATATACTCTCTCTTTAGTCTGCAGCTTAATACTTTTTCAGTTCTGTTTTTGATATATTTCAAATCATTTGAAAGCAACATTGAGCTAGGTGCTGCTGATCAAGAGTATGAGGCACTGAGTTCAAGCACTAGTACCAGAAAAAAAAAAAAAGAAAGAAAATCAATAATAAAAAGGAAAAGGTGATGATGCAAAATAAATTTACTTTGTGAAGGAACTGAAGACTTACTTCACTACCAAAACTTATTCTTAATAAACATAATATAAACATAAATTAAACATAATTAAAATGAACATAACATTTTGAATAAACATAATAAACATTTATTCATAATAAACATAAATATAATGCTTATTAAATTTATTATTAATACTAAGCTTCCAAGAAAAAAGAATTTCTTTGAGGATAAACCTCACATTCACAGTGAATTGAATCAATAAAAATGGTAAAAATAAAAAGGAATGGAATTCATTAATTCAGTATACACATAAAATATAATACCCCCCAAATCCAGCAAATCACAAAATTGTAACATCCTGAGTAAATATTCACCCTCAGAGAAAGATGATCAAGACATCATAGAAGACATTAAATATTAAAGCTGCTATGAAGGAAAAAGAAAAAGGAAAAAAAAAACCTTGATTTTGTGCATAGTGAGTCCAGTGAAATATTTTCTAGTTCTTATACTGACTTTATGTAGATGAAAGAAAATATCAACAAGTTTGGGAGAAGTCACAAGACCAATTACATTTAAAAAGATGAATGTGGTTTTTTTTTTGTTGTTAAGAATTAAGTGTAGTTGGAGACTAATAGCTACCTCTGCCTCTTTCTTGTGTTGGAAATGAAAAACGGATTTATATAATAAAGAGTTAACACATTATCACATGACATTAAAAGACAGAAAAACTTCAAAATAGACAATCTGTTGATTCATATTCTGGGGCGGCCTAAAGAAATGGATTTTATCCTTGGACTCCTGTGGCTATAAAGGGAGGAATAAGAATGCTCTGGGTTTATGGATACGGTTTTTCTGCCCTAGAGTCAATGACTATGCAATATTGAAAACATCCCCAAATTCCTTTTTCCTTCTTTGTTGGTGTATGCGATGTATTTCTTCTTTCTGGAATTTACTTAGCCTATGAATATTTTAAATCAATTATCTAATCAGGAGAGTTTTTTCCCTCTGTTTCCACTCATTTAAAACATTTGACCAAATCAAATGGTTAAATACAGCTCTACCTACTATAAAGATGCCTTTCTGTTATTTATAAAGTATTTGGTAGGGTTTTATTTCCTTAGACTTAAATTTCTCCAACTGTAAATCGTAATTGTGCTTGTTTAATTTTGAAATAGGCTGCATGTCTTTTAAGTATATATTTAGCTTACTTTTTCCCAGTGTCTCTCCCTGTTGATAACGAAGAATGTACATATATGCTTAACCCCAGGTGTCAGGATTGAAGTAGTCTGTAAATTAACATTCTCTCTGAAGTATGTCATAATCATGTGCCCTAACCAGAACCCTCGGATTGTTACCTGCCTTGGATGAGAAGTGGATGAATACCATGTTATTCTGTCTTGCTCATCATAGCATGATTGAGTCTTTCATTGAAGTCAAGAAAAGGAAATTTATGATTGGCTTCCCTTCATTTCATTTCAGACAACTTCAGGCTTTTTTTTCTTTACTATGCTAGCAAGAAATTATGTATTGTCCATTGGGGAAGTAGCTACATCTATCAGTAAATAAGATTTCTAGTTATCCAAGTAGCCCTGCTGTTAGCCTTTTAAATTTCAGTTTGGAGAGCAAATGCTCAAAATGTTCAAAGTACAGCACAGAAACTTGCAGACTGGAGGAACTTTCTTCTGGTTGCTTCAGAAGGCAAAACATTTGTAAGGTACATAAAGACCTTTTGTTTAGCACCCATAAAAGTGGTCATTTTGTCTCCAGGAGAAATTTTATATAGAGTTAGCATTTCCGGTGCCAGTCTCTCCCTGACTATTTAGCATTCTTCTAAGGATACATTCATATCTTGATTTGTTGCAACATCATAAAGTACTTGTGTGGTCATCCTTTAACGAGTACTGCCTGTGTCTGAGACTTACTTCTGTCCTCTGGAACCACCTGAACGGGCCAGACCTGCCTTTATCTCAGCCCCAGGGTGAGATGGAACTAATTCTCTCTTTCTTAACCCTTTAGCTTGTCCTAGCTTACTATTCATTGCTCAGGGAGCTTTATAAACATTTCCTTCTGAGGGCATAGCTAATGCTCAGCCTCTCCATGTCACTGTGTCTCTGGCTGCTTCATTTGACCAGTCTTGAATAAGACAATTGGGGAATTCTTGACTTCTGAGTGTCTCTGACAATGTAAAGAGATGCTTTATGGGTACCCTTTGCTCCTAAACTGGACTCCATGTCAATCTCTAGGATACCTTAATGACCTCTCTTTGAGATATTTTGCCCACATTAACTTGAGGTATTATTGCTCCTTTAGTTTAAGTGGACTTTTGGTTTTTGTTTAAAGGACTGTTCCTTTGCTGATTAAGTGGGGAAAAAACCCTTTTCCGATTAAGTGTGGGGGGAAGATACATTGAAAATTTCATTTAATTTCTCTAGGTTCTTTAATGGCTTAAGTGATTTTCTTATCTACTATTTGAGTATCAAAGATTTTTTAATATTAGAAATGTCATCTATATCTTGAAAGCAGCCTTTGGATCCCTGGCTGACAAAATCTCTCTGGTTATAGAAAGTGTTAGCAATGTGTGAATGAAACATGATGATTTGGAAGTCATTTGGACCATGTTAGAAAAGGAGTCACACTGAATTATTTTTTTTTCTGGTGTAAGATCAATACTGTCTAGACATGGTCTCATTAGGACTTTGCATTGACTAAGGCCGACTGAGATTCCTGTAATCTTGGCTGGTGGTGGCATGTGTGTGTACAATGCCGAATATGTCAACTTTGTGCTTCCCAGCACTGTTCCACCCAAGCACAGGGCAGTCATTGAAGATGCCATAGGTCCACTCCTGACACTGTCAAGATTGGAATTGTGCACATTCTAGGAGCTGCTCTGTAGGCAGTCCTAACATTCATGGCGGCAGCTGCACAAGGAGCAGGAAAGTTCTTGGGGCACTCCAACTCCGTGTGGTCTCCAAATCATAAAACCTGAAGTAGTGATAGTTCATCTCAATGTAAAAGCTCCCAGTTCATCCCCGAAAGTCAGGTAACTTTTCTGTCAATATTACCATGAATTTCTACAAATAATATCTTCATGTCTAGAAATGATATTCTTCTTTTAATATTGAGTAACTGAGACCATTGGATTCCTCACTTAGGACAAGAACTTAAAAGCCTTATCGTCTCCTCAATAAAGATTCAGACCATGGGGTGGGCTGCTCTGCACAGAATCCGTAATCCTTCCTTTGAAGTTACTTGGTGCTTTGTGAGGAGTGAAAGCAGTGACTGACTCACTAGAGGCCAGAAGTGACCCAGCCCAACCAGAGATCCGACAGTGGAATATACATGTTATTTGTCCAGTGTCTACTTTTCAACTTTGGCACAATGAGAAATAATGCTGATTATAGAAAAGAATGCTGATGATAAAAAGATCTCTTTCTGGGAATTTAAGCGTTCCAGTAGATTAGCATTATTGATCATTCTCTTTTCACATAGTTTACAGATGATTTTGGAATCCTGAAACTATTATTCTCCCTTGTCTAGTGTAATTACCAGAACAACGAATAGTCTAATTAAAAGACAACAAGGATGCTTTCTAATTGTTCTAATAAATTATGTTAATACACAATGCATGCCGTTACTTTTCAACAGGAATTTATTTAATAGATTGACAGCTTGTCCTTTACTGCCACAATCTCAAATTCCATTTCTTCTAAACAAGACAGCTGACAACTTACAAGAGGCTAGTTAAGTACTGAGAAATCTATTGGATCTTTAAGAGAACCTAAGTTTCCAGGAAGTCCATATGAATGAAGATGACATTTTAAGTTCTCTAGATAAAATAATCATCCCCCCAAAAGTAGAGTAAAACAACAACAACAACAAAAAAGACTGTTAGTGTCTAAAGCGAAAAATCAGAAACAGATTGTTATAATGAAGGTAAAAGACTTTTTCTGTTTTAAAGTGTGGTGATTACTACAAGATAATATAATACTAACTCAAGTAATTGTGTTATGTAATTCATACCAAGCTGTATTTCTCGAGAGTGAGATAGAACTCTCATCAAAGTCATGCCATGATATGGGCAAAACTTCAGAACATTCCTGAGATACTGATTCTCTACAGAGGAGTAGATGGCTGGGCAGAGAGACAGCATGAAAAACTGGGAGTTGGAGGGGCATCAAAGTAGCATCTTTCTCTGAAGGGGTCCGAAGACTGGGAATTCCTGGAGGACAGAGTATAAATTTGATCAACTGTGTAAATGTGATATTTTCTTCGCAACCACTGGCATTAGAAAGTTTTCACTTAGTAAATAATGCAGAGTATACATTAGGAAATGTTAATGTTTTGACAAAAAAAAAAGGCTGATGAAAGCTGGGGACTTCAAAGCTGTGGGAAAACAGAACCACTTCACTTGATGTGCTGCCATGCAGCCACAATCTCATCGCCTGCTGCTCCACTCACTGATCACAGGCATGAAATCACTGACAGGGCGGAAGGGGGGCGAAAGTGGAGTGGAGAAGGCATAGACTACCTGGGTCTCCCGTTTTTATGGCCCACTAATAATACCTCTGACCAATCCATAAACTAGATCTTGATATCTGTTTAGACTAAAGAAAATGTTAATGATCATTTATTGAAAGGGTATTATTAGAGCAAACATTGCTTTAAATACTACTGCTATATTTACTAGTGTCACTTATTGGTAGCTCCTTGTGATACAAAGTCTAAATTCTTTAATGAAGAGAGAGGGCCTCAGCCACCGTCCCTCTTAATTTGCTTCTACAGAATTCCTGAACTTCAGACAAGTATTAATTCCTATTACTTACCAACCTGTTACCCTCTTTGCTTCTCTCAAGGCTTTTGTGGATGTTACCCCTGCACCATGTCAGTGATACGATCATTCATCAAAATAAATGCATTTCCACTTCTCACATATTACTGATATTACTTTTCATATGTCTATTCCTCTTGCCAGAATCAGAGTTCCTACGGCCTGGTACTATTTCAATTCGGTAGGATCCACTATTATATAACTTTCCCTTCATGTATTATTTTTGAGTTTCTACTGACACTCAGGAACTTAAAGCTTTCAAGTACTGAATGAAAGTATCAGTCAACTGTCAATCCAAAATCCTATAACCAGTGAAAATTCAGTAATGAATGGAAGAGTCAAGGTCTTCTTTCATGAAGACTCTGAGAACATGTTATCAGCAGAAGCACCATCAAAGAATGGCTAGGGAAAGCTATCTTAATGTAAAAGGAACAGTTACAAATGGAATCCTGAAACACCAGGAAGGAAGAAAAAGTGTGAGGAAAAGTATTGATCCTTTTGAGATTTCCAAATAATGTTTAGAAGTTGAAAGAGAAATTGCAATATAGATGTGGATATAAATGCATTTAGAGGAGAACCTAGGTAATTATTTTGTAAATGGAGGATGGTAAAAAAATATAATATAAGTAGTTTTATTTTACACTTCAGTCAAACTGATAAAATGATGACACAAATAATCTGCTATGTTATGAACGTATAATGTATACCTAATGAAACCACTAAAACTATACAAGAGATACATTCAAGAACACTTTAGATAAATCAAAATTGAATTCCCTCCAGATGTCCAAATTGCCTGCAAAAATAGGTGGAAAACAGAAAACAAAGAGAAAAAATATACTAAAAATTAGCAGGATGAATCTTAAAGTACCAATAAATGCATTTAAGTTGAGTGGTTTACATATGTCACTTAAAATACAGAGATTAATGGAGTTTTGTTTTTTTAAATAACCCAACTGTTTATTATGTATAAGCTCATTTCAAAAATAATAGCAAATGACAAATGTTGAGGAATATTATTATCAAACAAATTTTGTTCAAAATAAAGTAGGAATAATTCAATACTTTAAAAAATGTTAGTAAAACTGATAAGAATAACACACGACTAATATTAGGAATGAAACAGGTGAATCACTACTAAATAGCAAAAGGGTAATAAAGCCATTCTGCACATTGAAATTTAACAACTGAGATAAAATAGCTAGTTCCTCAAAAACATACATTCTTCCAATATACCTACTATGAAATCATTTCATATGGCCTATTGTTGTAAGCTGAATTAATCCAGAAGCCACATTCTGGGAGATGGACTATTGGACTCTTTATTACAACACTAGCAATCCGCAGGCCACCCGTTGTTACAAAGGCCTGCAGCCCCCAAATACACATAACATAGTTAGGAAACAGGCTAGAGAGGAAAGAAAGAACAAAAACAATACCAACAAACCAATTCAGTTCCAATGGAGAGCTGAATTGGGATGCCATGGTGACTGGAGACAAGCAAGAAGACAGGAGACAGGAAACAGCACACAGTCACAGAGGTACACAATCACAGAGGTACACATGGCATGGCAAATGGCAGCTGGGCTGGTCTGGGCCTAAATAGGGTCTGAGGAGGGGGTAGGTCCATAGGAAATTCCCATTCCCAGGCACTGGACTGACTCAGTAACCTATCAGTCAAGTGCCCACACCTGCCTCCAGGGATCTAGGCTAGCCCATCACCTAGGAGGCAGGTGATAGGCAGGGGCGTTTCCTTCCTCCAGCATGAAGACAAGATGCCAATCCTACTATCCACCATGTGGCCAATATGGTGCTGGTCAAACCTGATCTGCTTACTTCACTATAACATTTAAGGAAATTTAATTCATCGTTTAAGAATTCAGAAATGCATTATCTCAGTGTAGATGGAATTACTGGAGACTTCTATCAGATATCTTAAAGAGGGATTGACACCTAGTTTACACATTGTTTTCTAATGCAAATAAAATTTACCTAGATTCTCTAATCAAGCAGAAGTAGTATGAAATAGAAACACAACTTTGACCAATATAGATAGAAAAAAATCCTTAACAAAGTAATAGCAAATAGAATTTAGTAAAAAGAATTATGCATTATGATAAAATGTGGTCTACTTTAGGGATTCAAGATTGGCTCAATCAATATTAAAAAAGTTGAACCCCTCCTACAGCATTTTTACAATAAAACAAAAATTTTTTAAAGGTTGATCAATGTTAACAATCACAATAACTGATTGAAGAGGACAAAAATAACAGATTTTAAAAGGCATTTAACTGAATTCACTAATTTGTGATTAAAAAATTTGTCAGTAAAAGAGGACTAGACATTTACTACTTCATCTTCATAAAGAACATCTTAAAAAAAAACCCACAGCTCATATTTTATTTAATGATGAAAACCTGAATATTTTCCTTGTAGATTTTGTGTAGTCAGACAGGATATTTATTCTTGGTAACCCTGTTCACCATAGTGCAGTAAATTCTAGTCAATGCAATAAATCAAGGAAAGGTACTAAGAGATATACAGATAGAAAGGAGGAAAGAAAATAACATATGCTGATGACATAGTTCTTTTGTGTGCAAGTACCAGACCTTGAACTCAGGGCCTGGGTACTCTCCTTTGGCTAGTATTCTGCCAGTTAAGTCACAACTCCACTTCTAGTGTGTGTGTGTGTGTGTGTGTGTGTGTGTGTGTGTGTGTGTGTGTGTGTGTGTGTGAGAGAGAGAGAGAGAGAGAGAGAGAGAGAGAGAGAGAGAGAGAGAGAGAGAGAGATTACTTGGAGTTAAGAGTTTCATGGACTTTCCTGTTTGGGCTGGCTTCAAATCACAATTCTCAGGTCTCAGCCTCCTGAGAGGCTAGGATTACAGGATTACTGGTGCCTGGATGAGCACATGATTTTGTGCATGGAAACAATAAACACAAAAACAACCTCTAAAACTAATGAATCCAGCAAGTGGCAGAATACAGGATAAACATAAAAACATATGGTATTTCTCTATACTAGCAATAAATATATGGACACTGAAATAAAAAAAAAATATTATACCTCTGCTGGGTTCGGTGGCTCAGATTTGTAATCGTAGCTACTCAGGGGACTGAAGATCATGGTTAAAAGCCAGCTTGGACAGGAAAGTTCATGAGACTCTTTCATCTAATAAACTATCAAAAAGACAGAAATAGAGCTCAGGCTCAAGTGTTAGAGCTCTAGCCTTAAGCAAAAAAGCAAAGCTCATGGATAGTGCCCAGGGCTTAAGTTTAAGATTTTGTATATATATACTTATTCATGTATAAATATAAGTGGAGAGATATTGGGCTCATGATTTTAAAGATTCAGCATACTAAAGATAGTAACTATCTCCAAAATAGTATGTAGGTGAACATAATTCCTATTAAAATGCCGGCATGTTTTTTTTCCATATATAGGTGAGCTAATTCTAAATTTATGTAGAAACAAAAACCTGAAGTAGCTCAAAACACTATTGAAAAGAATAGAATCGAAGGAGAGAAATTTTTCTACCCAAATTTCAAGACTTATTACATAGTTGCACTATTGACTATTCATGGAACATTAGACTCTTAAATCAGAATAAGATCCAAATGCTTATACTTTATTGGGTTTTCAGAAATATGCAGTTTCTCTCAACAGGAGGAGAAAAGCATTTCAACAAATGGTCCAGGAGCAATTGACCAAAAAAAGATCTCAAGCTATATCTTACACCATACATTAAAATTAAATCAACATATGTCATAGAAGGTGACAGAGAGAAATATTTGCAACCTATGAATGTGATAAAATATTTAAAATACACAAAGGACACTCAAAAATATTGAACAATCCAATTCAAAAACATAAAAATCATAGCAATTTACTGAAGATATTGTAAGTAATAAGATATTGTATAGTAATAAGCATGTGAAAAGATATTTGACCTTATTAGCCATCAGAGAACTCCAAATTTAAACCACAGTGAGTTGGAATTCAGTGTAAACATGTGTAACCCAATGTAACTAGTGTAACCCAATAAAAATAAATAAATAATGGACAAAATTTTTAAAATTCCACAATGAGGTATCAGTACACTCATAAGGGAAGAGTTAAGATAAAAGAGATAATACTAAATGCTAGTAAGGATGTTAGTGGGTATCACTGGTATCTGGCAGAATCTTGAATTATTAGTATAAAAATTTAATAAATCTTAACTTCTATTACATGCTGAAATACTCATCTACTGGGTTAAGAAAAATATATTGTTAAAATAAGCTTTAAAATGAATGAGACTGTAGTTCTCCCAGATTGAAACCAGAAAAAAACAACCTTTATGGAAGCATAGTACTTGTTATTATTAAGACTAAAGCAACACATTATAAACCCAAAGAGACTGATTCTCCAGGAAATACAGAGCCAATGTACTAACCGCATATACTTGATGTATAGGATCCATCACTTTTTAGCTATTTCCCATTGAAGTTGGTTTTTAAAATGTTATCGTCTGCAAATGATAGAAGTAGGCAGGCCCTATGGATATACTTATGAATTGTTTGATCTTCCCATGTTTCTCTTAAAACCTGGGTGAGACCCAGATGCCTGTGGGGCCCAGGGCTCATGTCTGTAATCCTAGTTACTCCAGAGGACTGTGGTTTGAAGGTAGTTTGGGCAGGAAATCCATGGGATTCCAATAAACCACCAAAGAGCCAGAAGTGGAGCTGTGGATCAAGTTGCAGAGTGCTAGACTTGACTGAAAAAGCTCAGAGACAGACCACAGGCCCTGAGTTCAAACCTCAGGACTGGAATACACACACACACACACACACACACACACCTTGAAGAGATTAGCATACACATTAATATACGGCAAATGGGTCTTTTGTGTATCACTAGGTATTCATCCAATGTATATAGTTTTCTCTTGGAAAGGGACTCCTGGATCTGCAACTTTGCTTTAGGTCAAATAATGTAATACTTTTTTGTCTTTGCCAGTGTTTCCTCAACTGTAAAATAATAATGAAAAATAGTCATTCTTTTAAGATCATTGTGAAGATTGTATGATTTAATGTGGGGAAAAATTATTCAACATTACAATAGAAAACATTATGCTTGCTGTTATTGTTATTGTCCACTCATAGCTCTAGTATTATGTCTAAGCCATGAAAAGTAACTTTAAGATGATTTGAATTAGTGAGTTTGAATTTGATGATAGGGGGCAAAAAGCAGTATGTGGGCTCAATGAAAACCATATTTCTGATTTTAGATGGCAAACTCCCCCAGGCAAGTGAAAGGTAGATATGGTCGATCCTCTTTAGCAATGCTGGATAGTAGAAGTTGTTCACAAGGTGAGGTGTATTAAATTCATTTTTATTTATGATGTTTGCAACTATTGGGATGTGATCACATCATAAATTTAGGAAGATCTTGTACTCTTACCTGTGGCTTTGAGGCAAAGCTGATCTCCTGAGCTACAAAGTCACTTCAGAATTGGAGATTTTTCTATTATACTACCAAGTTGTAGATCTTAACACCTGATTGTGAAAGGATAGATTTAGTGAAAAGGTAAAAGTTTGGTAGATTAGTGATGGCTCAAGTCCCCTGGAGAACATCTTGCTGTGGAAAGAAGAAATTTCTGCTTTGGGGAAGGGGAGACAAGCTCTCAGAAAATTAAAGGTTGTTTTAAGAAAAATATCAATGGGGAACAGAATGTGTTGATTCCATCCTTCCTAGTTCTGCAGTTTGGAGAGCTAATGGGAGATGCACATGACCCGCCCAATTGAGAACTTCCATTTCAGGTCTGCAGATATCCCTCCTTCTCCCCTCCTCCCACCTCCAGTGATTCCTTAGATCTTCAGTGACTCCTTAGATCTTCAACGATTGGTCAATTCTTCTATAGAAGTAACCAATCAGAGTGCAGCCTCGAGTGTAAACCCTCTTCACTCAAGGCTCTTGAGGGCAGAGCAACAGCAACTTCCAGTGGAGGGACTTCTTTCCAGAATTAAGTTCTTTGTATTCACCTTTCAGCAGCGGTGGTAGCCAACAGCGAAGCAAGCTGTAACAACAGGTATTGTCTGCTGCACGGCTGCAGTCTTTGTCAACTGCAATGCAGAAGGGCTGCGTCCTGACCTGGTTCTGCCCAACACAGCAAGCAACGGGAATGCATACATACATAAGTAAATAATATCATCTGCTGAAAACTTTTTGCAACATCCTAGGAGTGTATTAAACTTGTGCAGAGTAGGTGGTTAAGGGCCAGGCTTCTGTGCTTGGAGAGTTTTGTGTTTGGACCCTGATCCTCCCTCAGAGCCAGGAAGTGGACTTAGACCAACTCTTTTTTCTAACTTGGATCTTGAAAGCATTCCCAAGGAGCCATGCTGTTGGTTTCCAGCCAGTTGTGCTATGGGACATGGCAGAGCCCTTAGGTGGTTAAAGTAGGTAGAGTTAGGAGATTGGAACTATGCCTTGGGAGGGCTATGGGGTCTCAAGTCCCTTCCCATTGTAGTCTTTGCCTCTAGCCCCCATGAAGTGAACGGGGCCTCCCTTGCCAGGTGCTTCTGCCATGATATACTATATTGTCACCAGCCCAAAGCAGCAGGGTGAAGCCAGCAGAAACTCATACCTCTAAAACCACAACACCGTTGGCTTTAATAAATCTTTTTTTCCCCAAATAACCTTTTTTCCCCCTGTTTGTCATAGTGTTGCAAAGCTAGCATACTCTTAATCTGTTTTTCTCTTAACATGGTGTCATGACAGTTTCTTCCCATAGTTTCTAAAGATCAAATTAGCTACTATTGGGAAAGTCCTTGACATACTAAGTACTCTGTAATTGTACTCAGTAATTGTTAGTTTTTTTTATTGTTATATATTTTATTGTAAACATGATCTAAACCTCAGAGCTTGTAAATGGTGAAACTCTAAATGGAACTCTAGTGCGTCTTTTTCTTCAGTACCTTCTCTACTTTGAGATGTAATGGGTTAGTTTTTATTCATCTTTTTTAGAGTATACATTTATATAAAGTCAGAGTTGCTAGTGAAGACTTAGAAGAACACTTTTCAAGATGGTATTTTTTCTTTCTATTTGAACTCTCAAGTCTAGAGTTTCAGGATGGAGCTTAGTGCAGAAGTAATTGGCTTTCTTAGTCTAACATTATAAGAAGTTCTCTTTCAGACTGAAGGTTGAGAACCACGAGAGGAAGTCTCACATTTTGGTAATTGCTTTACAGAATAACTTACCTTTTAAAAACATACGTTATTTAACTGCGACTCCCTCCTTCTCTCACCATGCCATTTGAGAAGCTCCTCATTATAATCTTACCTTCTGGATCTCCCTTTTAACTATTTTCTCAAGTACCATTACCTAATATTATTTTCTGTTTGGTTTTATCAACTAGCTGGTAAAGTGGTAGACTTATTTAGCACTAAAGAGTTTTGTAGGAGAATACAGAAATGATTTAATCTTAAAGGTTTTCCACCTGTCAGAGAATTTAAGCATGATGAAAGCTACTTGAAGCAGGCTGAACACTATTTACTGCTGTTATAACAAATCAGCCCAGAGTACGTGACCAGAGACTAATTCAGAAAGTCTTATTAACATGTCGAATGAAGCTCAAAATGAGATGTTTTTAAAACCTCCTTAAATGCGACATTGCCATTTTGTTTCGTGTGTGTAAATTGGATTGATTGGCCTTGAGAAGAAAGAATTCCATAGTACCATAGTACTGATAAAATAAGAATCTTTTAAATTGATCCCCCCTTCCCAATAGTTAACTAGATAGTTTAGTTTATAGCTTTATTTTCTCTGTGCAGGTGAAACAAAAAGACTAGCAAGTTATTTTTTCCTTTTGAAATAACTGAGAGAACATTAGGAAATGGAATGTGTTTCCATTCTGTCATAGAAAAACAGCATTTACTCCTATTACTTAGACATCAGGTAAAATGATGACATTTCTCTTGTTTGTACCAGCACTAGAGCAAGGAGAAAGATTCTATCATAAAGATCCCATTCCCTGAAATTCTAATAATACCTTAAAGTTCACTTACCACTCTCATGTTTTGGTCTGTGGCTACTTTACAGTGAAAATCAAGTTAAACTTTTCAGCCACTCTTTAGCATCTCCCTTGTAATTGGAAGAAGAGAGAGAAGTAGTGTGTGGACAGAAAAAGAATTTATTTCTTCTTTATCTTTCATAATCCTTAGTCAGAATGGACTTCTGCAACAAAAGAACAATGAACAAGGAAAAAACCCTGAAATTTAATAATAAATATATGTGTGTATGTATGTATGTATGGTATGTATGTATTTCATGTAGAGGGTAGAGATGCTTAGAAATAAGCGTATATCTCAAAGTTAAAGCTTTCAGTTTAGGCTCAAATACCAGTACCAACTGAACCAAAGAATGAATGGTGTGTGAGCAGGCCAGTTAGAGACACCCTAGAAAAATAGGGTACAAATAGGAAGGATTCTCATGTAGGTGTAAGTCCCAATCTTTTGCATTGATGATTGATCAGAGGTTTTAGAGATCTTGCCATATTCTTTTCCTGAAACAGGAGACACCTTTGTAAATTGAGATTTCCTTATAAATGTACATGTTTTTTAATTGTGAGAATACCGTACAGAGGAGTTACAGTTACATGGGCAAGATAATGAGTACATTTCTTATCAAGCCTTGTTGCCTCATCTTTCTTCCTCTTCATCTTTTCCTTCTCTCTCCTTCTTCTTCTTTCTCCTTTTCCTTTCTCTTCCTCTTCTTTTTTTGTTTTAGTTATTTTTTAGATAGTTCTATTTTGCGTTGGCCAGCCTTAAACTATTATCTTCTTTCCTACACTAGATGGGATGAAAAGTATATACCATCACACCTAGATCATTTGTCAAAATGAGGTCTTGCTAACTTTTTGCCTGCGAGCATCAAAGTAGGATGTTCTTGATCGTTGCCTCCAGAGTAGCTGTAAGTAGAGGTGTGCTACACCATATCCAACCAAGAACTGATGATTCTATTTTGTCTTCAGAGCTTCCTTTGCTGTTATGATCTCTCAAAATAACCAGTTCCAGCTGGGCATAGAAACCTCACACCTGTAACTCTAGCTCTTGGGAGGCTGAGGATCAGGGTTCAAAGTCAGTTCAGGTAAGAAAGTCAGTGAGACGCTTACCTCGAATTAATCACCAAAAAGCCAGAAGCGTAGCTGTGGTTAGAATGGTAGAGCATTAACCTTGTGCAAAAAAGCTCAGAGATAGTTCCGAGGCCCTCAGTTCCGGCTCTCAGCCTGGTACACACATAAAAATGAATAATAAAAGAAGCATATTTAGGCATTGTACATTCTGTACTCCTGTAGGCACATTTGGAAGTGGCATTTTTTATCTCTTACTGAGATTTACTTGTCCCTACTCATCATGGACCCCAAGTTGATCCAGGAAAGGTTTGTATTCTTCAAAGATTCATGTGTGATGTTAGGCACAATTTAAATTACAAAATGCATATTGACCATTTCCAGATCTTAAGAAACTTGCCTTTATGCTCTGCTCTTTTTTCTCTTCTTTACCTTTCTTTTTTTTTTTAATAAGTTTTTTTTATTGTGAAAATACTGTACAGAGGGGTTGCAATCACATGAGCAAGGTAATGAATACATTTCTTATCAAGCATTGTTGCCTCCTCCTTTGTTTTTCCCCTACCATCCTTTCCCTCCCATCTGCACAACTACATTTTCCCCCTCCCACACCCACACCCCTGCCTAAATTGTAAAGTTCATTTTTCGACATAGTGTCTTGTACATCTCATTGTTGCAATGGGTCAACCTGTATCCCTATTTAAACAATTTGTTTTTCCATTCCGCACCCCAAATTATACCAATATCAAATACAGTGAAAACAGGGGTTATACTGTGACGGAGGGACATACAAAGCAACAAAAAAAATCACATGGAACCTTATAAATATGTTAGAAACAATAGCAAGAAAGAAAAAAACCACTTGTGTCCTTATCTTGGGGTTCATTTCGCTTAACATTATCTTATCTGACCTTTTCTGCTTGTCTAGTTATTATACTAGTTATTGTAAATAAGGGAAACCATGGGACCTATGTTTCTTTGCACCTGGCTTACTTCACTTAATACAATTTTTTCCAAGTCTTTCCATTTCCTAACAAATGGGGCAATGTCATTCTTCTTGATGGAGGCATACAATTCCATTGTGTATATATACCACATTTTCTTGATCCATTCATCTACTGAGGGGCATCTGGGTTGGTTCCATATCTTAGCTATGGTAAATAATGCTGCAATAAACATAGTTGTGCTGGGGGTATGGTCTTGTTTGTGATCATTCAGGTAGATGCCCAAAAGTGGGATTGCTGGGTCATAGGGGAGCTCTATGTGTAGTCTTTTGAGGAACCTCCATTCTGCTGTCCAAAGTGGTTGAACAAGTTTACATTCCCACCAATAATGCAGTAGGGTTCCCTTCTGTTCACATCCCCTCCAGCATCTGTTGTTATTAGAGTTCTTGATTATAGCCATTTTAACTGAGGTGAGGTGAAATTGAAAGAGAAAGTTCACTACCCAACTCTTTCTATGAAGCCATCACACCCCTCATCCCAAAACCAGGCAGGGACTCATCAAAGAAAGTGAACTATAGATCCATTTCTTTGATGAACATTGATACAACATTTCTCAACAAAGTCTTGGCCAATTGACTTGAACAATTCATCCAAAAAAATCATATACCACGACCAAACAGGATTCATTTCAGGGATGCAAAGCTGGTTCAATATATGCAAATAAATTAATATAATTCAATACATCAACAAGAACAAGGATAAAAACCACATGGTTTTCTCAATAGATGCAGAAAAAGCATTTGACAAGATCTAACACCCCTTTATGATGAAGGCTCTGGAAAAACTTCTTTGTTTTTCTTGATCAGCTATGTGAAACTGTTGATTGGAACTGTTGATTCAATCAAAAGTGATATGCAAATTATGTAACAACCAGCCAGGAATTAGATGTGGAAGCCAGTAGGATGATGTACTGAGCTAGTTTTGGTGTAGGTATATTGGCCTTTAAGGCCAATACAACATACATTTCTTATAGGTGAAACATTTTAGCCTTTTTCTTGCATTTGGAACCAGCTTTTTGAGATAAGAACAAAAAATGGGACTTAGTAGTTTATTGTAGTGTATTTTTTTTGCAGTCTACCAGTTGAACCACAGCTCTACGTCAAGCTTTTTTTTCTGGTTAATTGGAGATGAGTCTCACAGCCTTTTTGCCCAGGGTTGGCTTTGAACCTTGATCCTAAGATCTCAGCCTACTGAGTAGCAAGGATGATAGGAATGAGCCAGGGGTGGCCAGCTTTGTGGAGCATTTTTTTTCCTTCCTTCCTTCCTTCCTTCCTTCCTTCCTTCCTTCCTTCCTTCCTTCCTTCCTTCCTTCCTTCCTTCCTTCCTTCCTTCCTTCCTTCCTTCCTTCCTTCTTTTTTGTTGGTTGTGGGGCTTGAACTCTGGGCCTGGAAACTGGACCTGAGCTCTTCAGCTCAAGGCCAATGCTCTGCTACTTGAGCCACAGCACCACTTCTGATTTTCTGGAGGTTAATTGGACATAAGAGTCTCATGGGCTTTCCTGCCCAGGCTAGCTTTGAACCACCATCCTCAGATCTCAGCCTCTTGAGTGAGCCATTGGTACCTCGCTTGTGGGGTATAAACAGAGGATTAGGTATTAGGAGATAAGAATGAGGTTACAGTTCATGCACTGTGCCTGGCATATTTTTCATACTTGACATATATTCCAGCAATGATGCAAGCCTTCACTGTAGCTTTGTACCAGATTTCAGTAACAGCCATGTCTTTGAAAGTTTATTCTCTTCCCCTAAAAAGCCTTCCTTTGATGCCTTGGTTGTCTCATTCTCTTGTTCTAGGCCGCAAGTTTAACTTACCTCGTTTGTTTTAGTCTGTCTTAGGCTGATCTGCTCCTTCTAAGCTCTGCGTACAACTAGAAAGAGTTCACTCCCTGTGGGTATCTTCCACTCATGTCTGTCTCCTTGAATTGCTTTCAGGTTTTGATCACCTTCGTACCTAGCTCCTAGCATAGTGCTGACATTTCTTAAATGTACATAAAATATATACTTCATTAAATGAATGAAAATAATTAATTACTAAACAATGAGTTGAGTCCTGTTTAAATGAACTTTGAAGGGAAAGGGGGATAATGAATGAAAATGAAGATACTGTTTAATAATGATGATAGCTGTGATGATGATAAGAGGTAGTGGTAACCGCTGTGTTAAATTCTAACATGTAAATTATCTCAGTGAATCTCCTCATAACTTTATTAAGTAGTCAGAATGATTAGCTCCATTTCTCAATGAGGAAAGTGAGCATGGAGATTTAAGATTTGGATAGTCATGCCCAGGTAACTGTTAAAATCCAGGATTCAAACCCATGTCCTTAACCACAATGCAAAAGGATGTCCCTGTGCTGCTTTGCTGCAGCTTTTTCAGGTTTATGATTGATGGTGTCCTAATGTCCCGGAAATGCGACAAGTTCCCTGTGATAACTGAAAGTAGCTTTAGGTTCATTGTGAGGCTCCAGTGGTCTTTTTATCTAGAAATAGAAAATGGAAAACCAGAGGCCATATGATTCTTCCCATTTATTGTCTTCTGCAACCAGCCTCTTTTGGTGCACAGCCTTGCTGAGTGTACCAGCCTTTGCTGCAGCTCAGTCCATAAGGACTTACGTACTTCATGTGTTCATTTGAAATTGAAAACTCGGTCTGTACTGCAGTGCACAGTAGCCATATTATGATGATTACTTGGGCAGACAAATTAAATGATTCCCTATAGTATTAGCCCTGAAAAGTCTAATTTCCCTGTGTGGAATCGTGTTTACCATCCCCCAAATTAAGAGACACAAAATAACACATTTACATTTGTAACTTCTTCCTGAAATTCCCCTTCTACCTGGTTTTTTTTTCTTGATTCAAACCAATCTAAACCCCATCTGTAGGATACAAAACACAAACTGATGATATTTAAATATTAGGGCTGGAGGCAGGGTGGGGGGGGGTAGGCAAGCAGTTAAGGAAAATCCAGCATTTGATTGTACCTTCTGCTTTCTAGTAGCAAAAAAATAATAATTGGAGGATTGCCATATTTTTTTTCTTTAAAGGGTTAGGCTTACAATTTTCTAAAAATCTAGGGCCTCCCAAGTAAGTCTTCAAATAAGGCATTTTTAAACAAATAATAATTGTCTCAAAGGGAGTGTTCAGGTCAGCGTTTCATTTCATGATTAGTGAACTTTCCTGTAAGCTTTTTTCTTCATAAATTCTGCCTCTAGAAAGACAAGAAGCATTTTCCCCAAGTCCAGCCTCTTTAAAGAATGACCTTCTTGGCTCAGAGAGCAGCTTTGATTAGTAATGGCCAAAATGAATTATCCTAAAGCAAATTCATTTTTGAAAGCAAAGGTTCCATTTTGTAGGGGGAAAAGCTCATCTCAATGCCTAGAACATGTGAGGTTAATGACTAACTTGCTGCAAGGATAGAAATATGAAAAAGCAAAATTGTTAAGGCTGCTGAAGAACTAATCAAGCATATTGTTCCCTGGATTCTAGAAAATTGCAGTGTGCTTTTTAGAAAGGTTGAAAAGATGTCTGTGGGTTCATTTTGTAACTGTGTATTGTTTCTTTCCTGTGGTATTGGTGGCTTCAGGGGTGTGTGGGATATGCTGAAGGTGACGGCTGCTGGTAGTGTTCTGGTGTCCCCTGGCAGAGGACTCCTTGTCCTTCCAAATGACAGATGGTTCCCTCTGCTGGCTGAAATTAAATTCAGTCCTCCATGCTATGACAGCCGAGGAGGAATCATTGTCTCACTGATTATCAAAGCATAGTTATGGGACAAGAGGGTGTAGCTCAGTGGCAAAACACATACCTACTATGCATAAGGCCCTGGGTTTGATCTCAGTACAGCACAGAGACGAAGCAACCAAAATAAAAAAGCAATACAAAAAATAGTTTTGAAATTTATCCTCAGGAAACCAACCACCTGTGAGCAGCTTAAATGCACCCCAGAAGTGGTGATAAGCTCCCTCCCTCCATCCCTCTCTCTTCTTCCCTTCCTGACTCCCTCCCTTCCTACTTCTCTATCTCTCCTTTCTACCTTTTCTTCCATCCTTCTCTTGCTCCCTCCTTTTCTCCTTTTTATTTTCAATTTTTTTTGTTTGTCAGTCATGGGGCCTGAACGCAGGGCCTGGGCGCTGTCCCTCAGCTCTTCAGCTCAAGGCTAGTGCTCTACCACTTGAGCCACAGTGGCTTTTTCTACTTATGTGGTTTTGAGGAATTGAACCCAGGGCTTCGTGCATGCAAGGCAAACACTCTATCACTGAGCTACCTTCCCAGCCCATCAAATTTTTTTTAAATGTAAGTATAACAAAGTCTTTTCTTTTTTTGTTATCTTTATTGGTCATGGGGCTTGAACTCAGGGCCTGTGTACTGTCCCTGAACTTGTCTGCTCAAGGCTAATACTCTTCCACTTTGAGTCAAAGCTCCACTTCCAGTTTTCTGGTGGTTAATTGGAGATAAGAGTCTCATGGATTTTCCTGCCCAGGATGGCTTTGAACCTCGATCATCAGATCTCAACCTCCTGAGTAGCTAAGATTATAGATGTGAGCCACTAGCACCTGGCTTTTATTTCTATTACCCAATAATAAAGATCTCTTTTGGATGGCTCAGACTTGCTTCCAGTGTTGTTCTTCTCTTTCAAAAATTATTGATAACTATATTCTCTTTTAAATAACATGACTTGTCCTTTCCTTATTTCCTTATCTCCTACCTGTAACCTTAGCCAAAATTCCCTATCATAAATTTGAAATATACTTGACCTGTCCATTGTTTATACTGTAACAGACACATATGTGTGTGTATCTACAATGCATATATACTCTTAATTTTCCTTTTTGCTTTAATATTCACATGATATTATTTATGAAACATCTATACTCTCATATTTAAATGCCTTTCTTGCATAATCCCTCTGAGTAGCTAGGATTGCAGGTATGAGCCACTGTTGTCTGGAAAAGTGTCATCTTTTTACAAGTTCACCAGAAATATTGGATTAGAGGGCCATCCTATTCTAGAATGACATCAACTTAACTTTTTACATATTCAATAAAATCATGTTCTGATTTTATTTAGGATCAGAAATTTTATTAGTGATCAGAAATTCAACATTTTTTTTTCTGAAAGGCAAGGGGAACATAGTTCAACCTATAACATGATTTCCCTTTCTACTTGTTTCTTCATAGCACTTAACACTATTTAGCAACCATGTATTTTGCATATTTATTTTGTTTATCTGTCTTCCCTCACTAGAATGTAGGCAACCAGACAGAAGGATATAGGACTATATTTTCATTACTATAACGACTGGGACTTGATATATCTCAGTATAATCTTCATAAATATTTGTTGAAAGAATGATTGCAATGCTTCTGGTTACAGACTTGAGCAGACTAAATAAGATGACATGATCCAAAGTTATTTGATTTAAAAAAGGGAAACAATGGCCCTTAAGCAAAATCTTAGAGAATGAATTGATGTTCATTATTCTGATGTATTTTTTTAATTTCCAAGAATAGTATACTGAGGTAACAATTAGAGCAGAAAAGAGGCTTACCAGGTGAGGAATTAGTACTATGTCTTAGAGTGATTTATGAGCAATGAGACCTCTTTGGCTTCTTTGTCACTTCTCTGCTTTAGAGAGATCTTTGCAAATAAGATGGGAGTATGGTGGCCTCAATTTGTGTAACATGTTCCAGAAACTATACTTGGTATTTGATCCTCATTTAGACAAAAAAGTACCCTTCATTTGACAGAGGTGGATGTGAAGATCAATAGAGTTGAAGAGCTATACAGGTCACAGAAACAGTTCAATACTAGGATGCAAATTTAGGCCAACTCTCCCTGGTAATATTCCTTCAGATTTTAGTGGATACTAGGGTGCCAAAGGAAAGGAAGTAAAGTGGCCCACAATTGCTTCATCAGAGGATTTGTCATAGAACACCACAAAGCCAGGAAGGAATCTTTTATACCAGACTCTCAGGTCTGGATCATGTGTTTACACAATGAACGCCTCAGTTTCTAAACTGTGCATTTCTGCAGGTGGAGATTGTCCTCCTGCTACTTCCTTTGTGTGGTCCTCTATGACTTACTTAAGTTTCCCTGAGTCACATCACTCTTCTGCACAGTAATGATGAGCCTTCTGAAATTGCACCCAAGCTTTAACTGATGCCAGCTCAGTACTCACAGTGAATGTTCCTAATGAAGTTGTACCTGGAAGCTGTCTGGTCCACCCCTAAAATAATCCTCTGGATTTCTTGTTCCTGGTATAGGTGTCCTAGGACGACCTCTTGGCTTTGCCCCTGTTGCAGAAAGTCTCTGCAGCCTGAGCTGTGGGATCGACGGAGACACAGCAGTGGTCTGAAAGGTAGTGTTGGCTTAAGTTTTAATTTTTTTAAGCATATGACATAACTGACCTATAGACATCCTTATAACACTAGTAACACCCCCTTTATATACAAAACAGAGCTTTTAAAATGGTAATGTGTCAAAGCTAGATTCCCTTAGAGAATTTACCCTCTCTCGATTTCTATTTGTAGCTCCCAGCTTAAAATTGGAGTATAAATATTATGTCAGTTAAATGAAGGAGTGATGACTTGACTTTCTGAAAGAAGCATTACCTTCTCTTTTTGTGAAGTGTAGCTTAACTGTTACCTGATTGACAGGCCATTATATTGTCCCCCCCCCCAGTCAGACAGTTACACATATTTAATATTTTTTGTGTGTAAAAGAAGATGAAATAGTTACAAAGTCAAGTGTTGTGCCATACATGGCTTTGAGCATGATGGTGGAATTGAAAAGAAATAGCAACAGAAGGAGGTTTCTCCCATGAGACCTACCTTCTAAAATGGTTTGGGGATTACTTGCCTTTTATACATCTTTGAATAGTTTCAATGGATAAGTTAAATATGTATCTTTTACAAAATTATAGCAATAAAGGAAAACAAGCATACTGTCAGTGCTTAGAAAAGCATCCTCCAAAGAATGGAGCTTGGCATATTGTGTACTCTGAATGGAAGGACATTGGCAGGGGCTCAGAAGCAGTCTCATTCTGATTTTTCCTGCTCCCCATTCTTCCTCACCACAGTCTGTAGAAACTAGAATCTCCCTTCTTCAAAGCCAGCCATAAAACCGAGAAATATTACTCTAACTTTCTTGTGAAAATTTCTTGGGTAAGGGTAAACTGTACAAAAATTCTATTTCTTACCTTGCTTGTCTGATAGTAGGTCCTACATTCCCTCATTCCAGAAAGGGTCTTGTGCTGTACCTGGAAAAAAAGGAATCTTGGCCACACAGAAAGACCAACAAAAAATATAAACTGATAGGCCTTTCTGGCTTTTTCTTCTTAGTCCATTACCTTAATTCATAACTTCTGTGTTCAATTACATTTCTAAGTGGCTAGTTATTTTTTTAAATCAAAGCATAAAAATGGATCAAACCTGTAGGGTTTCATTTCTGAAGTATCTTATGTCACATGAATTAGATACATCTGTTAAAAATTTCTCTTAACTGTCTTTCGTTATAGGATTGTGATTGTGATGCTTATAGTTGGTCAGGAAAGGTATCATAACTTTTCCTGTTGTAATACTAATCTGGTAATTTCTTCAGCACAGGGTAAATGTGTATGCTTGCTTGCTTATTTGTTGTTCTTTTAATTTTGTTGAAGCAGGATTTTTCTAGCTCAGGCTAGTCTGGAAATTGATATTTCTTGCCTCAGCTTTCCAAGTGCTAGAATTATAGCTATGCATCACCATGCCTATTTGGTTATGTTCATTTAACTTTACCCTCATGGAACTACTCCTTTCCTTTATTTTCTTAATATATTTTTTTATTGTAAAGATACTGTACAGAGGTGTTACAGTTACATGAGCAAGGTAATGAGTCTATATCCTATTAAGCATTGTTACCCCCTCCTTTATTTTTCCCCTACCATCCCTTTCCTCCCCACCTTCCCAAATCCTCCCCCCCTGGAAAGTTGTAAAGTTCATTTTCAACATACTGTCTTGTACATCTCATTGTTACGATGGGTCTTCCTGTATCCTTATTTCAGCATTTTGTTATTTGCCTTCCCCTCCCCAAATTAGAAAAATGTGTATACAAGATGCAGGGCACCAGAATCAAATACAATGACAACAGGGGTTGTACCATGGGGGAAGAACATACAAAGAAACAAAAAAACCCCACACAGTACCTTATAAGTACATTAAAAATAACAACAAGAAATATAAAATCTCTTGTGTCCCTATCTTGGGGTTCATTTTGCTTAGTATCAGGTTATACATAGCTTTTGACCTCTTCTGCTTGTCCCAGACATATACTAGTCATTGCAGATAAGGGAAACCATGGGACCTATGTTCCTTAATGACGAAAAGCTAAAGCCATTTCATCTAAATTCAGGAATGAGACAAGGATGTCCACTCTCTTTAATTTAGTATTAGAATGCCTGGCAAGAGCAATAAGACAAGATGCAAACATAAAGGGGATTTAAATAGGGAAAGATGAAGCAAAAACTCCCCGACTTTGCAGATGACATGATCTTATACTCCTCTTCTTTCCTATCATTCTTTTGTCTGCCAATATATTCCCCTTATGGGAAATCCTAGGTTCTCACCAAACAGGAAATCTGCATCTATTGAATAGTCTATGTCCTCCCCACGTCCAAAATGCTATACTCCTTGTCTAGCTTTCAGGAAGATCTCAGTGTTGTCTATTTTGCATTGCATGCTTACTTATCCTTGGCCCTGCCTTCCTTTTCTCTCATTTGAAACCCATGACTTTATGTAGGCAAAGCTTATGAAGTTGGACCGATTTGCCCCTAGAATTTTTAAATCTGTGAGACATTGCTGCATCCTTCACTAAACCCAGGTTTTGGAGGGATAAAGCAGGCATCTCTACTTGCTAAGTGCCTAGCCCTAGTGAGTCAGTTGCCTATCAAGAGCCTTTCCCTGGGAAAAAGGATTAAAAGTAATAAATACAATGACTTGAAATGGAGCACTGGTATTATGTGCATTCCTACTGTGAGATTTTGCATGTAGTGGCTTGATATTTTTGTTATTGTTGCTCTGTTTAGTCCTGTAAACCCTGAAGCAAGATTCTTTTTAACATGAATGCTGTCAATATAAAATATATATCTGAAAGGGTAGCATTTTGTTATCAGCAATTATGAGAGGGAGGGATTTTGGACTATATTCAGGCTTTAGAAATCTCACTTATTCCTCTGTGTTTAGAATGACTATTTCTTTCTGCTTACAATAAAGGGCATGTTCCTAATGATTTCAAGTATATCCTCTTTGCAGTTTTCTTTTTCTCTAAGATTTCTGCTATTTGTTGTTTGATCTCAGACAGTTCACTTAACTTCTCTGAAGTCTGGACTCTTCCTTTATAGAATGAGGATAATTATAGGAACCACCTCATAGAATGGTTATGAAGGATTAAATGATGATTTATGTAAAGTGGTTTAGAAAGGTATCTTGCATGCAGAAATGGATGCAATAATGATTATTATTCAAAGGAAATGTGTACTTATTAACTTCGGGTACTATTGAAGGAGTTTTAATACTTTATTTCTGTTAGAATATTACCTATTGCTGCTTTCAGTGAGATAAGATATAGAAATATCTGAGACCCCAACGTGAGGTAAAAACATTGTGTCAGAATACCTGGTAGATAGTCTTTGGGAGATAATCTTTTGATAATCTTTGGTAGATTCTGCACAAAATATATGACTTTGAAATTGAACACAGCCAGGCTAAGAGTCAAATCTGACTGATACTTTATCATTTAACTTTATACTGTGCTTTTGTTCCACATATTTTCATGTAGTTGGTAAAATGATCAAGGTATCCCTGAGTCCGACTTCTTTTTCTTCTTAAAACTAAAACCAGGACTGGAATATGGCTCAGCAGGAAAGCACTTACCTAGCATCATGAGGCCATGGGTTCCATTTCTAGTAATAAAAGAATAATCAAATAATAAGAACAACAACAACAAATACACAAAGAAGCAAAATTAACTATCACTGGATGAGAAAATAGATGAAGATAAAGTTGAAAGCCTGCGCCAGTGCTCTGTGAATTGCCTATTTTTGTATCGTTTATTTCATTTGAGATAGCTAATCTTCAGTAAAAACAAAACAAAACAAAACCCTTCCATCTTTTAGCTTTGAAGACCCAGTGGAAAGGGCAGGTCCCTGACAACCACTAGACCATGAGCTTAGAATCTTGGAAGAAGAGAGGCAGAGAAGGGAAGCTCCTAATTCTGTAGTATAAACAGTTTAGGCTGTTGCCTGAGTAATTCATGTAAAGCGTAGAAACAGATTAACACAGTTCAAAATGAAAGAACTGATCTGAGATTTGAGCTACTGCCCAGGAGAATGCTTTCAATTTGAACGTAACCAAATTAATTGCTGGCTGAAACAGATAAATCAATAGTCATCAGAGAATTGAAAATGAATTCAGACTTTTCACACCATGACATTCAATCGTGTGATATATGTAGAGCCAACAAAGTATGAGCAATGTTGAGGAATTTTGAGCAGTCCCCCAAATGTAAGGATTACTGGACAAAGATTTTGAAGTAGTAATAACTGGGTTCTATGAAGATCAGGAAAATATACTTTGACTGAGTAAGGAATGATAAATGCAGAATATAAAAAAGAAGTTGGGGATGATGGCTCTTGCTTATAATCCTAACTACTCAAAAGCAAGAAACTGGACCTTGCTTCAAGGATAATCTACACAAACAGCATAGACTACCATGAGACCCTCATCCCATCTGACAGCAGTGTACACTGATTCATGGCCATCTAGGAAAAGTGTCAACAAGAGAATCATGGTCCAGCCATGTAGTCCCCAAAGTGACTACAGCAAAAATAGAGCTAGAGGCATGACTTGAATAATAGAATACCTGCCTAGCAAGTATGAGGCCCTGAGTTCAATCAATAGCACCACAAAAGCCAATAAGCAACCCAATACAAAGCCAAAACAAATAATTATAGAACTGAAAATGCAATATTTGAGATTAAAATTCACTGAGTAGACTCACAGCAATTGGAGGTAACCAATAAAAGTGCTCTTGAACCTGAAGACAGATCCATAGAACATTTCTTTTTGAAGCACACACAAAAAAATGTGCACTTGAACAGAAAAAATAATTAATTGAGCCTCAGGTACCTTGATAGTAGCCAGAATAAAATGGCTCAATTGTTCTTTTCAGAGGAAAATGCTTTAAACGAATCAACACTGACTTCTTATCAGAAGTTATAGAGACTGGAAAAAATACAAGGATGGGGAACATTTTTCTTGGTACTAGGGCAGGAACTCAGGGCCTTGCACTTAATATGCAGGCATTCTACCCCTTGAACCATACCTACAGCCTATGACATAATTTTTTTAAAGTACAGGAGCAGAGAAAGGAGAAGGACCAAGAAAGAATTTGACTTTGTGTCAATACAAAATCACAATTCTATGCAAAGTAAAAATATCTTGAGAATGAAGACAACTTAAAGACATTTTCAAATAAAAGAAACTGAAAAGAATTTATTGCTTGCAGATTGTACCATTAGAAATATTAAAGAAAGTTATTCAGGTTTAAGAGAGATACCATCATATATAATCCTAATTCTAGAAGGAATGAAAAAATAGCCTGTTATTATAAAAAGATCATTTTTCTGTATTGAAATGTTTAAAATCCAGAGGACCTATGTCCTGTGGTGTTTGTACTCTAATGTGTATGGATATGCTACACATAACTATTACAGTATAAAGAAGTGGGGAGAGGGGTTGGAGATGGACTTTGATCATTGAAAGATTTTAAAATTTTATGTGAGGTAGTATGAAATTTTAAGGGTATTTGGAAAGATCAAAATGGTAGGCTTTGGCCACCAGAAGTCATTGGAAAAAAATCAATAGATAAAATAAAATCCTAATTTTTAAAAATGATCTAAGAGTATTTCAGAAGAGAGGAACAAGAATCAAAATGACAAAACAAATAATAAATTTATAGCTCTAAATAGAACCATATCAGTAATTATACCAAACATTAATGGACCATACCGTCTTTTTAAAGGGTAAATGTAGTAGAATGTATTTTAAAAATCAAGATCATCTATATTCTTCAAAGAGATGTGTTTAAATATAATGATACAGGTTAATTTCAATTGGGAAAAATGCATATCATGGAAACTCACAAGAAGTCCTGTGTGTCCATGCTAATATCACACAAATGTTAGGACAAAAATAATTAGAAATAAAGAACATTTCACAATAGCAAAAGCAAAGGGACTATTTTCTTAAGAATATACAAGAATTATAGTTGAGTATGCACCTGATAAATTCTAATGGAGATCTGTTTTACATATTTATGAGTGTAGACATTTTTGAGGACTCTTTCAGTTGTGAGTCAAGAAATACAAGTAACTTGTCATTTTAACAAACAGCTGTTTAGTCAAATCATAGAATGGAAACTTGATGAAGGCTAAAAAAATACATTGTCCTTGTAATTTGATATGTTGAATTGAATCTCCTTTGTACAACTGCTTGAAGAAAATTAATATATAATAATAGAAGGAGGAGGAGGAGGAGGAAAAGGAGAAGGAGGAGGAGGAGGAGGAGGAGAAGTTGTTGGAGATTATGGCTATCTTGGGGTCACTAACTACTGATACCCTTTCCATCACAATGCTTTACAATAAGTGTTTTTACATTTAATCCATGCATATGGTTCATCACCTCCCACAATCTAGAGATCAACTTGATTCCATCATAGTTTAATCCTAGAAAAATTCATGTTTAATCCTAGAAAGTTTACGTGCCAGAACAGCTAGTAAGTCCATTCTGGTTGGTGCTCTGGCTGTATTACATGTTAAAATTTTAGATGTGTCCCTTGCTTACAATTCTTACATAAATTCTCAGAACTACTCATTGGTTTCAGTCAGGTTCAGTGTGTTGATCAAGGCCAGGAAACTAACTGGTGGATACTCTCTAAATCCAAGTTTATGTCCAGAGCCTCTCCCACTGTATTTCATCATTTCTTGTAAAGAAAAACCATTGATTTGTTTCAATTAGACTATGCATTTGTGCATCTATGTTACCTTCATGGATACCCTAGAGAAGAAATGAACCTTTCAGTGGTATGTGTCATTTGTCTTAGATATGGCTAATGGCAAAAAAGTAAAAGCTTTCTATTCACATAGAGATAGACCCAGGGTTTGAATTAGGCACATTAGAAACTATGAACTTATGTGTGTGTGTGGCGGGGGGTTGCGCACGCGTGAGTGCATGCACATGCGTGTGCTCCTACCCAAGACTTAAACTCAGAACCTGGCTGCTTTATATACTTGAGTTTTTGTTTTTTGTTTAAGGCTACTACTTGAGCCACAACTCCACTTCCAGCATTTTTAGTGGGGAGTGTTACTTAATTGGAGGTTAGAGTCTCATAGATTTCCTTCTTAGGCTGGCTTCGAATTGCAGTCCTCAGATTTCAGTCTTCTCAGTAGCTAGAATTATAGATGTCAGTCACCAGTGCCTGGGTATTAAAGGTGTATATATTCTGATGGAGCACTGTATTTTCTACTTGTTTATAGTAAGAATTTAGAAACTGTGGAAACTTGCTTAGATTTCTGTATACCCTGTGAAATGAGAATTGCACCACCTGTTACAACAGTGGATTAACTTTGATTTTATCTACTTTTAATTTCTGTTGCTCTGCTCAACTGGGGTTTTTGAACTCAAGGCTCTGCTTGAGCCTTACTTACTTACTCTGCTTTAGTTACTTCTCCAGTAGGATCTTGTCTTTTTAGGAGTGGAAATGGGGGTAGGGCCAGGCTTAGATCATGATCTTCCACAACTTTTTGCCCAAGCTGGCGTTGAACCATGATCTTCCCAATCTCTACCTCCCAAGTAGCAGGATTTGCCGATATGAGCTACCACTTCTGGTCTCTCTATGTCATGTTCATATTGTATTGACAAATCTTAGCCTAGAATCTTTGTTGCTTTGTTGTGGTTCTCTTTCCAGCTAGCTGAGAAATGTCTACTTCAGCTGTAGTAGCTTATAGCCAACATTAACTAAAATTACTAATATATACATAGAAAGCTAGGGAAGAAACCCGCTAACCTCAAATGCTAATTAATAGAGTTGTAAGTATACATTGAACATGAGAGTTTATTGTGTTCTCTTTCAGGCAGAACAAAGAGACACATGAAGGAAATTTCCAATGCTTGTTATCAGAAAAGTTAAAAGTTAACATGTCTAAACATGTTTAAGATGTCTTCTCATTTCTTTCTTATTATAAAAAGAGGCTAATAATGATTACCATTCAGGTGCTTGATAGATGATATTTGTGCCTACATCTTGCTTCTCCTATAACCCTGATAAAGGCTCATATAGAAATCTTGGGAGAGTCAGACTGTCACTCACTGTGTTTAGAACTCTGAACTTCTGTGGATCAACTAGTTGCTACTTATTTAAGTGCTTCTGTTGACAGGAACTTCCAGGAAGGTTTTTGATGGTATTCTCAATACAGAGTAGGTGTTAGTGTCTTATGTTTTACAAAGGATATGGAACGAATTTGACTGAGGCCAAATTTTAAGTGTCTTTCAGAATTTGAATCTGTGTCTTTCTGTCTAAAGTCCATGTTTTTCTAGTATACTAACTTTTTTTGAAACATTGAATAATGATGTAACGACTTGCATTGTTTCTAAAAATAATTCAGTGTATATAGTGGTCAATGTGAAGAACTGGCACCTTCTGGGTTAGAATTCACCCACTGTGAACTCACCAATGGGGCTGTGGTGAAGAAATCTCCACCTAGCCCCCAGTGGTGTCAGAGAACCTTTAAGATCTATATTTTGAAAAAGTGACAGAAAGCTATGTTCACTGCTTTGCCAGTATACTTAAATGTCTTCAACTGTATAGCTTTTTCTTTTTTCTAATGAAAAGAGACCCGAAAACCCTTTTTGTAAATGCATGCCATTCTCATCAGTTTGGAGTGAATAAATTCATTTGTCAGTTTACCAATTGCCATGCATATGTAGTATATGTTCATTAAATCATGTGCTATGAGTTTCTTCAGGTTGTCAAACTGCTTAATTGAAAAAATGTGTAGTGTTGCTCTTATGGGAAAGAATCAAGAATCAAAGGACTAGAGAGCTTACTATTAATATTTTAGAGTTCGCTTTTAAAGGCATCTAGAAATTGTTCTGTTTTATAGTTGTGATTAAAGGACTATTCCTTCTGAATTTTTCTTGTTTGTTTGTAATTCAAACACTGTAATTATAATGGACTTGCTCTTATAATAGAGCTACTAAATCATTCTGCCAGCAGATGAAAACCAAGAGGAAGGAAGGGCTCACTTTTTTGTGCTATGACTGTAAGCTCAATTTAGATGTGTTGGGACTGAAACAAACTGGGAATCCAAAGATCCATTTGGGTTTTAGTCTTGCTAGGTTTCTCCTTCAGAGTTTGCATTTTATGGTTTAGGGTTTGCCATCACTTTAGTGGGTTGTTAATCCTTTCTGACAGCTTATGCCTTTAAGGCTACTGATGTTTAGAAATTGCTTTGTATAATAACTTAAAAAAATACCAATGCTTATGCTCCACCCCAAACTGAATAGATCAGAATCAATGGAGGGATGGTAATACTGTTTTTAAAAAGAGCTCCAGATAATCCTAATGTGAGCCAGTGTTGAGAGAGACTGACCCAAGTTGACTCCAGCTGTCCACTAGCTCAAGTCAAAATTCATCTCGCCAGCTACAAGCTTCATTGTTTGGTGTGGTCCCTCCCCAAATTGTATTTAACACATTGAACAAATGTGATTCTTATGCACTAAGCTTTGAGACCTTGCTGAAGGAATAAGATTTTCATCATAAAACATGTTGAATAGAAATTCAGAAGATAATGTACAAATGACAATAGATTCAGGGAAGAATTTTGTTTTCAATAAAGATTTTGATTCATCTTCATTTGATTGTAATGGAAATCACTCATGGTTCTAATAACATCATTACTTTGTCAGGCAAGTACATCTAGGGCCATGTAAGACCTAAGAATGCACACACACAATACAGCCCCTGTGATCTTGGTATGCCATGAACTAATGATTACATCCAGTGAGTTTTGCTTGGCTTATAAAAATATTGGAAACTAAAAGAGGAAAAAAAATATGTTGGTTTTAGGGTATGGAGAAATTGCCAGATCAGAACAATTTCACAACTAATGAAATATCAACAAAAATGGAACTTTATACCATTGTTATTAATTATCAAATGTAATATGTAAACATCTACTTTTAGAAGCATTTATAAATTAGCTTTTCTACTTAAAAATTAGTGAAACTTCATGATGATTACTGATAAATTTTAAGTAATTTTAAAATTAAGTCAACAAAATTATATGCATACATACAGTTTCAAAGATTTCACATATGAAAATTGTTTAATGTAGTCTGATATGATATGGGGCTATACCTTCAAAGAAAATGTTTCTAAAGCTTAGATAGGTCAGGTAAATCTCTACAGTCATTAAAATTAAAAGATGTTTAATTGTCCTGGGCTCCCATTTTCATTGATAAAATTATTAAAATATAAAATATATGCATAAGCATCTGTCAAAAGATACGGTTGAAATTAAGATAACAGATATTGCTTACCCAGAGAAAGAGAGAGAGAGAGAGAGAGAGAGAGAGAGACAAGGGAAATCATAATTTTAGCCGCAGAGGATACTACTATCCTTAAGTTTAAGTTGGAAATCTTGGTGAACGTTAAATGAGAGTAATAAGGTAAAATATATATTATACCTCTTGTTTAGACATTACCCCCTCCGTATTTGTAATAATTATAGTGGAACATTGTGTGCCTATCATGAAAGACAGAAATAGTGTCACTGGACATTTTAGTCTCAGATGTTAATTGATGTCCAGAGCCAATATCATTTTTTTCTCTGTGCTATATTCATATTTTGAATTTGATTGTAAATGAGATTCTCATTTGAAGGATTTTCCTAATAGAGGGGTGATCACTTCTCAATTCTGAAATCTTTCCTAACATCTCAGTTAATCCTTTCTGTATCTTAGCTATTTTTCATTGTT
This sequence comes from Dipodomys spectabilis, assembly GCF_019054845.1. Lineage (NCBI taxonomy): Eukaryota > Metazoa > Chordata > Mammalia > Rodentia > Heteromyidae > Dipodomys > Dipodomys spectabilis. Next base: position 22,791,560 of record NW_024870731.1, on the reverse strand, counting down.
GCTGTTTCTTCTATAAAATATTCTTTTGTTTCCTGTATTTGCTTCTTTTTTTTTGGTCTGTTGTGGGGTTTGAACTCTCTGCCTGCGCACTATCCCTGAGCAAGAGCTCAAGGTTTGCACTCTACTACTTAAGCCATAGCACCACTTCCAGTTTTTGGTGGTTAGTTGGTGATAAGAGTCTCATGGACTTACCTGCCTGGGCCGGCTTAGAACTGTAATCCTCAAATCTTAGCTTCCTGAGTAGCTAGGATCACAGGCATGAGCTACTGGTACCTTATTTACTTCCCTTTTTTTTCTATTTGTGTTTCTTTTTCACTAGAATGTAAGCACTAAGAGAGCAGGAACCATTGTTCTTCTTCTTCACAAAAAATCCATCATGGGGAAATAAAGTTGGTAACAATTGATTACTTGCCAGAAAGGATCAAAGGAGTTTCATACTATTAGGGTCAATCTTGCAAATGATGAACTAACTGGTCAGGATGTATTGTAGTATATCTCTTTTAAACTTAGCATTTTGCAACAGCCAGTCATTGTGAAATGATAGAATTTATATTTAAGGTTCATTGAGACCTATTTTTTTTTACCTCCCCAGCATCCAAAAGGCAAAACAAAACAAAACAAAAATCCTATAGGAATCATCCTGTGTATAAATTCTACAGCTTCTAGATGAATAAAATGGTTAATTGTTTTCCTGAAAATGTCTACTTTATACTTTTGGAGAGAGGCCTGAAAACTTCTTGGCAATACTTCAACTGATTAATAATTGAGAATGATGATTGACTGGAGAATGGAAGCAGAGCTAATAGCCTCTCATTTTCCTCTTTATTATTTCAGACAAATTGGTAAGTCATGGTGGAGGTGTGGAATGTTTTGGGGTCAACTCGCTAAAAGCTCTGGTTAAAAATGGAGGGTGATACTTGATTTAATTCTCACAGATGTTGTTGGCCTCCATTTGGATGGTGGAGATTCCTTTGTGATTCTCTTGGTTCTATGATTCGCGCTGCTCTTACCTTACTGGCCAAGTCTCTGAACTACAGCAAACTTTTACTGTTGGTCTGCTTTCTGGGTCCTGTTCTGTTGGTACTGGTTGAGATAAAACAATCTAAAACTCAATGGTTAAAAAAAAATCTAGCTGGGTGCTGGTGGCTCACGCCTATAATCCTAGCTACTCAGGAGGCTGAGATCTGAAGATTGAAGTTCAAAGCCAGCCCAGGCAGGAAAGTCCGTGAGACTCTTATCTCCAATAAACCACCAGAAAACTGGAAGTGGCACTGTGGCTCAAGTGGTGGAGTGCTAGCCTTGAGCTGAAGAGCTGAGGGACAGTGCCCAGGCCCAGAGTTCAAGCCCCACGACTGACCAAAAAGAAAAAAAAAATTCTCATAATAGATATTCATCATATGTAAATCATTCTTTTTTGGGTGGGGAGAGGGGTGGGCATGGGACTTGAACTCTTGGCCTCAGCTCTTCAGCTCAAGGCTAGCACTCTACCACTTGAGCCACAGCGCCACTTGAGGTTTTCTGAGGGGTTTATTGGAGATTCTAGAGTCTCACGGACTTTCCTGCTGGGGTTGGCTTTATACTGCGATCCTCAGATCTCAGCCTCCTGAGTAGCTAGGATTACAGGCAGGAGCCACCAATCTCCAGCTAAATCATTCCTTTACAAGATAAAAATCTTAAGAGAAGGATATGAACAGATATTAGTGGAGTCATAAGTTTATGAGAGATGTGAGGGCTCTAATAGAATTGAGGATAGTGTTAAAAAACAATGTGAGAAACTCAAGATATAACATACAAATAGTGTCTATCGATAATTAGGTTTTTAAAGCAGCTGAGCTGGGTGCCATAATTCTAGCTAGTTGGGAGGCAGAGATGGGGTGGATGGAATTGTGAGGTCAGACTGGGTAATACATTTTTGAGACTCCCATTTCAACCAATAAAAAGCTGGGCATGGTTAGTCCATCTGTGATGGGAATTGAAATGGGAAAGTTGTGGGTCAAACTGGACCAGCAAAAAAAGGAGATACTTTCTCAAAAATACTCACAGTAAGAAAGGTTGGAGGTATATCTCCAGTGCTGGAGCATCTGCTTAGCAAGCAGGAAGCCCTGGGTTGAAACATCAGTACTGCCTAAAATAAAAATAAAAAAGGATTTTAAAGTGGCTGAAAAAAAAGAAAAGGATACTGGCATGAGAAGTTGGTTTAGATTTTTCGTGTCACGTAAAACTCCTGCTCTGTCTTAATGAAAGATAAATTGTACTATAGGACCGAAATGAGCCTCACACTAGAAATTACAGAGGCATATCCCTGGAAATTTCCATTTGTTTGGGGATAGCCTATGACTTGAACAGACGCCAGAATAGTGGCTTCTGCAAAGGCTGTGTCAAAGAGAGAAGTGTCTCTGCCTCTCACCTGAATCCCACATGTTCTGAAGAGAGCTAGGGTTTTCATCTGAATAAAATATTTGTGTAGTTGACTTACTGATAATCTTCTCTGTCTGCATTTTTGATAACCAAATGAAGAATGGAATGCCAGGAGCAAGGAGTTGTGTGTACTTTATCTTCTCCTCCTGAAGACCTATGTAACTTCCAGAAAATTCACACTCTGAGTTTTATTCCCATTTGTGTATGGTATTGTCATGGACTGACATTCATCTCCCAGTTCTATAAGTTTAACTCCCAACCCCAATTTATTTGAAGATAGCCTTTATTTTTTTCTCTTGTTTTTATTGTCAAGGTGATGTACTGAGGGGTTACAGTTACATAAATAAGGTAATAAGTGCATTTTTTTGTCAAACTTGTTAGCCTTTAGAAAAACAACTATTAAGGTTAAAGGAATGTATAGCATTGGGACCCTAATCAAATGTAACTCATCTCTTAGAAGAAGAGATATTAGTCCTGCACTCCCCTCCCACTGCCCCCCCCCCCACACACAGAAAGAATCAGGTGAGATCACAAGGAAAAAGAAACAGCTACATGTGAAGTAAGAAGAGAGACTCAGAAGATGCAGCCTTGCCAATAACTTGATCTTGGACTTTTAGCCTCCAGAACTCTGAGAAATCAATTACTGTTGTACAGTATAAGCCACCCAATCTGTACTACTTTGTCATAGCAGCCCAAAGTAAGATAGTTATTGACGAATTTTCCTGATGGGCTTATGAGTCTAAATCAATGACAAACAGAACTCTTAATTTGGGGCAAGCCACTTGGAAAGCCCTTAAGAAATCATTTCCCTGTCTTCCTTATTCAGTTGTATCCATCATAACTTTAGTATAGTTTTTCACTGGTCCATCTACTTTTTCAAAAGGCAATTATTCATTGAGTGCCTTTTATAAGCCACCTACTAATAGATTAGACTTAGAAGGATTGTCACTTTCTAGGAGAAACAAAACAGGCACAGAAAACACTGTTGCTTGCTTATGTATGAAAATGCCATGCACAGGTCAAGAGCGGTGCTTCACTGCAACAGAGATGGCAGGAAAGAGTCCGTGGAGGAGTTGGCATCCAAGCGGGGGCAATGGGGAATAGATGGCTCATGTAGGTTTGGGTAGAGAAGAAAGGATAGTCCAAGAGGGGAAGAGCTGGTAAACAAAGGCTTAGAGGCTGAATCTCTGGGAAGTTTACTGAGGGGCGTAAACATTGACAGAAATGCAGAGTGTGCAAAGGGGAAATTTCCTTTATAAATCTTTGCTGTCTCAAATCCAAGGAGATTCTACTCAAAGGAATCATAATGCCAGGTATTATCCAATGCCCATCATGGCGTTGATGCGTCCATACTCATCATAATCCTACAAAGTATTGATGAGACTATCCTCACTTTGTAGCACCAGGAAACCCAGGCAGGCACAGATGGGTTAAGTTACTTGTCACAATTTCTCATGAAAAGGCGGAGCTGGGATTTGAACCCCTAGGTATTTTGGATCCTTTTGTAAAGCAGGCCTGAGCCTCTGTCCAAAACATGAGGGAAAGTCCTGCTCGTTGATATATTTGCAAATGGGACAAGATGGAGAGTTTCAAAGTGGACCATTTTCCCTCTTTGCTTGAACAAGGAGAGAGAGAGGCAGATCTCTAAAAACCAGGAGGGCAATCGCAGGGCCCTTGACCGCTTTCCCGCAAGCTACCCATGTTTTCAGCCCTCCCAGAAGATGAATTGTTGGTACAGGAAAACAAAAGTGTTTTTCAGGGACTCTGCTGTCATGAGTAGCTCCAGGATGGGGTTATGAAAGGATCTTTTCTGCCTCTGCTGCCTTCCGGGGTTACATTCTTAGTGAGTCTTCTGCCTGAAAATGGAGCTTGTGAGTTGGGTGTCATCCGAGGGTGGCAATTAGTTGCATGTGTTTGGTTGGGTGCCAGCCCTCCGCAGGCCGCCAGGCCCCAGCGCGGGAGCCACTGTGTGTCATGAATTAGTCTTTAAATACAAGCAAGTTTTTAAAATGGAGCATGCTAATTTGGGTTTTGCTAACTCCTTCTGAAGAAGGCTTGGCCTGTTCAGTGCCAGCTGGCTGAGTTGGCAGTCAGCAGAGAAGCAGAGTTCCTACCGAAAATGGCCTTGCCCCGGCCTCCCACTTGGAGAGCAAAATGGCACCGAGGAGCCCGTGAGGCCTGAGAAACAAGGTGAATCGAGGGGCAGGGACACCACAGCCAAGGGGCCCGTGAAAGGGGACCGCACCCTGGCAGGGAAGAGCGGCCCCGCTTTCCCACTCGGGCCGCCCTCGGCCACCCATTCAGAGATGGCTACATAAAAGGCCCCCTCATCCCGGGCCTGCACACTGCGCCGTTCATTCTCTTCCAAGTCGTACTTAAGGGATTATCACTGCGGCTTTTAACTTCCCCCCAGAAAGCGCTGAATGCACGTGAATGGGGCGGAAGAATCTTCAGTGAGAAAGCGTCCACCATCCCCCAAGCGCCCACAAAACCCTCAATCATGATGTAAGAATGCCATCCTGTGTGTGTGTGTGTGTGTGTGTGTGTGTGTTGGTGGTGGTGGTGGTACCACCCTAAGGATTACTGTACGTACAGGCGGTAATTACAAAGGGTCACCTGGCACACACCACTGGGTAACAGGCTCACACCACAGTCCTAGCCTCTCTGACATGGCGTGCACCCAGCACCCTTTTGACTTTCACCTCAGCGCTTTGCTTAAGTACCCGTTGGAAGAATGTTGTCTGGCCCATTGCAGGTGGAGGATTTGATGCTGAGGCAGGTCAACACTCAGACCACGCATGTTTGATAACAGGGCCACTTCCTTCTCATTCATTCATTCATTCATTCATTTAGTTTTATTTTGCACGCATGCCTTTGTCTCCAAATAGGATTGTTTAGTATTGGGGAGAAGAGCTTTGTAACTAGGAGAGGCAAGAAATGAATTTAAATAAGCTTCCCATTTGTTCTGAACATTCAGAAAGATGGAGTTGTGTTTTTTTCCCCCTCAGACAAACTTAGCTGTGCCGTAGATTGCTGAGATATATGAGTTGTCCTGGTTACTAATGTGGTGTACATTAAATTTCCCAGAGTGAGGTTTTATTTATTTATTTGTGTGTGTGTGTGTGTGTGTGTGTGTGTGTGTGTTTTGTTTCAACTTGTTTATTTGATGCAGGCACCGCTCTCATCTTCTGATTTCTGATGGCAGTTTATTAAGTTTACTAATAAACTTACACTCAATTCCTAAGAGACTCAGCCTGAAAGGTTTCCTGACAGGACAGGATTTTTTTTTTAAATAAACAAATGCTGAGGCAAAATTGAGGATGAAGGACACTTTAAATACTTGAGTACTGTAAATAGTTTTAAGGGGATTTCAGTTTTTTTTTAAGACAATGCATTTTTTCAGTTTTTTTATTAATGCTTATTTAATATTTTGGGTCTCACCCGGACAATGTGTTGCTTTTATGAATAAGAGCTGATAATGAGCCCATGGAGCCTTTAATTTATGATGTATTTGACAGCATTGTGGTGGAGCTGATTTGGGATGCATGTGATTATGGCTGCAAGCTGAAAATAAACCAGCTGGTATTTGTTCTGAAACCATTCCGAGAACACCCTCTTGTTAATGGCCCATGGCTTGATCCAGCATCTGGTAAACTAATGCATTGTCATTTTTACCATGAAAGTCAGTACAAATCATTAATGATTCTGTAGCCACTTATGTTTTTCTCTGGTCTAGAATATGCCAATTACCATGAAATTATTCCTATTAGCAGCATGATTGAATGATAGTAACCTGACTGTAACTTGTTGGCAGAAGTCTTCTCATAATGACAATAATGAACTGTGCATTTGAGTCCTTGCTGGGCTCCATTAAACAGGAAGGTTGGTTTTTGTATGCTTCTAACCCTTCACGAACAATACTCCTTAATGACTATGTGAATTGGAGGAAATGTGCTGTTTTGTAGATTGGATTCAATGTGGGAATGTAACATTTTTTTGTTTAATTTGTTGGGGGGAAGGAATCACTATGTACCATTAAAAATTGTGTTCAGATCCTACTTTTCAATATGTGCACATTATGGCCATCACCAGTTTATAGAGCCTAGCATTATCATGATTCTTTAGATAGGCAGCATCTGAATTTTAATGAATATTCCACATATAATCATCACATTGAAATAATACTGTCAGTGTCAGTGATCCTAAGAAATATACAAATAGCCCAATATTACCATAAAATTTTATGTGTGTACATGCTGATACTGGGGCTTGAACTCAGAGCCTGTGCTCTCACTTGGCTTTTTTGCACATGGCTGGCTCTTTATCATTTGAGCTATGCTTTTAGTTCCACTGTGAGATTGTTGATGAATTTACATATCTTCATTCCTGGTCTAGGTCATCTTATCTGTCTAATGGAGAATACGTATGAGACAGATAGTATAATAAGAAGGCCTTCTACAGCCTCTTTTGAATTTGTGGTAGGGATTGCACATGGGAGTAGAACAAATTAGCAATGTCTCCCTAAAATCTAAGGAAACTAATGTACTGGTCAGTTACCATGGCTTGTCCCACATCTTCTTGTCTCACTGTTATCTCTGGATACGGAGAAACCATTCTAGATGAGGTGTGATCCAAAGCCTTTTACCAAAGCTACATTGACTACCATCATTTTCTGCCCTAGTGCTTCTCTGAAACCCTGGATAGAGAGGACATGGCCAACCTGGAAGTGTGAGAGAGCTAGTCAACCATGAAATGACCTCTAACCAGTGGGAAAGGGAAGCTCACAAGAGACATGCTCTCCATGTTTTTCAAATAATTCTAAAACACACTATAAAAAACATACCTGTCTAATACATAGACGTTTTCTCAGAGAGTTCCATCAGGTAGAATCCAACTTGCTTATATCCTTCAGTTTGAGAATGCATTCTTACAGCACATTTCCCTCTATAAGGGATACTGTGATTCTCTCACCAAGATCATCTTTACTGGGCCTGTACGTCCATGCTCCAGTGGCTTAGTATGTTGGCTCCAAATCTCCCATATGAACCCATCTCAAGAAAATTATCTGTTCATTGACCATAACCCCTTCTTCAGAAATACCTGAAAAGTTCCTTTCCTTGTGGTCAAGGGCAATCTCTAGCCAGTAACCAACTGAAATAGATAAGGAGGGATCTCTTATGTGATACATTCATATTCCAGAACTCCATGGATGAACAAATCACCACTAGACTCAAACTGAAGCAATATCTTAACTTTCTCTTGGGTGTCTCTCGTTCCCTCATTTCTTCACAGCTGTTGCCTGAGGGAAATATTTCCATCAGCCATTTGCATAAGAATGCCCATTGTAGGGTCTATTTATGTGGAGCTTTGTTTTAAGATACCATTCTTCCATGTTTTTTCCCTCTAGACTGTTAATCTATGCCCAGGGTTCTTTCCCCAAATAGATGACCTGATTGTAAGCTTCATGACACTCTGCTTTCTCTGCTAGAGTGTGAGGACTTGGACTAAGAAGATAAATATATTTTGTGGTTCCCCCATGCTGCTGTCTATATTAAGTACACATAGTTCCTACTAAGTATCATTTTGAGAGAACTTAGGTGCCCTAATATTATGGTAAAGTGATTCAGATAATGAGTGGTGAAGTTGAGAGAACTCAAATATGAGGCTAACAAGGATATCAGAGACTTTGGGATAAAGTGAATGTGAATGACAGAAACATTTGGGAAGGCAGATGGGGAGGAGTAAAAGAAGAAAATTCATCTTGGAAAGACAGCATGAATAGAGACTTCCAATGAGCTTGTGACATCATTAGTTTGTGGGACCCTGAGATTGATATCCCTAATGCCTCTGATATCCCTGGGAATAATGTCTTCATATTGAAGTGTTCAGATAGAGCCAGAATTTGCTTTCATTCATTTGTTCAACAATTTCTTTTTGAACATCTATGAGTTCCAGGCATATTAGTGGGTACTGGAATGGATAAACTAGGAATATTGTCTCTGTGCTCTTAAGTACATGCAACATAGCAAATACAATAGTAAAGACCTACATTTATATAATTACAGGTTTTCCCCTATGGCTCTTAAGGAAATGAACAGGGCAGAATGACAGAAAATAACAAGGATTCCATATGTTAGATTGGGTGGATTGAAAAGCCTTCTGTGAGAGGATGATGTTTAAACAGAGCACTAAAAATAGAAGTAAGACATGCAACTGGGTTGGGACAAGAATCAATGACATAGGTAAAGATTCTGAGGAAAGCAGTACCAAAGTGTGTTAGAGGTATACAAAAGAACCGTGTGTTAGATAGGAGTAGGCAGGGAAAGGAATGAATGTCCAAGATAATTTAAGTGTGAAGATAGACAGAAGCAGGATCTTAGAAGCATCCTATACTATGAAATACTTTGGATTTTTATCCTGAATGTAATGGAAAGCAATTGAAGAGCTTTTAGAACAGAGATGATATTTTCCAATTTATGTTTTTAAAATGTTTCACCAACAGAGTACTGTTGTGTAGAAACTATGTTGGGAAGGGCAAAAATAGATGCAAGGAGAGCAATAAAAAGTCCATTACTGTAGGCTATGGGAGAAAAATAATGATCATCTGGTCCACAACAGAATCAATGAATGCGGACTAGAACTTCCTAAGCTGTAATTGGGGGTGGGGCCCTTAGGCTCTTGAACACTGCGGTATTCAGGCCTATGCCTGACATTTGTGGGACTCAAGACAAACATGCAAATGCCAGACACATCATATGCCATCTATCTAAATATTTGAAACTTATAAATCCAGGTACTGTTTTTATCCTTTCACTTAGATAATTAAACTTTTAAAGGACAGATTCAAGATTATAGGTGAAGCTATGGTTTTCATATGATTGAAAATCAGTCAAACATTAAAGACAACTATATTTTCTTATTATAATATATATTCTGATAAATGGCAGATGATAGTTAGGTAGAATTTTTTAACTTTGAAATAATATTAAAGTATTATATATTTGTTAAAATTATTTTTGCCTCAATTTCAATGAAATTGTTAAGGCATTATAACTGAAGGTCTTTTTTTAAAAAATACTTTGTGTCTGTTGACAGTTATGATCAAATACAAGAGTTTAGAAAGAATCAAATGTAGCTACTGCATTCAGTAACACATTCTCTATGATACTTTCATGATATGACAACAGAAATTCAGGTTTCAAGAGACCCAGATATTTACTATCTAGCCCTGTACAGAAAAACTGTGTTGAAACTGCTTTGAAGTATTAATAATAAAACTGCATTTTTATTTGAAATGCATTAAATTTCAATAATTTGTATCAGACTGTAATTTAATTATAAAGATTAAAAATGTTAAATTTAGGGTAGGGCAAGGTGATGCATGCCTGTAATCCCAGCCACACAGGAGGCAGTGATTGGAAGGATCACAGTTCAAGAATAGGCTGAGCAAAAAGGTTACAAGATTCTGTGTTAGCAAACAAGCCATGCATGGTGATACACTTTTATAATCCCAGCTACCTAGGAGATATAGATAGGAGGCTTGTGGTTTGAGGATGGCTATGGGCAAAAATGTGAAATAGCCACCTAAAAAATAACTAAAACTCAAAAAGATCTGTGGGCATGCATCAAGTAATAGCATGCCTGCCTTTCAAGTATGAGTCCCTGAGTTCATAAGCTCAGTAATGATTTAAAAAAGTTAAAATTTATTTTTAATGTGTTCTATGAAACTACATTTGTAAATATTGGAAAATTTTTATTGGTAGAAAAGAGAAAAATGCAGAATAGGCTGAGCAGTATTAAAATTTTTTATACCAGATGTGTTTAAATGTTCTTGAAATTTTGACATTTCCATTTAGCCTTCTGAAACCTTTTTATAAAAACAAAACAATTTCTAGTTTTGTGTGTCATCCACCTACTTGCCAATACAAGAATTGATATCAAGTTTCCTGCATGATGTTTTGAAGCCTACATGGAATCAAATTTAAAACATCATGAATTGTTTAATTGCGGCATGGACCAAAGCTGTGCAGTAGTTTTGAATGCTACACAAATGTAAGAGGCCTCTGAAGGTATGAAGTGAAACTAATAGGTCTTGATTTAAAAAATTATTCTGTGTGATTGAGATTTCTTTATGCAAATATGTGTTGTATTCTTGCTATCTGAAAAAGACCTGACAACTTAATTTATCTTGCTGGAATTGAAGACTTTGTATACCCACATCACAAAGTAGTATAGATATTCATTGTCTGCTGTTTTTCAATCCCATACTAAAAGCCCTTCTTGACATTTTGACCCTACCACCTTTTCTCCAATGAGAAAAGGAATCTCTCCCAAAAGCATGTCCATTGTTTGGTAGAAGAGTAGGAGTTACTGGTCAGGTCTACAGGAGATACACAACACATCTTCAGCCCGGTCCTATGTATAATCACATTCTGCCCTCAGTATGTTTTCTATTCATTTTGGTGGTGCTTTGCTTGTGGTATGGAAGCCCCTCAGATATGGGGTTGTGAATATATCAAATAATAGAGTTGTTCAATACATGGGTAAATTACAAACATGCAGGAAGACATAAACAGAAATATAGGAATAAAACATTACAGTCTCTAAATTTATGTAAGATCAAGTGCACCTAAATTGAGTAATTGTTGAAGTCAGATAGATGATAGTGTCTAAATTTAGATCTTGACAGTGTTCTTTTCATGAGCCTTTGGGAAGTTTTGAATATGTGATCTTAATTAGTTACAAAGAAATCACAGAAATTTGCAAAAAACTTAAAATTCTTAATTCCCCATCACCAGATTAGAATGCAATAAACTGGAAACGAATGATATCAGAACATTAAATATGGACATTTAAGAACTTTTTTATCAACAACTCAATCGAAATTCTTACTTCAAACCCCAACCTAAAAAAATATGTAGTACCATTGATAATAAGATACAGCATATAGACTAAGGCCTATATTTAAACTGTGCCAGAAAGAAAATCTATAACCTTAAACATCCTAATCTCTCTGTCTGTCTGTCTGTCTCTCTCTCTCTCCCTTGCACACATACATGCGCACGCGCGCGCGCGCGCGCGCGCGCGCGCGCACACACACACACACACACACACACACACACACACACACACACACACACACACACACACACACACACACACACACACACACACACACACACACACACACACACACACACCCCAAAAGTAATTTAGCATCTAACAGAAGAAAAGAAGGACCGATGGGTACTGGGTGCCGGTGGCTCACACCTGTAATCCTAGCTACAGTTCAGAGCCAGCCCAAGCAGGAAAGACCATGAGATTCTTATCTCCAATTAATCACAGAAAAGGCCTGAATTGGGGATGTGGCTCAAGTAGTGGAGTACTAGCCTTGAGCAAGAGGAGCTCAGGGACAGTGCCCAGGCCCAGAGTTCAAGCTCCAGGACTGACAAAGGAAGGATGGAAAGAAGGAAGGAAGGAAGGAAGGAAGGGGAAAGAAGCAAGGAAAAAAGGAAGGAAAGGAAAAAGAAAGGAGGAAGGAAGGAAGGGAGGGAGGGAGGGAGGGAAGGAAGAAGGGAAGAAGGAAAGGAAGGAAGAAGGACCAAATAAATAGAAGAAATTTAGATAGAACTAAACAATAAACAGAAAATAACTTTGAATCTCTGTATATAGTGGGTTTTTTTAAAAACAAATAAGTCATGCAAAGTTTCCAAGAAGAAAGAGAACAAATTTAGTAATACAGAAAAAAATCTGAGAAGGGTATTAAAGATCTTAAAAAGTCCCAGGCTTTATGTTTTCTGAGGCAAATTATTTTGAACTTTCAAGGAACAGATAATGATAGTGCTATTTAAAATGGCAACTGGTAAAATTAATTTTACATCTGCATAATGGAATACTGTTAAGTCAGTAGATAAAATGCAGAAGTTCTGTGCAATGAAGCAATCTCCAAAGTATATTAAATTAAATAAGGAAAACAAAGCATTGTGTTTTTTATTCCTCCATCTGAGTAAATTGTGTGTGGGTGTGAATGCTGATGCGCATGCGCTATGTCTGTAAAACTATTCAAAAGTAACTAATAACAATAGACAGATACCTTAGACAGATGGAAGACAGGTTATAGGCAGATACTTTTTTAAGTCTGTGCTTATTCATGTTTTTTGAACTTGAGCTTGTGTACTTGCAAATTTTGTAGTCAAAGAATTATAAATATAAAATTATCCATAACAGAAAACTGTCACTGTCTTCATGAAGTCAGTATAGTATAGTGGCGAAGCCTGAGAAAGTCAACATGAAGGAGAAAACTATAAATCAGTCTTATTTTTGGACTTTTGAAAATTAAAGTTAGTACACATAACTAAGCCGAGTATTGCCGATCAGAAACTGTTATTACCACAACGCAAGGCTATCTTAGTGTAAGGCTTTTCAAGTGGTAATGTGTGAACTATCAGTTCAACTGTTACTGTGGTTATCAGTCTGTCTATTTAACAAGTCTAAAACATTGTCAACTCTAACATATCTTGATCTTATAAATGTTTAATGTGAAAAAATTCTTTGAATCAGTAAACTGTAACATCCATCATCCATCCATCCTACTTTGCTACTGTCTACCGTTTATTTTTATATTTGTTTATAACTTTTCTCCCCCCCCTTTTTTTTACATATGTCTCTTTTTGAAAAAGAATTAAAATAGAAGTGTGTATGTTTCTTTAAATCCTTCTAAGGAAAACTGTAGAAACACATCCTGTTTAGAACCTAGAACCAAGTGAGGAAGTTAGCGAAGGGGTGGGAATGAGAGAAGAATGAGAGAACAGCTTGAATTCTCTAACCTTATTCTACCCTCAAAATTATGTTTTCTAAAAAGCCATAGGAATTCTTTTGGCAGGAATATAAGGGAGGTGGCGGTGCACCTGCCAGGCAGAATGCCTTTCCCGTGTCTGTGATCACTGCTCTGGCTCCTTTGAACGTTCCTTCAAGTGGCTGAGACTGTAACCATCCTGTCAGGCCCATCTGGTACAGAAGTTTCACTAAGTACGTTGAGAGCTGGAGTGACCGGGGGCTTATGGACTCCTAGGACAATGCTCAGCCTTGACTGGTTGATGAGGTCGAGTGAAAGTTCAGCTTCCTTGCCTTGCTGGGAGAACTTCACCCCAGATCCTGGCCTGGACTGCCTTTTCCTGTGCTGCCCATTGCCACTTCCCCAGTACTTTCTTTTGGAAGCCCTTTCTTCATAAATTACTTATTCATGAATTATTTGCTAAATGTCTTCTATTGAGGTATATGTTGAGATATCCCATTCTACTGTGAATATATGGATATCTGAAAATGAGTCGTTATTGCTATAGGTGGTGTGGTGGTGTTTGCTGTGACCAGAGCCTAGGCTCATCCATGTGCTAGGCAAGCATTCTACAACTGAGCTACACCCTCAGCTTTCTAAAAGCAACCTTTTTTTTTTTTTTTGTCAGTTGTGGGGCTTGAACTCTGGGCCTGGGCACTATCCTTGCACTCTGCAGCTCAAGGCTAGCGCTCTACCACTTGAGCCACAGCACCACTTCTGGTTTTCTCATGGCTTATTGGAGATAAGAGTCTCATGACTTTCTTGCCCAGGCTGGCTTTGAACTGTGATCCTCTGATCTCGGCCTCCTGAGTAGCTAGGGTGACAGGTGTGAGCCACTGGAGCCCAGCTAAAAGCAACATTTTAAATAACATTATCTGTCTGTCAGTCTGTCTCACTGTCTGTCTGGAAAATAACACATAGTAGAATCACATATTGACTGAGACATCAAGAAAGTGACGCATGACTACCTTCCATTGACCATTCTTGTGTCGTACAGACACTAGAATATATATATATATATATATATATATATATATATATATATATATATATTTCAAACCTAATTTCATCTTCTGCTTTTCTAATTTCAGTAAAGGATACCAGCCACAGCCTAGCCACTGCAGAATAGCTGCTCATTTTCTTGAACATACTTTAGCTACTCCTAACTAATGTATTATGGAAGTTCCTAACAACTTCTAGGGCTCATCTTGGTAAAACACAAACCATCAGTTCTCAGTGGAAAAAAAAAGAAATTATTTTATTGAAGGATAGTCAAGATGGAGTTGTTAACAGCTGTAAAGAATTTGGCCTGCTTAGCAGAGACCTATATTATGATTGCTCAGTAGCAGGCCTCAGTGGGCCAAGTGAATTACCAAAAAGCACTTTGTGCAAAGATTACTGTGGTGCCTGTGAGTCCAGAGTTCATTGTCAAACCCAGCATATCATTCGGGTGTAATTTCTTTGCATTTTTAATCATGTTTGATCTCCCAGTCTCCTGTTTGCAACAGGTCTGCAGGTCATCAGTGTGAAGCCAGCAAGACTATGTTGTAAATCTTTATGCTTTGCAGGCAGTTTGTTTATTCTGGCAATATGCAAAGTATTTATAATCCTGCTGTCTTTATCCTAAATGCATGCCTGAATATACAGCCATCAATTTCTGGAGTTGAATGGTTCTGACAGCATGGTTTTAACTCTAACATATTCTATGTGTGAGAATATGTGCATGAGTGAACATTTATATATATATATATGGATATTTTCATACATACAGAGTAATTTATAGCGTAACACACATATAAACTTAAAAAAAAAAGAATACCATGTTCCTAGCATTAACTAAACTTGAGTACTTTCTCTTTTGTGTAGTGTCAAATGCTAGAGGGGAGAAAGTGTCCAAGGTATTTATTTCTTTAAAAGTGGGGTGAAGAATGCTGATCAGTAAGCCATCCTGATTGGAGGCCTCTGCCTTTGGGGACACAGCATCTCCCAGTATCCCCAAGATAAGTTACCTCATCTGACCACTATGCCTTTGTTGGGGAGAAGATTACCATCTTCAAGATCTTGGGAATTAACTCATTAGTGGCTTCCCTGATTTGTGGGGGGGAGGCATCCATTTTGAGAGGAGGTATGAATACAATTGAAGACACAAATTAGCTTCATGTATATTCTGCTTGAGGAATTTTTCTTGTAGGTCTTTAACAAGAATGCTATCCATCACTGATTCTCAGACCGTATTAGTGTACATTTCACCTCCTTAAGGGTAGATGACAACTTTAGAAAGTGAGCCTTCATGGGAATCAGAAATAGTTTTTTAACTCTGGCCTCACATTGCTCAGACTTGACAATTTGTTGATACTGGAATAAAAATCCAAAAGCTGCTTTTAAGTCATCAAGTTGGGCGGTGGGTGCCTCAGGCCTATGCTATTGTTTTCACATTTTGCTACGCATGTTACTTCTCTCCTTTCTGGAAGATGATATGATGCTGGAGGGTTGAAACTATGTGTTGTGTTCCACGTGTACCTCAAAACATGCTCCACATTTTCATTAAGTCCTGGGTACATCTTGGATGCAAAGTTAGTATTTAGTAGTTGGTCTTCTTCCAGGGTTGTCATTTAGCATCGGCTTAGCTCAGTCTTAGGTGGTAGAGCGGTCATTTGGGACGTTTGGTTAAATGTTTGTTTGTTTATTCCTATTCAATAGCTGAGAGAATTAGTTGTTAGAAAGGTGTTATCGTTAGGTGAGATCTATTGTCTTCATTCTTCTTGCGCCCCTTCTTCCTCCCCTCCACTCTCCTCTTGTGCAGTGAAGGAGCTCTTGGTTAATAGGCTTCCCCTATAGAGAAACGATATGTACAGCAGAATAAAGGGGAAGGCCCCAACTTAAGCAGCTGGTCTTTTTTCTTCCCCACTCAGTACTGGAATTTGGAGTATGGGCCTTGTGCTTGCTGAGCAGGTGCTCTACCACTTGAGCCATGCCATCAAACCCTTTGGGGTAAAGTTTTGCGTTTTATTCCCAGTGCTGGCCTCAGACCATAATCTTGCTCCCTGTGCCTCCCACAGAGACTGGGTCACTGGTGCATTACAACCTGCTCATTGATTCATGTGGAAATTTGGCCAGATTTTTGCCCAGGTTGGCCTAGAAATCCAGACTTCCTGGATTTCCTCCACTTCTGCTTCCTCATATACGTCCCAAATCAAGAGGCCAGCAAATCACCAACTCAAACTAATAGGGCTCCTCTGAGTATAAGTTATAAACCATTTATATAAAGGAAGTATTTGAGGAATGGTGGAGCGGCTCAAAGTGGTCCAGCATCTACCAGAGGCCCTGAATTCAAGTCCCAGTACTGCCACATGTGTGTGCATGCACACATATACATACACACACACAAAAACAAAAACTAAAGAAAAGCTAACATATACCTGAATGTATCATTATACTGAATCTACCATTTGACCAAAAAAAATAGACTTTATCCTCTAAAGTAATTTTAGATTAAAGAAAGGTAGAACATAAAGTACAGAGAGTTTTCTCATACTCCCTCTCTCTGCCCAGTGTTCTCCTCCAGCATGAGCCTTTTGCCTTGGAGTGGTACATTTGTTACAGTTGATAAACTAATATCAATACATTGCAGTTAATTAGAGTCCTTAGTTTACTTAAGGATTTATAATTTGTGTTCTGTAATTCTATGTGTTTGGAGAAGTTCACAGTCATGTATCTACTATTCTAGTAACCTGTGATACTACCATAAAAATGCTTCATTCTCCCTGCATTCTTTCCATGGTCCAGCACTTTCTAAGGCACACTAGGATGCCTAAGGGGAGTGGTGGCAGGAATCAGGTTTGATACTACCGAAGTTCCAAGTTTCATTGCATGGCTGGAAAACCAAGAACAACAACAAAAGCCCTGAAGTGTACACTCCATAAAAGGGGAGTCATAATTACAGATTACAAGTATGATTCTACTCCAGTAACAGTAGATCACTTACAGCTTTTGTGTTTGGAAAAGCTGTAAATTATCAGCGAGGCTAAATGTCAAGGTAACTTTTATTTGAGCCATGCCATGCTTATTTGGAATATGTTGTGATATGTTCGAATCTAATGGGTATTAATATGTGGGCAAAGGTTAATTTTGACTGTTTTTTGTTTGGTTGCTACACTTGTCTTTCCTTCACTGATTTGTGAAATATGTTTTCCTTACTTTTGGAGCCTGCCTTTGACTTTGGTGCATTGCTAATTATGCACACAATTTTAGAATGACACTGACAATGAATACAAAATATTAATAAACCAACAAGACAAGCAGTTTTCAAAAATCACATTATGTATACTTACTGCCTAACTGACCTTTTCTGCAGTTACTTAAATCTTTTAAAAATCCATTTAATTTCAAAGTCAGAGTATTAGCCTATTTATATGTAAATTGTCTTTAATTCATGCATTGATTTAAAAGACTAATCCAAAAGATCTTTTACCACAAGTGACCTTTTTGACTCTATACTTCTGGGAAAACTGTGAAGTGGTTTCTTGGTGACCTCATACCCACCTGTGATACAACATATGCCAACTCAGGTCTGTATAAATCACTCACAATTGTGCAGTTTTCAGACAACACTGAATTATTAACCATATAATTGTTTTAGTTGCTATCACAATGTCCACAGGACCATTTAGATGCATGACATTTTTTCCTTATAGTGTCTTTCTATTTTCATCTTTAACCAAGCAGTTTAATTAAAACCTATACTAAGAAATATGATCTGTTATTTGAGCAGTTAGGTGCTTAATAGTTACTTTCTTCAAAGATAAATGTCAGAGAAGTTTAAATTTATATAATTGCCTGCCATACAGACATGAGAATCCACACAAGCTTAAGATAGAAGACAGAGTAGGTTACTATCAATATTCTTGTTACAATATATACAGCACAAAAATGTGAACAAATAGAACACTAAATAGAGCACAAAAGGATACTTATTTACAGTATGAGAGCTGGAAAACAAGGCACTGCTTTATACACCTGGCCCTACCTCATTTGGGAGCACTGAATCTGGTAATAGTTAATTCTCTGCTCTACAGATGTATGTAAGTGACTGAAAACTCTGAAAGAATTGACGTTGAGGCTGTAAATAAATTTTGAATTAGTGCTCTGGAAAAATTCCCAAATACAGAAGCCATGAGCAGTGGAGATCAACCACACATATGCTTATATGTGTTTATTCCTTCATGCTAGGTTTGCACAGGGTTTGGTGATTCCACACTGAACAGGAAGACAAGAATCTTGCCTTCATGGTGCTTGTTCACACATAACAAAGGATCACCCCAGTGGTGGCCTGCTTACCACAATGAATGCTTCTAGTTGTGCCTATGACAAAGGGGCCATCTCATCCTAAGGGATCAAAGAGAGCCCCTGGGGAAGTCACCCTTAAGAGGTGTTTAGCAAGATAGAGGAATATATATATATATATATATATATATATATATATACATATATATAATATTGTATTGTGTATTATATATAATATACCAACAGGAATGTATAATAAGCTGATTCACTTTTTCTCTTTTAGATAAGAGTTGATGGCATCCACATAAATGCATCTTTGTATTTTTCTTTACACCTGTGACCAACTTTAATGCCCATGAGCCACTAACGGAGAACTCTTCTCTCTGCCCTTTCGTCAAGAAGTGTAGCTAGGAAATGCTGTGAGAACAGTTGGAGCCAACTGTGTCTCTTGGATGGAGAGATCCTTTCTCTTCTCCACCTTCTGTTTCTTTTCTTTTGTCCTATTTGAGTCCCTCCTCCATTTCTTCCCTGCCTTCCTTTAAACTAGCTTCTTCTTTAAAGATAATTATCAAGATTGAGTGAAGACACAGAACTGATTCTTTCCAGTGTGGATAACTAGATAGTACTTGATAGATAGAACTTGAGTAATTGGGTAGTATTTTTAAGCTATAAAAAAGTCTCCAGTTTTTCATGGCCCTTATAGATGAAGCTCAGAGAACTTGTTGAAATGAATTAATTTAGAACTCACTGGATTGATTTTAGGCCTTTAAATTTTTTGCCTATTTTATATTTTTTGACTAGGACAATTCTAGTCATAGCCCTTGATGGAATAGGAAAATCAACCTATTCAATTATTTATTTATTCAATCCCTACTTTGTCATAGGCTCTAGAAAAAGCACTGGTGACACAAAGATTTAAAAAGCCACATAAAGCCTCTGGATACAGGGCTTGAAAATGTTTCTTTGTTTTGTTTTAGGGACTTTTGTATCATGCCAAAAATTCAGCCAACAAAAGCAAAAATAAACAAATAGTACTACTTCAAACTTTTTGCTCAAGGAAATAATGAACAAAATTAAAACTTAGTCTATGAATTAAGATAAAGCATTTGTGAATCTTGTAACTGATAAAGGCTTTATACATATACATATTCATATATACATGCATATATATATATATATATATATACATATAAAGAGATTATAAAAATCAAGAGTGAAAAAGGCATGCAAATGACCTGAAAAGACATAGAAATATAAAAAAAAAGTCAACTGGAAAAGGAAAACAATTAGTAATGTCAGGGAAATGCAAAGGAAAAATCACAATGAGATATCACTTCACAACTGTTAGGAGTGTCAATATCACAAAATTGAAAGATACAGAGGAAAAGAATGCAAACTGATACGCCACCATGACAAACAGTATGAAAATTCCTTCAGAAAAAAAAGAACTGGTATGTGATCCAGCAATCCTGCTTCTGGTTCCATACTTGGTGAAAATGAAATAAGTAACACATAAAGATATCTGTCTCCCTTATGTGCACTACAGCATTTCATAATAGCCAAGATAGGAAAACATTCTATCTGTTAACTAAGGGAATTGAATATATATGTGTGATAGAATATTAGCCTTCAAAATGAATGAGAGTCTGCCATTTGTAATTATAAGGATGAACCTGGAAGATATTATACTAAGTGAAAAACAGGCAAAGAAAGAAAAACGTTGCACTGATATGTGGGATCTGCATAAAGATATAGAATAAAATATAGCGATTGGGGTAGGGGAGAATGATGAGGAGGAGGAAATAGGGAAATTTCACTCAAAGAGTCTAAAGTTACAACAATGTAGACAATGTTAATAAGTTATGTTAGTAAGTCTAGAAATTTAATCTGAAGTATGAGTTCATAATATTGTGTACAAGAAATATGTTACAAGAACTGATTTTAGGCTCTTTGAGCACACGAAGCAAAGTTAACCTAGTGGGAGATACATATGCTATTTTGCTCAACTGTAGCAATCATTTCACTATGTTAGACTGTGTCAAAACATCATACTGTATACCTGAAATGTATGTCATTAAAAAATGAAGATAAGCCCCTCTTCATGTTTAGTATCTTTCTTCATGCATATAATTATAATTATCATCTTAAAAGACTGAAATACCACAAACCCTTTAAGATGATAATTGTAATTATATATAAACTTTAATTAGGCACTTACTATGTGCCAGGTAACTTGTTAGCATTGTACATGCATTAGCTTCACAAGATCCCTATAAAGAAAGTTTGTTATTATCTCACCCTTACACATGAAGACTCTGGGGGTGAGGTGACTTACTCCAGATGAATTATTGGAGTACCTGAGCTAGAACTGGAACAATTTAAATTTTTTGAGCATATTATACTACATTTCTTCCTGAAATCCTTGTAAGTAACTTTCACTTGGTAGCATTAGTAATTTTAATTTAAGATCAGCTATAGGATGATTATCAAATTTAAAGTTAGGTTTATTGTCACATATTACTTGTGGATTGTCATCTTATTTCTTGGTTGCTTTCCAGAAAATACTCACTTTCACTTTGACAATACACTTTTGTAAATGAAAAAATTTAAGGCACCAAGTGGCCAAAGAATTTTTTCAAGTTCAAGAAGCATGCTTAGGGTTCATCCCAGGGCTGTTTTATTTATTTTTTACTATCAAGCTTTCTTCTTTAAAATATCATTCAAAATACTGCTTCATTTTTTTTCTGATTTCAGTACTAATTTATGTGGAATGTAGAAGTTAGAAGACACACACATGAACAACAACAAAAAAATTCAGATCCTGAATTCATCTGTGTCTTTTCCCATAGATGATTCCACATGAAGTCAGTAATCTTGAAAAATGTGCTGTGGCTGTTTGCTGCTTGTCATGGGTGTGTTAGTTTATTTCTAGCGTGAGTGAGGGGATCGTTTCATTTAGTTCTTTGTTCCCCATACCACCTATCTTCTCACTAAGCATCTGGCTAATTCTCCTGTTGCTTTATTGACCTGAGGTCATTCTATGTCCAGCATACTCCTTTTGTACTTACAGGATGCAGCATTGTAACCCCTGAGGCCCGAAGTGGGAAGGGAACCCTGTTTATATGTCATTCTAAGATTCTGTCCCCTGTGCTTGGGGAATTGCTCAATTGCTGGGCTTTTCTCTGGGATAAAATTCAGAGGACACTAAGGTCAGCTTTCAGACACAGCGGAGAGCCAAGCGGCAGCAGAGAACAAGCCTCCCTCCAATGTCCATCTCCTATCAGAAGGGCATTTAAGAATTGAGGCCTGAAAGTAGCAGGTTATAAAATTAACCCCCCAAAATCAATGGCTTTTCTGTATGCCAACAATGAGAAAAGTGTGGCTGAAATTAGGAAAGCAACTCCATTTGTAATAGCCCCACAAAAAATAAAATACCTAGGAATTAACTTAACTAAAGAAGTGAAGGACCTCTATGATGAAAACTTTAAAATCTTGAAAAAGGAAATCAACACAGAACTTAAAAAATGGCAAAACCTCCCATGCTCCTGGATTGGAAAGATTAACATCATGAAAATGGCAATACTTCCCAAGGCTATCTACAAATTCAACGCAATACCTATCCAAATTCCAACCTCATTCTTCAAGGAAATAGAAGAGGCAATCCAAAAATTCATATGGAACAATAAAAGACCCCGAATAGCAAAAACGCTCCTCAACGGAAAGAACACTGCTGGAGGAATATCAATACCAAATTTCAAACTCTACTATAAAGCCATAGTAATCAAAACAGCTTGGTATTGGCATAAGAACAGACCTCAGGACCAATGGAATAGAATTGAAAACCCAGAAATGAACCTACAGACCTATAGCCATCTAATCTTCGATAAGGGAGCTAAAACAATAGAATGGAAGACAGACAGCCTCTTCAGTAAATGGTGCTGGCAAAACTGGTTAACTACATGTAGAAAACTAAAGCTAGATCCTTATATATCACCCTGCACCAGAATCAACTCCAAATAGATCAAAGACCTCGAAGTCAAAGCAGACACTCTGAAAACATTACAGGATGGAATAGGAGAAACCCTGGGTCTCCTTGGCTCAGGCCGAAATTTTCTGAATAGAGACCCGGAAACACAACAAATCAAAGAAAGGTTGGACAAATGGGATTGTATAAGGTTGCAGAGCTTCTGCAGGGCAAATGACATAGCTAGCAAGATCAATAGAAAGCCCACGGACTGGGAGAAGATCTTTACTAGCCATACAACGGACAAGGGTCTCATATCTAAAATATACTTGGAACTCAAAAAATTAAACCACCCAACAACAAATCCTCAAAGAAACAACTGCCCAATAAGTAAGTGGGCGAAAGACTTAAAGAGAAGCTTCTCTGAAGAAGAAAGAAGGATGGCCAATAGACACATGAAGAAATGTTCAACATCCCTAGCCATAAAAGAAATGCAAATCAAAACAACATTGAGATATCACCTCACTCCAGTTAGAACAGCAAAAATCAAGAACTCTAACAACAACAGATGCTGGAGGGGATGTGGACAGAAAGGAACCTTACTTCATTGTTGGTGGGAATGTAAACTTGTTCAACCACTTTGGAAAGCAGTATGGAGGTTCCTCAAAAGACTTCACATAGAACTCCCCTATGACCCAGCAATCCCACTTTTGGGCATTTACCCTAATGTTTACAAAAAAGACCACACTAAAGCTACCAGCACAACTATGTTTATTACAGCATTATTTACCATAGCTAAGATATGGAACCAACCCAGATGCCCCTCAATAGATGAATGGATCAAGAAAATGTGGTATATATACACAATGGAATTCTATGCCTCCATCAGAAAGAATGACATTGCCCCATTTGTTAGGAAATGGAAAGGCTTGGAAAAAATTATATTAAGTGAAGTAAGCCAGGCCCAAAGAAACATAGGTCCCATGGTTTCCCTTATTTGCAATATCTAGTATAGGTATGAGTCAAACGGAAAAAGTCAGAGAATGTGATGTTAGGAAAACGAACCCTCAAATATGTATTTTAATGTTTTTGTTTCTTTCATGCATGTGTTTCTAACGCATTTATAAGATTATTTCTTGGTTGCTTTGTATGTCCCTCCCCCACAGTGTAACCCCTGCTTTCACTATATTTGATGTCAGTATAACATGTGGAGGAGATGGGGACAAACAAGTCGTTTAAGGATTCAGGTGGACCTGTTGCAACAATGAGAAGTACAAAATGTCATGTCAAAACCAGCTTTACAATGTCGGGGGGGGGGGTGGGGGGGTATGATTGGGTGGGGGGGAGGGGGGAGGCTGGGAAGGGAGGTGAAGGGTAAACAAAGGAGGAGGCTGCAATGCTTGGTAAGAAATGTATGCATTATCCTGACCATGTAATTGTAACCCCTCTGTACAGTATGTTCTCAAATAAAATAAAATAAAATTAAAAAAAAAAAAAAAAAGAATTGAGGCCTGCAGAAGGAGTCAAAGAGTCATTTCCCTTTAGGGGGTTTAATAGTGTATTTGCTGCCTACTGCACAGGGAAAAAAGGCTCCTGGGCTGCTAATTCCATGACACAATAGGTCCTTCCAGTCTCCAGACTGACCTGAGAGGTCAGTCACCACATCTCAGTCGCATTTCTTTTTTCTTAAGCAAATAATGGCAATACTTAGATGTGTTAAAAAAAAAAATACAACAAAGCAAGGAGCTGGTGGCTCACACCTGTAATCCTAGCTCCTCAGGAGGCTGAGAGATCTGAGGATGGAGCTTTGAAGCCAGCCTAGTCAGGAAAGTCCATGAGACATTTATCTTCAAATAACTAACAAAAATCAAGAAGTAGAACTGTGGCTTAACTAACAGAGTGCTAACATTGAGCAAAAAAGCTAAGAGACAATGCCACAGGCCCTGAGTTCAAGCCCCAGTATTGTCACCAAAAACATATAAAGAAACAAACACATAAAATAAAAAAGATGAGAGGACTTGAATTAGTTGAAACAGTATCATGGTCTTGGTCTTTAGACAGTTTAGAAATTACTGGTTTATAAAAATAGGCACAGTAGTATTTTTTCTTCTAGCTCTCTAAGTCTTCTTAATGATTAAAGTCAATTAAATGATTTTATGAAATTTACCTTGTTATGACCTCTTTTGAGTTCATTATAAAGGCAATTTTACCATTTTCATATCTTGCTTAATCTCACTCATCAAACATACAATTTGGACAGAGTAAAAGTTGGTCTTAAAATAGTCATATCTACTAAGAACGTTTAATTCTATAGGGGAATCTTATTAAAAACCCTCAGAAAAATACTAATCAAGAAATTTACCAGCAGTGAAATGATAGAGTAACTTTATGAAAGGAGATGGTATTAAGCTAGAAATTAGACTAGTATTGTCTCACATTAATTTAACTTGTAACAGGCCAGAACAATTCCACTGTGGCTTTAGTCTATAACCTAGTTCCCAAGTGAATAAACCATAAGACCAAAGGGCACATAGTCTAACAAAAAGGAATCAGATGATTATCTCGTAAACTAGAGGAGTGATGATATTGTGGTTTAATTAGATAGATTGACAACGTGTTAAAGCTCATTGGAAGTCTTAGAGCAGTTGCCTAGTTGTTTGCAAGATTCTGGAATGGTTTATGAGAAAAAGGAAAAAGTACCAAATGGCCAATAGCATGCATGGACTGAGACACAAGCAAAACAAAAATGCTGTAATGGCTTACAAATGGCTGCTAGGAGAAAATACCAGGGAGAATGATTTAATACAATGATTATAAAGACTAATGAAATGAACAAGGAGTGTTTCATTAGCAATCAAGTAAATTGCATTGACAGGTATTAGACAACCATATGATCACAGAATGGAATCTAGGGAGATGGTGGGGCTTATTTGAATACAGAGCTAGAGGGCATTAATAAAGAGGCATTCCTGGCTTTGACTTTGAGTTAATTATTGGTTTTTGAATATTTTGATATGCCTTTGACTTTGACTGTCACAAGGCAGATCATAATTGATTTCTATCTTTATTTTTGCCTGAAATGTTTTAATAAACTCTTTTACCTTGATTGCCCTTCATTTTTTTCTTCAGAAATTCCATAGATAGGTCAATTATCTCTTTTCCTTTTTTAACCTACTAAGATTTGGATACGTTTCTATTGTACCATCAAAATAATACTGATGAGATGAAAATAGTCACCTTAATTTGTCATCAGAGTGTGTAGTTCCTAGATAGCCCCTAGTATTACATTATTAACCAAGATCATGGGTATACAACTTAAGGGCTAAGCTATTCCAAAGCTTGTAACTTTGTACTATTTTTTCCCTTTGAAGAACCCAGCTTCCAGGCACATAGTCATGGAACAGTCTAGACACTTATTGGTTTTGCTTTGGGTAAGAGTAGAAATCTTTGTAAATCATTATATGCCCATCGGCATTGTTTTCTTTCTGACAGTGTTCAGAATCTGTCAGCAGTGCCTGTGCTAATCTGCCGTTGCCTGGATTGGGCACTTCTGTGAGTTTCCTGCAGAAGAGAACCAAAATTGTGTCTGCAGATTTTCAGCTTGATGACACCTTGGCTTAAAGAAAAATTGGGAAGAGAATAATGTTTTCCTTTAAGTTCCAGGCTGGTAAAAATGAACAATTTTGCATAAGAAATAAATCCTAAGTATTAAGATAAATGAGAAGCACCATTGATGTGAAACTAAGTTTGCTTTGACATAGATTAGGGGGCTAAGTAGGATTCCATGGGAATTTGCACACTAAGTCTAAGTCTTTTTAAACTTACTGCATCAAAAAATGTGCTTATTTCCTCTCATAAGATTACCGCTTAAATACATTCTTCCAGCACTTTTTAAACAGCATTCTTCAGTGCCTTGTTCTGTTTACCATCAGATCACCCTGAGACCTTCCCCTGGGGATCTGGCCTTGAGGCCTTTACAATTCACCTCGGTGGTGCAGTTACAGGCAATCCTGGGAAGGGGAATGATATGTCATTCTAATCTGCTCTAATATGCAAACCACTTAGTTCCTGTTTTTAAAGGACTCTGACAGATTTCTTAATTCTTTGGTGGAATTTACAAAAAAAAGACTGTAGCACTCATCTACTAGGAATATCCTAGACATTTACTAATTATTACAAATGAAGGAAACCATGGAGCCTACGTTTCTTTGGGTCTCGCGTACTTAATATGGTTTTTTTCAAGTCTTTTCATTTCCTTACAAGTAGGGTGGTGTCATTCTTTCTGATGGAAGCATAGCATTCCATTGTGTAGATATACCACATTTTCTTTATTCATCTACTGAGGAGCATCTAATGATCATATATGATCATATAAGATGATGATAAGGACATCATCTTATAAATAAAATAAGGACATAAGAGGTTTTCCTTCGTTGTTGTTGTTGTTTTTAATATACTATGTGATCTCTTGTTTTTTTGTGTGTGTTTTTCCCCTGTTGTCACTGTATTTGACTTTGATATCTTGGGTATTGTATATACATTTATCTAAATTAGGGAAGGGAAGAGAAACAACAAAAAGGTGAGACAAAGGGCAAAGGGGAACAAATACAACAGCGATCCTCACAAGACAGTATGTTGGAAATGATCTGTACAACTGGGGAGGAGGGGGGGGGGGAAGGAAAGTGGGAGAAAAATTAGGGAGGGGCTAACAAATTCAACAAGGAATGAACTCATTACCTTACTCATACAACTGTAACCCCTCTGTAAATCACCTTGACAATAAATAAAGACTGTAGTGCTCTTCAAAATATAACCCCAAAAAGCAGATAAAACGATTGTTGAAAAATGGGACAGACAGTGCATTCAAAGCATTGGTGTCCAGGGATGTATCCAGCTTCAAAGATAGATGAAAAGCTAGGATTTGGATTTAACCAATGATGTTTCCATGTGCACCCACAGAAAAGTGTATTTCATCCAATAAACAGGCTAGCCTTAGGCTAAGAAAGAAAATTGGATTGGAAAAAGAAGGCAGGTAGGATTCTAGGGAAAAGATTCTAGGAGGAAGTCTCTTTCTTTCCTCGTGGCTTGCAGATAAAGGAGTTTATTGGAAATTCCACAGAAAATTAATGCTGGGTTAGAGTTTCCTGAGAGGGAACTGTTAGGTCAAAAATGGCCAAACAATTATTTGCTTGGATGTTGGAAGAGCAAGAAGGAATATGTGGTCAGGTATATTAGTTGCAAACAATAAAATGATATCCGGGTAGTGTAAATAGAAAAGAAATTTATTGAAGGATGTGAGGCATTTCAAAGACTCACTGGTAGTACCAGAGAAATAGGCCTTAGGCTAAGCTTCTGGGAACAATGCCCAAAACCATGTTGCTGAACCAGCCTGGTGAGAAAACAGCATAACTTCTGTGGGAGACCATTAAAGTGAATAAAACCTGCCATGCGTAAGCATGGCAAGTGGGGATGGAAATCTAACTCTAAGTATCTTTTCCCCATAAGGACTCATTTTCATCCTTGCTATAATGGATGGGGTGCATGCAGACAAAGTGCCCCCGTATAGCTAGATGATCCCATCAAGCATTTTTTCTATATCTTTGTTCAGGGTTTCCATGTGTAAGAATAGGATAGGGAAAGAGATCAGTTAACCCTGCGGCCTTCACACAACTCAGGTTTATTTATCTCTCGCAAATTCCTACATAGTTTAGATAACTGTCCAGGGCAGTTGTCTTCTGTGTAGTGCTAAACAATTTGGTACTTTGTGTCCTCCTTTTATTTATTGTGCAGACCAAATAGAGATTGTGGTCAGAGTTGAGGAGGCTAGACTTGGCAGAGGCTATTAGTTTGAATTGCACATAGGCCATTGGCTATTGCTGGCTTCATGGCACCATTTTATTGAAAGTAGTCAGCAATAAGGAGCACATTCTTATTCACAGTGAAAGTCTCCACCAGAATTGCTTGTTTATATTCCTGGTGGGTTGGACATCTGAAATAGTATTATTAGGCTCATGCAAACCTTTGTTTTGGACACCATAGCTACTAAGCAGCTTTTTTTTTCTTCTTTTGCTAGTCCTGGGGCTTGAATTCAGGGCCTAGGTACTGTTCCTCCGTTTCTTTTGCTCAATCCTAGCACTCTACCACTTGAGCCACAACATCACTTTCAGCTTTTTCTGAATTTTATTGGAAGTAAGAGTCTCTTAGATTTCTACCTGGGCTGGGTTCAAACTGCAATCCTCAGATCTCAGCCTCCTGAGTGTAGCTAGGATTACAGGAATAGCCACCAGCACCTGGCATGTTTTATGAGACCATGGATTCGAATCTAAGTTGGCAGGGAAAGAGATACATGGTCTTGTCTCTTGTATTATTGGGTGCCTTCTTCCCACTGAGGATCTCTGGGACATATATTTTCATATGCTAGCAAAAATTTGAGAGGTGTAAGCTGTGTGTTTCTTTATACTTTCTTTCCCTTTTTCTCTTCCAGCTGTCTAGCCTAGTTGAGCCCATCAGTGAATGTGGAACAATGTCTCAGACCAGGTCTTTCACTAGGAAAAGTTGCCCATAGTGAGTACTCCTTGAAGCTCTTCCTCCCAACAAGCTTTTTCTTCTCCAATCTCCCTTAGGGCTGTTCACCTTGACTGAGGTTTTAATATTTAGGATCTACTTTAGGTTGCTACTCACTTTTTTTGTGTGTATCATTATTAGTAAAGTAGTTATTTTTCCCCCTTTCTCCATGTAACTGATCATAGAGAATTTCACATGATGCCTTTGGTTTTGGGAGGGAAGGGAGAGCAGGAGCTGGCACAATAGTGGAATCTCACATAATCTACATCCAGATAACTGCTGTTAGGTACATTCTTTAAGATGTAGTGAAGGAAGCAACACCCAGTTCTGGGTATTGACACACCAGTGTTTGTCTGAAGTTACATACACAGTCCCCTGGCTTCTCAACTTCAAGCATTCTGTCTTTTATTAGGGTCTAAGAAGTCAATAGTAACTTAACAAGAACTCTTGCTATGATTTTAGCCTACCCCTTGCCCTATGTCTTTTCTTCTTTGATTCTGTTACAAGATACTTTGGCCCCTAGCTGTTATTAATTTATTGATCTGTTTCTCTGGTGATAGGCAATAGTTGTGCCTCTTTCTCTAGATGCACAATATCTTCTCTGAGATGTATAGCCAGAATTGGAGGCCACTGAGCTTTTCTTCCAGTCATCTAGTTTTGAATCAAACTTATCTATAGAAGTTACTAGGAACATGATCATTGACAAATTAAATTAAATTCTATGAACCTTCATTTTCTTGTGGAGGGAAATTGGCATGAGGTCTTTGTTAATTTTATGTCACTGTGTCAAAATATCTGAAATAAACAACTTACAATAAGTAAAGATTTATTTTGGTTCATGGTTTCAGTCAATCGTTGCTGGTTGCTGTTGCCTTTTGGCCTGTGATAGGGCAGAACATCATGACAAGAGTTTGTCATGGAGGAAATGATTTACCTCAAGGTATCCAGCATACAGAAGGAGACCGAAAGGAGCTATGGTCCTAATATCTGCTTTAAGGACACATCCAATGACCTACCTTCTTACCTAGGCTCCCCTCTTTTTCTTCTTCTTCTTCCTGAGACTAGATCTTGCTGTGTAGCTCAGGTGGACTTAGGACTCACAATCCCCTTACCTCGGCTTCCCCAGTACAGATATTACAGGATTGTGCCCCCATACACATAGGTTCCATGTCTTAACAATTCTTTTTAATAGTGAGGTCCATAAGCTCACAATCAAGCCTTTACCATATGGGCATTAGGCAGACATTTAATAGGCAAATTAACAGTCAGCCTCACCTTCTAGAATTGATGTGGAATTAAATAAGATACTGTGGGTAGAGGCCTTAGGTTGTCTCATAGAAACTCTCTATACCTGGTCATTGTTGTGGGTATCTCCACCATCCCTTCTGTTTATATAAATTGTAGTAAAAAATGTGTGTGTATGTGTGTGTGTGTGTGTGTGTGTGTGTGTGTGTGTGTGTGTGTACATACTTTCTTCATAGACAACATTCAGATTCACTTTCCATCTTTGTTTGAAAATATGATTTACTCTGTGTGAAAACACTTCCACCATCCTTATTTTATGTCAAAAATGATCATTATTGCTAGGTGCAGATGACTCACACCTGTAATCTTAGAACTCTTAGGAAGGAGAGGATTGGGAGGATTGCATCTTGAGGGCAGCAAAGGAAAATGTTCAGGAGACCCCATCCCAACAGAAAAAGCTGGGCAGGGTGGTATGTGCCTGTGTCTTCCAAGCAACAGTGAAAAATATAATTAAGAGAATCATGGTCTAAGTTGGCCTGGGCAAAAACTGAGATCTTATCTCAAGTATTACTCAAGCAATAAGGGCTGCATACATTGCTCAAACAGTAAAGCACCTGCTTAGCAAGGGTGAAGCCATGAGTTCAAACATTAGTACTTCCAAAAGGAAAAAAAAAAGCCATCTGTCTATTTACGCAAACTACGGAATGCCTTTATATGAACACATATATGTTCATGTCAAGATGTGTGTTTTTCAAGGCAATTGTATCAGATAAATAAAATTTGATGATTTTTTTTTCTTTTTGGTCGGTCGTAGGGCTTGAACTCTGGGCTTGGGGGCTATCCCTGCGCTCTTCAGTTCAAGGCAAGCGCTCTACTACTTGAGCCACAGCACCACTTCCTGTTTTCTAGTGGTTTATTGGAGATAAGAGTCTCACAGACTTTCCTGCCCGGGCTGGCTTTGAACCACAAACCTCAGATCTCAGCCTCCTGAGTAGCTAGGATTACAGGCGTGAGCCACCGGCGCCTGGTGAGAATTATTTTAAGTAGCGGAAAACTTTAAGATGAAAATGAGATTGAAAAATATCCAAGAGGATATTTAGGATGCATTATTCTGATAGATATTTGGGCCATGGAAACTTCTTAAAAAAGACATTGGTGTTCTAAGGAGCACAATTTGAAGAACACTGAACTAATCTTTGAAAATGAGGATCTTATTTTTCTCTGGGTTTCCAGAACCTGGTTGATGGTAACATTTATGGACTTGGTAAAAATGATTAATGCAGGAAGATCTTTTCAACCATTATTTCAGTATTGTTGGAAGACCATGACTTGTAGAGTGAGATTTGGCCTTGGATTCTTGCTCTAACACTAGAAAAAAAATCCTGTGTTACAAGCAGTAACTTTTGGGCTTGAAACAATAGAATTCCAAAGGATTAAATCTGATATCTGAGTATTGCAATTCAAAGTCAGCCTGGGCAGGAAAGTCTGTAAGACTGTTAATAAATTGTGGGATTAAATGATTAAGATACAGATATTCATGATCTCCATTTCCCTTGCTTCTTTATGTTGGAAGACCTTATGGCTAAACTTCCAGGCTGTCTCAAAGCTAAAGAAAGCTGGGCACTGGTGATTTGTATCTGTAATCCTAGCTACTCAGGAGTCTGAGATCTGAGGATCATGGTTGGAAGCCAGCCCAGGCAGGAAAGTGTGTGAAACTCCTCTCCAGTTAACTACCAAAAAAGCTGCAAGTGGAGCAGTGGCTCAGGTGTTAGAGCAAAAAGTCCTTGAGCAAAAAAGCTTAAGGAAGACAGCACTCAGGCCCTGAGTTCAAGTGTCAGGAGTAATACCAGAAGCACATATCAACAACAAAAAACTAAGGAAAGCAGGAAGAACATCAAACAAATTGAGAGGCTCTCTGTTGAAGTGCATAATATAAAGAGTTGAGAGATGAAGACAGTAAGACATGCTGCTCTGAGGGGTAGTTAGAGCATTTGGGTTGGAGCCAGGAATGTGTTATAAGTGAGCTGCCAGCCACAGGAAGAATGTTCACCAAAGCAAAACTGAGGAGAGAACTATTTTATGGTGTTTTCTGGGCATTAAGAATTAGCGCCTCCCTTTTACACTCTTTGATACACCTAAGAACGAATATGAAACACTTTGTGAATCCCACTGTGTTTCACTCTCTGCAACATGATGCCAGGACATGGATCCCTGGGAATTTTTAGAGAAACACGTATTTGTTGAATTATTTCTTACTCTCTAATTTTTTTGGCACTATTCTCATTTTCCAGCCACAAGTTTCCAATCATTTAACTGCCTTTATGTGTTAAACACTGACAATCACTTTAATTTGAAAGGATGATTGGTCCACATTATGAATAGCTATGAGTTTGTGGCTAATTCCTTTCCAAGAGGTTGGCTAGTTACCTAATGTCTAAATTCCCCAAACCTCCTTTTGCTAATGCAGCAGAGAGAAAGACACTTGAAGTTATCTTCCTGGTTTTGATGGCAGCTTCATTCTAGGAGATGCAGGTTTTCGTGCTGTCTCTGCTTGATGAGAGGTCACTGGTGCTAGATGTGACTGTGTGTTTAGAAGCCTTCTTGTTTCAGTTTCCAGGGAACCTCTGTCCGCAGTGCCAGTCTTTGCTCTTTGAACTTCAAATCTTGCAGCTCTTCTTTTTGCCTTATGATATACATTCATGTGGCCAGCAAGAAAAGAGAAGTTAACTTCGACTGTGCTGAGACCAGTGACAGTTAGCTTGCCTAGCTCATGAAAGGCAAATGTTACTATCTGAAAAGTCCTGGCTTTGATGCTAGATCCGTAATGTGAGGGCAACCTGTATATGTTCTCTCTTTGGGTTCAAGTTAATACTGTCACCGTCATCTCTTGTGTATTTGATTTTTTGTTATTGTTGTTGCTTTTATTATCATTACCTGCCTTGTTCCATATTCTATAAGTAGCTTGAATAAATCAGAGTATGAATTTGTTGTTCCCAGAAGACTGTATTTAATACTCTGAAATTTAGAAAGGAAGTTACAGAAATGTAGGGATGAAACTTGCCCTCGTGTTCTTTCGAGGACTTTTCTCTTTGCACCCCATGTGTATTGCCATCGCTTCCTTGTGCTGTTAAGGGCTTTCACTTGGCTGCACACTGTTCCATCGTGAATGCAGTCTGTACCCTTGCCAGCTTACCCACCCATTTACCCACAACTCCTCCTTCATGACCACACTGACGCCCTCAGCTCTGTTTCTGAAAGGCCGACTGAGAGTTTTCTGTGTCCTTCACTTAGTTGTTCTAAGACCATTTTGGCAGATGGAACTACAGTGTGTTCCATGTGCATGCATGCTTTAGTGTGTGTGTGTGTGCGCGCGCACTCCTGAGCAGTGGATACACATGTGCACACTTGTGTACATTCTCCTGCCCAGATTGAGAACTGATACATGGAGTCCACAGCCTCAGGGTACTCAGGAATGACCTGACAGGTGAGGGAGCATCATGGAACGTGCACTGCGAGGAAGTCAGAAGAAAGACTTTGGAACCCTCCTACCACTCATTTCCTGATTTCCTCTGTGACTTTGGGCAACTTCCTTAACCTTTCTAGAGCTCAGTCCTTTCACCTGTGAAATGGAGTTAACAGTACCTGCCCTTCTTACCGCAAAGGGAAAAGAAAATGAGATCATGGTTGTACTCACCATTTGAATCGGATGAACCAGGCTTTCTACTGATAAACTTCAGGGTGCATGTGGGAAGGGAGATCTTCATCAGGAGGAAAAAGACAGTGATAGCCAGAGTAACTAATATGGAACTGGCTTCTGCTTTCTTTCACATTAAAGTGCTATTCTGGGCAAGAGAGCAGGCATCCTTGTAATACAAGCATCTTGATGTGTTTACATGCTGAGCATGTACATATACTGCTTTACTCATGTATAGATTCCTGATTGCACACTAGTTCTGTATTAGCAAGAGAACACAGACCATCATCTGCCATGTTGGTGGTTAAGTGCAAATGTTTTGGAATTATTCAGACTTGCGTTTCATTTCTGGTTTGAGTACTTGCTAGCTGTGTGTCTAGGGGCAAGTTCATTTACCTGCTCTAATCTTTAGTTTTGTTTACAAAAATGAACCCCAAACTCGTACTGACTTCTACAGGGTAGAGATAATACACTAGATTGCTCCACACAGCTGGGGGTGGTGATGTATGCTTATAATTCCAGAAGGTAGAAGGCAGAGTCAAGAGGCTCACGAGTGTAAAGCCAATATGGGCTGTATACTGAAACCCTATCTACAAATTTAAAAAATGTTTCACATACTACTGCCTTATACGTAATTCAAAAAATGCTAGTTGTTAGTAGATTGTAGTAGCTCTTGGACTATTCTGATTTTCCAAATGTTCAGTATGAATTTTAGTGGTTGGGTTTAAAGAAAATCATTATCTTAAATGAATGTCATAATTGAACAAAGAGAGATTATGGTTAAAGAATTATGAGAGTCATTGTACCAATTATTATGCCTTGAGCACAGTGACTTGTCATGGCATTTATGTTTTCTAACCAAACGTTTACATATTCTGTTCCATGCAGCTCTTACAATATCCCTACAGTGTCAGCATACCTCATATTCCCATTTTAGTGATCTGGAGGCTAAGGGTAACAGAGGGCTATATAACAGTTACACAGCTCATGAAGTATTGGACCTTAAATGTGCCAGAGAGCATGGCATTCAGTTGCAATGAATCAAAACTAAGATAGAGTGATATAGCAAGGAGAGGAAGTAGGTAGAGAGAGAAGAAAAAAGAGGAGAGAGACAGAGGTAGAGAGATAAAGAAAGTGAGGTAGAGAGAGACAGAGAAAGAGAAAGAACAGAGAGAGAGAGAGAGAGAGAGAGAGAGAGAGAGAGAGAGAGAATAAAGCCCCAAATCTACAAATTAGAAACCCAGAAAGTTGCAGTTGTCCTCTGCTGAAAAATTCCCCTTTTCCTGGGAGGGCTTGGTTAATTTGCTTTACTCAATCTCCTGATGTACTGATCAAACACATTTAAAGCAGTACCTCCACAAAGCTCTCCAGCCCATGTTTAATCAAATGTCTAGATCAAGTTGATGCGCAAAATTAACTACCATGGTTGCTAAACCAAAGAAGGGTATTTTCCCCCCAAGATATTTGTCAAGTCCAAAGTGCCACCATTTTTCCTCTTTCCACCTCTTTGCTTCGTCATGCTACATCAGGCCTTATCAGGAGACTCTAGTACCCAAGCTTGCAAACAGGCAGTTCCAGCCTTGGGCATCCCAGGGATATTCCAGGAAGAGGAAAAAGAGGACAAATGTGCAAAGGCAAAATCTATCCAACTGTTTGCTACCTGAGACAGACCTGTTCAGGTAGCAAATCTTAGAAGTCCTACATAGCAATTTCTTTTTGATCTTTCTGATTATTCATTTCTTTTTGATCATTTCTACGATGCAAGGAAGTTTAGAAAGCTGATTTTTCTTCAAGGCTACTACAGAAAAGGAAAAAGGGTGAAGAGAGAATAATTTTGTAGGCAAATAGTGTTTTAATGTCACATCATTTATACAAAAGAATCTCACCAAATTGAGCACTATTTATATATGGAGGATGGACCTCATATGGATCCTCCTTTATAATAATTACAGCTCCAGGATCAGTATGAAATTGCCTTATGTTTGATGGGGACCAGTAAAATGCTAAAGAGATTGCTGGG
The DNA here is from genome assembly GCF_019054845.1 of Dipodomys spectabilis. Lineage (NCBI taxonomy): Eukaryota > Metazoa > Chordata > Mammalia > Rodentia > Heteromyidae > Dipodomys > Dipodomys spectabilis. The sequence goes on along the minus strand of NW_024870731.1, from coordinate 22,755,538 downwards.
TCTACCTTTTCTGTTTCATAGTCCACATAGACATGGTTCTCTTTCTTCATTGTTTGCTGACAGGTGTTGAAAAATAAATTACAAAAAAACCCAGAAAAGAAAAGAAGGGCAAAAACAAAGGGTGGACGCAGATATCAGTAAATGCTTATATAATTGAGAAGTTGCAAAATGAGTTTTCAAAATTTGTTTGCACTATTTAGTGTGTTGCAGCTACAGTACATAAAGCAGTCCACCTCTCTATCATTGTGGCTCACTGAAGCTCAAAGAGAGCTATCTGTAGCATTGGAATTCTGTAGTGTCTTGGAATTAAACAAATTACACATGGAAGCAAATGGTATCAGAGAGCATTGGGAAATCTATATGGATAATTGCTTGATTTTAAAAAAAAATTGACATTCAAAAGGTCTCCTTTATATTACAAGTAAATATTTCAAACCTACCTAGTGAAAAATAGAATAAGAACTGTGTTTCACATTACTGAAATGCAGCCAGAGTAGTGTCTATATTTAAGTTTTGCTCAGGGAGAACAAAGCAAAGTAAGAAAATAATTTTCTGTCAGTGCCTCTCTCTCAGACATGCATGTGCATGTACACACATTGCCCTCATACATCACCAGCACAGAGTCTGTCTCTCTGTTTTTCTCTATTCATTTTGTATTCCTTCCTCAATATCACTGTGAAACGACTTTGTTGTATAATTTCCTTGTAGCTCTTTTGGCATTTTTGCAATTCTAATTCTCCCCAGTTATTGCATTACAAAAGAATGGAGTGAAAGTGGATTTGCATGCAGGACATTTAAATTTTTTATGTCAGGGGTCATTCGTCTTTTTTTTTTCCAGTTATAATCTAGGGTCTGTGCTTTTATGTACCAGGAATAATTTACATGAAAGCTTTTAAAAGTAGGGTTTCAGATTTATTTTTCACATTCTCAGAGCCTGAAAGGCTAAATGAGAATGAATCTAAAATAAAGATCATTTCCATATATTTGAATGCCATCTTGATTGTATTCCTGCTGTCTATGGGGGACAGTGGAGACACCCACATTTCCTTGCTTTTGTTTTTCAGTGCTGCTGTCTATTCTCTGTGTCCAGGTAGAAACAAGTATCTTCCATGGAAAACTGGAAGAAGATAATGTCACCCAATATAACATTTGGGTTTCTCCGTCTCAGTTTGTCACCTGTATTTTCCTAAGATAAATATCCAATTTTAGTCCCCTCTATCTTAGATTAATATTGTTAGCAATGGGTGGTCTTGAAGGTGAAAGTACCAGATTTTTGACATCACCAACAAAACACTGAATGAAGATACACACACACAAAAGTAAAGTGGCAAAGCAAGGAGCTTAATAGAAAGAGAAAAAGTACACCGTTAAGGGAAACAGTGGACTTGAGCTAGGTGGCTCAAGAGGAAGCACATGGCTTAAGAAATTTCAGCTTTCTTGGATTGGGGAGTGTGGGAGTAGTTCATAGTAATGATTGATAGTAGGCTGCCCCTAGAGAAATGAGGGATCATGACTTGGTATATCTTTTGAAGGTATCTGCCCATGCACAAAGTTATCATTCCATGCTTATTAGCCTATGTATGAAATACAACTCATTTGCATGAAGCTTTAAGTAGGTGTTTGTTGGGCAAAGATCAGGCAAACATAGGTTTCCATTTCCTGAGTTTGGTTTCAACTGGCCTGGAGATTTTCTACCCCTAGGTGGAAGTCCTAACCATAAACTGACCACTAATTACTCACAAAGACTAGGTTCTAGAGAGGACTCTTTGGAGTTTCCCAGAGTTATGACTAAGAGAGGGAGTTGGTTTCCAGATTCTTTCTCTATAGATAACCTGCCTCATTTCCATCAAAGGCAATTTAGGTCCAGCATGTAATCTTACTACACATTTACTTTTCCTCTTTCTTCCCTCTTCAGGCTTCCAATATATCTGTCTTCTTTTTACACCTTGTGGTTCACTTTCACTTCCCACTTTACTGAGAAAACCTCTGACAGGAGGGAACCCCTCTGTTCCATGTGTTCTGTGTTAATGACTATACTGCTCACATCTCTCTGGTGTCCAGCCCTTGTCCCTTCTTGCTTACTAAAAGGTGCTGCTCCAACTGGATTCTTCTCTCTACTAGATAATTCCTGCAACTATATGGAGTGTCTAATATCTCTAAACTTAAGAGATAGAAAGAAGAATGAAATAGAAAGAAAAAAGGTAACTTGCTTAACTGTTCTTCCTACCACGCCATTCTTTGCTCCTCATTTGTAACAGCGGGCTTCAAAGGCATTATCTATCCAGGTTGTCTCTACTAGACCTCCATTCCCATTCATTGTCACAGTGCTTTTGACACAGATCACCAATGGTCCATTCATCACCAGGCTCATTGTTCTAATCCTAGTTCTGTTCTCATTGGACCTATGAGAAGACTATCTGACCTGCTGGTTTTAGCTTTGGGAATACCATACTTTTGGTTCTTGGTTTCCCTCCTACATTACTCTTCAGTCTCCTTTGCTGACCTACCAACATGATATAGGAATCCGTTCTTAGAACATCTCTAGAACATCTCTCTCTCCCTCCCTGCCTCCCTCCATTGCCCCTCCCTCCCTCTATCTAACTTTCTCTTTCCTCAATCCCCAGATGATAGACATGATCTCATCTACTCTCCTGGCTGATGTTTCCCAAACTCTGTTTCTAGCTCAGGTCACTTTTATCACTTCTAAATTTGGATTATATGTCCCATGCATATAAAATATAAATTCAACTATGTTGGTTCAAGCCAAAACATTTCCCACTTAGATTTTTCTCTTATCACCTTATTTGCAACTGTGTGTTAGCTTTCTTTACTATGACCACATACCTGAGAATTAACTTATAGAGGGATTTATTTGGCTCACGTTTTCAGAGGTTTGAATGTGTGATTAGTTGGCTCCACTGCTTTTGGCCCTGTGGTACAGCAGACATCATGGTATGATGTATCAAGGTATGTCCTGCCTTATGGCAGAACAAAGGTACTAATCTCATGGCCAGGAAGCAAAAGTGGAAAACAGAGAGTGAATCCTACAATCCCCTTTGAGGGCACACTTCCAGAAACTTAAGGCCTTCCTTATTAAGTTTTATCTCCTTAAGGGCTCCTCTAGCTCCCACTAGTACCATAGGATAAAGACTAAGCCACCTAAATCTTTGAGGAACATTTAAGATCCAGCTATAGCAAACTCAGCAGCTGGAGTGATCCTCTTAAAACTAAAATGATTCTTATTACTACTCTACTCCAATTTCTAAGGACTTCTTTTCTTAAAATAGAGGCCAGAATTCTAGGAGGGCTGTTGGTCTAACCACATAGGTTATCAGGTGTCTTTTTTTCTTGCTACGCTCCAGCTAGACTGGCCATTTATTGTTACTCAAAAGTGCTAAGCAACTTGGTATTTTGTCATTTGTCCTCCTCACACATGTTTTCCTGGATGTCATCAGTACTTGCTTACCTGTTTTGAGGGCTCTGTTCAAACCCTACATTTTTTTTTGTCGGTCATGGGGCTTGAACTCTGGGCTTGGGCGCTGTCCCTCAACTCTTCAGCTCAAGGTAAGCACTCTACCACTTGAGCTACAGCACTACTTCCAGTTTTCTAGTGCTTTATTGGAGATAAGAGTCTCACAGTCTTTCCTGCCCAGGCTGGCTTTGAACCTGGAGCCTCAGATCTTAGCCTCCTGAATAGCTAGGATTACAGGTGTGAGTCACCAGCGCCCGGTCTCAAACCCTACATTTTAAGCAAAGGCTTGCTTTCTCTTTTATATATCCTTGTTCTTCCAACACTCCTACTTTCTATCCTCCTTATTCATTTTGATAAGCACATAAGCTGATGTTGACTTGTTTTTTTTCTTATTCTTTTTTTTAAAACTTTCTTTTTAAATATAAATATGTTCCTAGGTATTTTTTTTTGTTCTGGTCTCTGCCCTCTGTCTAATTCATAGACTAATGCTTTTTTAAGTAGTAGGCACTGAATTGACTAAATGAAAGATTGGATGAGAAATAGAAAGTTAATTACTTCAACAAGTGTAGTCAGTATTTGGCCTGAAATCACATATTGGTGACCAAATGTTTATTTTGTTTTTTGAATTCTCATACTCATGATTTCAGTATTTTATCTTTTTGGCCAATGTATGCTGTTGGTTTCTCGCCCAAAAGATAAAGTAGTATGTGATTTCTTGCTAACCTTTTTAGGTTATGACCCTCACTCAGCACAAAGCATCAGCAGAATAGATTATTAGTTAAGAGTCAGAGTCACTGAGATTTCCAATATTAAATCTTGCATCTCTTCTTCTGTATTTGTAACGAGACCACAGGAAACAGATGGCATACACAAATTGGGTAATTTGACTAGAGCTTAATAAAGGTATCATTTTTAAACCACAAGTCAGAGTATAATATCCTGAGGCTAATAGCTGCCTCTTTTAATATTACCCAGAAGCCAGAAGGAGGGAAGTCTATTGGAACTCTGGAGAAAGCCATAAGTGGTTTTCCCTCCCTTCCTCTTTTGCTTTGTTCAACCTGGATGTAAGTAAAGCAAAGAAAGTTTCTTCTGAGCCTTCTCTGTCTACTTCTCTATTAGCCTAAGAGTCCAGAACTACTTGTGGCCCAGGTGATTTCTCAGTAAGTACCTTGTAATTGAGTGGATAAACATTCTTCTCAGCAAAAACTTCTTCCCAGTTACACAGTAATTTAAATCTAAAAAAGCTTACTTTTGCCACACTTATAATCCTACCTATTCAGGAGGCTGAGATCTGAGAATTTTGGTTCAAAGCCAGCTGGGACAGGAAAGTACGTGAGACTCTTATCTCTAGTTAACCAACAGAAAGGCTGGATGTGGATCTGTGACTCAAGTAGCCTTGAATGAAAAGCTCAGGGACAGTGCCGAGGCCCTGATTTCAAGCTCTAGGACCAGCACATGTGTGCATGTGTGTGCATGCACGTGCGCCCACATGCAAACACACACACACACACTCACAAAAGTGTTTTTTGTTTTGTTTTGTTTTTTTTTTTTTGGTCAGTTGTGTGGGGCCTAAACTCTGGCCTGGGCACTGTCCTTCAGCTCTTCAGCTCAAGAGTAGCCCGCTACCACTTGATCCACATCACTACTTTGGCTTTTTCTCGTTATGTGGTGCTGAGGAATTGAACCCAGGGCGGCATGCATGCAAGGCAAGCACTCTACCACTGAGCCAACTTACCAGTCCCCAAAGCTTATCTTTTTATCTTGAATATAGTTGCACATTTATCCTTCTAGCGTTTGGATGTTCTCCAGTGCACTAACAACTTTTAATAAGTATTAATAAATAATATGTTTGAATATATTATTAATAACAGGTGACTTTTTTCTATCTTTAACAGATTGCCTGTTGCAGTTTGGTCTATTGTATCTTTAACAAAGATTAAGCTGAAAAATGGGCAATATCCTTTCTTAAGACAGTTTCACAGTATAGCTCATTGCATACAGGTGACTTTCGGGGTGACTTGTTGGCATGGAGCTATGTGTAATGACCAGACCCGGGCTTTTAGAACTTGTAATAGTTGGTCAAACTCTAGTTAAAACACTAAACAGCTGGGTAACTGTAGACAAGTTATTCAGCTTTTCTGACCCATACTTTCCTCATCTGGAAATTCTGTGAGTTGGTATAGAATCACAGGTGATGACAGATCTGCTCTGTATCCATCACTTTCCTTCAAAACATGTCAAATAGTCCTTTTCTCCCTAGGGCCTTGCTTCATCAACACTCTTTCCAATTCTTCTTTCATTCATCTTGGACTCTTGTGTTCACGTTCTGGTTGTTGGGAATCTTGCTAGAAGGCTTTCCTCTCCATGCTTCCCTTTTATAAAGTTAAATTCACACGGTGAATTCAGCCTGGAGCATGATTGTGCCAATGACAAATTATAGGCCCACCAGGCTTTTCGGTTGGCATGGTGTTTGCCAGACAAATGTAGACAGCACTTTCATGCAGTGAAACACTTTGTTAGTACTTTGAGCCTTTAAGGGACAATTTGAGTCTGAAAAAAAAGGCAATGAAATCTTGTACAATACTCACCCCATTACACAAGGAAAACCAAATACATTTGCACGACAGGAAGGTATGGGTGTCCATTTGATGAAAGAAGCTCAAGGCACAATGTTCTGTCTATCCTGTAGATAGAGAAGGTAATTTCAAGTTTTATCTGTTGTTTATTTCTTTGCAGTTAATTGGGTCTGTATGGGGGTGAGGGATGTGTGGGTGTGCTCGTAGTGAGACTTGAACTTGGGGGCCTTACTTATTGTTTTTTGCTCACTGCTAGCACTTTACCATTTGAGCCACACTTCCAAGACCTGGTTTTTGCTGATTAATTGGAGAAGAGAATCTCTTGCATTTGTCTGCTTAGGCTGCTTTTGAACTGAGATCCTCAGATCTCAGCACTGTGATGGGCTAGGATTATCATCATGAGGCAGTGCATTCAATATGCCAGGTGCTTTCTTCTTTCTTTTTAGATGAGTTTAGAAATAAAAAGAATACAAAGTAGAAATGTTTAGGAGCAAAGGACTGTTATTTGACCAAAGAATAGAAAGCTTTACAGTCAGTTTGTGGTTTCTGTGTGTTTAATTTGGAAATATCAGATTTCTAATGAATGAATTGGTTGTCTAGAACCTGGTTCCCTAAAAAGATTCAAATGAATTTCATTCAGATCTCTATATTTAGCATATTTGCTAGCACTGAACAAAGTAAAGATTCAGTCCTTGCTTGGTGGGTCTAGCTGTGTGCTTCTTATTTACTAGTACCCTTTTTTTCTTAAATATAATCATCATGCTCTCTCATGTAAAATTTACAATAACCTGACTAGTTGAAGGCCTGCTTTACTTTTAAGTTACATGCATTGATTAATATTTTCCCTGAGAAATCCTGATCTAGTTGGTGACATAAGACAGCACATTTTTACAAAGTGTATCATTTATCTCTAGCCTTCACAGGTCAGTAGGGACCAGAAATTGCAAATTAGTGTTTATGTGGGTGCAGCACACTTCACAGAATTGTAATTGTAGTTTTAGTGGTGCTAATTAAGCCTATATTTAGAATGCAGGTTTTTCCATAAAATGCAGATTTGGGATTTTTCTTCTTATTTCTTCAGTACTGGGGTTTGAGCTCAAGGCCTTCTACTACCAGGTAGACATTCTTCCTACTGAACCACATCTTCCAGCTTTTTTTGTTTTATGGATTATTTTCCAGATAGGGTCTCTCTTTCTGCTAGGTCACACATTGAGCCATGACGTTCCTATTTTAGGCTCCCCATTTTCATTAGAATAACAGATGTGTGCCAGAGGGCCAGGTCAACAAGCAATCTCAGAAACTTTATTTCCACTGGGGCTGACCGGAAACCACAATACTTCCAATTGCAGCTTCCAAGTAGCTAAGAGTTGGGCTTCTTTGAAAACACTGAAAGATCTAGAAGTATTCCCGATGACAATAGGTTGAGCTGCACAGTGCTGCCCCCTTTTGGAAGGCACATAATCCTTAGATACCATGTCACCAGGCTCTTGCAGCCATTGTCCATTTCCCATGGAAATTAGATTGCATCATGCAAATAACTTTCTTGGATCCTAGAAAACACTTGAATTTGGGAGCCTTGGTGGAATCCACAAAGAGGAAACTGAAGGATTTTCAGAACATAGACTAGATGAACCTTGAGATATTGAGAGGATTTATATAGTAGAAGAAATGCTCAGAGAAGGTCACTCCCAGTAAAAGAATAACTTGATGCTGAATTCCACCAGGTTTTCTAAAAACATTATTTAAACTGCATAAGGAGGCAGATGGTTTGCTTCCTTTTTAAAAAGAAGAGCAGATTTAAGGTCAGGACTTGATTTTACTCCCTGCAACTGTGTGATATGAAATGTGTTCTTGAAAGGAAGGAGAAAGCGGAAAAGTAAGAGCTAGAAGTTGGGTATAACCAAGGTTGCAGTGACAGACGACTGTTAGGTTTTATGTGCTATGGATTAATGTGTTCAAGTTGAACATTGATGTCTGTGAATGGTCTAAATGCTCGGAACAACTGTGCCACTGCAGCAAAGACAAAGATTTGTTGAAGAATATTAAGCTGATAGAGAGAGAGAGAGAGAGAGGAAAGAAAAATACCATTGTATATTTTCCAAAAGGTTGTAAGGGCCCTTCCTCATAGGAGTTCAGCCAGTACTTTACAAAGGCAACTGAGCATGTACAAAGTTTAAGGAATAGGGAAGTTGATTAAGATCTTCAAGGGCAGGCATTTTGTTATCTGAGTTTCCTTTTGTCATCAAATACTGTTCGTGCCCTGAGTATTTTCCAAAGCAGTTTTTTCTCAGTTCTAGGATTTCTTCTGTGAACATTCCATTTAAGATGCTATCTCCAAAAAAAAAAAAAAGAGCCCTTTTAGGACAAAATAACGTATGTGAGTAGTAACATCTCTATATTTTAAGGCTTGTTTTGTCTAGCCTGTGAGTCTCAGATAGACAGAGGTCTGAGGAAGAGGTTGGGGATAAGTTGGCTGTGTTTTGATTCTGTTGGAGAATGTTAGAGAAGTTTTACTTTGCAGACGAGGCCAGATCCCTTATAGAATTTGATGGGTCCTTGGTTTTCAGAAGGTCCACTAGAAGAATTTATTTGTGTTAAATTAAAAACAGATCTCCTTCTAAAGGAAAGGCCCTTTTATTGATCCTGACCTTTTCCTTTTTCTGGTAAAGGCTTGTTGAGTTGCCTTTTAAACAACCAGAAATCACTGTGTTTCTTTTTCTTGTAATCTTTTATTTATCCTGTTCAGAGCCCATACATGCTTTAAAATAAATTTCCTGTGAAGACCATAAACAGCCCCACTCAGCAAAGAGTTCAGAGTGTAGAAGCCTTTTCTATATCATACATGATCTCAAGAGGGTTCTTCAATGCCTAATTGTCCCTGGCCCATGTTCTTTCTATGCCTTTGTCCTATCCTATTGTTTCCATCCCTATCTTAGGACTTCCCACAAAGGAGGTACTTCAGAGTACATTTCAGCTAGTGGTGTCCTGAGAAAACCTAAAGCACAGAGTTGGGATTCTATTAGCTGGAAGAATCAAGAAATTAATTTCCTTCAGGAGTAGAATGGCATGTCTGCCCAAACAGAATATCACTTAATGTAATAGATCTCCCAGATGAAATCAGGGAGCTGATCATTCCCTTACCTGGGGGATGCAACATTATTAAATTCTAGATTCCTGTATAAAGTGATATCCAAATGCAGGGATCTGCCCCTCACCCTGCCAGCCATTTCTCTCCTTCCCTACTGGTTTGGACATGAGCATTGCCACCACCTGCCAGAGACCTGCACATTTTCAGCCTGCTCCAAGTCAGGGAATAAAAGAATTAATGGGTCAGAACTTAATCCATAACTCCCTAACTCCACAGCTTTATTTTTTTAAATAGTTCATAAACTGCTTATTTTCCCTTTTCCCTTAGATTTCCTCTGTGGTAAAGGAAAGGCTTGCTTGCAGTTGGATGTGCTTCATAAAAATGCTTGAAAGGACAATTCTGTATTGTGTGAATGCCTGTAATTCACCTTCATACAATATTCAAGAACTGTCCCAGAGTTTGTGTCTGAATTTGTTCAGAGATAAAGGACCCTGGGGTCAATAACCCAAGTACTTCCAGATGGATTTAGTTTTGCTTTCTTGAAGACCTAAGAGGCCAATGCAGACCTTTGCTTTTAAAGCTGTCAGAAGCATTATGACTGGGAGCTTGACAGATGCCTAACCAGACATCCCAGATCTCTAGTTGAGTTTTCTAAAGTGATACAGTAACATTTGTATTTTTTCCCCTGAATAAATAGATTAAATATCTTTGTTTCAGGGTCAAACTCTGTTTTTGCCACCTTTTGCCCTCTTCTGGATGATAGAACTGGGAGATATTTCAGAGAGCTCAATTTTGAGAAATGATTTTTATACATTATATGTACCTTCCACAACAAGCAGGCGCTAATGGGATCTGGAGCAACACAGTTTGTGCTGTCAGGAGGTTAAAGCTCCAGATATGGAATCTGGAGAATTAAAGGCCAGTCATTAGCCACTGTCAAGAAGTTGGACTGGAAGTGCAACTTTTCACTCCTAACAGGTCTTTATTTTCCACCAGAGGGGTTGACATGTCCCTGTTGGCCCCAGTATCCTTAAGGTTTTCACTCTGTACCCAGAGCCGGGGCCCAGAAACCTCAGCTTTTTATGGAAAACGGAGGGCCAGAAACCTTGATCCTTGAGTTTGACATGAGAAAAATTCAGGCAAGATACAAATGTAGTAAAAGTGATAGGAAAGTTTATAGAAATACGGATAAGAAAGATATTACGTAGCATGATGCCATGGGAAAATGACACTTTAGTTTATTGTCAGCCATCTTCTGAGTTATAGACATGAGCATTAGGCAAAGGAAGAATCAGGGGCAGAGAAGAAAGCTATCCATAGTGTCTGGGTTATACGTGTGGCCTGGTTGGTCATATCTCAGTTCTGGTTCTCCTGGGTTCCAGCGAAGTTGTTATTACTGCTATCAATCGAGGGGAGCAATCTGGTTCCCATGCTCCAGGAGGCAGCCTGATTATTATAGATTATTATCCTCATTTGGGGGTGATTTGTCCTGCAAGGCTCTGCTGTTCTTTATGAGTAGTTTTCGTCCTGTGTCATAAAGATGTTATTGATTAGTCCTGCCTTTCCTGGAACCCAAGGTGACCGCACAGTGACTGTGGAGAGAAGGGATTAGAACAATGACAAACACAAGATGCAGGCAGAGATGCCAGGCGGAAACAGTTTAAGTACTTGTTACAAATGCACTTTCAAGAGACTGAAAGCGGGTTGTCTCTAGTGAGAAACTTTGAGTACTGACTTGAATTGCCTGGGAGAAATTCCCAGTCCTGGGACCAGTCTATGGTCTGGACTTGTGAATAGAGGAGTTTTAATTAATGGTATTTTCTCTTAGATTTCATCTTCTATTTTAGGTATGTTTGCTTTTTCCCATTGTTCATGGCTAGCTGCAATATACTTGTTAGCTGAATCCCTTTTTTCTAGGATTTCACATTTATTTTGGAAACAAAAGTTAGTAGAAGATCAAAACATGTTGTGTGCTTTGCGTCATTTCTTTATGAAGTGTATTTCTTTCTCTTCTGGAGAGATGTATTGATTGGTCTTCATGTATTCTTTACCTTACAAATAAAAAAAAAAAGCTCTCCCTCTCTCTGATTATAGCATGTGACGCGAGTAAAAAATAAGACTTGAGCAAAAAAAACAAGACTTACTTGAAATTTTATTTTATTGTAGAGATGCTGTACAGAGGGGTTACAGTTACATGAGTAAGGTAATAAGTACATTTCTTGTCCAGCATTATTACCCCCTCTGTTTTACTCCTACTGTCCCTTCCCTCCCCCACCTCCCCCACTCCCCATGGGAAGTTGTAAAGTACATTTCCAACATAGTATATTGTAAGTATCATTGTTTCAATGAGTCATCCTGTGTCCTCGTTTTAGCATTTTGTTATTGCCCTTCCCCTACTCAAATTAGATAAATACACATACAAGATGCAGGGTACCAAAATCAAGTACAGTAACAACAGAGAATATACCATAGGGGGGAAGAACATACAGAAGACCTCCCCCCAAAATCATATAGTACATTAAAAACAACGACAAAGAAAAATCTCTTGTGTCCGTATCTTGGGGTTCATTTCTCTTAGCATCATCTTATATGGTCATGTGTACACAGCTTTGGAGCTTTTCTGCTCATATGATCAGATTATCCTAGATATATACTAATTATTGCAAATAAGGGAAACCATGAGACCTATGTTTCTTTGGGTCTGGCTTACTTCACTTAATGTGATTTTTTCCAAGTCTTTCCATTTCCTAACAAATGAAGTGGTGTCATTCTTTCTGATGGAAGCCTAGAATTCATATATCTATATCGATATATCTATAGATTTATCTATCTATAGATATATCGATATAGATATAGATATATCACATTATCTTGATCCACTCATCTACTGAGAGGCATCTGGGTTGTTTCCATATCTTAACTATGGTGAATAATACTGCAATAAACATAGTTGTGCTGGTAGCTTTAGTATGGTGTTATTTGTAATCCTTTGCGTAAATGCCCAGAAGTGGGATTGCTGGGTCATAGGGGAGCTCTATGGGAAGTCTTTTGAGAAACCTCTATAATGCTTTCCAGAGTGGTTAAACAACTTTACACTCCCACCAACAGTGCAGAAGGGTTTCCTTTTGGCCACATCCCCTCCAGCATCTGTTATTACTAGATTTCTTGATTATAGCCATTCTAACTGGGGTGAGGTGGAATCTCAATGTTGTTTTGATTTGCATTTGTGTTATGGCTAGAGAAGTTGAGCATTTCTTCATGTGTCTATTGACCATTCTTTTTCCTCTAAAGAGAACTCTCTCTTTAAGTCTTTAGCCCACTTATTAATGGGTGGGTTGGTTGGTTGAGGATTTGTTGTTGGAGGATTTAATTTTTTGAGCTCCAGGTATATTTTAGATATGAGACCCTTGTCCGTTGTATGGCTAATGAGGATCTTCTCCCAATCTGTGGACTTTCTACTGATCATGCTAGCTATGTCCTTTGCCATGCAGAAGCTCTGCAGTTTCATGCAATCCCATTTGTTCAACCTTTCTTTGATTTGTTGTGTTTCTCTCTTTATTAAGAAAATTTTGGCTTGTGCTAAGGAGCCCTAGAGTTTCTCCTTTTCCATCCTGTAATGTGTTCAGGGTGTCTGCTTTTACTTTGAAGTTTTTGATCTAGTTGGAGTTGATTCTGGTGCTGGTGATATGCAAGGATCTAGCTTTAGTTTTCTATAGGTGTTTAACCAACTTAAGCAACATTTACCGAAGAGGCTGTCTTTCTTCCATTCTATTTTTTTTGGCTCCCTTATTGAAAATTAGGTGGCCATAGGTCTGTGGGTTCATTTCCAGTCCTTCAGTTCTGTTCCATTGGTCCTAGGGTCTGTTCATGTGCCAGTACCAAGCTATTTTGATTACTATAGCTTTATAGAGTTTGAAGTTTGGTATGGATATTCCTCCAGCACTGTTCTTTCTGCTAAGAATTGTTTTTTAAACACTCAGTAAAAAAATTAATGGCTCCAGTGGTAGAACAACTTTCTAGCAAGCACAAAACCCTGAATTTAAATCCCAGTACCACCAAAAAACAAACAAAAATCATTATGAATGTCTCTTTAGGCATGTATATAGAAAAATATTTATTGAAAAACTTTATAAACATTTTATATATGTGTAACATTCTAAATGTCAGTTTTATAGTCTAGATTTTAGCCTAATGCCATCTTTTTATATTGATAAGTATGTATGTATATCATCATCTTAAAAGGCATAGAGAATTGTATAATATAAACTTAATAATTTATTTAATATATACCTCACTAAGAGCAATAGAATGGGCATTCTCATACCTATGCCATTATGGATTATTTGATAAGTTGCTTCTTTGAAATATATCCTAAGAATGAAACTGTAACTTACAATGTAATGTTAATAATTTTAAGATAATAATTTCTGCTTATCTCATTTGTTTTACAGAGTCTGATTCCTTACAGTGTCATATTCAGGGAGTCTCAAAAGTATTTTAAATCTCTATTAAACTGAAGTATTTAAAGAAATGGTTTATTAGGAAATGAGTTGAGGGAGGGGAGAGAAAAGAGGGGACAATGAGTTGCAGAAGATGGAAAGACATTACATATATATGTCTATATCTCCATATGTATGATATATGTGTAGATTTATATATAATATGTGTGCGTATTTATTCATGCATTACTTCTACTCTGTGATTATTGTATGTGGCTTGAATAAAGTCAAGAAGAGAATATATGAGACGATGTGAAACTGACTTTTTCAGTGAAACTGACTAAATGCTGTTTGAAAAAGGGGGAAAAAGGAGGAGAGGAGTAGGAAAGTGGTGAGATTTGTTCAAAGTACACTGTACTGTGTATCTCTATGGGAAGATCAGAATCAAGCCGCCTCATATTAAAGTATATGTTAACTCAGAAAATTTTGAAAAAACATAATCTTTAAAAGCAAAACACGTTTTGTTAAATTTTTACTGAAATCTGATTAATGAGGTTGTATGTTTTCTCATTATTGCTATTTCTGTTTCTTTGGGGGAAAATGCATATTCATATCCGTTGCCTTGTTTTCTCTTAGGCATTTTGCCTTTTCCTTATTACTTGTAATGGTTTCTGTGCATTTTGGATATGTGTGATCCCTGTACAGCCTCTGGAGAGGAGTATGCCAGGAAAATATTGGAGATAAATACTATGTTAAAATGAAAGGAGAATTTACTACTGTCTCCTTCTAAGTAGCTATTTAACCTCTGTCACTCAGTTTCCTTCCTATAAAACTAGAAAAGAGTAGCCAGTCGTTACTTAAAGTTCTCCAGCTGTAATAAAGCCAACGGTTATTAAAACAAAGTATTTCACCTGTGGAACTTTCCCCGTGAACGCTTTGGAATCTTATATTGTTTTTTAATCTATCCACTTGGTTGGCGAGGGAAAAGTTTCTGCCCTAAGGTTATAGAGATAGCTGAACACATGACCCCCACTGCTGGACAGGGGAGATTGACAGAACTTTATTAGTTCACACATATACCCTAGGGGAAGATCCTACCTACCACACAAAGCAACATGAGAGTTTCACTTTGGGAACAAAGTGAACAATCAGAGGGAGGCTATAGAGGAAGACTTTTTTAAAAATAGGGGTGAAGTGTCCTCTGTTCTTGTCGGAGGATGTGGTTGGCTTACTAGGATAAAGCCAGGGATAGGAAATGAAATCCATTGGATAAGCATGAACTTTGTCTGCTTTCTAGAGTGAGGAATGGTGCTTGGAGAGAGGACTTTATCCACAAGGGTAGTTGTGGTTAAGGTTCTTTTCAAAGCCCTCCTGATTTTCCTCAGATTTCAAGAGAGCACACAGTCTTCTCAACTGCCCAGCGTTGAGTCTGCTGATGTGGTCCTCTTAGTCCTTTGCCAAGTTCCTGTCCACTGCTAAAACTCTCCCCTATGCTCGCCTCCACACCACAGGCCTTTGGAGTGACATAGTATGGCTCAAGTAATATGGTGCCCGATTTTGTCAAACATGGCATGTTTCCCCTCTCTGCCACCTAGTAGTTGTGTGGGGTTGGACAAAATGCTTCTCTGCTTCAATTCCTATGAAAAAGGTGTACATACCCTTTAAAAAACAGTACCTATAAGAAGTTTTAAGCATAACACCTGGCTCATGTCATACTTAGACCTTTATTATTTAATGTATCCAACTTCTTAGTCTTCATCTGCCTGTCCTGTAAATGCAAGTATTAACTAAGGTCTTTTGTAGCCCTCCTTCCTTCCCTCCCTCCTTGCTTCTCTTTTTAGTCTCTGAAAATGGGTTTATATTTTATATGACCTCAGCTATAGCTTTAGAGAATGACCTCCAGATTGTATTTCTTGCTTATATTGCTCTATGCACTCTAGTTTCATATTCCAATCATCTTCTAGAGATTTCTCCTCAATCCAGCACATTTTCCTAAGTGGCTTACTAGTGTTAGTGTTAGTGGTATCAGCAGTCCATGTTGGTGTCATGGTTGCTCTATTTTGATCTTCACTGTCTCTCAAAGGGCCAGTATCTGAGATGTAATCCCAGTTTTAGTGACACTGGGAAGTGATAGAACCTTTAAGAGTCAGAGCCTACTGAGATGTCTTCAGGTGATTGACGGCATGTCTTTGAAAGGATTACACACCCCTAGTTTTTTCCTCTTTCTTTTCTTCCTGGCCATGAAGTGAACATCTTCCCTCACCTCAAAATCCCACCACAATGTGCTGTTTTCCCACAGGTTCAAAAGCAAGGAGTCCAACGGATCGTGGACTGAGTATTTCAAACTGTAAGCCAAAACAACCCTTTTCCTTATGTAAGTTGATTATCTTAAATATCTCATTATACTTACTGAAAAATGCCTAACACAATACTCTTAAATCATCTTTAGTTTCTTACCCTTTTAGAGCCACAATAGCTCCGCACTTAAGGGTTACTGGTGTCATCTCCCACAGGATGGCTTCAATCTATTCTTTTGACTCCATTCCCTCAAATCACTGTATTTTAAAATATGCCTTGTTGATTAATTACTTCGAAAGGTTGTTTTTGTTTGATTATTTTGCTTTTATTTTGTCAGAATGGTTAGACATTTGGCATTAGACTCAGTTGACAATGTAGGGATACTCTCAAATCCCCAGAATTAGTAAAAAGGATTTTTAAGGTAAAGAAAACACAGAAAGAAGCTTCTTTAAGTTTCTCTATTAAGAGACACAGAAGGAAGCCTCTTCATGCTTCTCTTATATTACTAAAAGAAGAAACTTCTAGAAATGAAGCTTCTATAAATTCTATCTTCAGAGTAGCTTTCA
Organism: Dipodomys spectabilis; assembly: GCF_019054845.1. NCBI lineage: Eukaryota > Metazoa > Chordata > Mammalia > Rodentia > Heteromyidae > Dipodomys > Dipodomys spectabilis. The sequence continues at coordinate 22,739,099 of NW_024870731.1, read as the reverse complement.
CTCCCAGGAAGAGTGAACATACCATAAATTTCCTGGAGATAGGGAGAATATTTATGGCAATGAAGAAGGTGGAAAGACCTCTTGTACCTTTATGAGTAGACATTCTCACAAACTGTTACTATCTTCTATTTATAATGTAATAATTAGTATATGTCTAGGATAATCTTATCAGATGAGCAGAAAAGCTCAAAAGCTATGTACATATGACCATATAAGATGATGCTAAGTGAAATGAACCCTAAGATATGGACACAAGAGGTTTTTCTTTGTTGTTGTTGTTTTTAATGTACTATGTGATGGCTCCTTGGTACTCATGAAAGAAGCAAGCTGGTCAGCCTGGTATCCAACACCTTCAACTATGTAGTCATAAACCGTTTCCTTCTTCATCTCCCTATCTTTCTTATATTCCACCAGATTTTCTTTGTTTAATCCCTAGAATACGTATTGCCCTGAATTTCTTTCTCATTTTGGAATGTTTTTATTCTACTGACTCACCTTCATATTCCCAGTGTCTTGAAATCATGAATTTGTAATTCAGATCCTGGCTTTTCTGGTTATGAGGTATGTGACATTGAAAAATTAATCTTCCTGAATTTTGAGTTTCTCATTTGATAATGGAAAATATATTGTCATATTACAGGGTTGTATTAGCTAACCTAGTATAAGTTTCATGTTCATTGAATGATTTGGTGACTACTACAGCTAAAGGTAACACTTGCCTTCTCTACCTATTTTGTTATTCATAAAGGATTTACATTATGCTACTTTGTGCTATGTTATATCAAAATATGCCTTGCTGATTAATTACATTGAAAGATACTTTTGTTTGATTATTTTGCTTTTTGGACATAAGCATCAACTGGAATAGTTCTTTATTCATTCAGTGATTATTTATCAAGCATTTTGTATCTGATGGTATGACTTGGCTGGCAATGCAAGAATTATAGATTTCATTTCTATCTTCAGAAAACTTTCACACTATCCAATTTTCATTGCATGACAACTGTTGAGAGCCCAAGGAAACAACACCTGACTCAGCTCCTCATTTCAATGGTGTCCAGGGCAACAGTATCTCAACTGAGATCTGAAGAGGGGTGGGGCTTAGATGGACAGGAAGGAAAAGGCACTGCTGCAGGCCAAGTGAGCAAAGACATTTGGTGAACATGTGACATGTTCACAGAACAGAGGGAAGCAGAGCATGATCTTTCATGTATCCCAAGAACAAAAGGACCACTCCTAGTTTTCAAGGATATAAACCAAGAAAGGTAAGCCCAAACTGGCTCATGAAGGGGTTTCTGTTTGTGTTGTTACTAGTGCTGGTTCAGTTCCCCTATCTGGAAAAGTCAGCAAGTTTGTTTCTGTTTTTATGAATATGGGATATGCATGGTTTTGTGGTAGAATGTTACAGTCAAGAAAGCTCATTTTGACAAAATAATAAAATTTGAAAGTAACTGGACTACCTTACTTCTATTTCTTAGGGACTATGAAGAAAAACTGTTTCTCAGCTTTATATTTAATCCAAGTCACTAATCTTTTTTTTTCTCATTTCCATATCTTCGCATTGATGTCTTTTCTTGTTGATGTTAGCAAAATATATAAGCTGGTTTTATGGTGCTATTTCCAAAGAGGCATACAATATACTTTGATCAAGTTTACCCCTTCTATTACACTCTCTTAAGCCCTCATTCCCTTCCTCCATACTTTTTCAAGTAGTATTTAGTGGATTTGGTCATACAACACACACACACACACACACACACACACACACACACACACACACACACACACACACACACACACACACACACACACACACACACACACACACACTGAACTTCCATCATGCTTAACTTAAAGCACCTCTCCTTTTTACCTAGCCATGTCCTTCTTTCTTTTTTACCAGACAATTTACCTTTTATTCTCATGTCCTATTATTATTATTATTATCACTATTTTTAGGTGTAAATTTTTGCATATGAGCAGAAATATAATGTTTGGATTTTCTTAGCTTCACTTATCTTTCATAACATTACGCTCTCTAGTTCCAACCAGCTTTCCTACAAATGACATGGAATCATGGCTGAATAATACTCCTCGCATATGTATTCATTTTCCTTATCCATTCATTGGAACCTAGGCTGATTTCATAGATTGGGTATTATGAGTAAGGCTGCTATAAAGTTGGCTCTGTATAGCAGAAGAATAAAATGCCCCTATTTTCAGTTTTTGGAAGAACCTCCACACTGATTTCCATAGTGGTTATATTTCCAACAAGTGTATTTTAAGGTTCCCCTTCTCCTCCAGCATTTGTTGTTTTCTTGATATTGGCCATACTGGCTATGAAATCTCAGTGTTATTTTGATTTGCATTTCCTTAACAGCTAAGGATAATAAACATTGCTTCCTGTATTTATTGGCTGTTTGTATTTCTTCCTTTGAGAACAGTCTTTTCAGTTCATTTGCCCATTTATTTGTTTGTTTATTTGTTGGCAATATGGGAGTTTTGAAATCAGGACTAACACTTGCTAAGCTGTCACTATACTAATAAGCTATGCCTTTAGCTCCGTTGTGTTCTGGTTAATTTTAAGATATGGTCTTGGTTCCTGCCCACACATAGTCCTGACCCAAGGCACACATGATTTAAGCTTCCCTAATAAGTCAAAATGGCATTCTGATTTTGATAAAAATTGCCCCATAGATGGCTTTTGATGGCATGTACATTTTCACAATTGTTAGTATTTCCATCTTCTAGTGTCTTATTTACTGTCTCATCATTGTTTTATAGTTTTCATTGTAGAGACCTTTTATCTTCTTCGTATATTCCTTGCTATTAAATTATTTGAGACTACTGTGAATAGCATTGTTTTTCATGATTTCTTTTTCAGCTTGTTCATTTTTGGTATATAGAAAAGCTACTGATTGTTGCATTTTTCAGTCTAGTATCTAGGGTTCATCTGCTCAAGGAGGGGCTTTTTTTGGTGGAGTCTATATTATCTGCAAGTAGACAGTTTCACTTCTTTTCCTATTTATATCACATTTATTTATTTCTCTTTTCTTATTACTCTGGCTAGGAATCCACCACTATTTAAATTTGTTTTGGGAAACTGGACATTTTGTCCTATTCTAACAGTAGAAGAAGTTGTTTTAGTTTTTCACTATTTAGTATGATATTGAGTATAGGTTTGTTGATATACATCCATTTATTTGAGCTTCTACAGACCTGTTATAATAAAAAGATACTGAATTTTGTCAAAGGCCTTTTCTAAATCTATATAGATGATTATGTAACTTTTGTCTTTTATTCTGTTTATGTGTCATATTACATTTATTGACTTACATATACTGAACAATCTTTGTTTCAATAGAATGAAACCACCTTGGTAATTGTGTATGATCTCTTTAATATGTTATTGAATTTGGTTTTCAAGTATTTATTGAGAATTTTTATCTAAGTCCAAGAGGCAAATTGATTTATAATTTTGGTTGTGTTATAGGTCTAGTTTTGGTATCAGGATAATATTACCTTTATTGAATGAATTTAATAGCATGAATTTAGTAGCCTTTTTATGGTGTGGAATACTTGGAGGAATATTGGTGAAAGTTCCTCTTTAAAATTCTGATAGAATTTGGTGTTGAATTCTTTTAGCCCTGAACTTTTTTGTTAGGAAACTTTCTTTCAATCTCATTGCTTATTACAGAGCTATTGAAGTGATTTATATCTTTTTAGTTCAATTTTGGTAGGACATATGCTGTATAAATGTATCCATTTCTTAAAAATTTTCCAGCTTATTATAAAATAAGATTTTGAAGTATTCTTTAATGATCCTACAAATTTCATTGTTATTAGTTGTGATTTCCTCTTTTAATCTCTAAACGTATTGATTTGGTTCCTATGCAGTTTTCTTTGGGTTAGTTTGTCTAAGGTTTTGTCATTTTGCTTATCTTCACAAATAATAAACTTTTAGCTTTATTTATCCTTCTTATGTTTTATCTCTATTTCACTCATTTCTTTCCTTATTGTCATTATTTTTTTTCTGCTTTCTGTCTTTGGATGTGGCTTGTTCTTTTCCAAGAGGTTGAGATGCCTCATTATTAGGTTATTTATTTTGTATTTCTGATATGTGTTTTTGAGATCACTGATTTTCTTTATGTAAGCAGTCAGAGCTATAAACTTTCCTCTTAGCATTGCCTCTTCTGATGAGTTGTATATCCATTTTCATTTGATTCTAGAAAGTTTTTGTATGTTTTCTCTTATTCCTTTAGTGACTCACTATTCATTCAACAGTGTATTATTTGATATCCTTTTGTTTTAATGTATTTTGTAGTTTCTTTTATTGTTGATTTCTAGCCCTATTCCATTGTCGTCTGATACAATACAGAAGGTTAGTTTGATTTTCTTGTATTAGTTAAGATTTGTTTTGCTTCCTAAAATATCTATTTTGGAGAGAAAGTTATATGGATTTCTGAGAAGAATGTCTATTGTGCAGCTATTGGATGAAATGTTCTAAAGATGTCCATTTGGCCTTTAGTGTTGTTTTTTTGTGAAGTTTCTCTATTGATTATTCTGGGTCTGGATGACCTATATGTTGGCAAGAGTAGGTTATAGAAGTTATATATTATTCTTGTGTTAGGGTATATCCATGCTTTTATGTCTAGAAGTTTCTTTTTTAAATGAAATAGAGTGTGCTACCATTTGGTGTAGATGTGTTTAGAATTGTTTTCTCCTATTAGTGAGCAATGCAAAATGAACTTGTTTGTCTCTTCTGACTAATTTTTGAGTCTCTTTTGTCAGATATAGTATATATAGTATAACTACTCCTGTTTGCATTTGGAGTCTAATTGACTAGAAAATCTGTATTCATCCTATAACTCTTACCTCTACATTTGTCTTTGGCAGTGGTATTTGTTTCCTGTTCACAAACTTGTCTGCTCTTATTATTTTTTAGTTCCAACCCCTAGCCTATGTGTTTTGATTGGAGAACTGATCACTAACATTCAGTTTATTCTTTAAAAGTATGTAGCAGTTTCTGTTATGTTTTTGTGCTGTTTTCTTTTCTCCTGATGTTTCTTTGCCTATTTGCTCATTTAGTGGGTTTATTCTTCTCTGTATTTTCCTGTTGTGTTCCTCTTCTCTATGTAGAGTCTCTTATGAATTCCTAGTTTTTATTTAGAATGAACATTTTTCTATTTTTCTTTCAATTACAAAGGATAACTTTTTTGCATACAGTAAAATAAATTAATACTTTTTCTCCAGGGCTTAGAGTATATCATTCTGTGCCTTCCTTGCTTTTAGAATTCTATTGAACATTCTGCTGTTATTTTGATGAGTTTGTCTTTATACATTACTTATCCTTTTTTCTTTTCTTATTATCTTTCTTTGTTCTGTGCACTTAGTGTTTTTATTATAATATGCTTTGGGGACACTTCTTGGATCATATCTTTTTGGTGTTCTAAAAGCCCCTTGTCCCTACATAATTAATGTTTTTTCTCAAGTGGGGAAACTTTAAGCAATTGTTTTATTGAATAAGTTATGCATGCCTTTAGATTGTATCTCTTCTTTTTTTCATACATAGCAAATATAAATTCCTTTTTTTTTTTTTGGTCAGTTGTGGGGCTTGAACTCTGGGCCTGGGCACTCTCTGAGCTCTTCAGCTCAAGGCAAGAAGTCTACCACTTGAGCCACAGTGCCACTTCCGTTTTTCTGGAGGTTAATTTGAGATACTAGTCTTTCCTGCCTGGGCTGGCTTTGAACTGTGATCCTCTGATCTCAGCCTCCTGAGTAGCTAGGATTACAGGCACAAGCCACCTGTGCCAGGCTATAAATTTCATTTTTAGTGGTGTCTCAGAGGCCTTAGATTTTCCTTTTGTACTTTCTTAGATTTTTTTTTTAATGTCTTTATCTGAGTGTTCCAATTCTTCTTTGTCTTTAGTCTTTAGTCTTCATTTTGTTCCACTTGAGTTATTGAGCTTTTCATTTTCAGAATTTCAATTCTATTATTTTTCAGGATATCCTGTATCTTTATCAAATTTTTTCTTTCATGTTCTTTATTATCCCCTTATTTCATTCAATTGTTCATTTTCATGTTCTCTGGGTTTATTCAGCTGTTTATTTGCATTTTAAAACATTCATTCAGTTATTTAAACATATAACTTTAATTTACTAATTTTTTTATCATTAACCTTTCGAATACATTGGAATTTCCTCTATATTATTACTGTTTAAGTCCTTTGTTATAGAATTAAGTTTTGGAGAAGACATTGTCTTTTTTCATATTACTTGTGTTTCTACTTTGGTATATTTAAGACTATGTTTTTGGATGGAAGCTTTAATCTCAAGTATCGTTTCAGTTGACATATTCACATTGTTTAGGGAATATGAGGCAGGCCCCAGGTATGGTTTATTTTCTTGTCACTGGTTTGGGAGTACAGCTCAATAACCAAACATTCACTTAAGGTACTCAAGACACTGAATCTATTTCCTATCCACTCAGGGAGAAGATTACTTTCAAAGGTAAAGTAAATAGATACACCTACTATGCAAATACGTTAATCCATACTTAAGAAAAATTGCTAACATTGTTCTAGTTCTTTAGATGAATAAGAGGGTCTTATGAACTAGGTAGAGATTAGTTAACAAGAGTAGTAATGGAAAAAAGATAAGATGGACAATACAAATGAATTCTACAAGATTTAAAATGTAATAATGGTGGAAGGGAAAGCAGCTAAAGTAAATACAAAGGAGCAATGAGAGAGAAGTCAATTGAGAGAAAAGATCCAGATAAAGATATAGTGTGAAAGAAAGGAGAACTAGTAAAAAGTTATCTGGAAAACTACTAAAAATGTGTCAAAAATAATGATAATAAAGAAGTTGAGGGGGGAGTAGAGTGATTAAAGAAGAAAAAGAGAGATAGCCAATTTAATTGTGTACAAAAAGAAAACAGAAAATGGTAGAGGGCAACAGAAGGAGGATCAAAAAGAAATATTTTAAAAATGAATATTAAATTCAGTTGTTGTTTACATATAATGGCTGCAAAAGATTGGAAGAAAGGGCTGGGAAGGTGGCTCAGTGGTAGAGCGCTTGCCTTGCATGCCTGAGGCCCTGGGTTTGATTCCTCAGCACCACATAAGCAAAAAGAAAACAGCCGGAGGTGGCACTGTGGCTCAAGTGGTAGAGCGCTAGCCTTGAGCTGAAGAGCTGAGGGACAGCGCCCAGGCCCAGAGTTCAGGCCCCATGACCGGACCCAAAAAAAAAAAGATTGGAAGAAAGAAAAAGAACTAAAAAGACCTCAATCATGAGAAAAAAAAACCCTTAAAATGAACAGCCAGTATTTTCTTTATTTGGAGGAATGAAGAAATTTATTCTTTCTTTTGTTTTGTTTGATTTTTAAGTCTGAACTCTGTAAGCCAGTAATGGATGTCTGGTTTGGAGATTTAGCTCAGTGGAAGAATGTCTAGCTCCCAGTGACCAGGCTCTAAACCTTCTTCTTGACTTCAGCTTTATTCCCTATTCAACCTTTGGCTTCTACAGTCTCATAGGCCCCTGCCAATGAACAGGCTGATATTCTCTGGACCTGTGTGGTTTCCCATTAGGTAACTGCAGTAACTGCAGTGCTGGGTTCTGGGTTTGCTAACGTTCTGTCATGCCACTTAGGTCCATGTTGAGGTTTCTAAAATGTACCCGTGGCTAGTGGGAGGATTTCTAAAATGTACCTGTAGCTTGTGGCAGGACTTGCTGGTCATCAAGACATTTATCTTTTGAGTGTGTGTGAGGGCTACAGGGAGCAGATCCTATGATACAGTTGTTGCAGTTTCATGAGTTAGATGGTCCCATTGGCATGGTTGTCCAGTCTGGCCACAGCTGCACTTTCCAGGCTCTCAGTCATCAGGCTACATTCTGGGAGCTCTCAAACATCATGCCACTTTAGTGTCTGTGGGTACCTGGTGTTCTGCTCCACGTGTGCCAACCAACTCATGGTGAGATGCAGATACTGGGTCACCAGCCCTGATATCTTCTTCTGGAAGAAGTATGATGTGAAAACAAATGTACTATTTGGTATATTTGTGAACAGAGTTGCTGAAGGAGGTAATAGAGTTACCATCTTGTCCCAATTCTTGGTGTCTCTTTCTTATGCTCTAAAAAGAAACTCAAAGCAACCACAACAACAAAAAATAAGTTTTCTTTCTTTTTTCACCAGCAATCATTCTTTTGTTTCCCCTTTTTATTTCTTTACCTTTTCTCAGTACTTTGCATTACCCTCTTTGACTCTCTTTTTCCATTTTCGTATATGTCCACAGTAACTAATTGGCAGAAACTCAGTTTTTCGCAGGTGAAGATAGCCAATACTGATAGCCTTAACACATTCAAGGAAGGAATGACCCAATGTTGAGAGGACCAAGGGCCATTTATTCAACTCCAACACTCACAAGGTGTAAGAGATGCATCCTTTTATTTTTTAAAGAAATATATTTACTGAGAGTTCTGTTTCCCATTCTACTCTCTTCCATTATTTCTCCCAAACCTTGAACCAAAAACTTCTTGAAAGCATTGTGAATAATTTATATCCTTTTATTACTCATTGCTTAACTCCCTTTGGGGGCAATGAATGGAAACATTTGTCTTCTGCTGCTTCTCTCCTGTGGAAGGAGCCCCTGATATCAGCTTTGGGCAATAGTGAAGATTTATTTCCACAAGAGCTGCCATTGTGACATAGCTAATTGACCCTTTGTTTTGATTAACCAAAATATTTTGATTAAAAAAATCATGAGTAATACTAATGACACCAGAGTAGAAATTCAACTTGCCCAACTTCAGCTATAATCCTACTTGTTGCCATCTTTCTTGGTAATGCTTAATTGTGTCTAACCACTCCAAGTATGTGACTATGACCACTCCTGAGCATGAGGAAGTACACATGTTCAAATTCTCTTTTGGTTTGGTCTTTGTAAATGTCTTTCCTGAGCTGCATAGAACCAGAATCACATTTAATACCAGTCTTGGGCCAACAAGATAACATGGGACATTGAACTAGTCCTATAGTAAATACTATTAGAATGTCAGTTTCTCTTTACCAACTCTAGCACTATCCCATCTGAGTCCAAATGAACTTCCCTCTTAATGTGTCCATGTTGTAGGATATCTAAATCATGTGCCCAGCCATAACTACTCAGAACAGTGTCAATCTAACTCTACTTTGTCAAACCAGAAATCTGATCATATCATGTGTAAGTGCCCAATAAACATGTATGGCATGATTGGGCATAAAAACCAGCATAAACAGAAACAGAAAGCAGACTTTACTCATCACTGAGGGATTTATGTAGATGTCAGGAATTCCAGACAAATCTTCTTTGGAACTTCTAAAATAAATATATTCATGTACAAGAAGGCTACATGTGGCCTATGGTGACCAGTTATATGCATTTCTTTCTGTGTTGGGCCAGATAGATGTTCATTAACATCTGTTTAAAATATGAGAGGCACCATAAATGGAGTGTTTGGGGTGGATGGCCTGTGGAAGAAAATGCTCTGTGAAACAACTAAAAGATTCCAGCATTATTGGATTCCCAACTCTAGAAGGTCAATTTTCCCATTGCTTTTCTTTGGGATCACAATGAAGTTTAAAACACTTTTTATCAAGTTGTGTGCTGATAAAATTAGTCCCCTTATGTGTCCCTATCTACCTAGGGAAATTGAAATGTCTCATTTTAGAAGAGGGATATATAATTCCTTTTTCCTAAACATTATTTTCTGATTGCAAAGGAGAAAAGAAAACTGAATGGAAGGAAAATATGGAGTTGGTTTGTAACCTGCTAGGAAAGCCAAGGGAAGGGAACTTTACTAGGCATTGAAATAGTAGCTTTCCTGGTTTCGGGTCAGAACATCTGTCTGTGTCTCTGGGCAGATTTAGTTTAAGGCCAAAACAAATAGCTCCCCTTTCTTGGGTTCTGACCCCCAGGGTACAAAAGGGGAGCTAAGCTAGTCCAACTGCCACTGCTGCGGAAGTCATCGCTCTCTCCAACCTTCTGGGAGCCCCAAATAATTAGCTGTGCAAAGAGCAAGTTGGAATCAGAATTTCCCTCCAGGGTTTTCTGTGTCCAGCCAAACAAAGCAAGCTGAGCCGGGAGACAAATAAACCCTGTAAAAGAGAAGGAGTGCCAAATCTCCTTTTTCCTTCTTTGCTTCAGCCCTGGTCCTCTGGACCGGTGTCTTCAACATTCCTTCACTCACAATCCCTTAGGTTCCCCATCATCTGTGTGCTGCCAGAGGGAGTTTGTTCTTAATTAGAGAAGCTAGTGAGCCACTCTCTGCTGGAAGGTGGGTGCTATGTTTTGGAACTTAGCAAGCTTGGCATGTGGAGGGAGGTGTTTCTTTCTCTCCGAATTTCCAGTGTTTTCAAAAAACAACCAGAAATTTGGACTTCTGTACGATACCACACAATATGTTTGCTACATTTTGTATTTCGTGTTGTTTATAAACAAAGTCCAGTTTTTGTACCTCTGAATTAGATTAAGAAGGTACAGCTTGGATGTAATGCTTGCACCTGTATCTCCAGGACTTAGCACAGAGCTTGGTTGGTAATAGTAGATCTCTTGACTGACCCCCAGAGAAGACTCATCCCACCTTCCTTAATATATTCCCTCATGCTTCATTCGCTTACTAATAACAACAACCATAATGGACAACAATATCAGTAACAATAGTATTGTTATCTGGCAAAACCACTTTCTCTGCTTGCTCCAGACAGAAGAGTGGCAAGGCAGTATCAGAAAAAGAACATTATTACTATAAGTTACCAATTAAAAGATAAAAGAGGTTCTTATCCACAAGAAACTGATTTGGCCAGGAATCTGATTTATAAGCTGTTTCAGTAGAAGATCAGTGACCACAGTTCAGTGAGGATATTCTCACTCGTGAAGCTTTGGGGCCAAATGACACACACCTGATCCTAGCCATGTATCATAAGATGCTTGTTACTTCTGCAGATCCCAAGAACAAAGATCATTGTTCTCTTGGATTATTCTTCTAATGGATGGGTTTGCCAACCTGCAGTTCCAGCCATAACTTCATGATGGATAGAGTAGGGCTTGTTAGTGCCCAGAGACCCTCTTGCTCATTAAACTCTTGGAATTATTATTATTACTGTGAAAGACAATGACTAGCTGAGCTTAAATGAGGAGTTGGGTTCAGGTTTCAATGCTCAGATTCAGTATTAACTACTTTTTACAAGCATATATATATATAAACTTCTTTACATATGTATGTATATATACATATATATTGGCCCTCACTGTGATCTTAGAAGCCATTTTGACATTATTTCAAACTCAGAGCCTTAGAAGTTACTCTAGGACAGTTGCCCAGGTGATGAGTAGATTCTGGTTTAGGCTGCATGGTCTCTAAAGCTTGTGTTTGCAATCCCAGTGCTGTAATGCTTCACACTGCACTCTGTCTCCTCTGGCAAATGGAATCAGTATGAACTCTAATAAGGTTAGCCCTTCCAGAGAGGAGACATCAAGCCTGGAGTATTTGTGTGTGCCCCCAAAGTTGAGTCTCCCAGTTAGACATCTGAAAGGATGAATATGGCAGGTAGCATTCCTTTACTAATCCATAGCATTTGAACCCATTCATGGCTTTTCATTACCTTCTCTTCATGGAGAATTGCTCTATAGAATACTTTGAAAAATTATAATTGTCTTGGTAGACTATTATTTGACATCCTTAAGTGCTATGAAGCAGCCAATATTTGGGCACTTTGCTATGACTAAGGGACACTATGAACTGAGGTTCACAGAGTTATTGTTTGGCTTCCTTAACTAAAGGCAAAGTAGTGACTCACTGTCAGCTTAGTATACAATTAAACCCATGGCTCCTCAAAGCAGAACACTATGTTATAGCCTGCTGGTCATGAACACATTTTTTTTTCTTGTGGTGCAAATACTTTATTACAGGTATTGAAGTGTTAAAGCGTTAGTCTGTGAGAGACATAAAAGCCTAACTAATTTTACAAAGTGGGGTAGTTCTCTACAATAGCTGCCATTTGATGGACTTACATATGGTAATGCTTTCAGCTACGGGGGGGGGGATCCTTTTAATCAGAAATGGACAATGGGAATAAAGAATATAGACCTTCAGAAAAACTGAATCACATGCTTTTGCCCTGCTTCCTATGGGGGCTACTTCTCAATGTCCCTTTTGATTTTTCCAGGCTATCATCCTGGTTTGAAACCCATTTTCTCTTTACTAAATTGTTCTCTGATAAAGAAAGGTTTTACAAGTTGGACCATTGGTTTTTCAAAGTAAAGAGTAACTTTCTAAAGAAATTCTTAGTAATCCACACCAAAGCTCCATTGATAAAATATCATTTAAGGATTTTGCACTCATCTGATACTTCCGAAGACCTTGTGCAATGTCCATGCTTTCACCCAACTTTTAGAGAAGAGAAACGAGGCACAGAGAAGCTTCTGACTTGCCTGAAGTCACACAGTTGGTCATTACCACTGGGTAATAGATCAAGTCCACTTGTAAATCAGAATATACTAGGAACCTTTTAAACAGTATATAGCGTCCTAACTTGCTATCTCAAGTGAAAAGGTTGAGATATGTATACATTTTTACTTATTTTCAGACTTCTAAGACATTGTCATGTATTTTGTCTCATTTTTCAAAACAAATCAAAGTACAGATTCAGTGTGGAAATTTCAGTGATTGGCTTTTTTCTCCATTTTGCCAGTCTCTACTTCTTGCTTTGGGGACTACAGGAAGGACTCTTCAAAGGAGGTCCCATTTCATTATGTCCTAATGAATGGAGAAGAAGTGGGGAGAGAAAAAGCATTCCAGGCAGAGTGACCCTAGGGAAATCTGAGCATCAATCTGACTAGAAGTGCCCAGAAAATATTACAAGGTCAATAGGCCTAGACAGCTGGTGACAGATGTACCATGCATACAATCAGTTGAGTCTGAGTAGAAAATGTCCCACTGGCAGTGCAGCAGAACTGACTTCAGCTGTGGAGCTGAGACACCTACCACCTTGGTCAGTTTCCTAGATAGTCCTCTTCAGAGCATCCTTTGTTGCATCCTTCTTTCTGATCACTTGCTGGGAGATGATCAGGCAGAGTGCTGCCAGCTCACACCAGTTCCGATCTACAAACCACTTCAACTCAATTTGCGAAATGAGAACAGATCAGAAATAAGTGGACACAAAGTAGGTGCTATAGAGGAGGACAGACTTGGAGTGAAAAAGAGGAACTCTTGAGCTATTTGATGACAATGTGTAGAGATCAGAAGGTTGGTTTTTGTTATTGTTTATGTTTCCCCCTAGCATGCTCTTGAACAAGCCAGTAGATCCTTGACCATAGGCTATTTTGTTTATTTTCATGTTGAAAAGCGGATATCTTTGATAGCTGAGATCCATCAAGTCATACTTTCCCACCAATTCCAGGCTACCAAAATAGGTATTGCTGGACGTCCTTCTGGAATAGTATTGATTAGATTCTTCAGTCTTTACCAAAAGAGGGAGCACCGTGCATGCTTCTGTGACGGTAAACATGATGGAGCCATTTGCCTAAAACAAGCAATCCTCCCAGCCCACAATGAATCACTTTGAATATTATTCCTAGCAGTTACTTGCTAAATATACTTGCTGAACTTAACCCCAAACGGCCATTTTAAGCACTGTTTCTTTTCCGTTTCTAGTAGTTCAAATTTAAATTGCCTTCAGCTCTATTTACAAAGGCTTGTTTTCATTTCTTCAGATGTGATTTTGCTGGATCAGGACTGATGTAAAATAGCAGCTCTGCAGTAGAGAAGTTTGAGGAATTTTAGTGAAGGAAGATACTGGACATTCTGGAGATGGACAGTGATAGGGATTGTATAAAATGTGAATGTCCTTGATTTCACTGGATAATGCATTGAAAATGGTGGATTTTATGCTATGTATACCTTACCACCCTTTTAAAACAATCAGGCCATTATGAAACAGGGAGGCAGCAATACCAATACAATGATAATAATTACTGTTTTCAACACTTGTCTTTTGTGGAAGGCCTTATGCTAAGTGCTTTTATAATTATCTAATAGAGAGCCCTTCTCCCAAATATGTTATCTCCTTTCTGTAGGGAAGATCTGGGTAATTGGAGGAATTAGAAAATGGTCAAGGGTCACATGGGAAGCAAGAGTCAGAATCCAGATTAAAGACCTCAGAGTGTCCTTTCAGAGCTATTTTGGATTAAGAAATTAGGCCAAATCATCTCATAATATATTCCTTTCAGTTAGAGACTCACCCTACCCAGCAATAAAATAACAGAAGTAAACAACTTAAATCAATCAAAATGACCAAAAATTTACTGTATGGAATGAGAGCAACTTTGGTATGTCCTCTAATATCTATCTCTCATGGATATGCATATATATGTATATATATATATATATATGCATAGGGGTTTATATAGTCTTAATATATAAAGTCAGTATGGGAATATATGATTGACTAATTTCACTCCTGGAATCTTTTTAAAATTTTTTTATTGTAAATGTGATTACAGAGGTGTTGCAGTTGAGTACTTTTCCTTGGAACAGTGTCACTTCCTTCATTGTCTACCAATTTTCTCCCTCCTGGCCTCCCTCCTCCCCAGATTGTATAGTTCATTTTCAACATAGTGTCTAGTGAACATCACTACTGACTTGGTTACCCTTTGTCTCACCATTTTTCTGCTTTCTCTTTCCTTCCCCAAATCAGATAAACTTATAGACAAGACAAAGGGTACAGAAATACAAAAATGATGGTAGAAGGGGGAAAACAGAAAGAAAAAAATCTCAAAAGTAAAAATAAAAATCCTCTTGTTTCCATTTCTTGTATTTCATTTTGATAAGCATCAATTTATATGATTATATGGAAATAGCTATTGAGCCCTTGTGATCCTCTCCTAAGAATATTCTCCTTTGTTCTCAATGTGTGAATGTTTAGACTGCTGTTTAATCATGTCCAAGAGTAATTATTTGTCTTTTACTATCCATTGTGTTTACTAGTAGATTTATAGGCACATTCTAATTATCACAAATGAGGGAAACCATGCAGCCTATGTTTCTTTGGGTCTGGCTTACTTTGCTTAATATATTTCCAGTCTTTCCATTTCCTAACAAATGGGGCAATGTCATTCTCTCTGATGGAAGCATAGAATTCCATTGTGTATATATACCATATTTTATTGATCCCTTTATCAACTGAGGGACATCTGGGTTAATTCCATATCTTATCTATGGTAAACAGTTCCAAAGTAAACATGGTTGTGTTGGTGGCTTTAGTGTGAACTGGAATCTTAATTCTAGAAGAGACATTAGAAGTTCATAATGGACAGTAATTTTGTCCCATAGGGACATTTGCTAATGTCAGCTAATGACAGCTAATTTGGCTGTCATAACTGAGGGTGGGTGGATGTTATATTTCTATCTAGTGAGTAGTTTTCAGGGACACTGAAAACATTCTACAATGCATAGGGAAGTCTATAAAGACTCATCTTGCTTCAAATGTCAACCATGCTGTGGGTGGGGAATCCTGCTCTGAAGGCTTTATTCCTTCATTTCAAGTGCTTATTATCTGCTGCCACTCTGAGCGAAAGATAAGCAAGATTGTTTGATGAAGATCGCAGAGTTTCATGTCTTACCTTGTTACATGCATGTTGGTGGCCTCTTACAGCCCATTACTTATTCAATTGCCATCTTTGTGGTCATGCTAGAACAGGTCTTGGCAAGGATAACAGGACTCTGAGCACTCTGTGCTTGAAGTTGATGGAAAGGGAAGGGATCTAAATGATGTAAGTGAGACAGCTTGTTCTGGCTGCTAAAGTTCCCAGGGTTGGCCTCCCTGAGTATTTGCTGAGACAGGACCACTTTCTGGGTTTCCTGCAGATGCTTTACTCCATTGATAGGCCAGTTACATTTGACTGAACTACAACAATATCTCAGTAACCCTTTATTCAGGGCCCTATCAACCATACTGTAGACATTGCTGAATGAATTATTATGTTCCTACATCTCTGTTTTTGAAGTAAGGTTAGGACTGTATCCAGATTTGAGCACTAGCCATCTTTAATACCCTCCGCTTTTTAATAGGTATTCCATGTTCTCCCTCTTATTTGCATCTCCCTGTTTGTCTCCTTGCTTCCCTTTGATTATGGTCTGACTCAGTATACAGAGGACCACTACTGTGTATAGCAGAAGCTATGTAATTCTCAAGATGGTAGAGTTGATGGATTTTAATCAGGTGAGTGCAGTTTTAATGCAAATGCTCCTTTAGCTGAGGCTCATAAACCGAGCTGCTCAATATTATAGTCCCAAATATTAGTTCAATGTTCATGGCTTGTATAAATGGCTTTCCTTTGGGGTTAAGTTAGGGGAAAAATCAATAAAAAGCAGCTGGAAATGCATAAAGGAACAGTGTACTTACACTCAGTCATGATGTAACCTCGCTCCCAGCTGTTTTTTTTCATTTTTTTTGCCAGCTCACTTTTTTCCCCTTTTGTCACATTTAAGGCTTCCTGGAGATATGAAAAGCCACCCTGACACCTCCATCTATTAAATAGGAAGTGCATATGAACAAATAGAAGAATTGCACCATATAATACAGCTGAAATACAATGTTATCATCATCCTGCTCAGAGCATTTCTCAGGATAGTTTATGTCCCAGCAGTTAATCGCTTGCTATTGTTGGTGTACCAACACAATGCTCTTAGTGCCACAGAATTCTCAGGCTTTCTGTCTAGATTGTCTTCATGTAGGCTAGCCAGAATTTAGATATTTGTAAACGGGATTTGAACAATGCCCTTTCCTTACAATACAAAATTCAGATAAGTGTAACCAATCATGGCCCAACTCTTGTTTATTAATTAAAGCTTTATAATATGGCACAATTTTTGGAAGCTGTGGTTTATGCAAAGAGGGATACTAATTATATTCTGCATTTTCTGTAATAATGGGGCAGCATTTTGGACAATGCGGTTTATTGAGACAATGCATCCGGCTCATAATGTAGTTTATTAACAGGGATACTCTGAACGTTTAATGGGAGGCTGATACAGCTGTGAGAGGATGGCATAAATAATATTTCCAGCCAGGCTGGAGCAGTATGCAATATGTTGCATGCTGTTAACCTCAAGAGGTCTCCGAATAGCTTTTATGTGCTCCTGCTGTATCTTTGTCAACCTTTTTTTTTTTTTTAATACAAAACAGTCAAGAGACCTGAGAAGATTTATTTGGAAATTTTGTTTTCCAATTTTTCATTTTTTATAAACCTCTTTAACTTGGACTTTTCCAAGAATGGTTACTTTTATAATATCATCATCATGAATGGCTTATGATATGATCACTTTGAGAATCAGAATATGCTACCTTCTTTCATGAAAACATTTTTATTGAGATAGAATGCACATACTGTTATGTCTCCTTGTTAGTGTAAACAATTGTGAAAATGAACAAAGTTGGGCAGTTGTCCTCACTTTTGAACCTTCTCATCACCAAAAGAAATCTAAACATATTAGCAGTCACTACACACCCTCCTCTCCTAGCTCCTGGTCACTGCCAATCTCCTTTCTGTCTGTAGGAATCTGTGTATTCTCACATTTCATGGAACTGCATGATCTTTTGTGACCAGCTTCTTTTACATAGCATAGTGTTTCAAGGTTTACCCATGTTGTCCCATGCATGTATCGGTGTTTCCTTGCTCTTAGAGATTAAATAATATCCCATTGAATGAATGTATGCATTCATTTTCATTCATCAGTAGATAGAAATTTAGTATTTTCCCCCTCTTTTGGCTATTCTAAATAATGCTGCTACAAACATATGTATGTTTTTGTGTAGTTTTTTGTGTGCTCATACACACACACATATCATTCATACACATTTGAATCCCCCCATGGGGTGGGGGAAGTATTTCTCTGTTTCCTAGGAAATACTTGTTATAATTTATCTTTTGGTTGTAGCTATCTCTGTGGATATGAGGTAGATTTTATTGTACAGTGAATTTGTATATCTCTAATGCATCTCTAAAGATACATTTCTTATATTTATTGACCATTTGTGCATTTCCCTTGTGGGCCGTTGTTTTTCATTCTATTTTGTAAATAGTCATTGAAAGGACTTGCTCAATTCACCAAGTGAGGTAATGATCTTTCAATAGGAGGATTTAAATTTTCGAACTGATACAAAAACTTACAAGTTCAGTACCTAAATAATTAAATAAGCTATTTGTGGTTAATCATTTTTATTAGCAAGTGACAAAAACTCAGCTTTAACTGTGGCTTAATGGAATTAAGTGAACTTTGACTTGTGTACATGAAAAGTTCTGAGCTATTTGCCTTCAAAAAGTGACTAAACCCAGTTGCTCAAAGAAGGCCCCAGGAATCAGTTTCTCTCTTCTTTTATTTTTTTCTTCCATCAGGTTAAGGTCGTGGTTAGGCAGGACTTTCTTTGTAATGGTTAAATGGTTATCCAAAGCTCAATTTGTATCTTATTTGTATGCCAGCATGATTATTTAAAAACCATATTCTATTTTTCTTTCAATAATTCCTCTGCAGTTCTCAGATCTTTATATTAAATCATACTGAAGTGCTCTGAATCAAAGTCTGAATCATCCCGTCAGGTGAAACATATGGATAGATTACATGCCCGCTGTTGGTTGTGAGAGGGGGATTCAGTTTGCCCCCATCAACACCGTCAAGACTAAGAATTGGGCATGTTCATTCCAGAGATGGTGTGAACATGGGCAGAGAAAGCAAAAGTGAGATCACCCATTGTGCTTCTCAGCTTTTCCCTTGAGCTTTGGCTTGCCTTTTGCTACTTTTTTGTTGTTTGAGATTTGACTTACCAGGCACAAAATCTCTGAAAAGAGATCCTTACCAGTGAGAGATTAATCAACCAATGCACAATTTTGTTGGTATTGAGAAGTCATCTGTTTTAGTAAGTACTAATGAGTTGTTTTTTATTAAAGGCAATTGGATTTCATCTTCATTCTTAATGCTAGTCTGCCTTATTCTGAATTGCTTTGTATCAGTGTCAGAAATAAAGCACTTGGGCACCGGTGGTTCATGTCTATACTCCTAGTTATGCAGAATGCTGAGGACTGCTGTTTGAAGCCAGCCTTTTCAGGAAAGTCCATGAGTCTCATCTCCAATTAGCCATCAGAAAGCCAGAAGTGGAGCTGTGGTTCAAGTAGTTAGCTGCGGCTAGCCTTGAACACAAAAGCCTTGGAATAGCACCCAGGCCCTGACTTCAAGCTCCAGGACTGGCACAAAATAGTAGATAATAACACTAATATTACTAATACTAATAACAATTATAGCGATAATAACTACAGCTAGGGCAATAAAGGGCTGAGGGCGTGGCTCAAGTGATATTGAGTGCTTGCCTAGCAGACATGAGACCGCCAGTTCAAAAATAATCTTGATTTTCTTCCCTGTAAAAACTGCAGGATCTCACAGTGTTGTGATTAGATTCCTAGTTGGCCAAAAGTGATGACAATGAGTAACAATTACTACTTTCCATGAGCAGTATGCCAGTATCTCCACCTCTCTCTCTGAATTCTCCCAGTACTGTGGTTAAATCTAACATCATGCTTGATACTCTTTCCAGACTATTTTTTTTATCCCTATGTCTTGTGGTTAGAGAGTGAAAAATTGTTTTGAGAGTTTTCTGCATATGAAAGAGGAAGGGTACCGTCGGGTAAGGGAGAGACAGTGCACTAATATATGCCATACAGCATACCTATGTCCGTTTTTCTTACAGCTCCATTGTTTTTTTTTTTCAATTATTTATACTACCTCCCAGTGAGAGAGGCATTTGAGTTTACATTCCTCCTGGGATGGCAAAAGGTCCCAGATAGAAGTTAGTGGGAAGAGAATAGAGGATTATGGAAAATTCCTTGTGTAGAAACCATTCATTACCTGCAAAGACTTGAGGGAAAGGCTGAAATGATAAACTGAAGATTTTCATTTAAACCTGTCTGCTAGTGTGGGTTCTGAGAGTCAGAAGGATTCTTTACAGGAAGTTAATAGGCACTTTTTTTTTAAAAAAAAAAAGGAGGCAATGGGACTTGTCAAAAGTGAAGTAACCACATGCATGTTCCCTTTGACATAGTTAGTGGAGTGGGAGATAAAGTCAGGTTTAAAGAGTCCACTCTGAGTTGATATCGCAAGGTATTCTTGTGGTCAAGACTGAGAAATGTGACATGGTTGATAGCACAATCATGAATTATAGCTAGGAGGAGAATTTTAAAGTTATCTGCAGAATTTTAAAGATTTGTCACAAGGGTTCAGGTCCATTATGGAAAACAAAATTGAGGTTTGCCTGTCTTATGTTCTTATGGACATCACGTGCCATTTTATTACTCTTCCATGAATCAAATAATTTGATCCAAGTTTCCATTTATAAAATACACTTGGATACTATTTTAGTAACAGGACATATGTTCCTTGGTCTCCTGAGGAGTTTTTTTTTTCCTAGAGTTACAGAGTAAGTTATCTTTACTTTTCTATAATGGAGTTCCTGCTTCATTCAGGTTTTATATGGATATAGTTTTCTGACCATACAAACAAACAACAGCATCAGAATAGAGTCCTTATCTGCCGCTATAGCTATTGGCTGGATTAGTCTTATCATAATTATGGTGTTACCATAGCTGCCCTGGCTTCTCTATCTCTTCCTTGTTTATCTCAGTTAAAATATATAAAAGTATATTAACATTCTGATACATTGGATTCTCTGGAGAACAGAGCTCTATATTAAATTTTACTTCCTAAATATAAGGAGAGAGTAGAGGAACTCAGAACATTTCTGATGCTGTTTTTTTTTTTTTATTATTATACTGCATACTTTCCTTGAACACTTTAGAATCCATCTTTCTCAATATAGGTAGAAGAGGGGAGACAGAAAGGGAAATTGTTTTCTGCATTCTCTGAAATGGTTATTATTTAAGAATGATAAAGCAATACTTGCTAAGCCCAGACCAGTTCCACAACAGGCCGTGCTGAAAATCCCAGGGGAATTGCAGTGATGTTACTGTATTGGGAGGAAATAAACTTCAAAATGTTATTAGGTATATAATATAATAATATATAATATATATATAATACTAGTGTGAAAAATTCTCAATTTAGAATAGACCTAGCTTATGTTTAACCCTGGTATGTCTAGTAGCTTCTATTTTGAATCCATAGTGAGAGGTTGCTAATATAATCACAATCCAGGGCACATAATAAACATCTTAGTACTCCTCTTTTCTTCTTATATAAAATGAGAAAAATAATAGTCTACCTCATATGCCTAGCATCAAATAAATTAGCTATTTGCATCAAATAAATGGGGTATTTAGAAGCCATATATGATTCAAAGCATGAAAGCTGCTATTACATTATTATGTACCTTAATATACAATATATTTCTCTAATGGGAAGAAAGAGGATAGAATTTGAAATAATGAACACATACCTCTGTCATAGTTATTTGAACACAGAAACTTGTTTGCATTTTCTCCTTTAGAAACATTCAGGTCTGAGTTTATGAAAGCAAAAGTCCAGACATCTGAGGAAATATTCCCAACATCAAGTTGTTCTATGGTTTCAGTCCTTTCAAAACCATTTTAACCGTGTTTTTCACTATGGATCAAGAAAGCATAGTTTTGAAAATTGACTCAGTCCTTATATTATTGGTTAATGAATTCCCAATTCTCAGATTGGAAGTAATTGACTTCATATCCAGATTTCTAATCTAGTTCTAATTGACCAAGTCCATCAATCACCTAGTCACTAATGCAATTTTTGGAGTGTTGACAAAACCTTTTCAGCCATGAGATCAATCCTGAATTATATCTTGAGTGATAAGATTTCAAACTTTTTTGTTGAGTTTGAAGGAGATAAAGTCTTTGTTGTCAGCAACTTGACCAGGAATGTTATTTACTGATGCTAGATTTTTGACTTGTCCATTTTTTGCATATTTTGCATGTTTGCTTACTCTTTATAAGAAATTATTTTACAACATTATCTAGTCTCTACTCTCCAGTGCCATTTTCCCTTCAGTTTACCATCCCTTTCCTTTTAGCTCTGTGACCTAAGAAAGATTACTTGGCATCAGTGACCCTCAGGTTTGTCATCTTCAAAGTGCTTAAAAGCATCACACATGCTTTAATGTATATATTCCCACCAAGAGCATAGTTTGGTAGAGGAGCATGTGGCACTTGGAAGTGAACACATGTTAGATAGAAGCACAGTGGTTCTGCACCAATGATATATTAAAGAGTAGTTAGTTCTTACTAATAGTATCTTACTACTAGTAAGGTAATAATAGCAGTATTGCTTCCTAATATGGCAGAATACTAAGCATATTTCTAAAGTGAGAAGAACACAGAGAGATTACATGTAAAAGCTGTGAAAGGCTCTACCTATGTTTGGTGTATTGGTGCCTATTAATTTAACTTGTATATACAAAAATTATGGAACTATATCTCAAAGTAACTCAAAGCTACTACAGAATATCCAAATAGAAAAGAATGAAGTTGTATCCCTACTTCATACCATATATGCAAGTTCACTGAAAAGGAACCAAAGGCCTAAATATAAAACTCTGAAATGAGCATATAGGCATAAACCTTCATTACCTTGTGTTAGGCAGAGGTTTTGTTTTGTTTTGTTTTGTTTTTATCAAAAGCATAGATAGCACCACAAGGAAAAATAGATAGGTAAGATACCATAAATTACAGCTTTTATGATTCAAAAGAATCATTAAGAGAATCAAAAGACAACACACAGAATAGGGGAAATGGTTTGCCAAATCTGATAAGGAACTTATATCCAAAATTTGTTAAAAATTTTATTCTTACCAATGAATAATAGAAATACAAATAGCCCAATTAAAAGGAGGTAAAGGCTCTGATTTGTTCACATTAGATATGTAAATGGTAGTTGTGAATAGTGGATGGTCATGATAAATCTCATGGAAAATATTTAATGTCATTAGTTATCAAGGAAGTGCCAGTCAAAACCACAATGAGAAACAACTTCACACCCACTAAGATGCTATTATATAAAAAAGACAGCTAGTAACATGTGTTAGCAGGGATATGGAGAAATTGGAGCTCACATACACTGCTGCTAGGAAGGGAATTATGGTAGCTAGCTGCTTTGGAAAACAGCTTAGAAATATCACTAAATGTTATATATATACCCAGTACAGTAATATTGTTTCTTAGCTATCTTTCTAAGGGAAATGATAGTCTGTGTATACCTTCATATTTATAAAGGTCTGCAGTGGCACTATTTATAGTAGCAAAAAATGTGAAAACAATGTGAATTTTCATCTACTGATGAATGGAGAAAAATATGGTGCATCCATTCTTATTATTCCTGAGTGGAATAATAAGAAATTCTGTATGAATTCATTAATTCATCCTGGATGAACTCTAAAAACAATGCTAAGTGAAATAAGCCATCAATCAACATACATTGTAAGGTTCCACTTATAAATAACGTTCACAATAGGTAAATCTATGAAGACAAGAAGCTTAATGGTTGAGTAAGGTTGGAGTTGAGAGAAAATTAGATAGTAAGAGCTAATGAATATGAGGTTTCTAATGAATATGAGGTTTCTTTGTGGGGTGATAAAATATGTGGTCAGAGTTGTACGTCTATTAATACAACAAAAACCTTGAATTACACACTGTTAGATAAGTTCACTCTATAGTGTATAAATCCTGTTTGAAAAAAAGCTGTTGTAAAGCCAAACAAAAAAGGGGATGACTTGATGTTCAATTTCCATGGGAAAAGCTTGAAATAAGCTAAAATAATTGCTTCCCCGTGTGTCCACTTCAGTTCTCTGAGGCCTGAGAGATTAACACTGCGTCTAGAAATAGAGGCACATAATAAAATATGTGTTGAATGAATCAACACAACACTGGTTGTGTAATTCACTAGGACTAAAGGTTGTCATCGCTGGAATATGTCCTACAATGAAAGAACACAACCAAGCAAAGAAAAAAAGAGGTGAATTGTGAGTCTGAAGGAGAGCAAAGCAAGCTTCCAATATTCCTCTCACTGAGAACCACACATGCTATGTTCAATTCCTCAAGTAAGAGCTGTGACAAATATTTAGTGTGTTCTACCAGAAAGACTCATGAAAGATCTAAGGTTTTTACTTGGGGCTGATCTGCCTAACAATACTCAATTCTCCATTCCCAGAAGGAAAGCAGGTGCTCAGCAGAAATCATGTGTTTTTTGCAGTGTGGTCATAACAGCCAAAGTGTCATTTAGGGTCAATTTTCCATCAGTGTCGAGAACTGCTTTCTAGCTCAAGTTCCCAGATGCCCACCAAGAGGCAGGTTTGTACACAAAGTTTTAAGTATTGTCTGCTATGTTAACCTTTTTCTGTGTTAACCCTTTTTCTGGCAGAATGTACAGAAATATGGCAGGTTATACATTTCTGCTTGCATAAAACAAAGCTCCATATCCAAAAGTTCTTAGGGAGAGAATTCTGTGTGTTCTGGAGACAGTCTACCTCATGCACAGCTGGGAAGTCAGTGCTCTATCTCATGAGGAAGAAGGGTTTGGGATGGATCTGCATTCTGGGTTTTCCTTTCAATGCTCAGAAATTAGAGAATGTCAACTCAAAGTAGTGATTCTCAATGAAGATAACTTTGGGCTCCCAGGGGATAACTGACCATATCTGGAACCCTTGTGCTTTCATAGCTGAGGGTCATAGTAGTATGCATTACCACGAGGGAGACAGGCTGCAGTTCATCCTGTCATGCACAGGATAGGCCCAAATGTACACAGTGCCAAAATTGAAGAGGGTCCTGCCTTACATAGTATTTACAAAGGAAAGCAGAGCCTAACACTGTTATCTGGTAACTATTTAAGGTAGAATAAGTTAATTAAGGTCTGCTGATACTCCTAACTTCTATGCCTTCCCCCTAGCCTCCTCTTTATTTCCTTCTATTCTGCATCTCTGGGGGACTGATAAAGGATGCTATTTGTAGGAGGAAGAAGGCATCGTCCTTCTTTGAGTTAACGACCCTGATTTAGGGTTTCGGATCTGTTACTTCAGATTGGTTGCCAATTACTGACTCTGAAAGAATGTGTGAGGATAGAAATGCTGGCCTTCATATTTTCACTGTTGAGTTCTTAATAGCTGAGAGTTATTCCTAACCATATCATCTATGAGCCTTTCCTATTTACCACTGCTGTTTATAGCCTCATTTCCTTCCTTCTCTTTTCATAATATCTTTCAAAGTGGAAACTAATGTGAATTTTGGTGCTCTCCAACTCCTAACTGGTATGTCTAATGCCATCAGATTGAATTAATTTGAACTATTAAGCATGGAGTACATCTTACCATGGAATTTATTCCAGATGTATTATTGTTAGTTTAATTGTTATGGCTAATCATTGATTGTGGTTTCTCTGGGTGCCTGAAATAATAATACTAATACTACTAATAATAATACTCTTTTTTATATGCCTTTCATTTAAGAATCTTGAAAAGCCTATATCCTGGAACCATTTATTGAAAAATTGTCATTATCTGCATATTCTCATTTGGCTGAAATTCGAAGAAGACTATGCCAATGTATGATTTTAACAGCCAAGAAAAATTTATATTCATGAATCATGCAGTTATGCAGCATGAAGAAATAGGGGGAGAGGAAATTTAGCCCACTGAGATATTATTTCAGAGCGCATTCATGTGCCTTTTATAACAATTATGAAGCCTTTGTGCTGGTTTGGTATTGTTCCTGATTGGGTAGTTTTCAATTGTAAATGGTACTCTGATGTGTGAGGCCTACATTCAACATCTTTCCAACTAATGCATTTGTGCTCTCTCTCTGTCTCTGTTTCTCTCTGTCTGTCTGTCTCTCTCTCTTTCTCTCCTGTGTGTGTGTGTGTGTGTGTGTGTGTGTGTGTGTGTGTGTGTGTGTGTGTATCTTAAGTCCTTAAATAAATAATCCTTGGATATTTTTCACTGTTCTATCACATTTATAAAGTTCAAAATGAGTGAGAAATGTAGTGCAATCTGTGTGCACTTATTATGTATTTACGTACACAGAAGGTAGCCTTTGATATGAGACCTGTTAGAATACTGACTGCTCTGTCAATGTTTCAAATACATGAAGAGTAAAGGAGACAGAAGGTAAGAGCAAGTGGTTCCTGGTTCCCCACTCACCTATTTCTTATTGTTTGGCTGAACACTCAGAAGGACTGACCATTTTTTTCACTCTTGAAATTAAAGCAGTTTGCTTTACTGAAGCAATTATGGCAGGTTTCGAAAGGAAACCTAGTAAGTTTTGTTAAGTCAACGCTTAACCCCATGGACCACAATCATCTTCATGTGTTACTACTGTTCCTCCTTCCAGTAGCACTTCAGGCAACTTGGATATCCCAGGAAGGTTTCAGTCTAGTTTGGAGCTTTGTGGAGAGTGTCCACCATCTGGTTGCTGTCAGCAGACCTGGGGGAAATAAATGGCTGAATTTTTCCTACATAGGTTCCTATTGTAGTCCCTTTCCATGAGAGAGCTGAGTCTATCAACTCCTGCCATGCATAATGAGTGCTCTTCTTATCAGTCAGTGTGCTTTCTTCTACAAGGCTGGGAAATCTCATTGAGAAAAACAGTGATACAGCAGTTGTTTTCCAGCCAGGCTGTAAATTGGAATCTCTGGTGGGACTTTAAAAACACTCGGTTGGCCTGGGTGCCATTCCAAGGGATTCTGACTTAAATGGGGCAGAGGCTTGACCATCAGGAGGCTTTAAGTTTCCAAGTGACTCAAATTGTGAGCCAATACTGAGCAATGTTTCCTGACTCCTTTTTTTTTTTTTAAGCAGGACTAATATTCAAAATATGGAACAATTACTAAGGTCTTGAGCCAGATGCTTTACAAGTATCAATATGTTTGTCACCACATCCATATGAATAACAATTAATCACTTTTAATATTGACTTATATTAAATTATATATGGTTTTAGACAATCAGCTAGGCAGGGTATTGGTATTGAAAGTAATTCCATGAAATACTTGCAGGAGTCAAGTCTTTTGAGCTGAGTTGAAAACTATAGAGGAGTCCAGGAGAGAGAAAGGCTCCATAGGCAGGAAGAACAGCTTTCACAAATGTCTTATATTGAGAAGGGTGATGGCTAGTTCTGGGAAGGGAAAGATAGCTAGTGGTTTTGGAGCAGAGGATGCCCCAAGAAGTGGTAGGTCTGCTAAAGACTTTTGGCCTTTGTTTTGAGATCAAATACTATTGGGACCACAGTTGCGTTTCTTAGAAGGTCTTCCTTGTGGTAGTTGGGAGAAGAAAAAGAGGAGGGAAGCAAGAGGGGAGGGGATGCATTTTAATGCATTGTGAGAGAAACTTGGATTCCCAGATGGTAAAGTAAGAGAGTTAGACATAGGACTGAATATTTAGATGGTGAGATCTTGAGGACTTGAAGATTCAGAGACACAATAGAAAAATGTTACTCATCTTCAATTCTACTAGTATTTTAGTGTGATTACCCCCAATTTATAGATGAACTAAACAGAATTCCTTCGTGGTTTCAGAAACTTTAATGTAAGTAGGGATCACCCAAAGATTCTGTTCAAATGCAGATTCTGATTCAGTAGGTTTGTAAAGGAGACTGCAGGCCTGCATTTCTAATAGCCCCGAATGCTGCAGGCTCTGCTGGTTCATTGCGTACTTGGAGATTTAAGATGTAGTGGATTAAAGCCTGCACTTGAACCATGTCTGTCTGCCTCCAAAGCCTGATCTTAATCATAAACCCTACAACTCCTGAAATAGTGAGCTAGGAGGTTGTAGACCAGACTGTGAAATTTGGATTTTTATCTGTAGGCAATTGATAGTCATTGAAAATTTGTAAAGCAAACAGGGATTCCAATAAGAAAGTTTATGTTATTATACTGGGGATGTAGCTCAGTGATTCAGCTCTTGCCTAGCACATACAGGCAATTTTTTAAGAGCTTATATTAAGATTTTGAGATGTATTCCCTTAGAAATATTTTTTCTGTTTTTTTTTTTTTAAGAAAAAAATATTTATTTCTGTGCCATGGTTGAAGCTTGAACTCTAGGCCTGGGCACTGTCCCTGAGCATTGAGACTAGTATTGTAGCACTTTTGAGCCACAGCTTCACTTCTAGCTCTTTTGGTAACTAATTGGAGATAACAGTCTCACAGGCTTTCCTGCCTCAGATGTATCCTCAGACCTCAGCATCTTAAGTAGCTACGATTATAGCCTTGAGCCACTGGTTTTTTTCTTTTTTTTTGTTTTTGTTTTGGTTTTGGTTTTGTATAGCCTTTTTAGGTCAAATTTGAACATATTGAAAGAAAAAGGATTAGGCCTCCAAACTTCATAATTAATGGTGCTAGTTTATTAGATCATCTACTCTATAACGAAGGCAATAATAGGCTCTTATTTAGTGTTTTCTGCCCAACCATCCCAAGGCATCTCTCTAATAAGCACCATCTTTCTTTCAGAGCCGAGGAGGCCCATGGAGAGAGGCTGAGGGGTTTGATGTAGTGGGGCTGACTGCTGGGCATGCCTTTACCATTTTCTAAACTATCTATAGCCTTCTGTCACCATTTAGGTATACACCTGAGCATTTGCTGTAACTACCTAACCAATCTGTGGCAGTATTTCCTGGATTGTCTCCTAGGGGAACATTTTTCTCCTCCTTGGTTAAGTGTATCTCATATCATTACAGCAGGGCTCTGGAAAGTCCCAGGTAAAAGAACATATTTAGTTCACTTGTAACTCATGGTTTTCCAATCTCATTTAACCTTAAAATGACCCCCAATATTTTTCCCCCTCCCAACCTTTAACACTCCACTGCAGAGTTGTTCTGTCTGATGGACTTTATGGCATGTGGGCTTGTGCTTGTAGGGAACCATTGCCTGTGGCTGGGTGTTTCTTATGAATGAGTGGCAGCCTTGACATTTTGGCATCTCAGACAAGAAGACTGCCTTTCTTTCACTTTTTTTTCCCTTGCATCTGGTGACGTGACGACTATTAAAATATACGTCTCTACTTCGAAGGTTAGTTTGAATGAAAATCACTGATTTGTTTGCACATTTTTCTGTCCGTTAGGGGACAGCTGTGTTTTTCCTTTTTTTGTTTTCATAAGTTTAATTCTATGTTCATAGCCAGAGAATCTTCCTTCTCGCTACATTTCATTAAAAAGGAAAAAAATATCCCAGGAATAGGATCATTACTAGACATGACATTTACACTGAGTCATTTTTTAATGTTAAGTATATAACGTGAAACTGAATAACTTTTAAAATGCTGAGTCAATTTGGTAATTTGAAAGTGCACCAAGTTTGTCTTTTGCATAAGATGAAAATGATCAGGCAGACTCTATAGGATTCATTTAACTCAGAAAATTCTGGCTAAATAGATTTCAAGATGTGTGTGGAATACGTATAATGTTGTGATCCAATACTATACTGACAGAATGAAAACAAATATACTAGTTGGATTTTTAAAGTTATTATTTCAAACAGTAAATTTATAGCCTCTGAATAAGCTGTTTAAACAAAGCCTGATTTTCCTAAGCAATAAGTGAGTCTGTTGTCTTCAGCTCTTGTATGGTTGAATTTTTGTATACAGCTAGAAAAATACTTTTGGTAGGCAGCAGATTAACCTTGAAGCTCTGTGAAAATACAGATGCTCAGGCTTCTACTTAAGAGGTCTAATTAGCTAAATCTGGCATAGACTCACAAACATGTTTTTAATTCTTTTTTTCTTTCTTTTTTGAGTGGGAGGGCAGTACTAATGTTTTTTAATTCAGGGTTTAATGCTTGTCACACAAGTACTCTACTACTTGAAGTATACCCCCAGTCCTTATGCTACAGTTTGTTTTTCAGATAGGGTCTCCTGCTTTGCATTGGACCCGCCTCAGACCATGATCTTGCTATCTCTACCTCCTGAGGAGCTGGGATTACTCTATGTATATGGCCTACTTATACTAATCTTGATGTACATAGTTTAGAAAAATAACTCCAAGAAACTCTTTATAATACACCCATGGTTTGCACAGCTTTAAAAAATTCAAATACCAAACTACTACATATAGGAACTAGATCTTTGTACAAGATGTACAAAGTGCAATCTGTACTGCTCTTCAGATATCTGTGCCTCATTCTCAGATACTCTATTTTAATAGGCCTGTGGTGGATGAGGTTAAGGAATATGAATTTCCTGCAGTTCTCTTAATGTGTAGTTGGCAAATAAGAATTGTGTACATTTACGGTATTCAATATTGTGTTCTCATTATTCTAAAATAATTATACTATAATTATTATATTATAAAATAATGAAATCAAGTTGATTAACATCTCCATCATCTTACATAGTATTTTGTGGTGGGAGTAGATCTTAAATTGTATTCTCCTACAGTTTAAGACTCATTCTCTTAGAAGTTTTTATGTAAAAAAATTAATAATAACTGTAGTAACCATACTATGTAAGAATCTGTAGAACTCATTTGTCTTGTGTAACTGAAATTTTGTACCCTTTGATCAGCCACTCCCTCTAGCAACGGCCTTCTCTGCTTCTATGAGTTCACTTGTTTTAGATTCCACACATGGTGAGATAATGTAGTAATGGTCCTTTTGTGCTTGGCCTATTTTACTTAGCACAGTATCCTCCAGGTCCATCCTTGTCAGAAATGGAAGGATTTCCTTAGTTTTTCAAGGCTGATTAGCATGCATTTTCTTTATCCATCCAGCTAGTAATGGACTAGCAGTCAAAGGACACTCAAATTGATTCAATATCACAGCTGTTGTAAATAATGCGATAATGGACATAATGTAGCTATCTTTTCAAGGTACTTATTTAATTCCTTTGGGCACATATCTAAAAGTGCAATTGCTGAATGCAGTAGTTCTATTTTTAATATTTTGGAGACCTCTATTTTATTTTCAATAATGATTGTAGTAATTTACCTACTCAACGGCAGTGGTCGGAGTTCCCAGTTCTCATCCTTGCCAATCCTGTTACCTTTTGTCTTTTTTGATTATATGGTAACCATCATAACAGGTGTGATGTGATATTTCATTTTGGTCTCTAGTTGCTCCTTTTGAATGGTTAATGATGTTTGGCAGTTTTGCTATACCTATTGGCTGTTTATATATCCTCTTTTGACAGATATCTATTCAGATCCTTGCCCATTTTTAATCATGTAATTTGTTTACTTGAGCTTGAATTGATTCAGCCCTTTATATATTTTATATCTATATCAATATAACATTTAGAAATTAACCTCTTGCCAGTGTAAGGTTTCCTCACAAGATGGTGAGTATCTCTTTATTTTGCTGATTATTTTCTTTGCTGTGCAAAACTTTTTAGTTTGATATCACTCCATTTGTTTGTTCTGTGCTTTAGTTGCTTGTGCTTTCTGGGTCGTATTTTTTTTTTAAAAAGCCTTGCTGGATGTGACTTATGCCTATAATCCTAGCTTTTCAGGAAGCAGAGATAGCAGTGTGGTTCAAGATCAAAAAGTTTGTGAGTCCTCAAGTTGGGCTTTGTGGTGCTTGCTTTATATCACAGCTATGCTGCCGTCATAAACAGTACAACCTAGGTTCAGGCTGGCCCTGGAGGAAATTATGAGACCTTATTTGAAAAAAAAAAACAACCACAAAAACTAAAGCATAAAGGACTAAGGGATGTGGCTCAAGGGATAGTGTACCTTCCTAGCCAGCATAAAATGTTGAATTCAAAACCAGTAGAAAAAAATTCCTTGCCTCAACTAAAATCATGTAGTTTTTCCCTCATGAATTCTTCTAGTAGTTTTAAACTTCTACTTGTTACATTTAGGTCTAGCATCAATTTTGAGTTGATTTTTTAAAACAGAGCATGAACTAAGTGTACATTCCAATCTCCTGTTTATGGATATCCAGTTTTCATTCACACTTTGTTGAAAAAGTTGTCTCTCCTTGTTGTGTGTACCTTTTGAAGTTTCCATGGTTGGATACAAGTCTTTTAAATTATACTGTGATAAAGTGGGAGGCATGCATGGCATGGTTATCACTAGCAAGTGCCCTGTGATACTGAATTGTGTCCTGAACTAGCCACTGTGTGTATAAAATGCCATTTGTAATTTGAAGAGCTATTGACAGGAACAATTGAGTTGTGAAGACTGAGATGCTTCACAGATATTTTCTAATGGACAAAATCAGCCTGTCATTTAAGTAAACTATTGGAAAGTATAGTTTGTCTATAATAAATTTCCAACTTTCAAGCAAAATTTCTAATTTTGGGAAACTTGTATCTGCCACCAGAAGCTTGACAGTTTTCCAATGAGATCAATGATAATGTTAACAAATGTAATTCTTTTTTATATCATATAATGAAATGTGTCAGTGTTTGAAAGATCTGCATAATTCAGTGAGCCAATATTTTCGACCAGAACATTTCAGACTATCACAAAATGTTGCATAGAGAAAAGATCCATTCTAAGTGCCATGTAGACCATAATTTTCACATAACGGAATGTGAAAAATTTATTGATGTGGTTTCATATTCCATAATGTAACAGACAATTAAATAAACTACCATTTGTCAAGTTTTAATGCAGTGCCAAAAAGTATGTATCTTTTTTTTTCATTTTTTGAAAATGTTGTTAAAGTACCCATCCTGTATTATCTTGGTTACCTCATAAGTTGAAGTACATAATAGTACACATTGCTTCACCCTCAGTAAAGAAACACAAAGAAGATCCCATCTGTCTTCTATACCAGATAATAAAGTGACATTCAAAATTGTGGGAAAGTGAAACTCTTCTTTCTAGCTAACATTTATTACTTAGAAACCATATAATGTATGTAATATGGTTTACTATTGTTATTTTTGTTCATTCATTTACTTGCTATGTTGGTACTAGAAGTGGAACCTAGGAGCTGATGCATTCTAAGCACATGCTACACCTCTTTCCCCAATTGAGTTAATGGTATTTTTAAAGTGATCTATTTCATTTTACAATGTTGTATTTAC
Source organism: Dipodomys spectabilis (assembly GCF_019054845.1). Classification (NCBI taxonomy): domain Eukaryota; kingdom Metazoa; phylum Chordata; class Mammalia; order Rodentia; family Heteromyidae; genus Dipodomys; species Dipodomys spectabilis. The sequence goes on along the minus strand of NW_024870731.1, from coordinate 22,706,080 downwards.
AGTTATAGATAAGAGCTTGTTTGGGCATTCAACAGTTCTTAAAGAATATCAATGAGTCCTGACATTGAAATGTTTGAAAGTTGCTTGTCAAGAGAAGCACTTCTAAAGTACGTTCTATAGAATGTTCTCCCTTGAGATGTCCTATAGAAATCCAGTAAAGTAGCCAGAAACAAGAGCAATATACAGCAAAAAGACTTAGTGGATAAATCTGTTCAGAAATGTTATTAGCTATGGCCCCTTATGGAGATAAGAGTTTTCTCTAACATACTGAAGATCCAAGTTGACTTTCCTTAGCTCTTCTTCTTCCTTATCTGTCTTCTTCCTAAGTCTTTGACTCTGAAAATATGTTTTTCTTTCACATACGCTTTGGCAACACCTGTTCTTTCTAATAATGAATGATATCATTCTATAAATATTCTCCAAAATGATAGGTTAAAACATGATATCCAATTACTCCTTGGCTTCTAAAATGTCTGGTTTCAATTTGAAAGCCAATTACATTTTCCTTTAGAATGGTACTGTCAAAATCATGAGAAGAAAAAATCTTGGCAACTACAGAAAGTGGCTCCACTACATTCTGGCTTTTCAGTTTAAAAACTCAGGTTGCTTATTACTTGTCAATAGACAAGCAAATTCATACAAACCAGTGATGGTAAATATGTGTCCCTAAGAATTACTTTCCTGAGGACATTTTGCTGTAGAATAGAAGACAATTCCATCAGTAGGCAAATGTCTTTCCTTGAAGTGGATGTTCTTCTGGTACGATGTGATATCTTCTTTCCATGTCAGTATTTACTCTGTTACACATACCATTAGATTTGGTTTCCCCAGGAGAATTGGCCACTAGTTAAGGTCTGTTTTTTTTTTTTTTCTCTCATATTGTATAGGAGTGTGTGTGTGTGTGTGCGTGTGTCTGTGTGTCTGTGTGTCTGTGTGTGTGTGTACTGGCAGATGGTGACTTACTAGAATTTTCCTTTAGGAACTGGTTTACTGATAGCAATTCCTTATTTCCTTGGAGAAAATTATCCTAGAAAGCAAACTTTGCCAACTCTATGTCTTTACTTCTGAAGAGGGATCTTTACTTAGCCGAAAGCAGAATGTGATTTAAAAATGTACTTATGTAGAGATCTCCAGAGCATTACTTATCCCAACTTGAAAGTCACTAAAGTGTCAAAAAAACATGGAAATGATTGGAAATTACAGTATATTTATATAACAAAATGCCATATAGACTTTAAAATTTTGAGTTTTGACAACATTGAGATTCCACCTCACCCCAGTTAGAATGGCTATAATCAAGAAATTTGAAAACAACAGATGTTGGAGGGGATGTGGCCAAAAGGGAAGCCTGCTGCATTGTTGGTGGGAATGTAAATTTGTTCAACCACTATGGAAAGCAGTATGGAGGTTCCTCAAAAGACTCCACATAGTTGCAATGGGTCAACCTGTATCCCTATTTAAACAATTTGTTTTTTCTCTTCCAATCCCCAAATTATACCAACATCAAATACAGTGAAAACAGGGGTTATACCATGGGGGAGGGACATAGAAAGCAACAAAAAAAATCACGTGGTACCTTATAAATACGTTAGAAACAATAGCAGGAAAGAAAAAAAAAACACTTATGTCCTTATCTTTTTTTTTTTTTTTTTTTTGCCAGTCATGGTGCCTGAACTCTAGGCCTGGGCATTGTCCCTCAGCTCTTCAGCTCAAGTCTAGCTCTCTACCACTTGAGCCATAACACCACTTCTAGCTTTTTCTGCTTATGTGGTGCTGAGGAATCGAACCCAGGGCCTCATGCATGCAAGGCAAGCACTCTACCACTGAGCCACCTTCCCAGCCCTTATGTCCTTATCTTGGGGTTCATTTTGCCTAACATCAAAATGAGATGCACAGGATGCTATGTCAAAAAACAAATTTTACAATTTAGTGTTGGGGGGGGTTGACTGGGAAGGTGGCTCAGTGGTAGAGTGCTTGCCTTGCATGCGTGAGGCCCTGGTTCAATTCCTCAGCCACACATAAGCAGAAAAAGCCAGAAGTGGCACTGTGGCTCAAGTAGTAGAGCGCTAGCCTTGAGCTGAAGAGCTGAGGGACAGTGCCCAGGCCCAGAGCTCAGACCCCACAACCGTAACCCCGCCCCCCCCCAAAAAAATTGAGTTTTGAACACTATTTAAAAATTTGAGATAGTGTTCCTAAGCTATTGTCAGCAGGATAAAATATCAGGATTCATATTGCCATATTTTTTTTAAAAAATGATTGCTCCAATTTATATGTTTGGGAAGCACATCATCATCTTTGGGAATATTTTCTTTCCATGAAAGCTTGCCAAAAATGAATGTTATTTCATTGTATTTATTTTTTAATTTATCATATCCCAGTGTATTTTAGATCTAGTTTCTGCATATCAGAGAGAACATGTGCTATTTGTCTCTGAGCTTGTTTTAGTTCTATCCATTTCCCTGCAAATAACATTATTTTATTTTTTCTAATGGCTATGTAAAATTCCATGTTGTATAGGTACCACATTTTGTTAATCCACTCATCTGCTATGGGACATCTGGGCTCTTTCCGTATCTTGGCTAATATGAATAGTATAGCAGTGAACATGGATGTGCTCATGATGTTCAGGGTAGATGCCCAGAAGTGGTATGGGAAGATCTGTATTTAGTTCTTTGAAGAACTTCCAGACTGCTGTCCAGAGTTTATACTAGTTTACATTCCCAGTAGGGTTCCTTTTAACCCACATCCCTGCCAACATTTGTTGTTGTTCAGATTCACAATGTTGACTCGTCTAACTGGAGTGAGATGGAATCTCAGACTGGTTTTGATTTGCATTTCCCTTATCGCCAGGGATGATGAACATTTCTTCATGTGTTTCTCTGCTACTTGTTATCTTAAAGAAAAATATTCCAAAATGTTAGGGCAAGATTGATATGTCATTCTAATATTAAGGAGCTGTTCAAGAGACAGACCAGTAATAGTGGGCACTGCCAAAGAGCCTTGATTCAGCTTTCTACCTTGTAGACAGGGCTTGGCTGGTCTGACTACAGCTGGACTAACTGATTAGCAATGCTTGACAACTCCTGGGAGAAAGTTCTAGAGCCAAGGGCTCTGACTGGAATGTTGAAAGAAAAAAAATAACCAAGAAAATTTCATCTCATTAGACTTATTTATAATCTCTTCTTACATATATTATAAATGCATTCTATGTTAAAGCTATCTCTATCCATGTATAAAAGACTCAGGTGCCCATTTAAAGCGACAGAAGAAAACTGGACACCTGTCAGTCTTGTGTGTTAGAGACTACCATTAGAAAGTTATAGTAGATCATTGAATTATTTGTTAAGTGATTAAAATTGTCAGTGTAGTGTCTACTTTTCACATCGTTTGCTTAGCCCAGCAATGCAAAAGGCCTATAGAAAGCCTCTGGGCTCTTAAAGCAAGTGAGGGGACTTGGTACCCATCTCTATTCCCTGCCACTCACCATAGATGTGCCAGCCATGCCTGAGAAACCTTCTGTCATAGTCACACTGCAACTGGGTAGAGTACTGAGTGAAATGTCAGACATGTGGCCATGGGAAGACTGAGAAGGCAATATTGTTATTCAAGGAGTTTGCTTCTGGCTTGGGCTCCTGTTTGCATGGAGTAGGCTGGATATCTAATTTCAACACTGCAATTAATTCTTGGGCAAGATGAGAAAAGATGTTACTTGCCACAACTGTTAACTGGGATGTTGCTTCATTAATTCATGTGCTTATTTTCTTCGAAATTTCATCTGACAGCATCTTTTGAGGCCTTTTCTGTTGCTGTTGAATTTTTGCCTTTTAAAAAATCTTTCAACTGATGAAAATGGACAAAAACAGAATTCAGCAAAATGTAAATGAATCACAGCAAATGAGATGCAAGTATGTATTGTGAAGATCTGGAATAGAAATAGAGATATTTGTTCTTCCATTTTAAAGAGAATTATAAAACTTTCCATGGTTTGTCAGAAGTTATGCATTACATTCTCTATTCCCACATGTTTATAGGTGACAAAATGCAGTTTTTAAATGTCGAGGTTATTATTGTGCATCCTGACAGTAAATTAACTGTTCCTTCTAACAGATTTGTCCTGTAACCTTGATATGATCTTTCAACACCTCAGTGAGTTTCTTCTTTGTAAAATAATAAAAATCCCACCTTTAAAGTTTTAACCTCCTTGTATCTTCTTATAAGGCTGTCTCTTATTAGAATTATGATTTCCCAGATGCAAATTTTACAGAATATGTATGTGTATATATTCATATGAAAATATATGCATGTATATATGTATATTTATATATTTACATATATGTGTATATATGGTATCTGTGTGTATATATATATATTCTTATATGATAGGTTGGGTTTTTCTGCCAGTCCTAGGGCTTGAACTCTGGCTGGGTGCTGTCCCTGAGCTCCTTTTGCTCAAGGCTAGCACTGTATTATATCACTTTGAGCCACAATACCACATCCAGTTTTCTGGTGATTAATTGGAATTAAGAGTCTCAGGGAGTAACAATATGATGAGACAAAGGCAAAGGATGAAGTAAAGTACTGTGGTTTGAACTCAGTCTCAATCTTGCCGGATCAGTGCTCTCCCGCTTGAGCCATATCCCTCAACCCCTGTTCTGGCCTTAGTTATTTTAGGGTTTTCTTGGTTTCTTTCTCTTTTTTTGGCTACAGCTGGCCTCAGATCATAATCTTTCCTACCTATGCCTCCCTTGTAGCTGAGATTATCTATATGTACTATCATGCCCAGCTTATTTGCTAATATAGTGGGTGGCCTCACTAGCTTTTTGATTGGGCTTTGAGCCGTTATTCTGTCCATCTCTACCTCCGGAGTAGCAGGGATTACAGGAATTTATTACCACACCTGGCCTTTTCATAGGTAGAAGATTTAGTCTTGGCTTTGTAATTATGTAGTGAATTTTGTTAATGTATATATGTTACACTATTTACATCTAGATGAACAGATGCTTCAAATACTTGCACATATCTATTGGAAGCTATGAAATTTCACAATTGTACTTTTCTCTAAGATGTGGAATAATAGCATAAATCTGCCATAGCCAAGTGGTCCTTAGAAACTATTATTGAACTTCAAACTCTAATTCAATTCAAAGCAATTGCTTTTTAAAATAAAAAGTACACTACAAAATCACTAGTGTTCTTTGTTACCATTGTCTTTCCTTTAATTGTCTCATTTCTGACTCTATTCTAATTTCTGTGGTAAGCAGCCTTAGCTTTCCTCTCCTTGCTTGCTTAGCTTAGAAACAGGGTGAGTGTCTGGATTTCCCTTTAGTCTTTCATTTCTAATCTGTAAGCAGGTTGTTGGTGTCTTCAATGTCACTTTCATCTCTAAAGTTCTGTGTTTATGTCTTCTTGTTCTTTCATGCTGCATCCATTATAGATTTAACATGAGGATAAAATAAGTGCCATGAAAGTAGTTTGAAAATTGTAATGCAGTATAGAAATTTAAAGTATGATTATTGCTATCTTGTATCATTCTCTTCAAGAGGACTGCATTTTTTTCCAGGTATGTATTATCTTAGACATGAGTTTTAAAAATTCTGCAGCCTAGTTAGTGCATTGTAGGTAACTAAAGGAAGATTTATGGATTAGTTGTTTTCTTTTTTTAATATATATATATATTTAAAATGTTGTACAGAGGGGTTACAGTTACATGAGTAAGGTAATGAGTGCATTTCGTAGCAAGCATTGTTACCTCCTCCTTTGTTTTCCTCCTACCATCACTTCCCTCCCCACTTCCCCAATTCCTCTCACCCCTGCCACCTAAAGTTCATTTTCAACAGTATCCTGTAAATCTTGTCATCACAATGGGTCTGCCTGCATCCCATTTAAGCATTCCACAATATCCCTTCCCCTCCAGGATTGATTCTTTTCTTAAGCCAGTTGTGGCTCGCTTTGGAAAGACGTGGCAGGCACTTGAAACTCTTGGTGTAAGAGTTTACTTTTAGACATTTCATGAAGCCAAAGGACAGGTTGATATCAAGAGCAACCTACAAAGCCATAGCATAGGCTTAAAGATGATAATAAGTGATGGCTACAAGCTTTATCAGAGGACTCAGAGGATGGATAGTCACTAAAGTATGGCCTCTGGTTGACTTGGACCACTCCGTTTTGTGTTTAAAATCCAAATAGGGTATGTTGAAGGAATTAAGAAGCAAAAGCCAATTGCAAATTTTAAAAATTCCATTTTAAAATTTGTTTTTATGTTTCTTTCTGCCTAGAGCAAACTCCTGCTCCATGTAACAATAACCCCTTGAAATGCCGTTTAGATGGGAAGTGCTGATGTAGCACTAATGATTTTAGAACAAATATGTTTCTTTAATTTCCTCCATCTGCTATGAATAAAAGGATATGAGGAATGAAGTCTGGGAGACTTGTAGAGAAAATTGTTTCTTAGAAAAGTTGGGCATATTTTAAAATGTGTGCAGGTGTGAGAGAAGAATTCTTTATTTTTTTTTTAATTTGGCCACTGATCTCAAAAAAGATGAGAGGTTTGTTGTAACTCAATGGAAATGTCAAGAAGTCTTTTGAATAGTTTTGCTAAGACTCCAGGAGAATATCAAATGACTTAAAGACTCTAAGTTTTATTGTGACACAGTTCTGATGATTCAGATGAAAATTTCTCTATGCATTTGTTTGGAGATTCTAAGCCAGCAACAGGGTCAGGATTTTTTGGCTTTTATCTGCAAGTGAAAAATCAATCTTTTTATTCCTTGAAGAGTACTCTCTTTTGATTCAATCTACATGTAGAGGAAAAGTGTACATACTATCTCAGATTCCTGGACAATTCTGCCAATTAAAATGGGTACAGTCTTAGTATGCCAATAATGAGAAGAACACAGCTGAAATTAGGAAAGCAACCCCGTTGTAATAGTCCCACAAAAAATAAAATACTTAGGAGTTAACTTAACAAAAGAGGTGAAGGGCCTGTATGACGAAAACTTTAAAAAACCTGAAAAAGGAAATTAAAGGAGAACTAAGCAAGTAGAGAAACCTCCCATGCTCCTAGATTGGGAGGATTAAAAGTGTGAAAAAGGCAATGCTGCCAAAGGCTATCTACAAATTCACTGCAATACCTATCAACATTCCAACCTCATTCTTCAATGAAATAGAAGCAATCCAAAAATTTGTATGGAACAATAAAAGACCAGGAATAGCAAAGACAATCCTTAGTAGAAAGAATAGCACTGGAGGAATATCAATTCCAAACTTCAAACTCTACCACAGTAATCAAAACAGCTTGGTACTGGCACAAGAACAGACCTGAGGACCAATGGAATAGGACTGAAGACCCAGAAGTGAACCCACAGACCTATAGCCACCTAATCTTTGACAAGGGAGCTAAAGAAATAGAATGGAAGAAAGACAGCCTTTTCAGTAAATGGTGCTGGCAAAATTGGTTAAACACGTGTAGAAAACTAAAGCTAGATCCGTGTATATCACCCTTCACCAGAAGCAACTCCAAATGGATCAAAGACCTCAAAATAAAAGCAGACTCCATGAAAACATTACAGGAGGGAATAGGAGAAACTCTAGGGCTTCTTAGTCTAGGCCAAAATTTTCTTAATAGAAACCTGGAAGCACAACAAATCAAAGAAAGGTTGGACAAATGGGACTGCATGAAACTGCAGAGCTTCTGCAAGGCAAAGGACATGGCTAGTAAGATCAACAGAAAGCCCACGGACTGGGAGAAGAGCTTCACTAGCCATACAATGGACAAGAGTCTCATATCTAAAATATATTTAGAACTCAAAAACTAAATCCCCCAACAACAGATCCTCAAAGAAGCAACTGCCCGATTAACAAATGGGCTAAAGACTTAAAGATCTTTGAGACTTCTCTGAAGAGGAAATAAGAATGGCCAATAGACACATGAAGAAATGCTCAACCTCTCTAGTCATAAAAGAAATGCAAATCAAAACATTAAGATTCCACCTCACCCAGTTAGATTGGCTATAATCAAGAACTCTAATAGCAACAGATGCTGGAGGGGATGTGGACAGAAGGGAACCGTATTGCATTGTTGGTAGGAGTGTAAACTTGTTCAAGCACTCTGGAAAACAGTATGGAGGTTCCTCAAAAGACTGCATATAGAGCTCCTCTATGACCCAGCAATCCCACTTTTGGGCATTTACCCAAAGGATCACAAACAAGGTCATACCAAAGCTACCAGCACAACCATGTTTATCGTGGCATTATTTACCATAGCTAAGATATGGAACCAATCCAGATACCCCTCAATAGATGAATAGATCAAGAAAATGTGATACACACACAGATACACACAGACATACACACACACACACACACACACACACACAAACACACACACACACACAATGGAATTCTATGCCTCTGTCAGAAAAAAATGGCATTGCCTGCTTTGTTAGGAAATGGAAAGACTTGGAAAAAGTCATATTAAGTGAAGTAAGCCGGGCCCAAAGAAACATAGGTCCCATGGTTTCCCTTGTTTGCAGTGACTACTAGTACATGTCAAGGATAAGCAGAGTATGTCAAAGGCTATGTACATACAACCATATGAGATAATGTTAAGCAAAATATACCTCAAGACAGGGACACAAGGGTTTTTGTTTTGTTTTGTTTTTCTTTCTTGCTAGAGTTTTTAATGTATTTATAATACACTATGTGATTCTTTTGTTTCTATTGTATGTCCCTCCCCTATGGTATAACTGGTTTTCACTGGATTTGATGCTGGTGCTCTGCACCTTGTATATATATTTTTGTAATTTGGGTAGGGGAAGGGATATTGTGGAACACTTAAATGAGGATGCAGACTGACCCATTGTGACAATGAGATGTACAGGACACTATATTGAAAATAAACTTTACAATGTTGGGGGGGAGGAGTTGGTGAGGTGGGGAGGGAAGGGATGGTAGGGGGAAAACAGGAGGAGGTAACAATGCTTGCTATGAAATGTACTCATTACCTTATTCATGTAACTGTAACCCCGCTATACAACATTTTTACAATAAAAAATTGATAATAAAAAATAAAATGGGCACAGTTTTAATCTAAAAAGTGTTTGAGGTCATTCGCTAGAACACATGGTCGATCTTGATATATTAAATATATATGCATATATTAAATATGCATATATTAAATCAGTATTTACATAGGAAAAATGAAAGGAATATCAATATTTATAAAAAGATTACTAAAGATGTACCACTTGTGAAAAAGGCATGAGGCCCACATGGTCTTACAGTCAGATCCAAGCTTTGATTATACACTATAGAGGAATTGGGAATGGGCCTCAACTAACTGCACAAATCTATTGTTACTTTTGTTTCAAAAAAAACGACTATATACGTGTCTAAAAGGATATTTTACACCAATTTCATACTTTTGTAAAACTATGTAGTTTAAAATGCAGATAGCTAGGTCTATCTGCTTATGAAAATATAAAGAAATGTCTGAAAAAGAGTTTACTGCAAAACTTGCAAATTGGATCAGACTTGAAACTTTATCTATACCATTAATCATATGAACACATGAAATAAAATACAAGAATGACATAATTATGTCAACATATGCTATCTGAGTTTCCTGGGGCTCCCATAGAAATGACCAAACTAGATAACTTAAGACAACTGACTTTCATTTTGCATCAGCTGTGGAAACTTGCGATTTAGGGAAAAAAAAAAAAAAAGGTGCCAGCAGAGGCATGCTCTTTCTGTGCATGTTCTGAGGGGTGATTCGTCCTGGCCTCCTTCTACATGCTCAGAGCTGCCAGATGTCTGTGGCGTTCCTGAGCATGTGAACGCGCCATTCCTGTCTTTGCCTCCATCATCACCTGGCTTTCTTCCAGATACCTGTTTTCTCAAGTACACCAGTCATTGGATAAAGACCCACTGTAGTGTATCCAGTATTACGTGTGACTCATTTCTTAGTCTGAAGTAATTACATCTGGGTAGCCATAAATTGGGGGGGGGGGGGCTTCTTTTCGTCCCAGAATACAAGCCAACAATTTGATACAATTGACTAGAAGTTTTTATAACATTATAAACAGAAGGAGCATAGGATATCAGCTAAAATAGAGTATTTAGAAAAATCTACTGTGGCCGGGCGCCGGTGACTCATGCCTGTAATCCTAGCTACTCGGGAGTCTGAGAGCTGAGGATCGAACTCAAAGCCAGCCCCGGCAGGAAAGTCAGTGAGACTCTTATCTCCAATAAACCACTCAGAAAACCGGAAGTGGCTCTGTGGCTCAAGTGGTAGAGCACTCGCCTTGAGCTGAAGAGCTGAAGGACAGAGCTCAGGCCCAGAGTTCAAGCCCCATGACCAACCAAAAAAAAAAAAAAAAGAAAAATCTACTGTGAAACATTCCATTACAAATTTAAATCGAAAGTCTGTTCATACTAAAGTAGGAAAATTGCAGAGGTATGTCAGTATGGTTCCTTAGTACTGTATAACAGATTCTGCCTGTTGTCATTAAATTGAAACACAAGCAATAAAACTATTGGAAAATATGTAGTGATGGGATTATATTCCTGGAAAACTTAAGACTCTATTCCACACTGTTACTGGTAATAAATAAACATGTAAGCTGGATGGCCCTAAGATAAACACATGAAAATTAAAGCTTTTCTTTATGATCTTAATAATCAGTTACATTGAAATAGAAAAAAATTACAAAATATCTGAAATGTAATTCACAATAGAAGATATATAAAATACCAACAATTTTTTTCAGAATTATTAGTTATCAGAACATCATACTTACAAAGTAATGAGATTTTGCTCTGACTGACAAGGGTCCAAAGCATATACTTTACAGTATATTACAGAGTGCAAGAAAATCTGCATATATTTCCTGATACACTTCTTGTAGTGCAATGTGGCAATATTGACTGAAAAGCTTTAACAATGTTCTACTTTCTGGTATAACCAAACCACTACTGGAAAGTACAAAGTAATCGTAAAGGTGATAATTGTAGAGATGTATGCCTGATGTTCATTTCAGCTTCATTTACAGTGTTTAAAACAATTGTAAAAACAAAATGCTGAGAAAAGGACAAAGGGGGAACCTATGCAACAGACAATATGTTGGAAATGATCTGTACAACTTGGGAGTGGGGATTGGGATGAGGGAAAGAGGGAGAAAAATGACGGAAGAGGTAACAAGTTAGATAAGAAATGTACTCACTTCCTTACTTATGTAACTGTAAACCCTCTGTATATCACCTTGACAATAAAATTGAAATAAAAAAACAAAGACGAGAGCCCCCCAAAATTGTAAATAGCTGTATTCATAAACAATTGAATAGTTTAACAAAGCCACTTACAATTTTACTACACGATAACTATAAATGGAGTTATGAATTTCAGTTGATAAGAAGATTAAAAAGTTAGTATCTAAATTTATATAGGATATTTAATATTTCTACCAATGGCATAGAAAGGTATTTAGTTGATTAGTGTATAAGGTAGAATCCAGTTGGTATAGAGTATGATATAATTTTAGGTACATTTATGTATTAAGATAGATAAGTTAATAGTATACATTCCAACATGCTAGCAGTAGCTTGCTCACTTTCTCTTTTTTCTTCTTTCTTTCTTTCTTCTTTCTTTCTTTCTTTCTCTCTCTTCTTTCCTTCCTTCCTTCCTTCCTTCCTTCCTTCCTTCCTTCCTTCCTTCCTTCCTTCCTTCCTTTCTTTCTTTCTTTCTTTTTCTTTCTTTCTTTCTCTCTTTCTCTTTCTTTCCTTCCTTCCTTCCTTCCTCCCTCCCTCCCTCCCCTTCTCTCTCTCTCTCTTTCTCTCTGTCCCTCTTTCTTCCTCTCTTTCTTCCTTCCTTCCTTCCTTCCTTTCTTCCTTTCTTCCTTTCTTCCTTTCTTTCTTTTTCTTTCTTTCTTTCTTTCTTTCTTTCTTTCTTTCTTTCTTTCTTTCTTTCTTTCTTTCTTTCTTTCTTTTCTTTCTTTCTTTCTTTCTTTCTTTCTTTCTTTCTTTCTTTCTTTCTTTCTCTCTTTCATGCTGGTCCTGGGGGTTGGAGTCAGAACCCCTGATTTTTTTTGGGGGGGGGGGGAGGTTAATTGAATATGAGTCTCATGGACCTTTCTACTGTGGTTGGCTTAGATTTCAGGTGTGAGCCACTAGTGCCTGGAAGACTATCACATATATTTTAGTTTTTTTTTATACTTTTTGAAATGTGCATAGTGAATTTTTATCAAGAAAAAGTCATTTTTTACAAAGTTGTAATTTCAATTAAAAAATTAGAAATGTCATCAAAGCTTAAGAATGGAAGTAATTAAACAATATGAAAAATTCCAGACTCAGTAATTATATGTGTAAATATATATGTATATATGAATATATATATAAAATCACGTATTACTATTTAAATAGTCTCACAGTGCACTACATTAGTTCATAATCAGGGCTTTAGAGGGTACTGGAAAGTTTTTTAGTTTTTTTTTTTTAGTCTATTTTTACTTAAATATCTGACCTTTGTGAATTAGCTCTCCTGCCACAGGTAGTTTAACAAAGGATTCTTCACTAATTTTAACTTTATCTTGTTTGAGGATGAGGTTTGCAGTTTTTCTCCTGGGAGTAAATTCCATCCTGTTTCTTGTTCCTAAGCACTTATTTCAGAAGCAGCATACCTTTCTGATAGAAGGCAAATGTCATGACTGAAGGCAGGGGACAAGGGCCTGATTGATATTCCTAAAATGCCTTTTGTGTTCCAGAAGCCAAATCTGCATTCTTTTGAGTAGTGCAGAATGTCAGTACAAATGCTCTATCTACTCTGAACCTGCAGAAGAAAATATAAATAAGTAAAACCCCAAAAGCTACGTTCCACTTCTTTATTTAGAGTTTGCATTGAGAACAGCAAGCTCTATGTTAAAGGTCATCCAATTTCAACTAGCAGATGGATGAGGAAAAAAATGACTCTGGCTTTTACAAATAATTTAATTGAATTCATCTTGCCATTTCTATGGGCAATTCAGGGTAGTTTTTAAACATTGATCCATAATTATCTTTCAGAGTGGTTAGTATTGTTAGGCAGATGTGTAATTTTTCACGTATATACAGGAATAAGACAGCATCCATTTTACTACTTGATTATCTTTCCCTTTTCTGTGCAAATAAGTGCACATTATAAAAGACAAATGATCACTTTAAGAAAAAGAACAAATTAGTTGGGTATTTTTTTTAGCACATTTCTGATTGACTGGACACCCTTTCTTAGGCGTGGCTACGTTTATAAAGGTCAGCTCCGTTGCCTTCCTGTCAGCACATTTTTGTTTGTGTCCAGGTGTAGCATGTTTGTGTTTATGCCACTTGGATGTAAGGATCATGGGAGAGAGGATCACAAACCACAAAACTCCAATTTATCCTATTAGTAGAACATAAAACTAAGAATGATTAAGCCTTTAAGAATGTATTGTCTCACTGGTTTCATTTCCTGTTTGTCTTGTTTCAAGCATTTGTAATATAATTGTGCTTTCTGATTGTGTTAAGTTTGCCAGGTAAAAATCAGAGAAAGGATGAATTCCGAGAAACAATGAATAGTATTTTTTTTTTAGTTGCAGAATATCCCAGGTAATATATTAGAGAGACACCTTAGAATAGCACATGCTATTGAAATACAGTTATAAATATAATTTATGTAGGAAAACCATATAAGACACACATGCAGAGTTTAACAAATAATTTCAAATGAACACCTGTTTATCCAGGTTGAGGCACAGAGAATTTGCAGCTCCCCAGCTGTCCCCAGAAAAACCATGCTAATATCAACTGATTCTGATTCTATTAGAGGGAATCTCCCTCTATGCTTTGAAATAATTATTTCCTTTCATTTATTGATGTTTTATCATCAGTTTAGGTACCTGCAATCACAATGAGTTTTGCACTATTTTGGTTCTGTACAAATGAAATTACACTGTATGCATCTTTAAAGAGACACTATTTATAATTTAATCCTGTTGGGGGCAAATAGTGATGTTTCTCCACTAAATTCTGAAATAGTATTGTTAAGCTTTAAGATGTTTAAGGTTTTAGTGTAGGTAAGACTGAAAGGTAATTATTTAAAAGAAACAGCTGATGAGCCCACTCTTGTGAATGATGCCATAAATATTTGCATTTTTTAATACTCTCACCCTCAAAATTTCTTTTCCTATGTCACATCGATTTTCTAGAATTGTGGCCAATGCAGTGATATTTTCATCAGGTTTCTGTTATAGGATATCAGAGGAGTAAATCACGTCTTCAACCTAAGGTCATAATGTACAGCAGTAAATGGATAAAGAGCCTTTTGATTTATTATTCATGTAGATAACAATACTGAGAATGTCTAAGGAACATTCCCTTTTATGTCGTAAATTTTATCTGGTGACATTTAAAAAATGTCTTCCAGAACCCAGCCCTCTGATCCGTGGACTCTCTTTCCTTTTGTTAATGGCCCTGCATTTTGCTCTCCTCTTCTCTCTACCTCCTAATTGCTGAGGATGGCACATTTTCCAGGTTGCTTTGAAGGGCCACCATCAAGAACAAGAACAATAAAAAGCTATTTAAAACCAGATTTCTGGATGTTCTAGGAAATAGGCAATTTCAAATAGCAAGCACTTGAACCCAGGAATGATTTATTATTCATTTGGCTGTAATGAATATTCATATGTTTGCAATGTTAAATTAAAATTACTGAAATTTTTATTTACCCTAAAGCAGTACGGGGAGTTATGTCCTTAAAACTTGAATTTTCTGAAATTCACTTTTCAAGGTGTACTTGAAAGTTCTTTTTCATTTAGATGAATCTTTCAGAATGACTTGGTTTAATTGTGTAGATAATGCATATGAAACATTTGTAAAATGGTACTGATGTATTTTATGCGAAGGCACATTTTTGTATACAGTTAAGGGTTTTCCTCTCCCTCCCTCCCTCCCTCCCTCCCTCCCTCTCTCCCTCCTTCCTTCCTTCCTTCCTTCCTTGCAGCAGGAGATTTTAATTTTTAAAATCTCAGCCATGTAAAATAGCTAGAGTTACTTTGTTTTAATGGAGGGTAGGGTTAAGCCCTGTGCTCCTCCTCTCCACTCCTCCATGTGGTCACACAATCACTACAGAGCCCTTGGTTTTCCATGATCATAGTTTCAAAAATCATTCCTGTAAAACTGACTCATTTATCAAATATATTATGTGCCAGAGACTGTTCTAAACACTCATGTAATTATCAATGTAACCTTTATAATGGTTATTATTATCACTCCCATTTTACAGATAAGGGATCTTTATAAGAATTACCACAGCTGATGCTTTTAAGGCAGCTTGTGAAATAACCATATTTTCCCCACCTACAGATGCAGGAAATGAGATGTAAAGGTATACAATGTTTCTGTGAGGTGAAAGGTCATCGTGGGAGCCCTGACTGTTGGACTCCAAAGCCCATACTTTTGTAGGTGTCTATGAAAGTGAAAGCAATTTGAGTATCACTAAAGATTTGTGATAATTTGCAGTGTGGCTCAAATAGTAGAGTATCTGTTTCGCAAGTGTGAGGCCCTGAGTTGAAGCCCCAGTAACACAAAAACAAATGATGGCTTTTCATTTTCTCTCACATCCAGTTCAGACATGAAAAGGCCAAGGAAAGTGTGAGTATTCTGAGGAATAAGAACACAATTCTGCTGAGCAGGATAATGTCCAGAGGCAGCTGTAAATTCAGCATCATTGTTCTTCTTACCAGTGTTTCAATTATTCCCACCTCTCTTTCCAGTCCTCCTCACCACAGGTGGCTTAATTTCCTCATTATTATTTGTAATTCTACTATGCAATGTTATCAAATAATTATGTTTATTTGACATAGGACTAGTGGTTTTCCTCCCAGGCCCATCTACATTTTGACTTTTCATAGCTAGAAGTAAAAAGTCCTTATTCAGTTTGATGGTTAACTGGGAGAAATATTGAATTGCGGGGCTGGGAAGGTGGCTCAGTGGTAGAGCGCTTGCCTTGCATGCCTGAGGCCCTGGGTTCGATTCCTCAGCACTATATAAGCAAAAAGAAAAAAGCCAGAAGTGGCGCTGTGGCTCAAGTGGTAGAGCACTAGCCTTGAGCTGAAGAGCTGAGGGACAGCATCCAGGCCCAGAGTTCAGGCCCCATGACCGGACCAAAAAAAAAAAAAAAAAAGAAATATTGCATTGTGTTGCAGACTTTTTCAGTGCTGGTCTACTGAAACACCTGCTTCTAGAATAGTTAAGTGCAGTGTATAAACATGAAACTGTTTCTACAGAAGGCCCAGTGAGGGGCCTGATGGTGTATTATTTAGTGCTGATGAATGTATGGATTTGTGCTGTTAATTAACCCAATATTGTTCTTTGGCCCAGTGTATTGCAGAATTATTTTAGGAGATCAGTTGAAGAATACTAGGTACAATGTGGCCTTCGGTATTGGTGAAGCAGAAAGCCTGCTATGAACATTTATTCTTTTACAGAGGTAAAGCCTTAGACTTAATATAACTTTGCACCTTAGTGGCTGTCCTCTTGGATAAAATCTTGTATAAACATAGTTAATGAGTAGAAAAATACTTATGTGGTTATATCAGAATGTATGGAAAGCTTACTCCCACTCCTTCACATTTATAGAGAGAATACTTACTCCTTTCTGAAGGTTACTATTATACAAAAAAATAGATAAGTCATATTGTTTTTATTAGTGATATTTATATTTATACATATATATATACACACTTTGGAAACTCTTCCCACTTTATAAAGGTATGATTTCATGTGTTTGTGTTCACTTATAAGGGAGTAAGTTAGCAGGAGCAGCCTCTTGCTGAAGAAGGGACTGAAGAGTGCATGAAGTTAAATTGATAGCTGGCCAGTAACCTCTATTATATTTTCTCCAATTTTCTATAATAACACTTAGGAAAATGTGTATGAAAAAGGCACTGCCACTAAAAATTAGTTTTTATAATCAATTAACAGATTACTGTAGAGAGTTTTAGTAAAAAGAAGTTTGATGGAAACAATCAAGAATTTCAACTAATGATACCTTTGTGTTGTTACTAGAAGAAGGTAAGATGTTTAGTCCTTTGCTTGATAACCTTTAGAAACATGCAGATACTAGTCTGAAAAAGTGAGCAAGTCCTATTAAGTTTAGGTACATTTTTTGGAAGCATAAAAATGAGTGGAGAGTTGTTCTCAAAATTTCATGTGAAGAATGTAAGAAATGGTTGATCAAGCATTATTTTTCTATGGATTCCATGATGGTTGCTAAGATTTTGTAACTCAATACTGCACAGATATTATTTTTGTAGCTCTGAGAATCAAAACTCTGAAACAGATGTCACTGGGCTAACATCAAGGTATTGCCTGAGCTAGATTCCTTTCTGGAGTTTCTAGAAGAGACTTGCCCTTTCTACCTTCTAGAAATGACCTGAATTCCTTGACTTGTACCTCCTACAAAGCCAGCTTTCATTCTTAAAGATGGTTAGTAGTCAATGAAATCTTTCTCATCATTTTTATTCTTCTACTTCTTTGATATTGAACATGTTGGTGATAATCTCATTATAAGGTCAGGTGACTAGCAACTTTATTTATATTTTCTTCTTTATGCCTGTAATCTTAGCTACTCAGGAGGCTAAGATCTGAGGATTGTGGTTCAAAGGCAGCCAAAGCAAGAAAGTATTGTCAAACGCTTATCTCCAATAAACCACCAGAAAATCGGAAGTGGTGCTGTAGCTCAAGTGGTAGAGCGCTAGCCTTGAGCTGAAGAGCTGAGGGACAGCGCTCAGGCCCAGGGTTCAAGCTCCATGACCGACAAAAAAAAATTCATTTTTACCCCATATTGTAACAGATTGTAGGAATTAAGATGGAAACATGTTTGGAAGGCCATAACACAGTCTACTAAATAGGGATGCAGTGTTTTTGGAGGTTGTCTGACAGTATCAATCATAGTGAAAGCACAATTAACTATTCTGGAAGGGATCCTGAGAACTCTTGTTTTTCTAGTAAGATTGGATCTAGGCAGTGGTACTAGAAGATTCTGCTAGTCAAGGAAGTTCTACATGTTAGAAACCTGCTAGAAGGTTGGAATTGACATATAAGTTTTATGAACTTATAATCTAGCTATGGAGGATTCAAGTGACACCAAGACAATATTTTTTCTAACTTTGTTGGGAAGTGCTGGCTCTTTCATACTAGACTAAAATTTTTCAAAATCAAGATGGACAAAGGGCAGGAAACAGTATCTCAGAGATTTAGAGTGGAAGTTCCTAAGATAATTTTCTACAAATAAAGAAGAAATATTGTAGAAGTTTGGCATCCTCAGTAGCATCAGGAAACAGAAAAGGAAATGAGAG
This sequence comes from Dipodomys spectabilis, assembly GCF_019054845.1. Classification (NCBI taxonomy): domain Eukaryota; kingdom Metazoa; phylum Chordata; class Mammalia; order Rodentia; family Heteromyidae; genus Dipodomys; species Dipodomys spectabilis. The sequence continues at coordinate 22,687,715 of NW_024870731.1, read as the reverse complement.
TTTAAATTTAGATTACAAAGAACAGAATAATTGATAGGAAAATGTGGTAAACAAACCAGAATTTCATAACAGAGTGGAATTTACTAGAAGGCTGAAAACAATATTAGCATTGAAAACACCGCTATTGGAGGAGGAGAATTGTTATGATCAAATGAAATGAAAAACACAAGTACCAAAATATTATTTAAATGAATGAAAAAAATGTTAAAATGTAGAAGACAGAAAACATAGACTCAAACACCTAGAAGCAATCTAAGAATTATAGAATTCTTGAAGAGGAAAGCAATTAGAACACAAGAAGTAATTAAGTAATTAAAAACTCTTCTGACTTAGATGCTCAGAAAGCTGAGATCTAAGAATCACAGTTCAAAGGCAGCCTAAACTGTCTAAGGAATGCCCATAAGAATCTTTAGCTTCAATTAACCACCCCCAAAAATGCAGGAGTAAAGCAGTGGCTAAAGTGATAGAATGCCAGCCTTGGGTAAAAAACAGAGAGTCCAGAACCTTAGTTCAAACCACAGTACCAAAATATAAATAGATAGATAGATAGATAGATAGATAGATAGATAGATAGATAGATAGAGTCTTCTGAGCCAAAAAATAAATAAATCCAAACACCAGAAACTGAAAGTGCTTTTATGTCCAAGGCAAGATCCATGCCAATTGTTTCCCACCATTTCAGCTTCTTGAGAATACCTTCTTCAAATTCTTTTCAGTAACTAAAGTTGAAAAAAATTCTTTATGCACATGAGGAAGAAAATAGTAAACATTACAAAGGAGTAACAATCAGACTTGTTTGGTCTTTTAAAATAACAGACTATATAACACAAAATATTGTATTAAAATATGTAAAACTCACTTCTAAGTTTGGGAGCATATATTCCAGGACGTACAATTGAAACAAATTGTCTTTCATTTGTGAGGGTGAGAGAAAGGAATCTTATATCAGAGAAAGAAAAAAGTAACACCTCTCCATTTAGTGGCATTAGCTTTTCATCTTGGTCCATGATATCTAATGTGGGGTACAGGGTGCCTCAGTATCACCATGACTTGGAAGTTTGGTGGGTGAGCACATGAATTGAATACTGGGGAGGAAGTATAGCAGTCCATGAGGTTACTTTGTTTCTAAATTCTATTCTAATTGTTTCCATATTTTTTTAATGTCTTGAAGTAGTTGTACAAAGGGTTTCAATTCAACATTTCAATTCAACATGTCAGGTTATAGGTACAGTGCATCTTGATTGATGTCAGTCTTTCAGAGATTTTTTTTTAACACACTAACTTTTAGGAAGTAGTAGCCCAAGTAACTGAGAAGGAAGTCGAAGTTAAGAAGTCTGTATCAGGAAGTAAATGGGAGTAATCGATTGATCATTAATGATAAAACCAATTAAAATAAAATGAAACTAAAATGATTGTAAATGTTACTTTTCATACGAGTCCCAAACCAAGATCATATTTTTACAAGTTTCAGAAAATAAAATTGTGACCAAGGCTCATTTTCTTACATATAGATCGAAAGATTCTAAGCATTTGAAAGTTTAAAATGTATTCATTTAAAAATAAATAGTAATATACCAGGCGCTACTATTAAAATTGAAGTAGGATGTGTGACTTCTAAATCAACAGAGAGGAAAAAAAAGTACAATTGCCAAGTATTTGAAGCAAAGTAAAACAGTGAGGCATAAACTACATAAAGCCTAAAATAAGATTATACAGGTACAGCCAAACATATCATTTATGCCAATACAAATAAGTAGTGTAAACTCCTCTTGTGGAAGAAAAAGCAGATAATTTGACTAAATAGTCTATGTAAATATTGATGTTCAGTAAGAGTATATTACATACTTGCAAAAAGTCATTGTGTTAGAAACATTATCCTACGATTATGTCTTACTACCACCATATAGCACTACTTGAATTTGAGAAATGTACTCAGCCTATCTGCATTTGAATTTCCTTATACATAAATCAGGAACGATAGCCTGTTTATATCTCACACTGTGACAAGAAATACGAGTATGAGAGCTTATAATGAAGCTGAATCTCATTGTGAAGGTATTTATTGAACCAGTCCATTTAAATTCTCTCTATTGACTTTCCATTTCAGCTAAAAAGCAAATTTTTCCATAGATTTTTTTTTTTTTTTTAGTAAATGAATGAAGAGAGGAAGGTGGAAATGCAGACCAGAATCCTATTTATGTCCTACAAATTTAAGAAGAGTGAAGGAAGGGGTGGGCAGGAGAGGGATAGTTGTGAATGCTAAAGGAGGGTGACATTAATCAAGATATCTCCATAGACTGTCTTGTTAAATAGCAGCTCATGTACAGCTAAAGAAAATAATAAAAAGTAAAAAAACCACAAAAGCAATGTATTATGATACCTTAAAAAGATAGACAAGAACATCAGGTAAAAAAAAATGAAGCAAAAGGTATTTTTGACAATACTTCCACAAATTGAAAAATGTTCAATGTGTTCAAGAAGTTTATATTTTTAAAAAGTGGACTTTACAATGAAGATAATGTCCATTCTGAATTTCTGACATAATAAGAACCTCAAAATATATGAGACAGGGGCTGGGAAGGTGGCTCAGTAGTAGACTGCTTGTCTTGCATGCCTGAGGCTCTGGGTTCGATTCCTCAGCACCACATAAGCAAAAAGACAAAAGCCGGAAGTGGTACTGTGGCTCAAGTGGTAGAGTGCTAGCCTTGAGAAACTTCTGTGAAGAGGAAAGAAGAATGGCCAATAGACACATGAAGAAATGCTCAACTTCTTTAGCCATAAAATAAATGCAAATCAAAACAACATTGAGATTCCATATCACCCCAGTTAGAATGGCTATAATCAAGAAATCTAATAACAACAGATGCTGGAGGGGATGTGGACAGAAGGGAACCTTACTGGATTGTTGGTTGTTTAACCACTTTGGAAAGCAGTATGGAGGTTCCTCAAAAGACCACATAGAGCTCCCCTATGACCCAGCAATCCCCCTTTTGGGTACTTACCCAAAGGATCACAAAACAGGCCATACTAAAGCTACCAGCACAACTATGTTTATCATAGCATTATTCACCATAGCTAAGATATAGAACCAACCCAGATGCCCCTCAATAGATGAATGGATCAAGAAAACGCTATATATATAATGGAATTCTATGCCTCCATCAGAAATAATAACACCACCCCATTTGTTGGGAAATAGAAAGACTTGGAAAAAATTATATTAAGTGAAGTAAGCCAGGGCCAAAGGAACATAGGTCCTGTGGTTTCCCTTATTTGCAATAACTAGTATATGTCTAGGACAAGCAGAAGAGGTCAAAAGCGATATACTTATGACCATATAAGATGATGTTAAGTGAAATGAACCCCAAGATAGAGACACAAGAGGTTTTATCTTTCTTGCTGTTGTTTGTAATTTATTTATAATGTACTATGTGATTTTTTTTGTTTCTTTTGTATGTTCTTACCCCTGATTTCACTGTATTTGAGTCCGGTGCCCTGCATCTTGTATATACATTTTTCTAATTTGAGGAGGGGAAGGGAAATAAGAAAATGCTGAAATTAGGCTACAGGTTGACCCATTGTAACAATGAGATGTACAAGACACTATGTTGAAAATGAACTTTGCAACTTTGGGTGGGTTTTGGGGAGGGAGGAGGTAGGGAGGGAAGGGATGGTAGGGGAAAAACAAAGGAGGAGGTAACAATGCTCCATAGGAAATATACTCATTACCTTACTCTTATAACTGTAACCCCTCTGTACAGTATCTTTACAATAAAAAATATATACTAAAAAGAAAGAATATAAAAAGCAAACAAAATTGATAAAAGAACTGTTATGTGAAATTTTAATTCACTTTCATTGATCTTTCTTGGGTCAGCTATACACAGAATACATGGAATATTTTAAAAATCTAATAGAGATGGTTTAATAAATATTTATTGAATTTTGTTCTCTAGAAATAATACACTTTCATTTTAAGTAGACATGAAACACTTAGAAAATATTGATCACGTATAATACTGTGAATAAACTGTATTAAATTAAGAAATATACAGTGTTACCAGCAATATGCTCTGTGTACAGTGAAATAAAACTAGAAAGTAATTCAAAAAGTTTAAATGGAAAGCTTAACATCTTGGAAAACAATAATTACAACAACAACAAAAAGATACCAAGCAAAAACCTTAAGAACTTTACATTCAACTAGAAACTAAACTATTATAAACAGGTAGGGAACAAAAACACCTTGTATCCATATTTTAAATAGCCAAAGCTGATATGTCACTATTAAAAATGAATAGCAAAATTTATCTGTAGAAACTGAAGTCATGTGTTAATACATATAAACTAACAACCAACAAATAATACCAATTCAATAAGCTAAAAGCAAGAAGAACTTACCTCACATATAGCAAAATAGCTTCCAGAGGCCTGTGACCAACTATGTCACTCATGGTAATATTGGAAATACTCTCCTCACTGTCAGAAATGAAGTGAGTATGGTTGGTATTACTGTAACTATTCAACTTCATAGGTGCCATTATACCACATGAGGCCAGACAATAAAACTAGGTAATAAAAATAAAGAAGTGATAAAAATATGAGAAAGAGATAAACTAATACTACTTACAATGTGATTCATTTCCCTCAAATATCAGAGAAACTGAACTAAACTGGTAGAGTCCAGTAGATCTTATTAAAAATACCAGTACACCTCTCGTACATTTTTAGGAGATACAAACTGACAGAATTTACAAATAAAGTAAAACAGACTTGAGTATTTATTTTAGTTAGGTGCAGGTGGCTCAATCCTAGCTATTCAAGAGGCTGAGATTTTAGGATTATGGCTGTAAGCCAATCAAAGCAAGATAAGATAGTGATAATGGAACAAAGCAAGCAAAATATTTGCATAATTTGAGAAAACAGGAAGAACTAGGAAGAGGTGTGTGTGTGTGTGTGTGTGTGTGTGTGTGTGTGTGTGTGTGTGTGTGTGTGTGTGTGTGTGTGTGTGTGTATACATACACTAACAACAGGCTAAATTTTTTCTAAATATAGAAAATACCAAACTATAGGAGGTTTAAGATGTTTTAGGAAAGATAGTTTGTCTTAACAAACCAAAGAAAGAGGGCTGGGAAGTTGGCTCAGTGGTAGAGCGTTTGCCTTGCATGCCTGAGACCCTGGGTTTGATTCCTCAGCACTACATAAGCAAAAAGAAAAAAGCCGGAAGTGGTGCTGTGGCCCGAGCTGAAGAGCTGAGGGACAGCGCTCAGGCCCAGAGTTCAGGCCCCACGACTGGACCCCCAAAAAAAAAACCAAAGAAAGAACTAAGAAATCCACATCTAGAAGCCTCTATGGTTTAGGGAGGTTAGAGACATTCTACACTAGGGAACAAATGTAAAAATTATTCTAGAGTCTCAAATAAAAACTCTTCAAATCAGAAGATCATGTACTGGTTTTCTCTAGACTTCAATATCTAGCAAATATAGAACTTCATTAGGGAACATAAAATTAAGATTGTTGTGAGATAAAAATCTAACAAAATACGTTGCTAGCTAACTTCAATATAAGAAATGTTAAAGAATTTCTGAAACATAAAAGAAAATGTTACCAAATAATTAGAACATAATGAAGAATAATATGAATAATAGAAATGATAAATAAGTGTGAAAGGAAAAATGTAACCCAGGCAGAAAGTAACCTAAAAGAAAATAACTCAAAAGACCACGCGGACAGAAATCAAGTAGAAGAAAAGATTTATGGCCAGCAGAGCTGACAAAGCCAAGTTCTCATGAGGAAAGGGGAGAAACTGGTGCCATAGATGTGTGTGTGTGTGTGTGTGTGTGTGAGAGAGAGAGAGAGAGAGAGAGAGAGAGAGAGAGAGAGAGAGAGAGAGAGAGAAAGAGAGAAAGAAAGAGAGGAAATTGAGAAGGTGATTTTAAACCCTGGGGTTTGATCTTAGGGCCTTGTTCTCGTACTCTTGTATTTAGTGCTCTACCACTGACACTAACTCCCACTTCCATCATTTTTGCTGTTTAAATGTAAAGAGAAGTAAATTATAAGTAGGACTCTCACAGACTTTCCTGGCCAGGCTGGCTTAGAATCTCCCCTTCTTGAATAGTTAGAATTACAGGTGTGAGACACCAACACGTAGCTAAGAGGGAGATTTCTTCCTGGTAAAGGGGCTAATTAATAACACAGCCTAAATATTTACTCAGAAATCTAACACAGCTTTAAAATATAGGAAACAAGGTCTGACTTGTTTTACTTTTCCAAAATTATATAATGAAAACATATTGAAAAAGTGTAAGAATTTTACCATGAAGGACCTGTGCATCAATCTCTTGATGTCTAACATTAATATAATTTTATACTCATGTCACATTTCTGCCTGTCTGTTTACTTTCTTTCTTTCAATCAATTCATCAGATGCAGTGATTCTGGGATAGACAGACAGACAGATAGACACACAGACAGATAGATAGATAGGATAGATAAGATAGTTTTAGAGATGTTATGCTCTGATAACACTACTTCCCATTGATCCAACAATTAGTGCTTTTCTGTAGTGTTTCCTTTTATATATTTGGTGTGGGTTTACATTTCCTTAAGATAAGGGTCTTTGGATAAAGAAGAACACTAAAGCTTTCCTTGGGACAATGTGAGATAAATCCATTCTTTAGGACTGCCTTCATATTACCCAGAAACTGACCACATACATGGTCCTTGAAGATGTTGATAGCAGTGGCTTTGGTGAGCTTGGGCCCATCTTTCATTTTAACTTCCTTCACATTCTTGCCCATGTGACTCACTGTGTCTTGTTAGATACATCAAAATAGGTAAAGCTTTTATTCTGAGTAAAATACTGCATGTTTTGAGCACTCTTGTGCAAATATGGTACGATTTGGACACATGTCTCCTGATTCTTAGGTAGGATAATTACCAACTAACATAGGGCGAGTTTGCTTCCAGCATCCCTCAAGACTGTTGATTAATTAGAACAAGTCTCCAAATTCCTCTGCTTAATCTAATTTTCACTCTCTGACATCTCTCAGCTTGGAAATACCAATTTTGAAACATTGCTTGTTTTTAAATTAAACCACATGAAGTTTGAAGTCAGCTCTGGAGCCGGGTACCAGTGGCTCACACCCGTAATCCTAGCTACTGAGGAGGCTGACAACTGAGGATCGAGGTTCAAAGCCAACCCAGGCAGGAAAGGCCGTCAGACTCTTCTCCACTAAACCATTCTGGAAGTGGCGCTGTGGCTCAAGTGGTACAGCGCTCGCCTTGAGCTGTAGAGCTGAGGGTCAGCACCCAGGCACACAGTTCAAGCCCCATGACTGACAAAAGAAAACAAAAACAATCAAACAAACAAACAAAAAACAGCTCTGGAACCTGAGAGGTTAGATCTAATATGTTCTAACTCTCTCTACAAACTGGGAAGCCCTTCATAGCCCTTCACAGTCCATGTATTTTTAAGCCCTCTGGCTACCTTCTCCAACTTGTATGTATTGTGTAACAAGTAATAGAAAGTCCTCTACCAAGAGCATGCTCAGAAGACTTAATGAGCTTAAGCAATTCCCTCCTCTTAGCGGTCACAGCGGGTGATATGTGGGACCCCCACTATACAGGAAAGAGCAGGGGATTTGTCTCAAGATGAATTTTTAGTTTTTTTTTGAGAAAAGTGCCCTGTTTGCCGTATGCTTGCCATACAACACCACGCCCCATGTATTTAGGCTAAGTTTCTACTCTGAAATGTTATTTTTTACTTATCAAAATTGCATTTGAGCTGCAAAAACTACAGTCTCCCTCACACCATATGCTAAAATTAATTCCAGATGGATTAAAGCAATAAATAAATGTATAAAACCAATCATTTGACACCCAGAATAGAAATGCTATTTATCCCAACTAAAATGAGAGAGGACTTTGTGAAGTTAAAGACAAGGAGAAAAGCCTATAGGAGAAGCAAATTTGACTCCATTACAAACGGAAAGGTCTTTGTATCAGGAAATTAAACTGGCATGGAAGCAAGTGGGTAAAGTAAGCATGATGGACAAATGGCCTTAAGGACCCTTAAGGACCAATCCAGTTAAAAACATGATTCCAATAGTTAAATGGAAGTGTAGACACCCATTCTTTTCCAGCATAAAGTTATCATTTCCAACCCTTAGTTGCTCAGTGGCAGAACTTAATTGTCTAGGACCTCTTCCTGCTTTTGATATTCCATATCATCAAGCTCTTGAGCACTAGCAGTGGCTCGATTTTATGTGCTATAGCATTCTTTGCCTGAGGCCTTCTTCTGTGCTTACTAGCAGCTTTTGATGATATTTCAATGAAGTCAAAAGAAGCTGAACTTCTCCCTGTTTAAATTGTTCAATGCTGTTTTTTATTAGGTATCAGCATTTTATGTTCATCTTTTGGTCCCTCACTTGACTTCCTAACTTCTCTGAAAAATTGAATGTTGGAAGTGTGTGTGTGAGTGTGTGTGTGTATGTGTGTGTGTGTGTGTGTGTGTGTATTTGGTGTTTTCAAAGGTATAGGCAAGGGTATTGACTAAAGAAAATGCTGGTAGAGACATAAGCCCCAGCATTACCATATCTACTAGAAGGAAAAAACTGATTGTGGTGACCTGAGTGGAATGACAACCAAATGAGCACAAGTAGTAAATTATACTTGGTAAGATTCTTACTGTTCTTCCTGTATCCATTTGCAGGAGTGAATACTTTCAATCTTGATTATTCTGCCACCAACCATTGTCTTAACAGGTAGGGTTTGTTCCACTGTAGAGGCTCAGAGAAAAGGCAAACATTCACTCATTCATTCACGTGTGTGCTCACTCAGGGTAAGCACACTACGTTCATGGCACTGTAAAATAAAGAAGGAATTTTCACAATGTTTAAAATTTTAGCATTGGTAGATGGACGCGTAAGTTCAATAAGGTAAAAAATAGTTAAGGGTCCTAACATGAATGCAAACATGCAATTGAAGTATATTAAACACTGACTTCTGGCCCAGAAAAAAGAATAAATGTATAGGCCAATTTTATTCTACTTCTTCCTTCTATAGCTGTGAACTCTGGTAATTGTGTAAGAGATAAGCAAAAGAAACCTCGGGAAGGTAATAAGAAGCAAGCAACCTGGGTTGAGATCCCAGCCTTGGAAGAACAGCACAGAAGTTGTATTTAGAGTCCCATAACCCAGCAGAAGAAGGCAATTAGAATGAGTGTTTCTGACTTAGCAAAAGGAAGTCCAGGAGGCTGTCTTTTCTCCGTTACTTGAATGGGTGTCCCTTTGACAGTATTAGACAAGAAGCCCAATACCACTAACAAAGGGAGTTAATTAGAAACTATATGCAAAATAATTGACAAGGGAAAGTATCCTACTTCTTCGTCAAGTCTGAGATTTTTGCACAAGGAAAAGCTGTGGCAGGCAAGTAGAACAGGTAAGAGAGACCTTAACAATGAAAGGCAGTGCTGTCTGGGAAGCTCTGTATTCCTGTGTGCATTCAATGTTCTCTCCAGAGACATTGAAGCCCACAGAAAGAATCAGAAAGTAGCCTATTCTAGGAAGCCTCTATTTTCACAGGCCTGAATCTTTCCAGAACGAAGGCACCGAAACAATGCTGGAAGACCTCACCATGGTCTTCTACTAGGAAGCCAGGAAAGACAAAGAAATGACTGAGAAACAGAGAAATGGAATGGAAACACAGTATTAAACTGGTAAACTGAAATGCTAGCCCTAACATATGTGTTAGACTCTAATTGTGACAAACAACAGGCTCCTGGCGGTTGAAGAATAGTGCCTTGATATTTTTTTGCCTGGGACCCCACCAGCCAAAAGGGGCTCAAGATTTTCCCTAAGCTACACCATTCACACAAGAAGGCTTTTCCTCAAAATAACAGTAGCTCAGGGTTTACAAAATAGGGAAACAAGGTACCCAGGACAACAATTTTTTTCTCCTTTTTCTGGCTTTTTTTTTTCCCCCAGCCCACATGAGTGTTTCCTTAGTTGGTGGTCTAGGCCTGACAGTTCTTTGTTGTGTGAGGTTAACACACTGCAGAACTTTTAGCAACTGGATTAGTAGAGACTGTCTTCCCCCATTTCCTACTTTCTCTGACAACATTGGTTGAAAGCCCGGACTTTATCTTTTTCTCTCGGATCTTAGCAGGTAGATACAAGAGAACTGAGTGAATGGCATGACTCAAGAGTTACATAGGTACCAGTTCCACTTGTACAATGACTGTGAACACATGATAGAAAGAACTTCCTTGGCTTCACAGTGGCTCTAAGCTTGCCTTGGCATTTTTCTAAAACGCTTATTTCATTTATTTACTTTTTAATTTTTGCTCTTCTTTTTTCCCTTATGGGCAAAAGAAACTTCTTTCAGAAAAATTCTTCTGAGCACATACATACCATACAACACATACAAGCCAATCTCTTTCAATCTCAATGGACGAAAAAATATTTGAAAGGGAAAGAATTAAAGGATTATTTTTATAAATGTGAAAAATCTCTGCAAAGGGCAATTTTCTCTTGATTGGCAGAAAAAAAATCCAGCAGCCTCAATTATGTTGCCTTGTTAAATCTGAAAGAATGTAGTTAGTGTTGGAAACCTTTCTAATTGCCTTTGTGAAAAAGCATCTAAAGGATCAGAAACCACGTCCGTCAGAGAAGCACAGAGGCACTTGGGTTAGTTGTGCTTAGAAGAAATTGGTTGGTGATCCTGGGCCAATGAGATTTGTAGAAAAATTACTGCAGAATTTCTACTTCACAAATTTCTTGGAGGTAGAAGATGTAGTAGCTCAAGTGGTAGAGCACCTGCCTGTCAAATGAGAATCCCTGAATTCAGTCCCCAATACTGACAAACTCATTTCCTTTTTTCTGCTTTCCCCTTAGAGAACAGGGGAGGGCAGGAAGTTTGAATGGGGAGTTAGCAGTGGGGCCTGGGTTCATTTGATTATGCATGTCATCACACTTGCTCCCGGCTTATGGTAGCAGGTAAAGTTTCCTTGATGTGAGAACAAGAACAAATAGCACCCAGTCTCCAGTTTTTTTTCAAGAGTCTAAAGTTTGTAGCTTGAATTGAAAAGAAAAACAAAATGACTTGCAACTTTTTAAAGATGGAAACTCTGTGCTGCTTTCTGATAAATGTAATTCCAGGATAGAAATTTTGGGTGAGCGGAGAACCCCAGAATGCCTTTTGAGTTTAAAAAAGAAAAAAAAAAAAAGAGAGTTCAGAGGTCCAGGTTTTGTCGCTCTGCTTGAATTTCAGATGAGATAAACTCAGCAGCTCTGCTTTCGCAGAGCAAAAGCTTACATGGCTCCTTGAGAAAAGCAATTTATTTTAGATTATAGTACACTGGCTATCGTTTAAACTGCTAGGGATTGTAATTGAACTCAGGACCAACCTGCTCTCTGAACACAAGTAGTAATACATTTACTCAGGCTGTTCTAAATAGCATGGAAGCTTGGCTTGCAAGGCAGATGGGTGGAGTGACATGGAGTCACTGGTGGCTCACCAACTTTCCAGTAGCCAGTCCACTCACAAATGCATCCTGGGAAATGTACCCTGTTGTGCATTCTAACTTGGACTTGTTGACCTTTGTGGGGATGTCAGTATAAAAAAGCTAGAGGGCTGCAATCCAGGGGAAATGAGGGAAGATGCAATTAAAGCTAGGGAAACTTTTGCTTGATTTCCATCTTTTGTTTAGGGTTATGATGGGGCTTGGGGACAGGATTGATGATGGGAGGGAGAATCCAGGATAGAGAAAAGAGTCCCTCCTGATACTAACGAATCTTTGATTCGATAATGAAGGGGACATATTTACCCTCCTGCTTACCCTTAATGACCGAATGTCATCCTGTCATTAAATCCTAATGAAACCTTAATTGTTCTGTTGGGGAAAACTGATGTGTCTCATTTCCGTACACTGCATTTGCTCTCTCCTTGTTATAAATAAATCCAGTTATACTGCATTCACTGTTCTTCCAGAGTTGTCCAGAGGGTTAGCAGATAGCATTTCACCCAGGCTCAATGATTTATTTTTGTTTTTAGTCCAAGAGATTGTTGCAATGCACCTGCTCTTCTTAGAATTTTCTTTGTTTTCTTATGAAAACAAGTATCAGCAGAGTTAAACAATCAAAAAGTTTAAAAATGCTTATAATGAGAAGTTTCTAATTCCAGCCTTCCTGTCTCTATTTGTGCTTCCAAATACAGACACTTTTATCCTTTTGTAGTGTGATTTCCACAGTGCTTGCTATTTACTCACTTGTTTATTTTATTTTGTCAGTTGTGGGGCTTGAACTCTGGATCTGGGTGCTGTCCCTCAGCCCTTCAGCTTAAGGTTAGCGCTCTACCACTTGAGTCACAGCACCGCTTCCAGTTTTGAGTGGTTTATTGGAGGTAAGAGTCTCATGGACTTTACTGCCCAGGCTGGCTTTGAGCCATGATCCTCAGATCTCAGCCTCCTGAGTAGCTAGTGTTACAAGCATGAGCCACTGGCACCCCGCTACTGGATGATTTTTATAAAAAATAAAGATATGTCTTTATTTTCTCCTGAAAACAAGAATGATATTTAACTTACAGAACTGTTCACATTCTCTCACTATAGTATAACACTTTTCTTTAATTGTTTTTTTCTTGCCAGTTCAGAAGAATATTCAAAGCTCCTTTATTGGTCCATCATTCTAGTCATTTTGTCTCTCACAAGTCAAGGTGAGACATATGTACTCAAATTTTGTCTTTAATGTTCTTCCTCATCCGTTTTCCATTTTTATTCAGTTGTGACTTTCTTTTGGTATTCTTCAGTTTCATTTACATGTTCTCTGACACCAGAGTTTTTCCCTCCAGAGTTGAAAATACTGGCAGTATTTATACAATTGGGTCTTTGCTAGGTTATTTAGTTGCATCCCCTGTGGCCTCTGTGATTCCAGTGTCACAACTCTTGTGATTCCCAGGAGGCTGTGTCTAGAGTCCGAATCAGGTGAATTCTCTTCTTTTGAATCATTTTGTCATACTCTTTCCATCTTATAGATTGTGTGATAGATTGTTCAAGTCTTTTTATAAGTCATTTTTGCTTTTACTGGAATCCTGATTTCTTGTACAAGCCTCCATTTCTTCAACATTTTCCAAGCTTATATTTACCCCTTGTTCTTTGCTCTTTCTGTTTCCTTTAAACCTGATTTCTTTTTGCCTCATTTGTACCGATTGCTTTCTATACCTGTAGTAGCACATGGTCATCTTGAGATTAACTTGTATCCTCCAGGGCTGGATTCATGGTTTGCTGGGTCTAACAGGCTTTGCTTTTCTCTTATTTCTTTTTTTTTATTTTAATTTTATTGTACAGAAGAGTTACAGTTACATAAGTAAGGTAGTGAGTATATTTCTTGTCTTTCTTGTTACCCGAGCACTCATTTTTCTCCCTTTTTCCCTCCCCCCTTTAAGTCCCTACCCCCAAGTTGTACAGATCATTTCTAACATAGTGTCTTTTGAGTATCACTGTTGCATTGGTTCCCCCTTTGTCCTTTGTCTCACCATTTTGTGGTTCCCTTCCATTCCCTAATTCAGATAAACATGTATACAATATCCAGGGTACCAAAATCAAATACAGTGCAACAGGGGATTAAACCATAGGTGGAAAACCACAAGAGAAAAAAGAAATCATGTAGTACATTAAAATCAACAACAACAAAGAAAAACCTCTTGTGTCCATGTCTTAGAGTTCATTTTGCTTAGAATCATCTTACATGGGTCTGCTAGTAACTTTCTAAGAAAGGTTGGCTTAAAAGCTTTCTGAGTTCTTGCAAGTTTGGGCCTTTTTCTCTTGTCCTCTGTAGAAAGTTGATATTTTTGGAATAAACTTCTATATTGAAAATAATTTTCTTTCTTTTTTTAAGTATCCCTTTTCTTCTGTTACTCAGATCCTTTCTTTTGTTGTTGTTGTTGTTGTTGTTGTTGTTTTGAGGTACCATCCTTTTGTCCTTGCAGAAACTATTAAAATTTTCTTCACTGTCAAACTTTTAAGTTTATTCTGGGTATTGAGTAGAGTCCTATACTTTAAAGATTCATATGTCCCTTTAATTCTGAGAACTATTCTACTGTATACATGTATAATAGCATTCATAATTTCTTCCACTGCAGTTTCTCTTTTATTCATTCTGAAAATCAGTTAGCCTCTTTTAAAATTTCTGGGTTTTCTTTGCTTCCTATTTTCCTCCAGATGTTTGTGCATTTAGTCTACAGTAGACTTCTCCAACTCCATCATTTCACTGTTACTTTTTGTCAGCATACCTTAATTATACAAAATAATAGTTTTTATTATGACATTTTCACACATGCATATACTGTACTTGTGTCATATTTATTCTCTTGTCCCTTCTGCCCCTCCCGCTGGTCTCTTTCTCTTCTCCAATACTCCCCCTTCTACTTTCATGTCTTTTTAAAAAATACGGATTCCACATTCGAAGGAAAATATTTGTTTTGAGTCTGGACTATTTCACTTAACAAAATAAACCATTGCATTCACATGCTTGAAAATGACTTGATTAGATTCTTTTTATGACTGCATAAAATTCTGTACCTATAAAATTAAAATTAAAAGAGGTTGAAAAAATTTAGAGTTGACAAAGGGTACTTTTATGTACCTTTTTAGGAACAAAAGTTTTTCAGTTGTAGGAACTGAATATAAATTTCATCTGAAATTAAATTCCAGATTTATTTCTCAAAATGTTCATTATAACATTATCCATGACAGAAAAAAACCTAAGTGACACACATAAAGAAAAAAATAAATGAAACTTGGTATGACCAGATTATGAGATATTATTCATACATTTTTAAACGTTTACCAATTGTTTTCATTTATTTTTATTTTATTTTTGCAGCACTGGGACTCAACCTAAGACCTTAAGCATGCTAAGCAAGGGTTATACCACTGTGCTACAAATAGTTTGTGATGAGCTGATAGAATGAACTGATAAAATACCTAAGTATAATTAGGTCTTAAGCTCAAAACAATGTATGTACTAAGATCTCATTCATTCTAAAAATGAAAACAAGTTAAAAGTAACTATATTAAAATTTTAACTATGCTTCAATTATTGGTTAAATTGTATGGAACAATTTTTCTTTATTTTAACATCTCATTGAATTTTTAAGATATCTTACAGTGTATATGTTTGGTTTTTATTTTTAAAAAAAAGAAAGAAAAGGAAAGGAAAACACATTAAATTTTGTGTTTCTGAAGGTAAACCTTTTAAAAATGTCACTAAATGACCTATATGGCTTTTTCCCCCTGAACTTTTTACCTTTTCTATCACAGAATTGAGTGGGCTATATTGCAGTATATAAAGTATTTTCCATTACTGAAAGCATCCCTCTGATGTATCTAAAAAAGCCAAACGGCATATTATATGAGATTTGTTGCTTTTTCTTCTCTCTATCTCACAACGGATGTCTAAGTCTTATTTATGTCAGCATTAAGACAAAGAAATATTCAGATTCTCTAGAAAGGGGAAGCTACGATTGTATCTTTGAATGGTATTAAAACAAAATGTTCAACAGTGGGCTGAGAGACTTAAGGTTTTAATTCTGGCTGGCTTACTGGATGACTGGATTCCTCCTCCTGCTCCTCCTCTTCCTCCTCTTCCTGCTCCTCCTTCCTCCTTCTCCTCTTTAAATACTATGTTTCATTTGCAATTTCTATGCATTACAAAGAAAATATTGGTCTTGCGAATTCATAATGTTACATATCCATTTAGACCATTGGAAAACAGAGGCACCAACATATCCAAAGTAGAAAGCACTGCTTGCATAATTTTCTAGATGTATTTCAGGTATAGAATGAACATAAATTGTTCTCGTAAGTGCAGTTAGGTCTAGGAGTTGGGACCAGGGAACATAAAGATAAGATGGACACGTGATTAATTTGGGTGCATCTGTTTTCCCTCTTCAGTAAAATACACTAGTCAGTGGAATTTTGGACACAGAAGCCATTACCTCACAGGTGCTTTGGGCAGAAAGAGCTTTGTGGCTCTGGATAGCTTCTGCTTTTTCTAAAAGATGATTACTTTCTACCTTATTCTTTTTCTTTCTTAGGATACTGGGGCTTTGCCTTCCCACTTGGCTTTTTCCACTCACAGCTGGCACAACACTGGAGTCACATCTTCAGTTTCAGCTTTTTGCTGTTAAGTTGGTGATGAGAGGAGTGAATTTGTCCACCTTGTCTGGCTTCAAACTTCGAGCCTCAGCTCTAAGCCTCCTGAAGCAGCTAGCATTGTAGGCGTTAACCACTGGTGCTTTCCTTCTCCCGCTTTTCCTTACTGCAAAAAAGATACAAACAGAAAGCCATTTTTATTAGTAAGGATTTTTATTGTGAAAATACCGTTACAGAGTAGTTACAATTACATGAGCAAGGCAATGACTACATTTCTTATCACGCATTGTTGCTTCCTCTTTTGTTTCCCCTTACCATCCCTGCCCTCCCATCTCCCCCATCCCCTGCCAAAGTTGTAAAGTTCGTTTTTCGATATAGCTAACATCTTGTACATCTCATTGTTGCAATGGGTCCACCTGTATTCCTATTTAAATAATTTGTTTTTTCCCTTCCCCTCCACAAATTATACCAACAACAAATACAGTGAAAACAGGGGTTATACTGTGGGGGAGGGACATACAAAGCAACAAAGAAATCATCTTATAAATATGTTAGAAACAATAGCAAGAAAGAAAAACCATTTGAGTCCTTATCTTGGGGTTCCTTTTGCCTAACATCAACTTATCTGACCTTTTCTGCTTGTCTCAAACATACACTAGTTATTGCAAATAAGGGAAGCCATAGGACCTATGTTTCTTTGGGCCTGGCTTACTTCACTTAATACTTGTCTATTTGAAAAAGTTAAAATAAAAAAAATTCAACAAAACAGAAAAAAATATTTTAAAAATTGTCACGTATCTTACCAAACTAAGAGTCAGATTGGTTTACATGGGGGGAGGTGTTCTTCCAGATTTTCTTTTCCTCCCTCCTCTACATGCTCCAAATTGAAACATTCAATAATATTTTTTGTTTTATCTTGTATTTTGTCACACTGATAGTATTTAATATTACCTTTCATAATATAGTATTATTTTATGTTGCTTAAATCATCCTCTTTTTTCTTTTGGTATTAGTACTTGGGTTTGAACAAGGTTCTAGGCATGGTCCCTTAGCTGTTTTTCCTCAGGGCTCACACTCTTGTCATTTGAGGCCAGTTCCATTTCTGGTATTTTGGTGGTTAGAGATAAGAGTCTCATGTACTTTCCTGCTTGAGCTGGTTTTGAACCATGATCCTCAGATCTTAGCCTCCTGAGTAGCACGTATTACAGGCATGAGCCCCTGGCACCAGACAAAACCACCCTCTTCGATGGATTTCTAGTCTGTTTCCAATTTTGGTCCTTAAAAATAATACTACAGAGGGGGGACCAAGATGGCGACGGGGCAGTAGGGAAACGCCACAGCTCTCTCCAACCAAAAAGAGAGTTCGAGTTCCAACCTTTAATCTCCCCAAAAGACCGACAACAACAAAAAGACGAACACTCAGAGAAAAACCAGAGGTGGAAAATAACAAAAAAAAAGAAAGAGAGGAAAAGAAGAATTTCAGAACAGAGAAGAGCGAAGACCCCTCCCCCAACCTTTACTGGCCGCGCGGCAGTGCGCCAAGCCGCCGGCCAGCCGGCCCCGCGGGGGCTGCCGGAGCCACAGAGACACAGGGGGCTGCTTGCAGATCACCAGGTACCGGATTGCTGGAGGCAATGACTCAAGAAATAAAGCGAGAAATGGATCAGAAATTGAAAGAGCACAAGGATGAACTATCAAAAGATATACAGGATATCAAACAAAAATTGGATGCAAAAATAGAAGCTGCACAAACCTCAGTAAGAAGTGAGATAAACGCCAAATTAGAGGTAATGCATACTGATCTCACCTCATTGAGAGGTGAGATCAGTACTCTGAGAACCAACATTGAATCCATAAAGGGATCCATTTCCACCATGCAAACCACAATAGAAGCCACGGTCAACAGAGTGAATGAAATGGAAGGTAGAGTGTCAGATACAGAAGACAGAATACACCAACTGGACCAAAAAGTGACAGATATGGAAAAATCACTCAAATTAAACCAAAGGGAAATTCAAGAGCAAGCAGATAATGCTAAAAAATTTAACCTTCGCATAATCGGAGTGGACGAAGGTGAGGAATTCCAGAGCAAGGGAATGCAACACCTATTTAACAAGATAGTCAATGAAAATTTTCCCCACCTCAAAAACGACCATCTTAACTACATCACAAAAGCTTATCGAACACCCAACAAGCAAGATCCCAGGAGAAACACTTCTAGGCACATAATAGTAACAATGATGGATCTGAATAATAAGGAAACAATCCTGCATGCAGCAAAAATGAAGAAGGAGCTATACTACAACGGGAAAAAAATTAGAATCACTGCAGATCTCTCCACACAAACAATGAATGCAAGAAAAGCCTGGGAAAGCACCATACGAGCCCTGAGAGCCAATAACTGCCAACCCAGACTGATATACCCGGCAAAGCTAGCATTCACATTCGATGGAGAACTGAAAACTTTTAATAGCAAAGAAAAACTAAATGAATACATAAACATTAAGCCAGCATTACAAAGAATTCTAAGAGGGGGGACACAACCTGAAGAAAGCAACCAGGAACTGGGACCTGCCCCAAACAGGCATTACTCAAAGTCTAACTGAGCAAGCACAGGAGGAAAGGAAAGAAGAAAAACTTAGGAAAACGGAATGGCAGGGACAACAATGCATCTCTCTATACTTTCTCTTAATATAAATGGGCTGAATTCGCCAATTAAAAGAAAACGAACTGAGGACTGGATCAGAAAACAAGACCCATCCATCTGTTGCCTTCAGGAGACCCACCTCTCAGCCAAACATACAAACAAAATCAGAGTGAAGGGGTGGAAAAGGATCTACCAATCAAATTCCCCCAATAAGAAAGCAGGTGTAGCTATCCTGATATCTGACAAAATAAACTTTTCATTAAAATCAGTACAGAAAGACAAGGACGGACACTACATATTAATAAAGGGAACAATCCAAGAGGAGGATATAACCATCATCAACTTATATGCCCCAAATATTGGTGCACCCAGATATGTTAAACAAATGCTCTCAAACTTACAGAATAAAATAGATCCCAATACGATAATACTAGGAGACTTTAACACGCCACTCTCACCAAAGGACAGGTCTACCAACCAGAGGATTGGTAAAGAAGCTACCGAATTAAGTGAGGCCATACTTCAAGCGGAATTAACTGACATCTACCGAGTATTTCACCCTAAAACAACACAGTACACATTCTTCTCAGCAGCTCATGGAACTTTCTCCAAAATAGACCATATCATAGTTCATTCAAGGAACTTAAGCAAATACAAAGGGATCGACATAATCCCCTGTATCCTATCTGACCACAGTGGAATCAAGCTAGCTCTCAATAACAAAGCATACCGCAGAAATTTCTCTAATACATGGAAATTGAACAGCACACTCCTTAACAAGGCCTGGGTAACAGAAGAGATCAGAGAAGAAATAAAGCATTTCCTAGAACTCAATGAAAATGAAAACACCTCACAAAGAAACTTGTGGGACACAGCAAAAGCAGTCCTGAGGGGCAAATTTATTGCCCTCAGTGCCCACATCAAGAGAATGGAGACAGACCAAGTAAATAATCTCATGTTGCAACTAAAACAGCTAGAAAAACAAGAAAAAATGGGACCTAAAGCTACTAGACGAAGCCAGATAACCAAATTGAGAGCAGAGATTAACCAATTAGAAAATCAGAAAACCATAACCAAAATAAACCAAACAAAAAGCTGGTTCTTTGAAAAAATAAACAAAATTGATGGCCCGTTGGCAAGATTAATTAAAAAAAGAAGAGAGGAAACCCATATTAATAGGATTAGGGATGCCACGGGAAACATCACAACACATACCCAAGATATCCAAACAATTCTAACAGACTACTTTCAAAAGCTATACTCTCTAAAGGAAGAAAATCTGGCGGAAATGGATGCATTTTTAGAGAAATACAAGTTACCCAAACTGAGCAAAGAAGAAGTTAACCAATTAAATAAGCCAATATCCTATAATGAGATACAGGAAGCTATCAAAAGTCTTCCAACAAAAAAAAGCCCAGGACCAGATGGATTCACAGCAGAATTCTATAAGACCTTTAAAGAAGAACTAATACCCATACTCCTCAAGCTCTTCAGAGAAACAGAGAAGGAGGGAGCTATCCCAAACTCATTCTACGAAGCCAATATCACACTCATCCCCAAACCAGGCAAAGACCCAACCAAAAAGGAGAATTACAGGCCAATCTCCTTGATGAACACAGATGCAAAGATCCTTAACAAGATTCTAGCTAACAGAATCCAGAAACACATAAAAAAAATAATACACTATGATCAGGTAGGCTTCATCCCAGAGACACAGGGATGGTTTAACATACGTAAGTCAATAAATGTAATCCAGCATATCAACAGAGCCAAGGTCAAGAATCACATGATTATCGCCACAGATGCAGAAAAGGCCTTTGATAAAATTCAACATTCATTCATGCTAAAAGCTCTGGAGAAAATAGGAATAGAAGGAACATTTCTAAAAACAATAAAAGCCATTTATGACAGACCAATAGCCAATATTATACTTAATGGGGAAAAGCTACAACCAATCCTCCTAAAAACAGGAACAAGGCAAGGATGTCCACTGTCTCCACTCCTCTTCAACATAGTCCTAGAACCCTTAGCCAGGGCAATAAGGCAAGAAAAAGACATTAAAGGGATCCGCATAGGGAAAGAAGAAGTTAAACTATCCCTTTTTGCAGACGACATGATACTATACCTCCACGATCCCAAAAACTCCATCCCCAAACTTTTAGAAATCATAAGTCACTTCGGCAAAATAGCAGGATACAAAATAAACCCACAAAAATCAGTTGCCTTCCTATATACTGATAACGCACAGGAAGAGAGGGAAATAAAGGGAGCAACCCCATTCACAATAACCTCCCAAAAAATAAAATATTTAGGAATTAACCTAACCAAAGATGTAAAAGAACTATTTAATGAGAACTATAAAAAGTTAAAGAAAGAAATTGCAGAAGACACTAGGAAATGGAAAGACCTCCCATGCTCCTGGATAGGCCGACTTAATATAGTAAAGATGGTGATACTTCCAAAACTAATATACAAATTCAATGCAATTCCTATTAAAATCCCAATGACGTACATCACTGAAATACAGAAAACAGTCCAAAAATTTATATGGAACAACAAAAGACCTAGAATAGCCAAAACAATTCTAGGGGATAAAGACAATATGGGAGGGCTATCCATGCCGAACTTCAAACTCTACTACAGAGCTATAGTCACAAAGACAGCATGGTACTGGCACAAAAACAGACCCGAAGACCAATGGAACAGAATAGAAGATCCAGATATAAATCCACAGGCCTACAGCCAGCTGATATTCGACAAAGGAGCCAAAGACATACAATGGAAGAAACACAGCCTCTTCAACCGCTGGTGCTGGGAAAACTGGGCAGCCACATGCAGAAAACTAAAAGTGGACCCCAGCCTATCACCATGCACCAACATCAACTCAAAATGGATTAAAGACCTTAACATTAAACCTGAATCTCTGAAACTACTGCAGGACAGAGTAGGAGAGACACTTGAACTAATAGGCACAGGAAGGAACTTCCTGAACAGAGTCCCAGGGTCACAACAAGTTGGAGAGAGACTCGACAAATGGGACTACCTTAAAATAAAAAGCTTCTGCACAGCTAAATCTATCGCAACTAAGCTAGAAAGACAACCAACTAATTGGGAAAAAATATTTACCAGCAATATATCAGACAAGGGGTTAACATCCTGTATATACAGGGAACTCAAGAAACTAATCCCTCCCAAACCTAACAAACCAATTACTAAATGGGCAAGGGAACTAAAGAGGGACTTCTCAAATGAAGAAATAAAAATGGCAAAGAAACACATGAGGAAATGTTCATCATCCCTGGTGGTGAAGGAAATGCAAATAAAGACAACCCTGAGATACCACCTTACCCCAGTCAGAATGTCCCACATCCACAAATCAGCCAACGACAAATGCTGGAGGGGATGTGGAGAAAGAGGAACCCTATTACACTGCTGGTGGGAATGTACACTTATACAACCACTTTGGAAAGCAGTCTGGAGGGTCCTTAGAAAGCTAAAGATTGACCTCCCTTACGACCCAGTCATACCACTTCTAGGCATCTACCCTGAACAACAGGAACCAATATACAAGGACACGTGCACCTCCATGTTTATTGCAGCACTGTTCGCAATAGCTAGGATATGGAAACAACCTAGGTGCCCCACCACAGATGAATGGATCCAAAAATTGTGGTATCTATACACAATGGAATATTATGCAGCCATTAGAAATGACAAAATAATGGCATTTGCAGGGAAATGGATGGAGCTAGAAGGAATCATGTTGAGCGAGGTAAGCCAAGAACGAAGAGACAAACGGTACATGGTCTCCCTCATAAGTGGATGCTAAATCCAAAAGGTTAGGTGATACGACAAAACTAACAGGACTTAAGAAACAAAGAACTCCCGCTCATCTGGTTGAACCACTACTAAATATCCTCATGCTGCTGATCACAAATATGGTATATAACATGTGAACACTGTTATATATTACAGACTGTGGTAGACAATTTGCTCCAGGGAAGTTAGAATGAACTTGTGACTTTGAAATTATGTAATCATTTAATCACAATCAAAAAAAAAAAAAAAAAAAAAGAACCTCGGGGAAGGGAGGGAGGGAGGGGATGGTAGGGGGAAAACAATGGAGGGGGTAACAATGTTCAAGAGGAAGTGTACTCATAACCTCACTCATGTAACTGTAACCCTCTGTATAGTAGCTTTACAATAAAAAAAAAAAAAAGAAAAAAAAAATAATACTACAGTGAAGAACTTTGTGTGTGTATGTATATATATGTATATATATATATATATATATACATATATATACATACACACCTTTGTACTTTTTTTTAAAGGAGAATTTTACTAAAATATAATTTGAATGCACAAAATGTATTTGTAGACTGGATGTGATAGTCACCTACAGTAATCCCAGCTACTGTAGAAGATTGCAACCAAGGCCAGCCCTGGGCAACAGTGTGTGCTAGACCTTACTTGAAAAAAAAAAATTAGAGCAAAGAGGACTGGATTCATGGCGGAAGTGGTAGAATATTTGCTTACCAAGGTGAAGCCCTAATTTCAACTTTCACTGTCCTCCTGTACTCCCATTTTCTATGTATGTGGGTATTTATATTCATATTTCATATGAAATACTAAACTGCCCTCTGTAAAAGTTTTACCATGCATTCTTCCACCACTCCTGCAAGCCTTTATTCCTGTGCACCCCTCTTCTTACTCAGTGAACTCTCAGAGGTCTCGGGTTGAAGTGAAGGTCGACATACAGAAAAAGATAAGGAAGTCTTTGACTTAGTGCAGGTGTGGTCTCATTCAGAAAGGCTTGGGTTGGGTAAGTTGTCAAACTGCATTCAGACTCTCTTCCCATTTAGCATTTCATATCCCTTGGGGGGATTTTTGCTGAACAGAAAAAGCACTTTTGCCTGTCCTCCTCCGATACTTCACCAAATAACAGTTCAGGTCTGGCTGCCTATTTCACATTAAGTGCCCCCATTCTGATTTACCTGGCATGTAGCTGGGTGTTTTGAGCAGCATTCAATATTGTATGTTGGTTTGTTTTCCTTTAGGCTTTTATCTTCCCCAAGCACTCCACCTCCCACTACCACCTCCAGACTTTCCACCTGGTACACTAGACCTGGGCTATAAAATACCATGCACAATTGTTCTTAAGCCCAGAAAATTGATTTTCCTGAGTAGAAGCTGGCATCATGAGTTGTTAACCCTGTTAGGAAAATACAAGTTGGATTTATGATTCCCTTATGCAGGTAATTGGGCCCTAATTTTAAATTCTGAGCCAATTGATTTACACTATATTACATTATAACATAACAAAAGCGCAATTGGGTCCAGGTGATGTATGAATTTGAGCTACCAATTATGCAATAAATTATTTTCAGTTCTTTAATAAATGATACCTAGGTTGCTATCAACCTGTCCTGATTCTCCTCTCTCCTATTTTCACATCCATCTGCTATCATCTCTTTTCTGATCATCTCCTAATTTCTTCCTCTTTCTTTCCTAACCTTGAAAAACAGGAATGGCTTGCTTTAGAAATCCAAACCCTGCATATTGAGACATCATAAAGCAAATTTCATGGCTCATCTGTTCCTGCAAACTCTTGCTAACATTCCATCTCAAGCCACAGTGTATTTCTGCTGGGTCACTGTTCTTGTGTTGTGTATAAAATTTGCTGTTAGATCACCAGATATGTGAATTTCATCTGGGAGATTCCTTTGGATTATTGATACTTCCTTTCCCTTCACTTTTGTTTTTGCTGGTCCTGGGGTTTGAACTCAGGGACTGAGTGCTGTTCATTTTTTTCTCAAGGCTAGCCCTCTAGCACTTGAGCCACAACTCCACTTCCAGATTCTTTGGTGATTAATTAGAGATAAAAGTCTCGTGGACTTTTCTGCACAGGCTGGCTTTGAATTGTGATCCTGAGATCTCAGCTTCCTGACTAGTTGGGATTACAGGTGTGAGCCACCAGCATTTGTAGTGTGGGTACTATTAATAGGGTATATTTTCTTCTCATTTTTTCCCCTTTGCAGTAATTTCCCCTATTGGATTTATTTTTAGCTGGTTATAACCTACATATTTCTGTAAGACACATTGAGTTATTTTTGGAAAAGGGTTGGATATAAATAAATAACACATAAGCTGGAAATCAGTTTCTGGGGGATTTAAAGAGTTATCCAACAATCAGAGACAGTTAATTGAAATCTGTATTTCAAATTGCTTTTCTTTTTTTTCTTTTTGAAAATCTCATGTTATTTTGAGCCAGGGATTATCTTAAGTGAAGCTTCGAACATGTGTCAGGGAGATCAGGAATATCAGAAGACAAACACTAGACAGTGGAAAGAGGTTGCATTGTGGATCTTGAGTACAAGTGCAGTCTTATTCCTAGGAAGTGTCAGGGAGATCTTTGAGTCTTCCTTCCCATTTTACCAAGATTTCTTCATTCCTCACACCCATCTGAATTGATAGTTTATATTGAAAGGCAGCTTTAGTTTCTGATCCCATTATTTCTCCTTGTGGTGACTCATATTCTTCAAAAAAAAAAAAAAGCAAATGAAATTACATGGTTGCAGACTATTAAAAGCGCTGAGGTATAAGATGGCTAGCATGAAAGAAAGATTTCTACCTCATACTAAAGAAAATAAAAAACAGTGGACTTTCTCTCATATGCCTTTTTCATAAGGATATGTTTTCCTGTTGTTCGTTGCTAAGAGGCTACGTCTGTGGAGAACCATGTGGGGTTATGGAAAAAGGGTATGAGGTAGCAGAGGGAGGCTGTTAGGAAAAATGTGTTTTATATTAAAGGAAAGGTTACTGCCATATCTAGGAGCATTTCTTGCTTCTTGGGCATGTGCATTTCTGAGCTACTTTAAAAAGAAACGGGAATATCATAATTGTTGCATGATAACATTGCAATTTTTGTAGTACGTGCTCTGGAACTCAAAGAATATATATTTTCTATGTTCCTGGTTGATAGTTGAAGAAGTAATGAAAAAGGGTAAGTATTTTGAGTTGAACTGAGACTAGGTGAAAAAAAATTAAATAATCCCTGTTGTTTTATTGTTTCACTTTGTTTTTGCTTTTTAAAAATTTTTTACTTTGAGGAGTGCCTTTTTCTTACCACCTTTCAAGAATATTGGTGAGGTTCTTTCTTTTGAAATATATTTTTCCTGCTATGCTTATGTTAAGGAAAAATTATTCCCCTGGAAGGAAATCAAGGTTCTTATTTTTATGAAGTTCTCTTAGCACATCTTTGAAGTCTCCATTTTGGCTGATTAATGTCATTTTACATCCTTGAACATAATAGGTAAAAAGAATTTTGTATGGAACTGAATCTGAAAGTGTGTTGTATTTTCTTATGAATAGATCCAAAATGTTTTATTTTTGACAGTTTTAGGCAAAGGATGATGATTAGATGTATGACTAAAGTATTACATCTTCAAGGCTAGAGCTCTATCACTTGAGCCACAGCGCCACTTCTGGTTTTCTGGTGGTTTATTGGAGATAAGAGTTTCCATGGCTTTTCCTGCCTGGACTGGCTTTGAATAGCAGTCCTCAGATTTCAGCCTCTTGAGTAGTTAGGATTACAGGTGTAGCACCGGCTACTACATCTTTTTTTTTTTTTAATTGTGAAAATACTGTACAGAGGAGTTACAATTACATGAGCAAGGTAATGAGTACATTTCTTATCAAGCATTGTTGCTTCCTCCTTTGTTTCCCCTTACCATCCCTGCCCTCCCATCTCCCCCATCCCCTGCCAAAGTTGTAAAGTTCATTTTTCAACATAACTAACATCTTGTACATCTCATTGTTGCAATGGGCCCACCTGTATCCCTGTTTTTTCCCTTCCCCTCCACAAATTATACCAACATCAAATACAGTGAAAACAGGGGTTATACTGTGGGGGAGGGACATACAAAGCAACAAAGAAATCATCTTATAAATATGTTAGAAACAATAGCAAGAAAGAAAAACCATTTGAGTCCTTATCTTGGGGTTCCTTTTGCCTAACATCAACTTATCTGACCATTTCTTTTTAACTTAAGCAATTTGCAAAATTCTTTCTCAAATGGATGAGAGAGATGTAACTAGATTGAGTAGCACTTTTCTCATTTTGTGTTTAGATAAAAGTGTAAAATGTATATATGTATAATTAATTCTTTATATTCTTGGCCTGCACTAATTTTCTATCGAGGTTATAAGCAGTGGATAATTATCTGTTCACTTAGTTGCAAACACAGCCAAGCAGCTTTCTTATGCAACTCTGAGCCAATTGTTAAAAGTGTACTTAAAATTATCAGGCATCTAAATTTGGTAAAATTCCTTTTGACCATCTGTGTTCTTGCAAAAGTTGTAAAAATCTAGGGCACTATCAGGCATGTCACCAATAGCTAGTAATTTAGGAGTAATTTAATGTGTGAGAAGCATGTTGTAAGACTATTTTAAGTCCACACGTTTCAAGTAGGTTTTTATTTATTCTACTCTGGGAGCATATGAATTGGAAAATTCTCAAGGTAAGCTTTTGAATGTAAATTCATGTATCATGATTATCTCATCCAAATCAGCAGACATTAGTGATAAGTAAAGATTGCTGTTGAATTAGGGAATGCTGTGGCTCTTTTGTTACTCTCACATATTTCAGGTTGTTATAGAAATGGCATGATGAAATAAAATATGTATACGCATGCATACTCATGAAATGTAGGTAAAAGGATGCTAGAATGGTTGTCCTCTTGGTTCTGT
This sequence comes from Dipodomys spectabilis, assembly GCF_019054845.1. Taxonomy (NCBI): domain Eukaryota; kingdom Metazoa; phylum Chordata; class Mammalia; order Rodentia; family Heteromyidae; genus Dipodomys; species Dipodomys spectabilis. The sequence continues at coordinate 22,660,164 of NW_024870731.1, read as the reverse complement.
TTGCATTGAGGCATCTATCCTGTAACTCTTAATAGATATCTTCCCAATCAATATGTAAAGTCATGATTCTGGAAGCCAACCATACATATAGTACCCATATAGTGCCTGCTACTGAGGAGGCAGTGGTTCAACACCTAATTTGAAAAACAAAATAATAACAAAAACCCTTTCAAAAGTCAGGAAAAAAAACCCTGGGGATAAGGCTCATGTGAAGGCCAAAATTCATTTCCCAATACAACTATAATAAAGGGCAGGGGTGGGGGACAGACAAATAAAATACAGTCTTGATTCATGGTCCATGACAATTAGATACAGATGTGTTGAGAGGAGATCAGAGAAGATGTCTCTGGAGACTCTGGAGAGAGCTATGGCTACACGGTGAGTTGTCATTACTCTCTTGGGAGAAAGCATAATGTGTACCTGCTTGTAACCCCAAACCCTAAAAGCACACACAAGGTCCTGGGTTCATTTACCAGTATAACACACAGTTGCTGCTTCCCACCTCATAAGTAAAAAAAAAAAATTATCTCCATAGGTAAAGAAACATATATTGCAAGTTGTATTCCTTTCTGGTTTGGAAGAAATTAATTATCGTAGATATTACTGCCATGAAAGTATGGAATGAGGCTGTTGATGAGCCAAAGTGGTTACTGTTGATTTTGTGGCTGATTAAAACTTGGGCAAATTTAAAACTCTTGGCGCAATTGTGTATGCAAAACATGTACATAGGCCTAGGCAAATAGCTTAATTTTATTAAGAACCTTTATTTGCTTTAGTGATCCTAGATCCATGTGCTAGTTTAGTATGGTTATAATCATGTAGCCCAGTGTTTGCATATCAGCCTTTAGGTAACTTAGAGTCATTATCATGTGAACTTCCAAGACTTTCCTTGCATGAAAGCTATCTAAATAGAATCAGAGTTGTGGTTAGGGTATGGCGCGAGTGGCAGAGGGTTGGGTGCTAGTCCTGGGGCTTGAACACTGGGAATAATAAAGGCATGGGTGCTGCCCCTGAGCTTTTGTGCTCAAGGCTAGTGCTCTATCACGTGAGCCACAGCCCCACTTTCAGCATTTTGGTAGTTAGTTAATTGGAGCTAAGAGTCTCATAGACGTTCTTGCCTGGGCTTTCTTTCAACTACTGTCTTCAGATGTCAGCTTCCTGAGTGGACAGGATCATAGCATGAGCCACAGGTCCCAGGTTTGGTTTAGTTTGAGTCTAAGTTAAAGTGAGATCATTTTTGTACTATCCATCTATGCACCTACGTAAATGAACACTGGAGTCAGGCTAATCAGGTCAGACAGGTCTGTTACCTATTAGACAGCTCAACTCAGTTTCCCAGTTTATAACTTAATTTCCCAAAATTACCTACAGAAACAATTAGCATTTTTTAAGGTGCTGCAACATCAGGATTAGGAAGGGTAAAAGTGGATTTCAGGTTATTTAATTCCTCTTAAGCTCGAGCAGGTCTACATATTTCTATCTGATATTGGCCTCTTACGTGATGTTGAATTTGCAGTAGGATTTTAGCCTTAAAAATAAAGTTTTGAGCATCATCTTCCTGTTTCTTGGATTAACTGTTCAATGTGATAAATCAGGAAAAGCAAGGAGCAAGACTCCTAGGAAAGGTTTAGAAATGAGTAAACAACACATGCTATATAACTTGCAACAAATCACTTATGCTGTCTATGTCTGGGCATAAGAACTCTTCTCATTAGATTGTTAAGAGGACCATGGGAAAATGTACATATTACATAAGTATTGGCTAGTGTGGTTGTTAAAGTTAAAATACTTTGTAAAGTAGGTTCCAGGTTCTAAGCATCCAACAATTAGTCCTTCCCATCTTCTTGGCACTTACTTACTCAACTCTCCTCTACATGAGGGCAACTCTGCTAAGGATTGGGAGGATTGGAGATAAATAATGGGCCAGATAGACATATGTATACAGTACCTGTCATATGTGATACATTTTTTTGAACTCAATATAAATTGAACTGGAAATTTGGTCAGGTTTTTTAAGCCATGAAAAAACATGTCAAGTGTTCAAAAGAGAAAATCATAGAAGGGTTTGTTTTTAACTCTGAAAATCAAGGCCTATAAAATCCTATTCACTGGGTTTAAGTTCTGATAAACCTTGGTTAATCACAATGCCTCTCGGCATTCCAAATCATTGAGACTGCCGAAGTCCTTTGGGCTTCAACCCTTGCTCAAAACCCTTCTAGCGTTATGGCTGTGTTGTTTTTGCCATAGTAAATAGAATGAAATATGGGCATTTCTCACCTAGAATGTCTGTAAGTGATTTCTTAGAATAGCAATTTCATAAACTATGGACTATGAGATCACTTTTGAGTTGGGCATATATGAATTTGATACTGGATATTAATTTTTTAAAGAGTGTAAGGAATAAAACAGGATGGGGGGGAGGGGAATGCCAAATTCTCAAGAGTTCTCATTGATTTACTTCTGGAGAACACACAAATTTTGTTTTATATTAGAAGAAAAGAGCAGATTATCTTTGGAATGGAAAATTGTCCTTTCTATTGCACTGTCCCTGTTTGTCTGTTTGGTAATGAAAATTCATTAACTCAACAATAATATCTATTATGAACCAAACAGTGTTGTAAGGCCTTGAAAAATGCAGGGTTGCACAAAGAGACAGGCAGTCCTTGCCATAGAAGCAACAGTGCAAGTATCCAGATGCTATTGAGCAGTTATAACACAATATGTGAACGTGCTTTCATGAAGGAAGATTCTGGTTGCTATGGAAGCGTGTCTTAGGGGCTTTGACTTCATTAGAGAAGTTGGGAAAGCTTCCACTGGACAGTAACAACTGAGCTGAGATGGGAGTAGGTAGGAGTTAGCAAGTGGAGGAAAGGAGGAAAACATATTAAGGGCAGACAAAGCTGCAGGTGCAAAGGACATAGCTAGCGGAAGCAGAGTTAACATCACCAGCCAAGAGAAGACTCCATGCCTCTGGAGAGTAAGGGAAAGATATTGGGCAGAGGTGTGTTTGTGTGTGGTGAGGGCAGGGAATGACCAGTCCATAATAATAAGGATCCCAAGGTTACCCTCACAATATGTTCTTCCACATCTGCATTCAACCTAGGAGTTGTGTTTTATTGTGATGATAATCCTTCACTTTGAGTTATGGGAAAAGCCCTATAGACAATGCTGCCACCTTTCTCTACTTTCCTATGTATTTAGTTTGGAATTATTTACCCTAAAAGAAAAACATTTATGAGCCTGAGTCTAGTGGAAGTGAATATTGTACATTTCCCCAGCGCTGTGTGTGTGTGCTATGAAAACAACCTTTGATTGCTCATTATTCTTAGGCCTCTTATGAAATTTTTATGTAGGTCCATATTAACTAAGGATCATGGACCCAATAGTTGCTTTGATGGGTATATGTATATGTATTTATTGAGGGTACAAATTCTCCCTTGGGGACTGTACTTATTATTCTTCATACCCACATTTCTGCTCAGTTGGGCAACCTCTGTCCTTGGTAACCCAGAAGGCAGACCTCTAGAGATGCATACCCTGGTCTCATGACTATAGTTCCATTTGATTTGTTCAATAGGAGAATGTAGAAAGAGATCAGGAAAGTGAGCAGTCTTCCTTTCCACTGTTTTCTTTCAGGGTTTGAGTCCCTGCATTGTTCTAGTTTGTAGTTGTACCTCCTGCTCTCCAATCTTATATCACATGTTTATTGTGAGTATTAAAGACATCTTGCTGTAACTAGTCCTGGTTGCTTTAGTATCCTTCACTTATAACACTACTTGTGTCTCCAAAAATTGTTCCTTTACTTAATTCTCTTCAAAAATCGCTTTCTGAATGATTCTATCAGGATTTGTTTTCCTACCTTTCATTTTATTCTTTCCCTTCTAAATTCTGGATACTCATTAGATTGAGATAACTTCATACCAAAAGAATGATGGTGGAATTCCCTGGATTATACCAAGCTCACTTTCCTTACTTTGGACTCAAAATACATCTGTGTCTGGAAGGAAGAAAGGTTCAGTTTGTCCTCATATGTCTGCCTAAGTATCATTCAGGACTCAACTGGAATCTCTTAATTATTTTACTTTATTTTTTACTACTTGTCATGTTTCTCGGCTCCTAAGAAATTTTTGCCATAGTCTGCAGCAGACTATTTTGACTTAAGCATTTTTGATGCTGTAGACATTTAGTTTTTCAGATTAGAAAGACTAGCATTTAAATCATGGACACAATAGAAACCCGCATACATCCCCCAACTCTCTTCCCCATCTTGTACCTCACTTCATTTTGACATTTTTGTTTTTACTTTTTATAAGTGGAAGTGTTCTTATGCAAAAATATAGAGTAGTGTATAATGGACCTCTGTGAACCTGTCATCCAGCCTTCCCTGATGACCATACTAACTCCCAGCAGAAATGTGTTTCCTTTTCTTTATGCTGAAATATTCAAAGTCAATCCTACTCATCTTATTTCATATATAAATTCTTCAGTATACATTTTTAAGTTAATCACTTTAAAAGTGACCAAGAACACATCCAAAAAAGGAACAATGATTCTTTAATATCTAACATATAGTCTATATTAAAGGGATTTTTAAAATATCATAAGCCATATTATACTCATATACTGTATTAGGTTGCTATATATCTTAAGTTCATTTTCTTTAAAATTTCTAATGATCCACTACCTTTCAATATTTTTAGTGAAAAAATACAATTGTGCACATTTAAGTGCATAGCTCATTGACCACTTACCAAATGGCATAGTCCATGCAGATACTACTCAAATAAAATGGCACACTTCTAGCACTAAGGTTTCCAATTATGACGTATACACCTGCCCCCTCCCAAGATCCCCACTGTTCTGTCAACTTAAATTGAAGAACTTTAGGTACAGATGCTCCCTGACTTACAAAGGAGTTATATACCATGAAATCCATCCTAAGTTGAAAATATCCTAACTAAAACTTCATTGAATACACCTACCCCAGCAGACATCATAGCTCAGTCACACAGGACACTGTAGAGTATCTGTTATCTACTGGAGTAATCATACGAGTTGCTATGGTTCATTGCCATTGCCCAATATTCTGAGAGAGTATCTACTTGATATTTCATTTCTGCTAAACGCATGTGGCTATAACACCATTATAAAGTAAAAATATCCTATAGCAAAATATTGTAAGTCAGGGGGGCACTGGTAAATGGAACTGTGTAGAATACATTCTTTTGATCTGGCTATTTTGGTAGAAATTCAACCATTTTCTTAAAAATCAACTTGCTGGGGCTGGGAAGGTGTCTCCATGGTAGAGTACTTGCCTTGCATGCATGAGGCCCTGGGTTCAATTCATCAGCACCACATAACCAGAAAAAAAAAAAAAGCCAGGAGTGGTGCTGTGGCTCAGGTGGTAGAGGGCTAGAAAAGCTGAAGAGCTGAGGGACAGTGCCCAGGCCCAGAGTTCAGGCCCCACAACTGACAAAAAAAAAAAAAAAAGCCAACTTGCTGAAGTTTAATTTTTATGCAATAAACAATGCCCCTAGAACATATATAGTTCAGTGAATATATACCTATGACTTCACAAATGCCGTAGTCACTGCCCTGAGAGCTGTCCTTGTGCCACAGAGTGAGCATTCTCTCTGCCCACGCCTAGTGTGAGAGCAATCATTCCTTTGTTTTCTGTCACTATAGATTGCTTTGCATTTTCTAGAATTTTTAATAAATGGAATCATGTAAGTTCACCTAAATAAATCTTGCACTTAAATCTGACAATGCAAATTAGCAAATGCTCTTTTAAGATTAAAAAGTTGCTTTAAAAATAGGGTCACCTCAGTGGGCCTTCATTCTCTGCTGAATTCTAGGATAATTGAATCCTTGCTGCTTTGGTTATTCTGCAGCGCTTTACAATAGCTCATCTTGCATTTGATGTGCTTATTGTATTTGTGTGTTATAGGCGAATTAGTCTGAGATTGTCAGAAGCATGACACTTCCACCTATATTTTAAGAAATATCTTCCAAACACCCTGTATTTATAAAAATAGCATTTGCTGAAAGAAGCGGGAGGTAGGGGGAAGGCCTCTTCCGTCCCTTTGAGTACTGCCATGCTCTGGATTTCTCTGTTTCCTTGTAATGTTATTCTTTAACATGTTTTTCTATTCTCCATGCTTTTAGTAAATGTACCAAAGGTTAAATATACTGAGGACTTCAAGGATGTTAGGTAATAGTATATTGTAGTCAATGTTGCAGATCTCCTACTGTGTGACCTCTTCAGTCATAAAAGGAAGCAGTGCCCGAACTTTTATTCCACATTAGAATCACCTGGGAAATCTTTGAAAAAGAGGAAAAACCAAATTACTGATGCCTGACTTGTCCCCCAGACATTGTGATTTAATTGCTTTGGGACATGACTGGTACATTGGGACTTTTAAAAGCTCCCAGGTGATTCTCATGTGCAGCAAAATATGGGAACCACTGATGTAATGTCTGGCTTTCCCACTTTTAGTTAGATTAGAATTGATCCACAGGTTCAGGTGTTGTCACTTAGATGCCTTCACTATCAACTTCCTCATCAGGCTGGAAGACAGTTTTCATAGCCATGGTTGGTAGTTCCGTTAGACGAGTTATTTCAGTAAGAATTTTGAAATGGTGAATTTCCTTTTTTTTAGTGTTATTGTAAATATGATGTACAGAGGGTCTCTCCCAGTTCTTTGCTCTCTCCTAGTTTTTCCCTCCCCCTCCCACCCACACGGTGTTCATTTCAACATAGTGTCTAGTGAGTATCGTTGCTGCATTTGTTCACCCTTTGACCCACCGAAATGATGATTTCCTAATTACATCATTCTTCCTGTTTTTATTAGCTATGATTCCAATACAAGAAAGCACCTTCTCTTATTTGTTCACCTTGAGGTGTTGTCCATGTCTTAATTTTCATAGTTCTGAATCATGAGTTTGGTATTCTACTAACTTCTAAAGGTGATTGATTTTTTGAAATATAATTAGATATCGTGGATTTGAATGCATTCAATAAATTTCACTCCATTATTCTTTTTTTGTTGAAGATGAATCATATTTGGACAATTTGAAAAATGTAGGCATTATGCCTGATAATAGAAAGCCAATGCAGAAGTTATGGTGATGTGCTCATGATGGTAGTTATGTAACAATAATGGGAACAGTGATAGTAACAGTTCATTTTTTGTGTGAAATTATTATTCACTTATCCAGACATAGGCAGAAGTCATTGATGATCATAGTATACTACATTAAATTTTTCTGTAAGCAATCATCCAGTCCTTCCTTCATGTGAAAGTCCAAGGTAGGGTTTAGGGATGCACTGGTAAAAAAAAAAAAAAAGACATGCTTAATTATCATCTTCAAGGAGAAAGACTAAAAAATTTAAGAAAAAAGGAAAGAAAAGAAAGAAAACCAAAACCAAGTAACCTGGCTAGCATAAGTTATTTTTTTTAAATCTGAGCTCATTCACTTCGTGTTTCTATACATTCTACTGAAATCACAAGTCGTTCCTTACGACCAACAAAATACTTCACAGTGGTGATGTGGGCATGGTTACAAGGAGCTGTTTTCTGTCCAAGTGCCACGGTGCACTTGCACTGAGTATAGAACCTTTGCCTTGCAAAGTCATCTCAGTAACAAGAGTACATTACAGTGGCTCCAAGGATGGACACAGAAGCCTCTTCCTTCTAGCCATTCCCTGGTGTTTCTGGGATTTTCACAGCTGGTCCACAAGGGGGAAACCCCCCCCCCCCCAAACCTGGAAGTAGAAAGGTGCCCTCCCCACTTCATGGCATCAGAGGACCAAAAGGGATTTCTTCATCATCCCAAGGCAGAAAGCCATTTGGCTGTCTCTGTTACTTTGGAGTAAAAAGCAGGTCACAGGATGTCCCTTTCTGTGAATGACTGAATAAAAGACCAAGAGAAAAACCTTCCTTCATGTCCTACAGCTAAAAGTTTCCTCATGCTGTGAAGAACTCACTTGTCTTTACAGTGCCCAAAAGACAGTCTCAGCAGGACAGAAGCACAGGAAGCCAGCGAGGTGAAGCAGCTGCTTTCCTCCTGTCTCCCTTTGGTAAAGCAGACTTTCTAGAGGGAGCCGGGGTGGGGGGGGACCCCTCACCTGAACTGGGAATAGCATAGGCTTCTCAGCTCTCATTCCCAGCCTTCCGGACTTGGACTCTGTGTGGGAACTTCTCAAGATTCTGCCTCAGCATAGTTGCTTTATAAACCATAGAAGGGAAACTTAGGCAGCAGGAAATAGTCTTGGCTTTTGAGCATCAAACTTATTAGGGAACAGAGGTTAAAAACTACTCATTACACAAATCTTGATTCTGCATAAGATTCTAGGACCTGAGGATGAAGTGAAGGACCAACAGAAATTGATTCTGTTCTCTTACGCAAAGACTGGCAAACTACAGCCTGTGGGCCAAATTCTGTTGTCTGTGTGTGTGACCCTTTGAGCTAAAAATGGTGTTGCATATTTAGTTCTTATTTTTGTGAAGTTCATGAGACCCAGCAGTAGCTCACAAAGCTGGACCTATTTTTTATCTTCCACTTGAGGGAAAGTCACAACCTTACTCTTGGACATTTATTCTGTGGTCTTCCTTACACGCTAAAAAGGCTGTTAGCCTAGGATCAGCATTGGGTACCCTGGGGTCAAATTCTGCCTCTGCCACATCTAGCAAAAGGAAATACTAAGAGTCGCTCAAGTGACTCTAGTTACAATGTCTACACTGTGCTGGACACTTTTAGGCTTTGGGGATATCAGATAAGAAATATATATGCAGATACATGAAATGGTTTCAGATCCCTATAAAACTCCCAAAGGAAACAGTGGGTTGAGGAGGCATGGGGTGGGGTATTTGGAGAACTGTGTGTGAAAAACTGACTCATGAAGGAGCTGGTCAGTTGGTCAAATGTTGGTTGCAAAGTGGTCAAAGGGAGGGAAGGCCAGAAATTGGCCACTGGCTTTTTTGCAAGATGCAGTTTGCAGATCATCTTCTGTAGGGACATGCTTTACAAGACACCTTTGACCTTTCTATCTTATTAATAAAGTGGAAAAAAATGTCGATTTTGACCTTTGAGAACTTAGAATGATCCATTAAAGAAAATAAATCCTACACTTAGGCTGAATTTTTTTTTAAATATAAGTAATTTTGTGTTTCTTACTGCAATAATTGTATTATAGGTAATAGGGAAGAAAATTGACTAGTATCCTTTTAGGTTATATTGCTAAGATCTGGTGTCTTTTAAAGCCTAGCAAAGCCAGTGTCTACATGTAACATTTGAGCTGATTGGAATGGAACACAATTTGGGCTTCTGACATGGAGGAGTGTTCTCCTGAACTTCTTGTCTTCTTTCCATTTGTCAAAGAGAATCCTTATCTCGCTGTCATCTGCAGCCCTCAGAGGCCACATCCAGATGCATCACTGGGGAGAAAAAAAAACAGTGCCATTACCCCGGGACAGGGAAGAAAAAAGTAGGCCGACTCCTATTGATTCCCATTTCTCAGACAGAGTGATGCCTTAACGCTCTGAAATGAAAGTTTTTATATGTGAGAGGGATTACCAACACTGGGCTGTTATTGTCCTTTGATGTGCCCCAGAAATAGTACAGTACAAGGTGTTTTTTTTATATATATCAGTACAAGTTATTAAAGAATAAATTGTGGGAAGCAAACTGTTCTACCCAAGCAGCCTTTTGCTTTGCCTCTAGCCAATTTATGTAACGGTGAATTTTCTTTCTTCTTTTACTTTAGTTTGCTGCCTTTTGAAACTTTTTTTTTTTAATTAGGCAATGGTGTGAGAATAGATTGACAGCCTGTCTCAGTTCAGGAGAGTGAATGAGTCGAGCCCTCAGAATGAATAAGAACATCATGGAGGCATTTGTGTCCAGAGCACCCATTGCCCGGGCTCTTGTCCATTGTGCAGAGAAGGAAAGTGAAGCTGAGAGAGCTGAGGACATGGGGAAAGTCGCAGTGCCAGTCGGATGCCTACCTGGGAAGGCAAAACTGGCTCGAATCCCTCAGAGTTCCATGATTTCCACTTACGGTACAGCAGTGCCGTGTCTACGGAGAGAGCCGGTTAGAATTGTTTAAAACTTGGAAACTGATGAAATATGAAGAAATCATCTGCTCTGGGCCTGTGCATTCCCTAGCTTTTCACTGAACCGGAAATTGTGGGGGCACCACTGTGGGTCAGAAAACTTTCCCTGGCAGCTGGACTTGGTGTCCGCAGAGGCTAGCTGTGGATTGTGGTTAAATCACGCAGATGGAAACCGGGCAGCACTTGGGTGTGGGCTCATGCTTTTTCCTTGCTTGTCCAAATTAAGCTGCCTAACTGGGTTCCTGGGGAGGCTGAAGGCTCGTCAAGGGTCAGCAGCCATTTCCTAACAACTCTGAAGAACTCAGGGAGCATACATTTTCCTTTCTCAAGAGGCACTGTCATTGCAGAACAGCTCAAAAGATTTTTCTAGATTTTTGGATTGCTTTATTTTGCTTCTTACATTAACCCAAAGGACATCCTATAATGCTGTATTTCTTACAAGTCTTGTTTTACCTTCCATTTTATAGATTCTCAAAGAATATTTCACATGTACGATTACATTTTTATTTTTAAATAAAATTCATTGTAGTTTATATCTCTTTCCTAGAAAACACTGAATTTTAGAAAGTAAATTTATTTACATTGAAGGTTTTTTATTAAGTGGACAATAAGATAAAGCTACAAAATGATGTATCCTTTTGGTGTTTTTTTTTTTTTAATTAAGGCCAAAATATGGCTTTTAGGTTTTTCTAGAAAATATTATGAACTAAGATGTTCTGAGAAATTTTATGCACATTATTTTGATTTATTTTCTGTTTGAACCAGATCTTGAAGATGGGTCATAATTATATTCTCTGCCTTCATTACATCATTCTAGCCCAGCATTTATACCTGGTCTTTGGAGAAGAGATGTTTCTTCCTTCACCTCTGCTACATTTGACCTCATCAGGTTCCTGTTACTACAAAAACAGAAGTCATGGAACCTCTGGGTCATGGGCCACTGCCAACTTTAACCTTGAGATTCAGATAATTGTTCCTTTTCTATTTGTCTGAGGAATGGTACAGGTGTGACAAACAGAATGTGATAAAAATTGTTTCCAGTATTAAATTGGTTCTTTTCTCTCCTATGATAAGTTGAGAGATCAGAACTCCTACCAGAAATCAGAAGAAAAAACAGTTCTTTGCCCAGTAATCACACTTAAAGAAACCAACAGTGTAAACATTAAGCCTTGAAAATGTTTGTTACTTTCTTTGTAATTTTCCCAAGTTTTTTGTAGTTAGCAGTCCTTTGACGATAACAAAGCAGCCCCACTTTCTCAAATCCTTTCCTGTGAAGAACAACACATTTCAGTTGAAAGCAGAGCGTTTGGCACTCAAATAATTTCAATTTTAAGATTTCAACCCATGATGTCCAATTCATCCACTTCTAAATCCCACTAAAAATGCTGGTAACCTGCCCAGATCTGGGTAGCTGTTTAATGAGAAAGATTACAAGTAACAGCTACTCCTTTTCTATGCTTCATCTCAGGAGAAACTGTGTTGTTGATTTTTTGTTGTTGTTGTTGTTAGGTTTTTTTTCTTTTTGTAGTACTCCAAGTGATTTATTGTTTGCTGTACTCATGAGGAGAGTCCAAATTTAAAACAGCATTAAGATTGTTCTGGAAGAAAGGCACACTCTCCACTTAAGTCATTGTCTGGCCTGCTCTGAGACACAGGTACCTGGCAGCATATGGTGGTGGTGGATGGACGGAAGCCCGGTGAAAATTGGAGACAATTTGATGGATTTCTTTGAGACTTTGAATTAGACAGTGCCCCCAGGAGATGAAAGGAGGGGTTTTTTTTTCTTTCCCTACTAACTTTTCTACTTCTCTAAGGGTTAATTAATTTTTTTTCCCTTTATTCAGCAAATAGGCCTTGTGGATTAGATTTGTGACAGGCTGATGAATGGACAAGTTCAGCACATACCAGCATTTCTGCAAATCACCCTCTGCGTTTCTGTTCACATCCTCTTGGTGTGAATCAGAATGATAGTGCGAAACAAGTGCAGGCCATGGGAAGCCAAACCCCTATTTTTAGGTTCTCTGGAAATTTTTCTCTTTATTTGATTTTGGTGGTTTTAGTCATATCTTCTAATACAGTTTCATACAAATGTAATCTGCCTTCCCCAGCCTAGTACGATCCAAATCAAAATGATATTATACCTCTTCACAGCTGTAAATCCTTCCTCAAATTAAAGCTCTGAAACCTAATCTGCTAGAGGTCTGCAGAGGAGGAGGGGCGCCCCCAGCACCCCACCAAGAATAGCATTAAGTATCTAATGACAACTTGACAGAGACTTTTATCTTTTGTCCCCTGTGAAATAAAATCTTCAAAGTTACCTGCCTTTACTTTGGAACTAAGCACAGGCAGTCCTTGGCCAGGAGTCTCAACACTGATGCCAGGAGGGCAAAGACAGAGAGCAGAACTGGTTTTTGTTGCTGTTCTTAATGATCTGGGAAGAAGTGAAGGTAAATCTATCACATGGCTATTTTCCAATGGCATTAAAGGACCGGTCACAGCATCAAGCAAAGACTCCAGGAGGAGATTGATGAATTAATTGAGCTCATCAATTAACCAAGGAATTTGTTACTTTGTGTAAAGCACAGTGAAGTCAAGGTAGGACAAGAGGGCAGGAATCCTAGGAGAGCTGAACTCCCGGAGAAAGGTCACCTGGAAGGGTGGCAGTGTGGGCAGATGACTAGGCATTGGGCCAGGCAGCATCTACAAGCCTGGGGTATACAGGTTGATGTTACACAAAGGAACCTAGATACAAAAGACCCTGAGCAAAACGTCTCTTACCTCTGTGGTCCACTTGAGGAATGCTTATTCAGAATCACCTGCCTTCTGCAGATATCTTCTTTGGAGTCATCTTTTTCATACACTGATGGGACCATACTCTGTTTTGGTATGTCAAATACTGATCCCAGAGAGCACCCCTTTGCCTTTGTGTTTCCTGAGATATCTTTAAAGGTAAGACAAAACCTTCTGTCTGAAGAATCTGGGATACTTTTTGTTATCTAGTTTCACAAGGACATACGAGTCAGATAGGGTCCCAGTTTTTCAGAGGATTCTTTCAGAAAGATCCTGTAAGACCAATAATGTTCCAGGACATTTACAACTCCCAGGGCAGCAGGTATAAAAGAACAAAATGTTTCTGGTACTTTCATTGAAAAATATGTTCTGGGAGCAGCTACCAAGTGTCAAGCAAGTCAGGTCCTGTTTTGGGTTTTGAGAGTGCTGGAAAAAATAAAATAGATTGCATTCCTGGTCTCATATGCTGGCTTTGTCATTTTCAATGGAGTGCAGTGATTAGAAGATTGGAAGTAGCCTAAAGTCACTTGAGACTTCTTCCTTTTTATGCATGGCATAATTACTGGAGTCAGAAACCAAAGATTACTTACAATTTTTAAAATACAGCCTGTGGTTTTGTTTTGTTTTGTTTTTTGGTTATGACTCTGTGTATTATTGGATCTACTAAAAGCAAAGTTGATACCTTATTTATTACTTTGCATAAACTGCCCACTGCATAAGATATACGGGAGGGGGTGAGGTAGAAGAGGGCAGGTGGGGGGAGTCACTGGCCCTGGGGAAGCCTTCATTTCTTCCACTTGGCTTCAGGCAAGTTAGCAACCAAATCAGGCAGGACAGATAGCTAGCTCAGCAGGATTTTCCTAAAGACACTCTAGATAAAGACCTCCTTGTTCTCTTTACAGTTTTACTACCATGACTCTCTATCTCTGCTATTCAATTCATATTTCATCAATATTACATCCTAATGCTTGCTCCTTAGTCTGCTGGGTGTTACTGAGACTATGGATCACTCAGTATCTTCCCTACAATAATTCTTAATAAGTCATAAAGGTTGTGGATGTGAAGTTTGGTATTGGTGTTGAGTGTTGCAGATATATAACATGTAATTTTAGTGTAGTCCATAGACAGGCAGTCCAGAGTTCTTTGAAAGAAATTTTGCAGTTAAAACAGAATATGGTATAAATCTGTTTTATTTAATTTTTTTTGCTTTAGGACTCTAGCTATATGATTTGATTTCCAGAAAGTCCAAATTTCTAATCTGTAAGATACAAATTTAGATTTTTATAAGTATTACACAGAACTATATGAGATGGGATCTAACTTTGGAGTATGCTCACTAGCACAATTGTTTCTTGAGCTGGAACATTTGTCTTGGTATGGGGAGTACAGGCATGGTGTCATCATCAAGTGAGGTTAAAGTTTATTGTCAGACAGATAACAGCCATGAAGCCTCATGACAGAATAAAAGATTATTTCTTGTGTGTGTAACAGATGTGTGAAGACTTGAGGTATGTATTCAAAGTATGCCAATTGCTATGCTACGCACTTTGAGAACACAAACTCTCACAGTGTTTTAAGGATGGGTTTCATGGGACAAATTCCACCTGTGTTTGAGTCCACTGTAAGGTAAGGTATGTGATTATTAACAGCAACACCTCCAAATCATGAGTGATTACACCCTCTTTAAGTTAGCTGAACTTTGAATCCCCACCTGGTTTGTCCCCGGACAATAAAATAGAGATGGCTTGGGAGAGGAGAGCATGGTTCTCTGGAGTACAGACCTTTGAAATGTGGTAAAGCCTGAACCTGCTGCTATAGAGTAAGGTCTTGGAATAATACCATGTTTGTTTTTTTTTTTAATATATGATATACACAGACTTGCAGTCTTCAAAACAATCTCCCTGGAAAGCAGGCCTTCCCTAGGACCAAAATAAAAAAGAATATAAAGCAAAGGAAGGAAAACATGTTGGAATATCATGGGCCTAAATCAAGCCCTTAAATCCTCATGAAGTGTGAATTTTAAGTGTGGATCCAATCAACCCCAGCTAAGATGTTGACATTGAATTTATGTGTATGACTCAATAGCCCATTTCACAACTACCTCAAAAGCTCCTTTTTTTCCTTTGTGTTATGACTATTTTGATATATTCCTTGTGTATGAAATTTATATAAATACTAGTTTTAGTATACATTTTCTTTTGTCCATTACTTAAGAGGGTATTATTACTTCTTGCCTAGTGACAAAAAGTTTCCTAAGCCCCATATTGTATAAAAACCTTGGGTAGATTCAGACCTTTAAAGGAATCCATGAGTGAAGTGTGATGAACTTTACAGACAGGTACAAGCAGAGACAGGGTGATGAGTGAGATATGAGTATGGCTGGTCATGGGCATGGGCAAGGTACTGAGTACACTTCTTATCAAGCACTGTTGCCTCCTCCTTTGTTTCTGGTTGTTTAATTGTTGGTTACAAATAAAGTTTTCAGCCAATGAAAGGGACGGTTTTGGCCTTTGTTACCTGTAATAAGCACTTTTTTAGAGACATCAGGAAATCTGACAGCTTTATTGGGTTTTCAAGCTTGACTCTTGCCTGTCACTTGAATCATTTTGAGCAAGCAAACTGTTTAACCTCCCTGAGTGTCATCTTTCTTTTGGAAAGGAGATAATAATCCCCAAGTCATGAATAGCTCATCAGCAATCAAAATAATTAATAAAAATGTAGAGGCTATTATAACTTCATGATAATAAACATACCAACAACATGCTAACTCTGATATCAAAGGGTTGATTTTCTCTAGAATTTAACTGTCAAACCAAATATATTTCAAATGGTGTTATTCCTTTTCATCTTGACCTCATGAATTGATTAAACATTTTTAGAGAGCCTATCTCATACCTACTCCAGTTGGAAATACATTTCTTAGATTTTTTTCCCCACATAATGCTCAACATGGTCTCTAGTAGAAGCCTTGAAGAACTGCCAAAATTTCAAAAATAACTTGTATAAAATGATCCCATTTATGTTCCAAATCTTTGTGGAAATAACTATAATAGTATGTTTAACAGAATACTGGAAGCATGAATATGTAACTATGAATAGCTTTTACCACTGGAATGAGAAAGAGATTGACATGAAGCTTCAATGTTCTAGGCTTCTCTGTGTTTTGTGATTTCTGCATCAACAATGTTATTTGTGTATTGCTTGGATTAATGAATTTAAAATTTTTATTTTTTGTGGTTTGGGGTATGAACAGAAAGTGAGTAATACTGTATAGAACATTCCCATGTAATCTATCACTCTCCTACAGTTTGACCTATCATGAACATCTTGCATTTTTATAGTTGAGGAAACAATTTTGATACATTATTATGAGCCAAAGTCTATAGTCTGTGCTAGAGTTCATGCTATTCTGCTCATTTGATCAGTTTTGATAACTTCCCTAAAAATTACCAGCACTTTACCTGATCGTCCTTTCTTACCACACCCTTCCCTAATCCCTTGGAAAACATTGATATGATTATTGTTTGCATAGTTTTGCCTTTTCTAATATGTCATACATACTTGGAATCAAGAGGCATAAAGCCTTTTAGTGTTGGCCCTTGTCATTTAGCAGGGTATATATAAGGTTTTTCCAAGTCTGTCTGTGGCTTGATAGTTCTTTTCATTTCAGCACTCTGAGTAGTATTACATTGTCTGTATGTACCACAATTTATTTGATAATGTCATTGTTTTGGATTTTTACTGTTTTGATAGATGTGTAGTAGCATCTTGCAGTTGTTTTACTTGCAATTATCCAGGAACATATGATATTAAATATTTTTTCATCTGCATAATTATTTATCATCTGTTTATTTTCTTTGGCTAAGAATCTGTTTAAATTGTGTTGCTATATTCCTATAGTTAAATTTAAGGAATTCTTCACATGTTTGGGGTAACAGTTCCATGTGTCTTTTGCAAATATGTTACCCCTTATTCTTTTGAAAGTGTCCTTTGTAGAGCAGAAGTTTTCAAAGTTAATAACTGTCTAACTTATTGTTTCTTTGACATCATTGCTGGGACCAACGCCTTCTGGTCTTTCTCCTCTGTTATCTTCTAGGGCTGGTTTGGGGGGTTTACACTTTTAGGTCTATGAACTTTATGATCCATCTTGTTGTGTTTTTATTGGTGATGGTTACTGGGGTTTGAATTCAGGACTTCATGCTCCCTTGTCTTGCTTGTTCCCTCTACCCTTGAGCCATACTCCAGCTCTGTTTTTTGCTAGTTGTTTTGAGATGGAGTCAAGCAGACTTTTCTGTCTGGGTTGGCCTTGAATCTGCATTCTCCAATTCTTACCTTCCTGAGAACCTAGAGTTACAGAAATGAGCAAATGGCAGTCAATTTAAGTTGATTTTTTTTGGAATCATTGTAAAGTCAACTTCTAGTCTTTATTATTATTTTTAATACGTAGGTGTCAAGGATGATCGTTTTACCATTCAGTTAACCTTGCTCCTTTGTCAAAGATTATTCAGCTGTATTTCTGTGATATATATATATATATATATATATATTCTGCTTCTTTGATTTGTATTGTCTTGATCACTGTAGTTTTATATTAAGATTTTTTAGTAGGTAGTTTAGATTCTCTTTCTTTATTTTCATTCAGTATTATGTTAGATATTCAGGTTCTTTTGACTTGCAATATAAACTTTAAAAATCAGTTTATGAATACTCACAAAATAGTTGGTTGGGTTTTTTAAAGTGTGTTGAGTCCATAGATAAAGTTGGAAGAACTGGTACCTTGATAAGTTGAGTCTTCCTATCCATATATGTATATAGTTCCTATTTTTCTTAATCTTGATTTTGTTCATCAGAGTTTTACAGCTTAACAAAATTTAAAATTTTATATCTAATTATATTTTGAATTTTAATATGTAGTATTTTGTTTGTAATTTTAAATTCCAATTAATTTACTTATTTATTTATTTGTATTGTCTTCGTCCTGTGGCTTGAACTCAGAGACTGGGTGCTGTCCTTAAGCTTGTTTGTTCAAAGCTAGAATTTCTGAACCATAGCTCCACCTCTGGCTTTTTTATGATTAATTGAAGATAAAAGGCTCATAGTCTTTCCTGCCCAAGCTGGTTTTGAGCTATGATCCCCAGATTTTAGTGTCCTGAGAGGCTAGGGTTACAGGTGTGTGCTACCAGCACCCAGCTCAATTGTTCACTTTTTGTAGAAAATAATAAATGACTTCTACATATTAACTTCTACATATAAGATTGTATCCTGCAGTCATTTTTATAATTGCTTATTAGTTACTTGCATAATTAAATTTAAAAAAAATCAGAGGACATAGGAGAAAACTGGTCTAGCACACCTGGAACATCATAAACATAAAATTATGATGAATATTTTGGTACCATGTGTGGCTTTATGAATTTCCTGCAGTAATTTTGAATCTCTTGTTTATATTTGCTAATATACGAAGTCATATATTAAATTGAACAGAACAAATATCAGCACATCTGGCGTGAGCTTGTAACAGGTACAAGGTACATACATCTAAACAAATGGTGATAAATAATATCTATAAATACTGAATTTAGTGAACATGCAAAGAAGCAAAGTACATGAACTAGAAGAACGTAGATAGGTTTTCAACAGTTGTGATTCAGTGACAATAGATGCTAGAGGCAAAACTGTCAGCAATTCATAGACACAGTTTCAGTGAAGAAATCAGGGCTGTCCTGAGCATTCAATTCTCGCTGACTGATTGTACATCACCTAAGATCTTATTTAAGCACACTCTATGCCTGTCCAAAAACTTCTCCATCTCCTTTCCTTCTACATTTTCTCATCCTTCTCTCTTGGCAGACTTTTCTCAGAACTGTTAAGAAAGAATATTCTGGGAAAAGTAGTCTTACTATTTGTTTGCAGTGCAGAAGGCTTCAGAGTGTTAAAGTCACCACATCTTATTTGTATAAGAGTTCTTCACAATGCCTTTTCCCCCTATAAGTCTCTAAAAGGTAGAAGTTATTTTTTTAGAGCTCAATATGCTATTCAATATCTGGCAGAGTGCCAGGCACATAGTAGGTACTAATAAAATATTTATTTAATGAATTAATGGATGATATTACCTAAAATACTGTTATGATCAAGGAGATTACTGAGTAGGTGAATTAGACCATCACTTTGATCTGAGTAATGACTGTAACTTAAATGGATATCCCATTTAAATATTTGATTTATTCTGGCCTTTTAACTGCTGTTCTTTTATTCTAGTATCCTGGTGGTTTACACCGGTCATTAACTTTCTGTCTTGAATAATGAAATGTTAGTAGAAACTTGGTGCATTCAGCTCTCAGAATCATGTTTTGTATATTATCATACCTGGTCTGTCTGTGAACAGTTGAATGGCTCCTCTAATGACTTTAGAATACTGTGGTGAATGACAAATTACCGGTGTCTAATATTGTATGATTGGTAAATGACTGTTATGTGCTTTATTTCCATTCCTCCAGGAAGGCTAGATTATTCCCAAATAGCAGATTGTCATATGAAAATGCCAA
Organism: Dipodomys spectabilis; assembly: GCF_019054845.1. NCBI lineage: Eukaryota > Metazoa > Chordata > Mammalia > Rodentia > Heteromyidae > Dipodomys > Dipodomys spectabilis. Next base: position 22,640,717 of record NW_024870731.1, on the reverse strand, counting down.
TATTTACTCTCTGTCGATCTAAGGCAACAATTCAGGAGCAATCATTTGATATAAGACACTCGTTAATTTTTTTCTACAAATCTATAACTAGTTAGGAAGAATTCTCTAAGGCCCCTGTTGTGCTGGGGCTGACCTTCAGGTCTGATAGGGCAGATTTAGCATAGAGTTTCTATGATGGCAGTCTACCTTAATTCCTGAACAGCGTTGTGTTTGAGCCCCAAATTGATTTAGGTTATTTTAAGTCTCAGAACAAAAACTCTATTTTGATTGAATTCTAGATTGATATTCATGTAAAAGTGTTACAAGCAAAATCAGAAGCTGTCTGGTAATTTCCTCACGTGGTATGTCCATTTAATGAGCAAACCTCTTTTCCTTTGTGTCAGCTGTTGAAAAGGGACAGTTCATCACTTTTGTATCACCTCAGTATCCACCTTCCTCTTAAGGTCTGTCCTCCAGATTTGAGGAATAGTTGTGTCTGCTTAATAATTGCCAATACTGCTAAAGCACTTCCTGCGTTCCTTTGTTTTTTTTTTTGTTGTTGTTCCGTTGGTTTTCCTGCCAGCCCAGGACTTTGTTAATTCTATTTGTAGTGCTGTCATTATACCTCAGATTTTGATTTTCCTTTTCCCTTTCCTCAGATTCTCTGCTCACATCTGCTGTGTAGTATTCAGGAACCCCTAGCTACTGTGCCATACAGCAGGCAGGGGGCTAAAAGTCCCTTAACTCTGAGTACCGCCAGGGTGGCTATTTAGTGCCAATGGGCTGATAAGGAGAGTTGGCGAAAGCCTGGATTAGGGAGAGTAAGAGAAAAGAGGAACCGGGCATGATGAGAGAGATCAAAGGAAAGAAATAGAAGCTAAAGTGGAGACAGCAGGAAATAAGATGAAGGGAAAGGAGCATAGAAGACTCAAAAAGAGGTTGGGGTTTGCAGGGAGGGAGGCAAATGGGATTGTGGGCAAGAAAGATATTCCAGGCTGCATGGGAAAGGTTGTTGTCATTCAAGAGCTAGAATTTTCAGTTATTTGCCAAACTTCAAGCTTCACTTACCTTGTTCCATTGTACTGTAGATTCCATTATTTTGGCCCCTTCATTGCCCACTCTAATGAACTCCTTGAAACATTACCAACTTAAAAAGACAAAAAGTTACAGTTCAAGATCAAGTGTATTCGTGGCACTGAAGTCTGGTGGGCCTCCCGATGGCAGCGGCAGGCAATGAGTAGCAGAGAGGACTGCATGAGTGCTGCACAGGAAGCAAAACGGAAGGCTTCCCCTCATGACTTGGGGGACATTCCACTAGGCCCTACCTCCTGAAAGCTGGACACCTCACCACAGTGATAGCCTAAGGACCAAGCCTTGAACATAGCCACCTTTGAGGGACCCTAACTTCATTCCTGATTCATCTCCCCTGCCACCCTGCCCCTTCCTGCTTATCGGAAGATCATCTCTCCCAGGATTAGCAGAGTGGGCTGAGGCTCCTGGATTCCTTCTCCACTGTGTATTAGCTCTCCAGTTGGGACTCATTCAGTCAAGTGTGAGATTCAGATGCCACAGATTTTTGGGCAGAACTCAACCCAGACCTAAAAGTAAGTGTTACATTTTGTAAAGGAGGGGTGATCAAGGAAAGCAAAAGTCAGACAGTTCCCATGTGGAAATCTCTTATATTGGAGATTGACCATTAAACTAGTGATTGAATATTCATTTCCACAGGCAAGATCCTGTTCCTGTTTTATTTAAGTAATGATGTTGGGATACTCGTGGCCTTTCATTCCATAAATGGCAGTAAAGGATATATAGCCAGCCACACAAAGTCAAGGATTCCAAATAGCTTTCAAACACGCCAGGTATAAAATGTTGTCAGGAGCTACCAGAGATACCAGATTGTGAGCCATTTGAAGGCTGTGTGCAGACTCAGTGGAAAGGGATCTGTGATTGACTGACAATGTCTGCAAGAATATGAGAAATAGGAGGGGTGCCCTGGGTGCCGGCTACTTTGTCATCCAGTCTTGAAATTCTTGTAAAAAGTGGTGTATTCTTCATAATACCACTATAGATCTGGCTTTCCAGCAAGAGGGATAGTGTCTATTTTTGCAGAATTTTTTGAAATGTAATGATTTATACCACCACTCGAATTCTTTTTCTTTACCTCTGGATCAAGTAACCTGCCTGTAGTAAAGGGCATGGATGTTATAAAATGGTTATACCTTTGCCTTCATATTTAAAAGATATTCAATAGAGCACCTAGTTCTTGGTAACAGTATGAGAGAGTCTTTGTTGTTTGCTTCAGTGCTTCAGGAAGGTGAAGTGTCTTCTGCTGGCATAATCCAGTTGGCACTAATTGTAAAAGGTTATAAGATTTACTTGGCTCCTCTAACATACAAATTTTTGCTGTGCTAATGCACGCATGTAGCTCTGTAGAATCTCAGAGATGAATGGCAACTTAGATGTCTTTTGAGTCATATGATTTGGGGAAAGAAGAGCATAGAATATGTGCCTTATTTAGACTTCCAGTTAGTTCATAGCATAATTGTTTGCCAAAAAGTATTGAGACTTCCCTTTGACTACTTCTGTCTTTTGCGGGGGGTGGGGGGGGGGAGCTTTTTTATTTTTTTTAAATTTATTTTTTATTGTGAAAATACTGTACAGAGTAGGGTTACAATTACATGGGCAAGATAATGAGTACATTTCTTATCAAGCATTGTAACCTCCTCCTTTGTTTCCCCTTCCCATCCCTTCCCAGCCTCCCCCTGTGACTACTTCTGTCTTAAAAGTGATCCCAGCCCACTATTAGTGAAAGAAGCAGCCCTAGCATTGATCAAGAAGCCATGGTAGGCATATCATTCTCAGCCATGTCAGTGGGTGAGAGCCATTTAGCAAGGCATGTGGGGACACACTGAGTCATAGAGCATCCCAGCATGAGCTAGGAGGCCAGGTCCAAATGTTTATGCAAAGAATGAAACCAAATTACTGAATTCTTCATTCTGTGGAGACATCTGCTCTCATCTTACTCTGTTACGGTGATTCGATTGTTGAATGATAGGGATTGTGATACTCAGACAAGGAGTCTAAAGGTCCTTCCACTGCCCCTACATAGTAATTATTAATTACGGAGAATGATATGGGAATATAGATATTATTTGGATTATCCTATTTTCTTTCCCTCATCTGTATAAGAAGCTTAGGTTAAAGGTCCTTTCCTTTCTTAACCTGCTATTATATATTCACATGATATTAGACTTATCTTGGATTAATCAGAATATCTACTGGGCATGTTTTGTTTAAAAGCAACTCGTCTTCCTAGTTTTTCATTGAACAAACTAGATTTTGTGTTTAAAACTGGACCATGAGTTGTGTGTTCCAGGTGGCTAGCCAGTGCTTGGCCTACTGTAGGTGCTGCATAATGAATCTCAGCAGGATGTGAAGACAGTACTGTGCTAAAGAAGACTCAGATCCAAGGAGCTAAAGGGGCAGATGAATCCTTTGGCTGGAACCTTGTGACACCATCTTACTCAATCTTTACACTAATATGAGAGTAGTTTTTCTGACTCCTGTTTTCACAGACAAGGAAATGAGTATATGGCCTGAGATCATGCAGAAAGTCCATGAAAGCTGAGAATGGAGCCAGGGTCTCTCTGATGTACAGCCACCCTCCCATCACGACCTGAAGTATCTAACCGTCTCTACATAGTGACTGAGGGGGGAGGGCACTGTCTTCTTGTACAGATTAAGAGACAGAGTGGAGGTGGGGGGAGACAGACAGAGACAGAGACAGAGATGGAGACAAGGACAACTAGAGATAGAGAGCTCTTAGTAAATTACCTCTTTAAAGTATGTAGAAATTTAGAGTTGGAGGACCTAGCTCAGTGACGAAATGCTTGTATAGCATGTGCAGGACCCTAGCTTGATCTCCAGGATTATTGTTTTTAAGGATTAAAAAGAAACATGTAGTGATAGTGATCCAAAAGATCAGCTTCAAGTTGCTTTAATTTTATTATTAGTATTTTTAACTTTGCTGTAGATATCAGCCCTTTCAGGCAGGGTTCATAATAATTTCTCATGTTGATTCTGCAACTATTCCTAATTGTTCTCTCTAGAAACTGAAATAAGGTCAAGTTGTTCAAATACTTGCATAGGATTTTGGAACCTATTGTAGTCATGCTTAAAGTCTCCTGAAACACTCAGTTTTATTAATACTCCTATACCTCAGTCTCTTAGTGATTATGTAGAAAGTTTAGTATGGTATTATATCCAGGGAGAACAGTCAGATTTTTAAATACATGAATTAGTTTCGTTTTTCTATTTCTGTACCTATTTCTTGAAATTTAACCCTGATATGATTAATTAATAGGAAAAATATCAGTCACTGAAGTGCTGTATAAATATTTAAGTGAATCATAGGATTATTTGGCAAATAAAGGTAAATCTAGAGATTTACTGCATAATTTACACTTGGCAGTAAATAGACATGTTTTTACCGTGCAAGTGCACAATAATAGTTTAATACAAACAAATTACTAGTTAAGTAGAAATGAGTGTAGCTTTGACACAAATAGAATACAGCTCATGTGCATAAATATAATAAAAATAATAATGCACGTTATTTACTTCGGTGATATCTAGCTACAGCTGCATTCAAGCTGCTCTGAAATAGAATTAAAGCAACCGATTAAATACCTATTAGCTTGATAGAGACAGATCAGATTATAGCAACAATTAGAATCAATGTGGAACAATGTATTTAATCACTCTTCTCTTCCTAGTACAACCAAAAGTCTTGCTGGGATAAAGTTCTTTATTTTATGCGTGTGCTTTGAGTATGTAGCATGTTGTTGCTGTTAAAAGAAAAAGAAAAAGAAACAAACACAACTCTGGGCTGCATTGGTCAAGGATTAGAAGTTTTACTCTGCTTTGCATGAAACTTTCAAGCACATAGCAGGTCTGACAACAAGAAGAAGGATGAATAGGTGAAATGAATACATGTGTTGCAGGTGTAGCAGGGTAGTTCTTGCCTGAGCTAAGTAAGGGTTGGGATCATGAAAATTGCTTTTCCATAAGAAGCAAAAGGTTGGCCCTTTTACGGAAGGAATAAGGAGTCACAGACACTACCAATATAAATAAGCACTAGTAGACACCACCTCCCAAAATTGTTATTCTGGGGGCCAAGACTTTTAACACAAGGGCTTCTGGGGAAGATTACATTCAAGCCATAGCATTGCTCTATGGGACTCATGTATTAATATTTCTTTTAATCAGCTCCTTTTACTAAACTGGGTGGGGCATAATGTACCTGTAACCCCACTCAAGAAGCTAAAATGGGAGAATCTTGCCTTTGAGGCCAGCTTTGGCTATGCAGTGAGACCTTGTTCCAAAAAGAAGAGTTCATTAAGTTGAAGATGTGGCTCAGGGGGTAGACTACCAGCCAATGAGCAGAAGCAAGTGTCCGATACCACGTTTAAGTCCTCTGACACCCCCACTCTCCTCCCCCCAAAAAAAAGTTTATTAAAGGAACAAACTAACAAGTCTGCTTCCATTTTAAATAGGAAGTCCTGTTACCTACCATGAAGAGAAAGAAACCAACCAAACATAAAGTAATGAAAAGAAATTGTCAAAAATTAATTCAGGCTGGGTGCTGGTGGTTCATGACTGTAATCCTAGCTACTCAGAAGCCTGAGATCTGAGGATCACGGTATGAATCTAGCCCAGGCAAGAAAGTCTCTGAGATTATTTATCTCCAGTTAACTGCCAGAAAACTGGAAGTGGTGCTATGGCTCAAAGTGGTAGAGCACTAGCCTTGAGTGAAAAAGCTCAGGGACAGCTCCCAGGCCCCAGAGTCCAAGCCTCATAGCCAACCATAAAAAAAAAAAATCAGGGTACATCCTATTTCCTTTACAATATGTCTGAACGTCAGTCTTCCCCAGTTTTAGAAAGGAAGGACTTTCACATTGTTGCAGCCAATTAGTATTTGAGGTGTACCACATTGGAACATTCCAATGGAAGTTAATATGATGAAAGGGATGGAAGAAGAATTTAAACTAAATAACTTCTTGTCATGCAACCGAGCATTACTGAACATTCTGTGTGGTGTTTGCATAGTGAGGGTGGTGTCTTCTGCCAGTCATTAGTGGGTAGGGTCTCACCTATCAGATCAATTACCTGCCAAGATAAGCCCTGGGACTGCAGATAGAGTAGCAGCTAGCTCATAGGAGAATGTTCAAGATGACATGAGAAAACATCTGCTGCAGGCCAAAAAGACTGAGTGGGTGGGTCTATGTAATTTCTACCACTTTCCTTTTTTTCCATATCTCTGGAACAAGCCTGTTTGCATGGGATATAGTTCTGCTCTCTCATCCAGAAATAAGTTTGAACTTGGTAGCAGAGTAGGTAAATTTTAAGAACGTTAGTGGGCAAAAGACCCCAACATATTTTGTCCAATGCAACTGTCACTTAGTGCAGTCCCTTCAGCACAGTGCATAGAAACATTTTCTGAAAGGAGAAAATTTCTGCAGAACCACAGAAAAATATTTCAGACCTGTAGGAGCTTCTTTAGTATGCCATTCCTGTGCAAAGGTCAAAAGATTGAACTTACCAAATTTCATTAGCTCCAAGATAACATGAATTATAAAATATACTAACAATTTAATGAATTTCTGAAAAAAATTAAAGCTTCTACATTAGGTATGCATACCTCTAGAAAAGAATCCTCATTTGTGGAATATTAAAAAATGTGAAGAGAAATGGTGATTTATAATTTAAAATGCCCTTAATTCCACACCATGTTTGTCTCAGCTTCATCTTGTTCCTTTAATGTCTAGCTATTTAAACATCACCTAAATATTAGGCGTAGTCTCTCTAGTATATGACTGATTGAATTGCAAATCAAAATAAGAATATATATCTCATTTAGGATATATTATTTATTTTTTATTAACATAAGAAAATAATCTGGATTGGCTTTGGGTTGGGGGGTAAGTTTGTGGTATTGTTATAATGATATGGAATCTATTTCCTTTTTGGCTGAACTCTTCTTTACAAATAACAACAACAGACCTAAATAAGAAACAATAATCACCCAACACAAGAAGCCTAAAAGAAGCGAATCTGCCTTTTTGCCTTTTTAAACAATTTTGTGCCAGCACAGGGACTTGAACTCAGGGCTTTGACGTTGAGGCTTGAACTCAGGGTCTGGGCGGTGTCCCTGAGCTGTTTTGCTCAAAGCTAGCATTCTACCACTTGAGCCATAGCTCCACGTCTGGATTTTTTTTTTTTTTGGTATTTTATTGGAGATAAGGGGATTATGGACTTTCCTGCCCTGGATGGCTGTGAAACATCAATCCTTTGATCCTCAGATCTCAGTCTCCTGAGTAGCTAGGATTACAGGTGTGAGCCACCAGCACACGCTGCCTTTTGCTTTTTGCTGTCCCTATGGGCCTTATGATTTCTGGTAGATGCCCCCCCCCCCCCATGGACTGAACAGAGTTGTGTTGAACACTATTATGTGAATTAAAGAAGCTTTGATAGTTTGGATCCACAGTAATATATCCATTTCTCTTCAGCCCAGATTGAATGTCACATCCCAATTGAGCAGAAGGAAGACCAGTGCAAGATACCTCCCAGCCACAAGGGGGCAGAGCCCAGGAGAAGATTGAGCCAAAGAACAGTAGTGTGTGTTGCCCTTCTGCTAGGGCTAGTCAGGCTAGATGACTCAAGGCTTGTTATCATCTCTTAGGCCACTGGAAAGAAAGAGGAGAGGTTGAAGAGGTTGGGGAGGCACTGAGAGAAATGTTGAGAAAGATAAAGGAGATATGTGCAGAGAGAAGATGGACATTGGACCTGGATACCCCTGGTTGCAGAGTTCTCCACATGGGATTCCTTTCTCCTATGCGGGAGAACTACTTGCCTAGATCCTTGCCTTTAAAGGTATACATGAAGGGGTAGTGACAGGAGAAAAAGCCTTGAGTCCAGACAAATAAGCTGTTGATTTTTTCTTTTTTGGATTGGTGGTGGGGCCTGAACTCTGGGCCTGGACACTGTCCCTCAGCTCCTCAGCTCAAGGCTAGTGCTCTACCACTTGAGCCACAGCACCACTTGCAGCTTTTTCTGCTAATGTGGTGCTCAGGAATCGCACCCAGGGCCTCATGCAGGCAAGCACTCTACCACTGAGCCATCTTCCCAGCCCCAGCGACTTGATTTTTGAGTAAGATGTACAAAGAAGAATAAATAGATTCTGTTTTTTGTCTATCCTTTCTATTTCCCATCCAATTTCCATAGAAACTTGGTTTTCTGGCCTATTTACTGCTCATGATACACACATGCAAATATAGATCTGTATATATTTTCAGTCAAGTGTTTACCAATCTAATAACACGGGCATAAAAATCACAATGTAGTTAGACTTATTCTACAAATGAGAAAAAGGAACAATTGCAAAGTGGCTTTGGGTTGTTTGAAAATGTTGAGGACATGTTTTTCAGATGTGTTTGGGGGAAACTCTGAACCTACCCATATTTACTCAATACTCTGTGAATGTTCAGTGCCTCCATTACCTCAAGAAAAAATCATCTCTATCATTTTGATGATAGAGATTTCTCTGAAAATGCTTGCTGTCATCCCAACTTCCAGAGGACAGTGTGCTTTTCATTGGGGACAGACTGGAGCAGAATAGGGAATCCCCTATTGGGATGGTGGTAATATATCCATCTTTTTCTTTTTCTTTTTCTTTTTTCTTTTTATAACTAGCCACCAATACTTGGAAACTGTGAGCATGAGTGTTCTCTTCTAAGGAGATTTGGTAAGGAAGTGACTTTTTATTTCCCTGAAACTACTTGAAGATGATTAAGATGCCCAACACTCCACATCTCTTTTATTTGTTGGTCTGGAAATTCCCTCCATGGTTAAAAAAAAAGAAGTGACTAGTGTTTTCCAACTTAGAGAAGGGTTGGCCTATCTTTTATAGTGTGTTTATAGATGAATGTTCACTTTGCTTCAGATACCATACTATCTTATAAAAGAAAGACTGAAACTTATTCTTTCTAGTGTCTGATGACAGATACTAATAAAGGGAGGCTGGTTTTTCACTTAATGGCCAACTTTAAAGCAAATATCCATCAAATGAATGAGTAGCCCCACAAAGTAGTGATACTCCCACTGGTAGTAGGTTACAGGCAGAATGAAACAAGTTGCCCAAACTAACTTGGCATAACATAAGTAAGGGAAAGAAAAAAAAGAATGACAATCAAAAAGTTAATAAAATTAAAGTGAAGGAGGAGGATCAGGCTTCAACTTACATAGGAGGGATCAAGATGGAATCTACTTGGTTTTCAAGATGGCACCATCTTAATGAACGGCCGAGTGGCATGCTGTCCCACTTAGCATGCCAAGTCCTGGAAGAAAAGACCCAGTTGACTTTAGTAAGGTCAGACACTCATGCTTTGACCACACAGAATGGGGACAGCAGAAAATCCACCAGAGGTCATTAGGGCACTCTTCAAATCTAGAATAGAATGATAGGGCACACAATTTAATTTACTATTTTCCTAAAACTGCTTATAAGAGGAAAAATTTTCCTTAAGTAGGAATCAAGATAGAGTGATCCCTCACCTATTGTGGGAGTTAGGTTCCAGAGACCCCCACAATAGGTGAAAATCCACGAAGTAACAGCATTACATAGTTGATACATTACATAGTATGTTGTGGTTCACTTACTGCTACTTTGCAGATTTTTACTTATCCCAGGCATCTCTGGAATGTGACTCCTGCAACAGGTGATGATGGATCCACGTTCCTTTGTTTGTTTTTTTAAAACTGCAATACAGTGAAGCAGCAATAAGTGAACTGCAATCTAGCAAGGGACAACTGTACTGCTACAAAAAGGTCATGGAGCCAATGAGACAAAAATTAGCATATAATGCTTGCCATAGAAGTCAGGTGAACATATGTTAGAGACATTATTAAGAAGATTCTCCGCTGTGCAGGAAGTTGGGTATGGAGAATGGATCCTTGTGGTTTCAGGAAATGGTCATGGACAAGAATATTGTCTGTGAAAAAAGAGGGATTAGAACTCCTTAAAGGTAGTCAGGTATGCTTAGGTAATAACATCCTTTGACATTTTTTTTTTTAATTGTAAAGATGCTGTGCAGAGGGGTTACAGTTGCATGAGTACGGCAATGAGTGCATGACTTGTCAATCACTGTTACCCCTTCTCTTGCTGTCGTCCCACTATCCCTTCCCTCCCCCACCTCCCCACTTCTCACCCCCCACCCCACCCCCTGCCCAAAGTTGTAAAGTTTGTTTCCAATATACTGTCCTGTGGGTATCCTTGTTGCAATGGGTCATCCTGTGTCCTTGTTTCAGTGTTTTGTTATTTCCCCTTCCCTTCCCCAGATTAGACAAATGTATACACAAGATGCAGAATACCAAAATCAAGTACAGTGACAACAGGGGATACATCCTTTTATGATGATTTCTAAATTCACCTTCCTTTTGTAGGTTTTTCATCTGATAGGTAGCAATGAAATACTATATCTCAGAAAATTCACATGCTCCACGTCTGGGAATCCCTTACCACCTTCTCTCTTCTGTTCCTATCCTTTCCAATCATTTTTAAGCTTTAATTAGACAATTTCAAAACTGCAATTAGCAAAAACCAGTATATGAACCTCAGTCCTGCATACTCACTTGTGTCCACCTAGACCAGAACTTAGATCAAAATAGCATAGCATGTTAGCTGTTTTCATCTCAGACTAAGACCTCTTTGATGCAGAGGCCTCATTTTTCACTACTATATTATTCACATGTGGCACAGAAACCTAGGAAATGAGCAAATGAATGGAGGAATGGAATGGACAAATTGAAATATAAAGAAGTAGTGACAAGAGGCCTCTCAGAATTGAGCTCTTCGTTGATGGCTTCTCTTACTGCGCAAATAAGCTGTAGTCTGTACACTTCTGGGTCTTAAGCAGTATGAATATTTGATCTCCTGGTATCTGTCAGGCATAGCCTTTCTCTGGGATGCTTGAAAGCATTTTAGTCTATTGATTTGTTCTCGCTAGAGCTGAGCTGTGAGTGGTAAGCATTTGTTTCTATTATGACTGTCAATAGTATGATTTCAAATTACTTTTATCATTATGGTTTCAAGAGATCACACCTTTAATTTACAAAGCGAGCTCCCTAGAGCTGAACCAAATCACACCATACTATGTTATGTCTTAAGCTTTCACCTCATGAACATTAATTAGTATTGGGGGAAAATGATCTTCCTGTCTTGATTAGTGTCTGTGAGTCTGATCACAGAATCATTTAGGTATGAACAAAGGTACCTACAGACACACGTAGAAACCTTAAAAAGCAACCAGAATGTTTAGAGGAGAGAGCAATCACAAAGAGAAAGGAGACTCAATGAAGTCAGAAACAGTGCCTGTTTCACCTACGCCTTGGGAAGGTTACCGCTCTCTACCCGTTTCCCGCTCACTACCCATTTTCCAATCATGGTACAACTCTGGTGAGAATAAATCAATACAGCAAAATGCTTGCAGCTTCCCAGAGATACTTAGAAGAACTCCATCCTCAGAGGCCACTATTTTTTTCACTTATATTTTGATGAGTTCATTCTTCTTTGTTCATGTATATTTGTTCATCTCCTTGGTTCCTGTGCCACTTGTTAAGACTGCAGTAGAGTCAGTGCATCTCCATCTAGGAACGACTCTTCTCAGTGCTTTTCTTCTGTACTTTGGGAAGTTGGTGAGGTGTAGACGGTGATATTGGCAGAATGTAATTCATAGAATTGTTATGAGGATTAAGTGAATTTCTTTCTTATTGTTGTGGGTGGTCATGGGGCTTGAATGCTGGGCCAGGGCTCTGTTTCTCAGCTCTTCAGCTCAAGGCTAGTGCTCTACCACTTGAACCACAGCACCACTTCCAGTTTTCTGCTGGTTTATTGGAGATAAGAGTCTCACAGACTTTCCTGCCCGGGCTGGCTTTGAATTGCAATCCTCAGATCTCAACCTCCTGAGTAGCTAGGATGTGAGCCCCCGGCAGCCAGCTAAATGAATTTCCTGACTCAGTCTCTTCCTCATTCTACACAGATCTAGGCCTCCTGGGCAATATGATGGAGGAGGGAATATGAGTAGAGATGTCTTATCTGTGCCAAATCACATACAACTCCAAGAACATGAACCTTTTGTTGCACTCCAGGCTCCTTCCCCCACAGAGGAGTTAATGAGTCCTCTACTATACCAGTCCTCTACTAACTAACCTACACTGACTGTCAGAGCACCAACAACAGGATCAATACTGTGTACAGAAATACTCTGGATTATGCTATTTCAGCATGACCCTTTCATATTGCAATCCTCCATATGGTCTTTATTTGTGTCTAAAATAAATCTTAAGCTCCTCCCAGATCTTTTCTCAAGACAAAAGTTGGTCTCTGTATGTGGCTGAACTCTAATGGCTGCTTTTTCTAATTGGCATATAATTTCATTTCATTATAATGGTTGGAATCCTGTTTCCAGGACAACCAGAAGTTGACCAAAACCTTTATATCCACTTGGTCAGAATCCTATTGGAGTCTTGAGTCTCCTCACTTATATAGTTTCATGTAGATCCATCAATCTTCCAGCTCTCTTTTCTTCATTAATCACTTCACAAGGTCAGACTCAACTGCACAATTTCTCTAATTATAATAATGGAAATTTATGTATTTCCAAAAGCCAACCTTGGAAGTTGCACTGTGGCTCAAAGTAGTAGAGTGCTAGCCCTGAGCAAAACAACTCAGGGACAGAAATCAAGCCCCATGACTGACAAAAAAGAAAAAGAAAAGAAAAGAAAGAAAGAAAAAACAAATCACACAGTACAATATAAATAAATTTAAAATGACAGAAAGAAAGATAAAACCACTGTGTCTCTACCTTGGGGTTCATTTTGCCTAGCATCAATTCTTCCTCCATGGTATAACTCCTGTTTTCACTGTATTTGATTCTGGTGCCCTGAATCTTGTATATACATTTTTCTAATTTAGGGATGGGAAGGGAAATAACAAAATGCTGAAATAAGGATATAGGTTGACCCATTGTAACAATGAGATGTACAAGACACTATGTTGAAAAGGAACTTTACAATGTGGGGCAGGGAGGAATTGAGGAGGTGGAGTGGGGAGGATGGTAGGGGAAAAACAGAGGAGGTGGTAACAATGCTTCATAGGAAATGTACTCATTACCTTACTCATGTAACTGTAACCCCTCTGTACAATGTTTTTACAATAAAAAGTATATACAAAAAAAGAAAGAAAGAAAGAAAAAGACAGAAAGAAAGACACATTATAAAAGCCAACCTTGGTAGCTTTCTCTCCTACTGTGGACATTTTTATTCTAATGTGTTGTCTTGGTCTGTTTAGGCTACTGTCACAAAAATATCTCAAAGTAGGTACCTTAGAAATAGAAATTATTTCTTGGATATAGTGAAGTCTAAGATCAAGGTATTCTCAGAGCTAGTGTCAAATGAGGGCTTCTTTTCTTCTCACAATGGAGCTGTTTTGCTGGTTCTCACATGGTAGAGGACTAGTTAGCACTAGGGTCTCTTTTTATATGGGTATTAATCTCAGTCATGAGAACTGAACCTCATTCTCTTTTGTAAATGTCATTCTCTTCTTGCTTCAGTTCTGGTATTGTTTTCTTTAAATTAAGTTCTACTAGCCTTAGCTTAAAAATAAGCCAACAAAATAACATTTTTAACATTCTAGGATTATATAATTTCTTTTGACTTATCTCTTAGTTGGATATCTTTCATCATCATCAAGCAGTTTATTCTTTCTAAGAGAGTTTTATGAAGGTTATAGTCCCAAAGATGTTTCACTTTAAGAAAGTGTTTCTCTTGCTTTTCTATTTGAATGGCCACTGTGGCTGATATGACACTGCTTCCTTCCCTCTGAAGTTTAGAGACTTTGCTACTATCCCTAAATTATGTGTTATTTGGGGAAAGTCTGAGAGTAGTCTAATTTTTTAAGCTCTTGTAATTGATTTGCTTTTTTCCTTAAATGCCAGAATAACTCCAGTTTTATTCTTGATGTATAATAAGTTAATTAAGATCATAATGCTTATTGTTGCATTTTTTTCAATATCTTATTTCCATGCAAGGAATTAGTTCTTTCTTCACCTAAGGGAAACATTCCTTGTGATAACTCAACAGTTTTTTTTCCCTAATCTGAAAATATGAAATATCTCCAATGCTTCAAAATTTGAAGCTTTTGGGGTGGCCAGCATGATTTCACTAGCAGAAAATTCCACAGCTAACTTCATTTGATTGGTCACCATCAAAACATAGACCCACTAAACATATTGTCTAAAATGACCTTCAAATAGTAGGCATTAAATTGTATATGAACCTGAATGAATTTTATGTTTAAATTTGAGTTCAATTCTCCAGATACTTCATTATATGTATGTTAATAGTCACAAATCTGGGGGAGGCAGGGAGACTCTGAAATCTAAGATACATTCTGGACCCAAGCATTTGGGATAGGGTATATTCAAGCTGCAATTAAGTTAGATTATTCCATCATGCTGCTAATTTGGTTTTTATCTTTGATGTTTCTATGCCTGTTTAATTTATTAGATTTTTAATGGCCTGTAATAATTTTCAGAGTATGTTCTTGGGTCCAGATTTTCTTTCTAAAATCTTATTCAGGACTGGAAGGTGGCTTAGTGGTAGAATGCTTGCCTAGCATGCACGAAGCCCTGGCTTCAATTCCTCAGTACCATATAAACAGAAAAGGCCAGAAGTGGCACTGTGGCTCAAGTGGTGGAGCACTAGCCTTGAGCAAAAGAAGCTCAGGGACAGTGCCCAGGCCCAGAGTTCAAACCCCAGGACTGGCAATAATAATAATAATATCTTCATATTTACCTTTTGAGCTCTGAGTTCTTGTTGATGATTTTTAGCAACTTATTTATAAAACAGTCAGAGAGAGCCTGTTTCTATGCTTGAGTTATATTTTCTTCCAGCTAAATCTTCTATCTGGGATGTATTTCCCTCCAATTGAGTCTTCTCTCTGTCTCTTGTGTAATATTTTCCATCACTTCTAGTCCATTCCCTCCCCCATTGAGGTAGTCAGTCTGGATGGTTATCAACCCCTTTCTTCTTATTATGCTCACTATTAGAATGAGCCACGTGAACTAAACTGAAATGAGAGGCTTTTTCTCTATCTCTTTTCAAGTGACCTAAAACTAGTTTGTCCTCCTTATTCTGAACCATAGTTTGAGGGATAGATGCTAGTTTCCATCTACTTTTCTAATGATGACTCCCAGTGTGGTCCTTGGACCAGTGACATCACTAAATATGGGAATTTCTTTATCTCAGAACTATTGAATCAGAAACTCCAGAGACAGCTTTCTTCATAAGTCTTCCAGACACTTTTGATCTACCCTGAAGTATCAAAGTGGACAGGGTGGTAGAGAGGGCAAAGAAATCAACCTGAGGCAGACTGTAGCTCCTGATGGGGTACCTGATCCATGTTTTCTCTTCTGTGATGTGCTAAATGTCCTATACCTAGCCCATTCCTCTTCCACTCCCTTAGCTTTTGATACATTTCCTCAGCTGGCTTGTGGCTCTGAAAGTCAACATACTTGGTAATCCTGACTGCCTTTGATTGCCAAATTGCAATAATGTAGTGTGCAGTTTGTCTCTGATTAATGATATTGCCTGAGTGGACATGAATGAGTGGAAGCTAAACTTGGGCTCTATTTTCTAGTGATGTGCCTGGAACAGGACTGTGTAAGTCCAAGTGGAGGAATGCCTTTTTTAGTTATTCTGTCCAAAGGGAGCCTCTGTTTATACATAGAGTATCTATACTATGTACTAGAAGTCCTTATATATAATAAGCCTATTACCCAGGCTTACCTCAACAAGTATTAGTTTATTTTGAAAATTCTCGGGGTTGTATTTATTTCACTTCTTTTGTTATCATAGTCATCTTGTCTCTTGCATTCCATGGGATATTGACTCTAGGCTCCATATGAATACCAATATCTGTAGATGTTCAGCTTTCTCATATAAAATGGCAAAATACTCACATAAAATCTATGCATAACCTCCTATAGACTTCATATTATGTCTTGCTTATTGGTAATACCTAACTCAATGTAAATGTTGCTTAAATAGTTGTTATATTATTTTGTTTAGAAAATTATGACAAGAACAAAGCTCTGTATATTTGTAACAGTACAATTTTTTAAAGCGCTATTTTCAGTTAAATGTCCTTGACCAATCCAAGTATAGGAAGCCTGTGGATACGGAGGATTGACTGAAATGCTTGGGTGTGTAGGGCCAGGGAGAGCCAATGATAGTCTTGTAGGCATCTTAATTTTGTTGTAAGATTTTGTAGCCAAGGCACATTCTTCTCTACTGCTTATAGGTCGGTAAGATGAACCTTTGAAAATATTTATCATTTTCTAACTAGTTTTATTAGTTTTTATGAGGTAGAGGAGTATGATTCTGTGATCTTGCTTCACTCTATTATTAAGATAAAGCAAATGTAGCACACTGGTTTTCTTTCTTTCTCTCTCTCTCTTTTTTTTACCAACACTGATGAAAACAATTTTCTTCTGCTTAGATTCTGATCAGGTAGATTGCTTGGCTGTCATCAGCATACTCAACTTTGAATAAGCAGAAAAAGGAAAGGTTTGGGAGACTGTGTGCTAGAACAGGGAATTAAATAACAAACCCTAGAGAACAGCTGACACTAGGCACTCTTGGCAGGACATTTATGGAATTTAGGAAGGTCCTAGTTGTAAGATAGAGGTCCAAGTAACATTTTTGGCATTTGATATGAGTGACAACCACCACAATATAGTTAGGAAAAGACTATTCCTTTGAATTCGTGCTGTCAGCTGGTAGATTTTTTATCTTACCACTCCCCAACACACACATATACTCTTCCCCCCCATACACAGACAAACACACATACACTACCACTACCTGGACATCTTTGGCAATGTTTGGTGATGAGCGATGCTTTGAGCATCTTGTAGATAGGAACCATATGCATCGCATACACACACACACACACACACACACACACACACACACAC
This sequence comes from Dipodomys spectabilis, assembly GCF_019054845.1. Classification (NCBI taxonomy): domain Eukaryota; kingdom Metazoa; phylum Chordata; class Mammalia; order Rodentia; family Heteromyidae; genus Dipodomys; species Dipodomys spectabilis. The sequence goes on along the minus strand of NW_024870731.1, from coordinate 22,623,642 downwards.
ACACACACACACACACATATGACTCAAGTCATTGAGAGCCAGCCTAGCAATCTCAGGGTCCTGAGTTTAAAACCCAGTACTATCAGGTGCTGGTGGCTCACACCTGTAATTCTAGCCACTGTAGAGGCGGACATTTGAGGTTCAAGGTTCAAAGCAGCTAGTACAGAAAAATCTACAAGACTTCATCCCCCCCAATTAGCAAAAACCCCAAGTCTGGAGGTATGGCTCGAGAGGTAGAGTACCAGCTATGAACAAACAAATCAAGCAAGAGTAAAAGCTCTTGAGTTCAAGCCCTAGGACCCGTGTTGGGCAGGGGGAGGATATTAGATGGACAAGCAACAATAGCTGTTCACTAGTGTGAACAAAGCATTCTCATTAATCCAGGACTGAATATGTATGCTATTTCATTCAAATTTCCAGTATGCATTCATTTCTTTTTAAACAGAGAACTAAACAGTTTAGTTCGTGGGGGTACAGTCATTGTGCTATTGTCTTAGCTTTGTACCAATACTCAGAAGTTAAGTTTCATTCACTGAAGAAGGTCATGTTTGTTTGTAACTCTAATGAGATTTTTTTTTTTTTTAATAAATCTGTCCTGGAGCTTGAACTCTGGGCCTGTGCGCTGTCCTTGCACTCTTCAGTTCAAGGCAAGTGCTCTACTGCTTGAGCCACGGCGCCACTTCCGGTTTTCTGGTGGTTTATTGGAGATAAGAGTCTCACAGACTTTCCTGCCCAGGCTGACTTTGATCCATGATCCTCAGCTCTCAGCCTCCTGAGTAGCTAGGATTACAGGCGTGAGCCACCAGTGCCTGGCTCTAATGAAATTTTTTGAAACTTAATGCTAGTATAATAGTGACTGTAGGAACTATAAAAGCATAGAATTGGTATTAAATAAAAGTTTTAATTCCAAACTCAAGAGAGCTTATCTTCGATTTTGTGTTTGTGCAAAACTAACAGGTAAGAACTCCCTTTTGTTTTCTGAATCAAGTTGCTGTCTATAGTGATACTATTGTTTGTCACTGGGGGATTGACTGTATGCCCTGGCTGCATCCTTAGAATGCAGTGTCAACAACAGGTATCTTTTTAAGTGGATGTAGAGTAGTTGAGCCCCTTTGTATGTTGACACGATGACATTATGTTCTGATGTGTTTCTGATGGTTCTCTAATGTGGACACCCCAGTGCCAGGCTTTATGTAACTTGTCTTTCTCAAGTATGCCCCACAGATGATGTCACACAACTCTGCCCCTTAATACATTTGAACAGATTTCAAATGAACTTTCCCTAAACTGATAGGAAAAAATGCAAACATGCTCAGGGAAATCCCTTGTCAGGCAGTACATCTGTCACAGATTTAGCTGTGCTGGAGAACTTTCATCAGATTACATCAGTGATTTTGCTCAAAGTGTGAACAGTATGTTTGCTAAAGGCAAACCAGTCGTGTCTGAATTGTACAAACTGCTCTCAACCATGAAGAAATGTCACTGTCGAAACTCCAATGCTTCAAATCATCCCAGCCACACTTCTTGCAGAGAGAAAGATTAAAAACAAAAAACCCAGATGTAGCATCCAGGAAGCGGTTTAATTCGATAAAATTTCTTTATGCAGTCTGTAGGCAAAGCACAAGTTTAGGAGTGAGCCAGTGGCTCATTCCTATAATACTCAGGAGGCTGAAACCTGAGGATTGTGGTTCCAAGGTAGCAAGAACAGACAAATCTGAAAAACTTTTATCTCCAATGAACTAACAAGAAGCCAAAAGTGGAGCTGTGACTCAAGTAGTAGAGCACCAGTTATTAGCATGAGAGCCAAAGAGAGTAAGAGACTCTGAGTTCAATACACACACACACGCACACACACACACGCACACACACACACACATACACACACACACACATACACACACACAGAGCATAACTTGACTATTTCTCAATGGTGATAATGTAGAAAGATGTGTCTTCATTACTTGCTGATAGTATGGTGTACCATCATATAAACTTGATTTTAGTCTAATTAAACATTTAAAATGTGGTTGGCTTTTTTGTTGTTGTCCATGACAGAATGGAAGATTAAGTAACTTTTGTTGCCTGGTGGAATTACCTATGCTCAAAGCACTACCCAAATTAATTTCTCTTGGTAATACATTTTTAAGTATTATAACCCTGTTTAGGGAAATTAATATTCCCTGTGAATATATTTTAACCAAAACATGGTAAATTTATTAACAACTCAGAGGGAAGAAAACACAGCTTGAAAAATAGTCACTACTATTTGCTTGATTGGTTACCTTTCCTAGCAAAATTAGTTTGGGGATTTTAAAGCAAAAAGTGTATTTACTCATTTGTATCCATTAACATGTAAAATATGGTATCTCTTTTTGTTTCATTTTTAAAATTTTATTTTAGCTTTTGGGCTACTGGAGTTTGAACTCAGGGCCCTCTGCTTGCTAGGCAGGTGATCTACTGTTACAGCCACACTTCCAACCCTTTTTTTTTTTTTTGGTTATTTTTGAGATAAGATCTCCTTCCTGCCCAGGCATGTTCCTGTACTTACAGTCTGCCTATTTTAAGATTACTACCATAGCTGGGATGAAAGGTGTAAATCATACCCAGCTTCTTTCATTGAAATGGAGTCTTATGGATTTTTCTACCCACACTGGTCTGGAATCTTGACATTCTTGATTTCAGCTTCCCAAGCAAACCACCTTAACAGGAACCTGCCACCATACCCCACGAAAATGTTATTTGTTTAAATTAATTCAGAAACACTCATATATTTTGTTTGAATAATTTAAGTTCACATGTGCTCTGCAATATAAGGGCTAGAATTATGTTTCTACCATCTAGCTTGGATGGTAGGTGATATTAATCTGCATCTTTTCAGGCATTTTTATCCTCACAAAAGGAAAGAATATGATCTAATTAGCTCGGATGCCAATTTCTCTATAAATAGGTCTTCTGTGTCTTTCCCTATACCAACAGCTATCGAAATCCTTTTATTTTTGTATCTTTATGCTCTTCCTTATTCCTTTGTAAATGGCACTCTACTTTCATTATTCTTTCCACCTACTAGACTGAGAGTTCTGACTCAGTATCTTTTGGTTGTTATTGCTTTTTCTCATATAGTTTATATATCTTTGTTCCTGGAAACTTCAAAATCAAGTCAGTTTAAAATTTTAAAAAATGAAACTTAGTTGAAGTAAAACAGCCTTTAAGAAGTTTTATAAGCTTCTGTTCATATTGCAGTAGAACCAAAATCTGAAAATTACCGTATCTTGGCTATGGTGAATAGTACTGCAATGAACATGATGGTACTGATGGTTTTACTGTGTAACCTTGCTTGTATTCTACAGGAATCTTTTGAGAGGACATGTAACTATGATTAGAAGAAGGTAAGTATGCAAGAATGAGTATGCAGAATGAAGGTCAAGCTTGGGTTTTGTCCCTTTCCAAGTTTATCATTTTCAGCAAACTGTTTATAAGCCTGCCCAAGCCCCAGATTTTATCTATAAAATAACAACATTGTTTTGTCGATTCATTGTAAACGTTATGATTTGAATGCTTATTAGCTGCTGTAAATTTTATAACTACAATTCACACTATTAGTAAACAATGAAAAGATTTGGCTCTTTAGGAATGAGAGATTGTGTGTGGGGGGAATATCATAAAATGAGAAAACATCTTTCTACTCATACTTTTCCCCACCTGGATGTTTTTCACACTCACTTTAACAGATTATTTTCAGCACAATTCTGTCCTGTTTCCTTCATTACCTTGGCATTTCATTACCTTTCCTTCTAGAATACATAGACATACTGTGGTTCCACAGGCCTCTATTGTCTAGGAGCACAGGAAATGAGGTGGGAAAGGTGCATGGTAAAATAATTTTAGGAACAGTATGTTTGTACAGATGGAAAACACCAGAAATATCAGATAAAGTTAGTTTTGCTATCATACGGATAGTTCAAAGTATATTTTTTATCCCTGCACCAAAGTATCTGAAATGAAATACAATAGAAACTGCACAGAGGGACAATGTCGCACCTGTCTTCACACTTTTAGGTTCATTTGAATTTCACTTCCTTTTCTTGACAATAATGCTAACAGCCAGCATGCAGTGCATTGTGCTCTGAGGTGGAAACAATCATCCTGCTCACTCCCCTGGTCAGACAAGAAGGGTATTGTTTTGTGAGTGTGCACTGGATCAGGGAGCCTTGCACATACTTGGCAAGCACTCTACCAGTGAGCAAGAGCCTCAGCCCTATCACACTTAAACTATCACACTCCAGTGCCTCAACCTCCAATGTGTTCAGTACAATTCTTGGACCTAATGACACAATAGGCAAGATACAGCTATTTACCTACAGGGACCTTACAGTTCAGGTGAGAAGTGGAATACAAAGGTATAGAGTACCTTGTAATCCAGGCATGGAGGGAGAAAGGGTGAGCAAACAGTCATTGCATTCAATGTACACTATGTAAAAAATGAACTATGTTAACTGTGGTTCGGGATAGGGAGGAGGAAAATGGAGGAGAGTGAAGGAAGGGTTAACATTGATGAAGAAGCATTGTTGTCATAATCAGACTTATGGAATTGTAACCTCTTTGGACAACTAGTTAACATTAATAAATTTTTTAAAAAGCAGAAGCAGATACAAAAGAAAGAAAAATATATTGTGGACAGAAATGCTTAGTGACTTAATTGGTTGCTATTCAATCCTGGCTCTTTTGTTTGTTCTCTTAACTTCCAGATCTGGACTGTCCAATTTTTTCTCAAATTTTAATGCCAGTAAACCAGTCATTAAGGATTTGTTTGCTTGTTTTGAGATGGGATTTTACTATGTATCTTATACCTGCCTCAAACTGGCAATCCCCCTACCTCTACCTGCTGATACTAGGATTATAGGCACCTCCACCACATCCAGTCGTGACGATTTCTTTCTTTGAAGAGGCCTGGGTCTTCTTTTCTATATCCCATTCGCTTCATAGCACCACAGTGCCTGGTCCAGTGGATGTGCTGCATCTGTCCCTCTACTGGTCCAGTAGCCTTTGAGAGATATAATAGATTATGTAAAAATACAGGAGGAGGGAGTGGGAAACAGGGGGAAGAGACTGAAAGTCAGAGATGGGAGAGCAAGGGAACTGCTGGTGAGGCATCTACACAGAGGAGAAGAATCCAAAGCTACTTAGCCTGAGCTTGCTAGAACCAGGGCTCGCTGCCATCACAGGTGGCTGGCAGAGATTCAGGGGAAAGCCAGTTGAAACAGGGATAAAGGATAGCTTCAAATGTGCCCTGATCCATGGCTGTTGCCATAGCGAAGTGGGATGTGGCCAAACCAGAGGGGGCATACATATATGATTGGTTTGAGGAGTTAGTTTACTTGTTCTTGGGTTAGTTGTAAGTTAGACGTCACGGGTAAACCTTGGGGAAACAAGCAGGTATTGATTACATATGATTGTTTTGAGGCCTGTTGGTGTGTATGCTTTAGCTGCCTAGACTGGTTGCTAGGGATTATGGATCAATGTTTTTTATGTGATCTGGCCATTGGCCACTGCATATTCAATTCTTCTGTGGACTAGCATCACAGTGACTGTTTTCACTCTGTGTGTGTATGTATTTGAATGTGTGTATACCACATTTTATACTATTTGTTTTGCCATATGGTCTGGTCAGATCTGAGCTTTCGCCTCTTCAGTATCTAAAGGGCTTCTATGCAGAAAAATTGCATATAATACTTTTTATAGACGTAAACTTTTAAACTTGTCATGAAGACGTTAAAAGTCACACTCAAAATGCCTTTATTTTGTGTTTTCTCTAATATAGTTCTCATCGAAGCTCTGGTTTTCAGAGAAGCCTAATTACTTTCATATACCATGAGCAGTCAATAGAGCATAGGGAAAAGTCATACCTATAAATTTATATTACTTTAGGGAGACTATTTGGTCTTAGAAATATTAATACAATCTCCCATCTCATATTATAGGTATTAGTTTTGTTTGTGAAGTAGAACTTGATTTTATTTCTGACCCACCGAAGAATGGGGCACTAGAGAGAAGGGAGTTTGGTACCTGGGCTGGCTCTGAGTTTTTAATTTTAGAAATGTCATCAGCTTAGAGCAAGGTGATGTGCAGCTAAAAGAACCATACCTGAATACATGACGAGAATGTCACAAAGTCAAACATGGTGTCAGATACTTGTTGAGAGATGGCAACCATCTCTGGTTAATAGAGAGCTATAATGTTCCCTGAAAGCATGCCTTTAATTCATTGGACTATTTATTACTTTTATTGAGGGGTAAAATTTAGAAGTTGCTAGTGTAAATAGATAACCCAAGGGCAGGGGAGAAGTTCTAGCTCTGAATGTAATCAGTGCTGGTTCTGGTCTGTTCGAAAAGAAGCCCCAAGTGCCTTTCTCTAGTAACATCTGTGCATACATAGATAAATATTGCATGGAACATTAGTCTAAAAGAATTTCACATCACCTGGGCTAGTGCTGTTCTTCATAAGATTGCAATGTAACATCAATCTAAAACAATACTTTCCCGATGCTAGCTGGTCTCATAATGACGAAAAAATGATCCATCTTCGCTACGATCAAACAGTGGTCTGTGGGCTCCAAGCAAAGGGAGAAAATATAGCCAACTGAAAGTTACTAATCTAGAAGAGCAATTCAAAGTGTGAATCTTGGGATTAGAGGTGTGGTTCAAGTGGTAGAATACCAGTATTAGATGAAAAAGTCAAGTGGGAGCATGAAGCCCTGAGTTCAAAGTACACATCCTGATGAAGATGAAAGGGTGCAGTACCACTCACGCAGTGTTCACCGTTCTCTATATGGAGAGAGGCTCTATTCTCTAAGATAACCTGGCGACAAGAAGACTGCTCCCTATCTCAGCCTGAATGGCTTTGCCATTGCTTCAGTTCACCTGTGTCATGTATATAGCCAGTGGGATATTGGCTGAATCACATCCTTCAGGATCGCCCTTGAATCTTGTCAATGCTGTGGATTGCAGAGGATGAGATTTCATTGGTCTTTTACTTTTTCCAGACCTAGGCCAACTCTATACATATGACAATTTATCTTCTTGAATAATCCACCTCTATTCTTTCGGTGAGCCTCAATGACTGTCCAGAGTAAAAGATTGCCTTCTTGCTTCCATGTGGCCATTGGGAATAAGGAAAAGTGACATGAGCAACTTTTAAAGCATGCTGTTAAAAGTCGGAGGCCTTGTTCCGCCTCCTTCCTGTGGCCTGGGCAGTAGACAAAGATGCCTAAATGCTTCCTTGGACCATGGGAATAAGGACCATCCCATAGAAAGAAAGAGAATCTGGATGCAGCTCTTAGCCATGTTTACTGATTTTTGTTATTTTGTGCAATGCCGAATTTTCAACTAATAGAATAACATTTTTGCCTACAAATTATCATATTATAGTAAAATTCATGGCCTATACTTCTAAAATATAGCTTATTTCATATAACAACATATCATATTTATTATTTGTACAAATATATTTATACTTGCTCTCTGATATATTCTACTCTATTTTGATTAGAAGTATAATATATATTATAAGTATTCATACAGTTTCTAATTAGAGGGTGTTTGGTTGAGATAAATCATTTTAGTACTCTTTCATTAAAGGGCAATTTTGAAATTTAATTTTGCTTTCCTTTGTTTCTTCCATAAATTATAAAACTGATGCATTGGGATGTGAGTCAATTGACAAATAGACTATGGGATCAGAATAGCTGTAAAAACCCAAATTATTTCTTCTTAATCATTGCAATTGCGGGGGGGGGGGGTGAATATTAAACTTAACCCAAATCTCTCTTCTTTCAAAGCCAAGTTATTTGAAAGACTTTCGAAAAGTCGAGTCTAAGATAGAGCTAGGCAGTTCCCTTCTGAACAGCACAAGTTAGAGCAAGTCAAAATCAAATCATTCCTTTATAGAAAGCACTCTCTTCCACTGTGTATTTGAATGAACAAACTGAAGAATGAATCTCAGAAGGCTCATTTCATTTTCCTGTTTGCCATTTTCATCTCGCTTCATAGACTAGCACATTGCAGAGCTACTCGCTTCCATCTTCCATAACACAGGGAAGGCCCAATGAGGTCCCTGGATTGTGAATTGTTTTTCGGTAAGGATTGAACTTCATGGGCTGGCTCTGACGTGTGTATAAGAGTTCCTAGCAAGTGGATTCATGCAGCTCACTGGTTGTCTTCCCTTGGTAGTATTCTTTGGGGACTTACTTTAGCATTGGGGGGCTTGTTGCTGTCACAATAATGTAAACACCAGGGAAGAAAAGTACGTCTCAGTCTGTTAAGTCCATCATCTTCCTCTATGACTGTCTTTAACTAGGTTCTGGAAGGTTTATGTAAGAGTAGGTGAGCCTCAAAAGCAAAGGGCCACTCTGCTGCAGTTGAATAGGGAAGTTGGTTGAGGTAGGATGTTAGAGAGCAGAAAAGTCGCTGTGAAAGGTCCTTTTAGGTTTGTAAAATACGTAGCATTTATATTGAAAAGCACGTTTTAATTTGAGTGTGTGTGTGTGTGTGTGTGTGTGTATTGTTATGCTTTTCTTTATTCTTATTGGTGGATTTAGGTTTCAGAAAACACTTTAAGGATTTGTTTATGCCAGGGGGCTTGTACATCTTTTTACCATGGCTCCTTACGTTGCAGGTGAGGGCTGTGCTAATATGAATTTTCTTTTGTGATAAAGCAGTAGTGTGTTTCTGGTTCTCTCCACTCTTTCTTTTTGCAGTTGAGTCCTACCTACTAAGGGACCATCTTAGGTTGCCATATCCCAGGCTTTGTTTCTCTGGGTTATCTGCTCATACAGCAGCAGCCTCCTTTGAATCTTTTCCAATTTGTTATGAAATAAGTATAAGTTAGTGATCTTGGACCTTCTCCACCCGAGGTACATTTGCAAACTTGAAGTTCTGGGCTTATAAAACTAGGTAAATAGTAACGACAATAGCTCACATAGCTGCAGAAATCTTGACATTTAAAAATGAACTCTGAAAATTTTTAAAAAAAAGTTAGGAATCTAACTTTTCTGACTTAAGTTTGCAAGAGAAGATGAACTCTTAAATTCTTGAAAAGCAACTTCCTTAACAGATACAGAAGAGGAACACAGGTGCTTTGAGGATACCACTCAGTAGTAAGTCACAGCCTAGCAAGCTGGAGGCCCTTGAATTCACAGCCCAGCACCACCAAATAAAAGAGAAAATAAGGAGTCTTTAACTCCGATTTCCTGCACTAGGAGCAAAAAATGTTTCACTCTTTTTCTTTCTCCCTCTTTTGACCCTGTTACACTAAAATAAATCTTTGCTAAATTTGAATTTTAAAAAAATACAATGAAAAGAAAAGAAGGAGCTTCTTTCAAAATCTACCTCTGTTCCTGAATTTGAGTTAATCTAAATGAATACTGCAAGTGTTGTCACTGATTGTCCAAATGGAAAAACAGAACCCTTCTTCAACCCTCACCTCTATACCCCATCCCCAGGGAAATACAGACAACATGATGTTTCTTCCAGTAATTCTGAGGATGTTATCGATTTATTGTTGCTTTTCAGAGTCCATGAACTTAGGAGGAGACAGGGCATAATGTATACGCACTTTCAGAAAGCTGCTTGAATGCTGTAAATAATCTCCCAAACCATTAATGAGCCTTTTCAGAGGTCCTTTCTTGCCATGGGGAATCACTTACGTGCTGGAAATCCAATCAACAAATATTTATTTTGTAGCTTCTGTGTGCATGCTTAAAAATGTTATTCCATAAATAAGTCCCTCAAGGAAAATACATTAATTCAACACATATTATTGAGAATTCACTATGTGTCATTCATTACAGTCCTGAAAGCAAAAAAGGAAGAGAACCTGTCATCAAATTAGGAGCAACTAAGAGAAGGACATAGGTAACTTAACCCCAGGGGAACAGAAAAAGGGTTACTAACAAACCCTGAGGGAATCAGGGGAGACTAGTTGTCACCAAATGATGGATAAAGAGGGCTCCCCAGCTTTCCAATTTTCACACAAAATCACAGGTTCTTGAGAGCCACTCATAAAAAAACATTTCAGGGCAGCCCACAAAAGGTGAATCTCACAAGGTAAAAGTTTTAGCAAGGATTTATTTTAGGCTAACAAGAGAAAGATATGAGAAAAATATGAAAAAGAGGGAAAATATTTCCTGTTCCTCCTGCAGAAAATGTATGTTAAAGACTCAAAATAGTGATTTCTATCTATAGCTCTTCTATTTTTTGAGGTGGGTGAATACAGATGGGCTTGTCCTCTCAAAACTCCTAATCCTTAGGGAGTGGGTGTATGTGGTAGGAGATGGATATTGTTCATGACTTGAAACACAGGGGCAATAGGTGAGTTTTAGGGCTTTATTTTTTCCCCAGATATACATCTCTATTGTCCATTTACCCATTCATGGAGAATGAACCTAAAATGGAGGAGAAAATCACAGAGTCCCTAAGAAAAAAGCATTGCAATTAAGCATTACCACTTACAAGTGATTAGACTCTTTGGCCACCAAAGTCACATAACATCACATGATAGTTGTTGTTTTTGTTTGTTTGTTTGATTTTTGAGTGCTTCACCTACATAAGAATTTGTAATAGGCTTCATTCCAGCCTAAGATGGGTCAACAAATAGTTCCAACACAGATGTTGATGTTACCAACTTAGACCAGTAAAAACATGCCACAAAGGCCAAATGAAACACAGTAAACCTCCTCTACCTTTGGGTCAGAGATATTGGTTTAAAAGGGAAAGGACTCAATGTTCCCAACCCATTCTCTCCTGCAGTTACTTTGCAGCCATCTTGGAAATAATAGAAGGCTGTATCACTTGTAAGGAATCAATGACACATAATAACAAGGCCTCATATGGCCAGTCCTGAGACATTGGGCTATCAAACCACCTGAAGCCACATCTGACCACCTCTCCACTTGCTTGTGACTTGGGACTGACAGTTTTAACTTATGTATGCTTATTTAACCTAAGGTCAGATTGATTGATTCAGAAAGCTAAAGATGATCTAAAGTGTTGTCCTGTGGCCTGCTTATACCACGTGAGCTGCTTTCTCTACTGTATTTCTTTCCTAATACACTTTCCCTTTTACCACATTCACATTTTGCCTGAATTAGTCTCGTGTTGCATGAAAGAATCAAGGTTGATTAGCTGAGGTAAATTTCTCCTAACATATACGTACAAATTACAGTAGCTACAACAGTGTCACTAGGCTATGTAATCATTTGGCATCACCATGGTATAAGTTCATCCACACTGTACTTTTCTAAAATAGCACTAGGTAGCACATGACTATTATTTTCTGACTGGATTTAAAATAAACACCAAGGCAGGTGGCTTTTGTTGTAAAACATTGTTGCTGATGATCTCCTGCTAGTGAGCCACCTGCTAAGCAGAACCTATAGACCCCAAAGAGCTGTCTCTCTCAGGAGACTTCATCTTCCATATGTGAAGGCATTATACCTGTGAACATTTTAACTGTAGCAGGACTAGACAATTCTTTCAATCACTTTTTATAGTAGGTCAACTGTGATGTGAATTATTATCACCAGGGGAGATTGTTCAAATCTGAGTTCTGGGCCACCCCAGAGATTCAGACTTGGTTTGTGAGAATGTGACTAATTAGGGAGCTCTATCCTCCAAGAATTCTGATGCAGAGTCACTGCATACATCTCTCCTCACCCTTCCTACTCTCTCATTCCCCATACTGTTGAGGAGTTTTAAATGTGGAACATTTTAGAACCAGTCTCTATGTAAATTGTTAATCACCTTGTCTCAGCTGGATTGGTTCACTTTCATAAATACAGAGAGAAGGAAAAGAAATAGATTTTTTTTAATCAGCTTCTTTAAAGGCTAAAGAAATGGTTTCTCAACTTGTGATGAGCTCTAGATTATTTTATACTTACTCCTCTCAGCCTAAATCCTTCTTGGAATCCTAATGGAAGATGGTAATTTATCTGTAAGAGCAAGGAAGAAGGATTTGAGTTAGAGATAGCTGACCTTTGTGTTTATTTGTTTGACATGAGATGGAATTTCTCTGTGCTATATCTGTGATGTAAGACTGCCTTTGTGATCATGGGCAGAGGATAAAAATGAAAGATAATATGCTAATAACCTATCAGAGTGCCTGGTACTTAGCAGAAGCTCAATACATGATAGCTAATTATATTAAAATAAAGGAACAGTAAATAGAAATGGAGATAAGCAAATACACTGGTTTATCAGCCAGGACTTTTTAGCTCAATGGACCCATTAGTCAAGAGATCTAAGTAGCTGTTTTAGATCTGACACTAGCTAACATTTTGTATGACCTTGATCAAACCATGACATTCCTTGAGACTAGGTTTTACAGTTGATAAAATGAGAAAGTTGATAAAGTGAGAAAGTTCAACTGCAGCGTTGCTAAGGGCCTGTTCATCTCCACTATATTATGTTGTAGTGCTAAACTATAGGGACAAAGCAAAGCAGACATTTCTGAAAATCCTTTCCTTTACTCCAGTGAATATCAAGTGATTACTTCTCTTGTATTTAGATTAAATAGGAAAAGAAGTCTTTTCTGTGATAAATTTGAGATCGTAGGTGTATAATTGTTACTTGGATTCTGCTAGGTAACACTGACTTCTTACTTGGTAACTGACCATGGGATAAAAGGTGGGTATCCTTGCCTTCTTTGGTGCCTGTTTCCTTTGTCTTAAAACTTTGGGTCAGACATCTGTTTAACTCTGAACATGGACATGATAATCATTCAAGCAGTGCCTGTCTAAAAATGTAACCTATCTCATTCCCTTTTCAACCGAAGGCTTAAAGGTAGAACAAACAGAGACAATTGCCGTCAGCTTTCACAATGTCCTGGAACAGAACCCAAAGGACACTTTTAGGTCTCCCGTCGCTGTCCTGTAGTCACCTTGGATCTGGAGATAACCTAACTTCGTAGATAGGTCACCCGATGATTAGATCACTGCTCTCCCTCCCCCAAGAAGAAACAGTCATCTCCTGTGAACCAGATTGTGCCCCCTTATGCAAAGAAGACTGAGTTCAAACTGTCTTGCAGAACCAGAGATAACAGTCAATCTGATCACATTTGAGACTGCCTAGTGATGCATCTTTTGCCCCTGCTCCAATTCTTCCTCTATTTAAACTCAAGCTCACATTAGTACAAAGAAGACGGGCTGAAATGTGTCCTTGCGTTCTTCCCATATCCCAACTACATTAAATAAATCAACTTTCTCTCTCCTTTGCAACTCTTCATCTCTTTAGTTGGTGTACTGGGACTGGTGATAGAGCTTAGTTTGTTAGGAATGTTAGAAGATTTGGAGCTTTTGTCCTGAATTTCTACTTGTAATCAGATTGCTTGAATCTTTTTTTTTTTTCCAGTTGACTCTCCTTAATTGGAAGTAAAGCTCAGTTTATTTATTTTTTATTATTTTACTATGAAAAAAATCACAAGACAATATATTGGAAATGATCTGTACAACTTAGAAGGGGATGGGGAGAAGGAAAAGAGGGAGAAATGTACTCACTATCTTACTTATGTAACTGTCACCCCTCTGTACATCACCTTGACAATAAAATTAAAATTAAAAAATCACTGGAACACATCTAGTTTGATAGGTTGGTGATTTGACAAGCAAGCCCTAGAACTATCAGGTATATTTTAGATAGCTGATTTTATAAGATGGCCAACTTCCCACCTGCCCATCTTTATCCGTTTTGATGGGATCTTTAGAGGGAGAATTCAGCAATCTTCTTCCCATTGCCCTGCTTCTACCAGTGTGCTCACGTGACAGGATCTCATTATTTCCCTGTTCTCTAAGTTTCTTATTTTACTCTCATGTTGAGATCTCAGCCATGACTTTCTTCTACGTGTGTTTTAGGAGATGAGAGACCCTTTAGATGCTCCATAGGCAGAAAGTTCTTTTGGTATTACATGTGTTGATGATGAGTGAGAGCATAGTTCAGTGGTAAAGTGCTAATCTAGCATGCACAAGGCCCTGGGTCCAGACCTAGCACACAACCACAAAAATTCTTCCTCTATCTATCTATATACCATAATACCTACTGGAGAATCCCAATGTATATTAGAATAGTTAAGACTCTCTAAAGAGTCCTCAAAGAAACAAAATCATGTAGAAAACTATTGTAGATTTTTTAAAGTAGTAAAACAACTGTGATTACACTCCTAGTGCTCCAAAGACTCTTCTCAAACATGCTAACTTGAGAAATATTTTCATATACAATGAAAAGTTGTAGTAATTAAAATTAATTCTGTTCTATCACTAAACTGATAGAACAGAATGAACTGATCACAGAAGAATAAAATGTAGATTGCCAGAAAGTCTGCCTTGAAAAGAAACTGAAATAAGAATTTATGAACTGAATTGTTAACTTTGTGTTGAGATGAGCATTTGTGTGACAAGCTTAATTTAATTAGTGCGTTCACAATGTGTTGATAGATCATTCTTGTCTTCCCTGATGTTGTGAATCTCAATTTCATTTAATGTTTTGTTGTATAATGTGTAGCTATCTTTGGATGCAAATGAAAAACATCATGTGATTCTAGCAAAATAAATAATTAAAACTGTATGACTAACCCCAGGGTGAATATCACAATGGTCACACAATATAAAGAGATTCAACAGAACTCCCACAAAATACGTCTGTGTTTAGCTCTAAAAATTTCTTTATGAAGATCGAAAAGGTAAATTTGCTTGAGCATATGCAATTGTGATTATGTATGAGTATATTGTAAAGTTTCAAGAATTTTCAACTGTCAGATACTTTTCCCTAAAGCTTAGAAAAAAAAATTGTTTCAGAATTTGGTATACATCACATTTTTAGCCTACTTCCATGTAAATTATTATCATATTGAAGTGGGGATGCTGGGTCTAACTGGAACCATCTTAGCTATGTGGTGGATGGGGAATTGGGGTTAGGTGTCACCATCTTGTCTTCATGGTGGAGGAAGGGGAAGTTCCTCCTCCCAGGTGATGGGCATGTCTTAATTCCTAGAGGCAGGGATGAGGACTTGTATGATAGGATACTGGAGCTGTCAGTTCTATGCCCTGAACTTGGGAGACACTCAAGTTTCCTGTAAACCTGTCCCCACACAGGACAGATTTTAGGGTCAGACCAGCTCAGACACCATCATGCTAGGCCTTCTATGCTGTGTCTCTGTGTCTCCCGGCTCCTCTCCGGTCAACATGTTGTCCAACTTCAGCTCTCCATTGGAACTCATCTGGTTTGTTGGTATTGTTTTTCTGCTCTTTCTTTCCTTTTCTGCTTTTATAGCTCAGTTTTCTAACAGTGGTAAGTGTATTCATGGGACCGGGACCAGAGGTCTTTGTGACAGGAATCTGCCTGCAGACACCAGCTTTCTGATGAAGACTCCCAAATCAACCTCTCAAAATGTGGCTTCTCTGTATCTGGATTTACCTTACAACAGTATTTATTGCCAAATAAGGACTGGGTACCCTCTTAGATAGTCTAGTTCACCTAGTAGTTAAATGTTCTTTTTTATTTTCTAATCTTGCGAAGATAAAGGGAAAAGGTTATTCTAAAATGATTTTGTTGATGGCCAAAGTGACACACAAGTAAGACAATAGCAACAAATACAGAAAAAATAAATTCAGAATGGTTTGTGTACATTAGGTTAATGGTCTCTTGTAGGTTGGTGAAATGAGACTAAAAATCAGGAATGCTCACAGAGCCTTTTTCCTAAAAGCGATCAAACTATTGCCCATAAACATTAGGGCATTTACTAGGTAATGCTTCCTGAGAACTTTCATTCAGTAGTAGCAAAAATAAAAAAGGCAATGGGCTAGAAGTTGTAGATAATGAGCTAGAATTACACAGAAGTGAAATGGTACTTTTTAGATTATAATCGGAACAGAACAGTGTGTGGCTTTGTAATTGTTTCTGCTTTTTTTCATGTTAGAATGACATGTAAAATTAGAAGAAATAATACAGATTTTGGTAATTCTTTTTATTTTAGGCACAAAATTTGAATTGCTTAGTGTCCAGTTCACTATGTTTAGTATAAAATAGAAATGCGATTGGTATTCCAAAGGGAACAGTGACCTAATGATGATTTAAAACCATAATTAAGCCTCTATCTGCCTATTTATGCTTCAGGCTATCCCTTTCTTCCTCTGAATCTACAGTTATTGTCTCACTAGTTTGTGTGTGTGCATGTGCACATGAGTGTGTGTGCATGTGTTTGTGTGCATGCATGTGTGTGTATGTTTTTCACAGATCTAAGAGAAATGTCTGAGTAGTGGTATGAGTAGTGGTATAGTTGGCTCTCAGAGAAAAAAAAAAGTCCTAATTTGTAGCATTTGTGAATTTCTGGCTTCCCGTGCTACAAATGTTCCCACCATGACTCATAGCTAATCACAGGTCACCAACCTGTGTCAATTGCCTTGCAAAATCATGAAAAATGTAATAATCTGTTCTTATAAGCAAGTTTTCTCTAGTAAGAGCTGGCCCATGGTCATTCTGTGGGGCTGTTCTGGAAGGAATTCTACACATGCCAATATCTGACCTATGGAAAGGGGTGGGGGGTGTAGGAAAGGTTACTCCAAAGATCAGGAAAATGTCATGGGAGAGTAACAGCCTCTCTGATCTTTAAGATCCTTTCAGATCCCTGACTTTGTAATCCTTCCTCAAGAGGAAGTGCTTATAATACAAAATATATTTTAATTGTATGTGATGAACTATTCCAGAGTTGATGTCATTGTTTATTTGTTATTGTTACTGTTTCTTAGGACACTGGAACAATGTTAAAAATGTTTGGGAAAAGCAGTTGCTTCTGACATATCAGACCATGGTACTGGGGATACTATAAGTCTTTTAACATGGAGTCAAATGAGATCTTTGAATATAACAAAATTATTGCATTAGGGCAAATTACTTGAATAAGGAAATATTACTGAGCATGTAGATTGGTGGATCCAACCCACTGACTGCATCTAATCTATTTTTGTATAGCTCTTAAGCTGAAGATGATTTTTGCATTTTTAACTAGTTGAAAAAAATCTGAAGGAGAAGCTATGACTTGTGAAGATGATCTCATTGGAAGATTCTCTAGTGACCATAAGTACACTTTTTATTGGAACTCAGTATTGACCTTTCGTTCACACCATCTTTCATCTGTGTTATCATATCATCTCTGGTTTTGCTTTCATACTGCACCAGTAGAATTGAATGTGGGCAAGAGAGATTGCAAGCCTGCCAAACCTGAAATGTTGATTGTTTGATCCTTTATAGAAAATATTTGCCAGGCCTGGACCTGAAAATATTTGCCAGGCCTGGACCTAGGAAGTAAGTGTCTTAGGAAATGTGGCCAGCTAGTTCAATGTTCTATGCAGTGATTGAAGCCATAGCAGTAGGAATTCCCAAGTTCATCTTAAAGGAATTGCAGAAGAAATGAAGAATTCTTAAAACTAAGAGAGTACAGAATTTCTTGTTTTCTCCAAATTACCTCCTTTCGTATTTTTTTGTATTGGTGTATTCTGGTATATAGAAGAAATTTGTTTTCCTAATATACAGAAAAATCAGGTATACTCATATAAAATAGTATGGCTGGTATACATATAAGGACTGCTTTTTAATCAGACAGATAAAGTTCAGTCATGCTCAGCCACTTATTGGATGGAGACAAATTTCTTTTAATTTTTCATCTTTAATTTTCTCAATTATCAACTACAGAATTGTTCTGAGGCTCAGGTGAGATACTTAAATTGCTAGAACAAGATCTGACACATTGTACACATAGCTACACAAACCCTATTTTTTTATTTGTTGTTGCTATATTCTTATATCTCAGGCCCAAAATTTCATCCATGTATATATTTATCTTATGAATTAAGATTTTGACCTTTTAGTCTTAGCTGTCAAAAATAAACATTTAACTCAGCAGTGGCATGGCATATAATACAAATTCTTTTTACTTCAAATGCTCTGTTTCTTGAGTATTGTTTTGACATGAAACTCAATACTAGTCTTCCAGTCTTAGTCAATGTTTTAATGTTTTAAACTTTCATCAGGTAAGAAAGTTAGATGTTTCCATTCCTTTCTAAGCAAAAGGAGACTGCCCTTCAGAGGAAATGTTTCTGGTAAGGAGAGGAAAAACACAATGGCAGTTAAGACTATGCAAATATTTTATATAATTATTGCCTGTTAAAAGATGCCTGTGAATGACCTTCAAGCATACATTCAGTGGAGAAAGATTCTTCCCACCTCCCAATATCACATAAGCTACTCTTTACAAAATAATTCTTTGTTTAGTGCCAGTACTGGGGCTTGAGCTCAGAGCCTCATACTCTTACTTATTGTTGTTGATATATATATATGATTTTACTGATATTATTAAGGAGTTGTACAGAGGGGTTACAATACCAGGAGTCAGGTAATGAGTACAATTCTGGGGCAATGTCACCCTTTCCTTCACTTTCTCTGGTTTTCCCCTCCTGTCCCAGCCCACAAGTTGCATAGTTCATTTTTTACGTACATGACTGCATTTGTTCATCCTTCCTCCCTCCATTTCATATATAACATTTTTCAAATAAAATGTTGTAATAGTCAAAAGAAAAACAGAGAAGATAATATGCATTTAAAAAAATAGCCTAGTAGCCAGGCCCCAGTGGCTCACACTTGTAATCCTAGCTACTCAGGAGGCTGAGATCTGAGGATCATGGTTCAAAGTCAGCCCAGACAGAAACATCTGTAAGACTCTTATCTCCAGTAAACCACCAGAAAACCGGAAGTGGCAATATGGCTCAAGTGGTAGAGCACTCGCCTTGAGCTGAAGAGCTGAGGAATGGTGCCCAGGCCCAGAGTTCAAGCCCCATGATTGAGAAAGAGAGAATGAAAGAGAGAGAAGGAAAGAGAGAGGAGAGAAAGAGAGAGAAGGAAAGAGAGAGAAAGAAAGAAAGAAATGAATGAATAAAGAAAAGAAAAAGAAAGAAAAGAAAGAAAGAAAGAGAAAGGGAGGAAGGGAGGAAAAAAGAAAGAAGGAAAGAGAAAGAAAGAAAGAGAGGAAGGGAGGAAGGGAGGACAAAAGAAAAAGAAAGAAAGAAAGAAAGAAAAAAAGAAAGAAAGAAAGAAAGAAAAAGCAAGCAAGCAAGCAAGCAAGCAAGCAAGCAGACTAGTGGATGGCATCAGGTAAGCAGTCCACTGTTGTGATATTGAGACTGTAGGGGTCAGGTTCAAGGGTGCTGGAATTAGCCCTTCTGGGTTTTCATTTCTTTTATATTATCTATCAGATCCATGACATTTGGCAAGCTACTTGCCATCTTCAAATGTATACTCCCGTACCCAGAAATTATTTTATCTCTTTTTGCCTGGAGGCAAGGGAATTAAGTGAAATCATGTATTTAATAATCATGCATTTCATGTACTTAACACTATTCCTGGCATATGCTAAACACCTCTTCCCATAGAGAAATTGAAAGGATGTGTGTGTGCACACACATGTGTGGGCTAGAGAGAGGGAGAGAGAAAGAAGGAAAGGGAGAGAGAGAAAGAGGAAAGAGAGATTTCTTGAATGCTCTTGGCATAGCAGCACCAAGACCACCTGGAGTATCCTGTGCGAAATGTGATATTTCAGCCCCAGCCCAGATGGACAGAAAAAGAATCTGCATTTAAAAAATATCCTAATAATTTTTTTGGGAGGGGGACATTTGAGCAGATCTGTTTTAGTTAATGAACTACAAACACATGGCACAATTGCCACCAGTCTCTTCCCAAACACCCTTAGGTACATCCCACATCCATCATGGCACTAAATCCCACCAGTGCAGGTAACAGGCATTATCAAGAGAGACAAAACCTCTAGTAGAAGAAGCTTACTACAGGGAAGTTGTGACTTCCTTTAGCATTGGAAAGGCAGGGAATTGTCAAAACAATTCAGGAACTCTGGGCTCTTTTGTAGTCCTCTATCTAGTGAAGTACATTATTCAGCACTGCAGCGCTGATGCACTGCAGCGCTGATGTCTTTCAATACCACAGTATTGTATAGCTGGCTTTGTGTTACCAGAGGAAGGTGAAAAGATGAAACAGAAACTTGAGAGATAAAATAGGATTCAATATTAAAATGGAAATTGAAAATAAATAGGTTAAAGACAGCTAAGAATAAGCTGGGCACTGATGGTTGAGCCTGTAATCCTAGCTGCTCAGGAGGCTGAGATCTGGAGATCCTGATTTGAAGTCAGGATGGGCAAAGAAGTCCTGGAGACATTAATCTCCAGTTAACTACCCCCAAACCATAAATGGAGCTGTGGGTACAGTAGAGCCTTGAGCACAAAAGCTCAGGGATAGTGCCCATTCATTGAGTTCAAGCTTCATAATGATAAAACAAAACAAAACAACAAAATCAACAACAAAACAAAAACACAACAGCTAACTGTGTTACTGAGGAAGGATAGATAGATAGATAAGGAAGAGTAGGAAATTATGTTATTTCTAACAAATATCAAAAGGACCAAACTCAGAAGCTAAGAACAGGAAGTAAACTAAAAAAGCAGATTAACACCTGCCCCCCTTATTAATGTTGAAATAAGATTCTGAGGATAAGAAGGGCTATTTATGTCTTCTTTCTCCTTTATAATGGTTTAAAAAAATCTGGGAACTCTTTTTGTGTGTGTGTGTGTGAAAATACTGTACAGAGGGGTTACAATTACCTGAGCAAGATAATGAGTACACTTCTTACCAAGCATTGTAGCCTCCTCCTTTGTTTCCCTTTCCCATCCCTTCCCATCCCTTCCCATCCCTTCCCATCCTCCTCCAGACCCCCCACCCAATCTTCCTCCCCCCCGCCCCACCAAAGTTGTAAAGTTCATTTTTCGACATAACGACTTGTATGTATCATTGTTGCAATGGGTCCACCTGTATCCCTATTTAAATTATTTGTTTTTTTCCTTCCCCTCCACAAATTATA
Organism: Dipodomys spectabilis; assembly: GCF_019054845.1. Taxonomy (NCBI): domain Eukaryota; kingdom Metazoa; phylum Chordata; class Mammalia; order Rodentia; family Heteromyidae; genus Dipodomys; species Dipodomys spectabilis. The sequence goes on along the minus strand of NW_024870731.1, from coordinate 22,602,681 downwards.
CCAACATCAAATACAGTGAAAGCAGGGATTAAGGGTTATACTGTGGGGGAGGGACATACAAAGCAACAAAGAAATAATCTTATAAATGTGTTAAAAACAATCGCATGAAAGAAAAAAAACATTTGAATACATATCTTAGGGTTCATTTCCCTAACATCACCTTATCTGACCTTTTCTGCTTGACTCAGACATATACAAATATTGCAAATAAGGGAAACCATGGGACCTATGTGGCTTACTTCACTTAATATAATTTTTTCCAAGCCTTTCCATTTCCTAACAAATGGGGCAATGTCATTCTTTCTGATGGAGGCATAGAATTCCATTGTGTACGTATGCCACATTTTCTTGATCCATTCATCTACTGAGGGGCATCTGGGTTGGTTCCATATCTTAGCTATGGTAAATAATGCTGCAATAGACATAGTCGTGCTGGTAGCTTTAGTGGGAACTCTTTATGGATGGATAAAGGTAAAAAAGAAGGTGGCTCAGTGGTAGAGCGCTTGCCTTGCATGCATGAGGCACTGGGTTGGATTCCTCCGCACCACATAAACAGAAACAGCCAGAAGTGTCACTGTGGCTCTAGTGGTAGGGCACCAGCCTTGATCTGAAGAGCTGAGGGACAGCGCCCAGGCCCAGAGTTCAGGTCCCATGACCGACAAAAAAAAAAAGAATGAAAGCCATGCCTGCGTAAAAGAAGTCTGGGCTTTCCACGACTTTCTGCGACATTATCACAATTAAAATCTAAAGCAAATGTAACATAGGCATTATGGTTTTTAAAAATCAGTGATGATAAAACAAATTTTTTATTGTAAAAAAGGATTTTTCATTAATTTTTACTGAACTAAACAATTCTTTGTTTGTTTGTTTGTTTGTTTTTTGTGACAGAACTGGGGCTTGAACTCAAGGTCTGGGTGCTATCACTTAGCTTTCTGTTCGAGGCTGGCACTCTGCCACTTGAACCACAGTCCTACTGTCTTTTTGGTGGTTAATTGGAGATAAGAATCTCTAAATGGAGATTGGCAGAAGGGAAGTTTAACTGCTTTTTTTCAATTTTACTTCCTGGATTTAATATCTAGTCTGTCTCTTTTTGTATTTGTAAAATTTAAAATTTCCCTGCCTCCTCACCTATTCTATCCTATCCCTGGTTTCAATTTGACATTTGAAATTTTAGAGCTGGAATAAGCCTTGAAATAGCATAGATTAGTCTACTGGAATAGGGAAAAGAAATTGGGGGAAAAGACAGAGACAGAGCAGAGACAGAGACAGAGAGAGAAAGAGGAGAGACAGAGACAGAAATAGAGAGAGAGAGAGAGAGAGAGAGAGAGAGAGAGAGAGAGAGAGAGAGAGAGAGCCTGGGACAGAAATGAAAATATTATCCTAATACTTCTGAAATTTATCTTAAGCCTCACGTCCGCTCCTGCACAGGGGCTGCTAGACATTTTCTGAGTCATTACTCCAATGACTCATGCTCCATTTAGTGTGGTGGGGATACACGGAGAAGAGGCCAGATCCAGCTGGGGGAGTAAGTGACTGGCCAGAGTTTCTTGCATTTTGTTACCTGCGCTGTTAATTTGCTCAAAATATCAGCATGTGGATGTTCTCTGAAGTGTCTGGCTGACATACAGAGGTCTCATTGTCTACTCTGGAGAATTTGCTCAGACTTCGCCTGCTCACTTTGAAACAAAGAATTGAAGCAGGATAACTCAAGGAAACTGAGGCCTGGTGAAGACAACTCAGAAAGATGATATTTAGAAACTTGGAAATGCTATCTTTGTTCCAAAGAGTGACAACTGAATGCATTCTTTCCTGAGGGATGCATTTCTCACCCAAGGATTCACAATTGCCTGACAGGATGCCCCAAAATGCAGATAGCAAGGCATCTCCTTGTTTCCAGGATAAGGATGCATTCTTACCTGGACACTCAGAGAATAACACCAGGTGTTGTTAAAGACAAAGCACTCGCTTTGCATAACTTAAAGCCAGACCCCCTACCTTTGTCCTATAAATACCCAGCCTCCTAAGGAGCTGTGTGTCTCTCGGGTGTCTCCTTGCATGTGTGTGTCTGTGTCTGTGTGTGTGTCTGTGTGTTTGTCTCTCTTTGTCTCTATCTCCATAGGAGAGCACCCACACTCTGCTAGTGTGCCCCTATCCTTCTGTTTGCCTCCTTTTTTCGTGTTTGTCTGCTTGCTTGTTTGTTTACCTACTCGATAAAGCTCTGCCAACTTTTCTTACCAGAAATTCGTATTCTGCGATCGAAGTCAAGGACCCTAAGTGAAGAGTTCTTATATTTAAAGGGAAGCTTCCTTAAAGCTTCATTAAACCCCACCTCCGTCCAGTGACAGGATTCCCAGTGTCCATAGCTCCATTTTTTTTTTTCTGAACTGGAAAAATAGTTTATCTAATATAATAGATTCCATCAATTATTTAAATATTTGTGTGTATATATGTGTGTACATGTATACGTGTGAATGTGTATATATGCATGTAATTTAAAAAATAGTTTTATTGAAGTAAAAAACTATAATAAGCTGAAGAAACTAAAAATATAGTTTGATGAACTTTAATATTTCTATGCAACTATCACCACTTCAAGGTAATAAGATAATTCATACGAATATAAAACGCATACTAATAATTCATATTAATATAAGATAATTCATACTAGAATTTCCTCTGCCTTTTTATACTCTGTCCCTTCCTGAACCTCCTCAGCATCTAGGCACCTTACTGATCTGCTTTCTGAAGCCACAGATTAATTTTCATAAAAGTGGGATTATAAAGTAGGAATTCATTATGTGGCTCAGCGTATTAATATTGAGCACTAAATATACTCTTTTGCATATGAATAACTGATTCCTTTTCTTTAATGAGAAGGATCCAATACCATATGATCCACTCACTTTGTTAATGAACATTTGGATGTTTGTTTCAGTTTGGAGTAATTATAAGTACAACTGTTTTGGATACTTGTGTAAAAGTTCTTATGTTCATCACAGCTGTTTTACTTTAACTGAACTATAAGCATTGTCTTTGGCATTTGCAGTAAACACTACTTTCCCCAGGGCAGTAACTTAGTCAATGTACACATTATTTTTCCAATCAGGAAATTTTCATACATAAATACACTTGATGCTCTACTACATTTAATGGCAGATGTGTAGAAGCCAGAATCGAGGACCTTTGATAGTGTCTCTTAAAATAATATTGAAGGTCAGATCATAAGACCACTTTGTTGTTTTCAGTATTTAATTTCTTCTCTTGAAATCAATTTCCTGTTCAAAGATACTACATGAAAGAAGATACCTATCTAGGAAATACTTCCTAGGAATTAGCTCTTTGTAACATGAAACAATGAAGCTGGAAATGAGCCTTTATAAATATAGACATATAAACACCAATTTCTTGTGGTTCTGAACAGTGGAAGCTGTTGATAGAGATATCAACTAGACCCATTATCTCCTTAAGGAGCTACTTTAATTTAAAATAACTTTAGATATAATTTAACATGTAATACATAACACATCAATTAATAAATAAACTAATATATCTTAAAAAATAAGATCAAGATAAAATAAATGTAGAATTATTTTCACTGGAATTACTCTTTAAATACTCTCCTCATCAACAAAATAGGCTCCACAAATGTTACATTTTTTTTTTATTTTTAACAAGTTAAAATACCCAGATAACTTACAAAAGATAACATTTGTTATGAGAAACTACAGTCTAAATAATAAAGGGCAGATAATGTAAATAATTATCTGTTGGATAACTTTAAAAGGTTTGTAGTTCTCAATCCCTTTCTGCATATTTAAATGTTGTCTGTGTTGGGCTTCCAAAACAGAATTGGAAAGTATGCTGCACATTTTCTGTCTTATCCTCTTAATGTAGGATGCTGGGTTGTACCAACCAGAGTGACTTAAGCACACTTTAGAGTTACACCTTTGGGAACTTAAAGTGATCTTTTAACCTGTAGAGCTTATTATGAAATTTGAGTTACCTGGAATTATTGAAGCAATTGAATTATTGTTAGCTAATACTAGAAAGGGACAGCAGAAGATTGAAGTTTGCTTTCATGGGAGCTAATGAGGCATCTAATGAATCAAATGTCACTTTAAAGCTAACCTCATTAAGACAGCCTATTGTTTTTATAAATGTCCTGGGGTAGCTGGACAATTATATATGTTCCTTTAATTAAAATAAGAAACAAAGCTTTCTGACTAAATATTCAAGGTGAACCTCTAAGTGGGCAAGTAAATTTCTTAAGAATGCCATGAGAGAGGTCGACTTTGCATCTTTTTCTCCTCCATATCTAATTTTTTCATAATTTGAAAGCAGACTCTGCCATCAAATTAAATGCACCATTGATTACATTTTCATCAGGATTTATTACCAGCTGCCTTATCTGGTGTGCTTTTATTAAACATACTACTGTAGCTTTCATCTGAATATTTGTAATTTAGATATTTAATGGGCAGTCATAGCATTAAATTGTCTCTGCTATTTTTGATCCACAGAGAGTTCATAGAGGCACAGATTCATAACAGCATAAATTAAGGGAAGGTGAATCTTAGTTGTTTCTAGACACTTGGGCAACTTGTACACTTGGTTTTTCCAATTTCTGTTGAAATCTGTATCTTGCTTTTGACCTGGGAGAATTTACTCCCTGAAATGGCTCAGAGGTCAGAATCAGGGAGTACCAAGCTCTGTGCTTCCACAAAGTAATCGATAAATAGTTGAATAAACAAATGAAGCAATAAGTGGTGTGTAGTACTTTTTTATTTTGAAAAATAGCATACAGATAATATTTTAACCATATTTACATTTCTATTTTAAGATAGGGATATACATGTTGACTATATAGTTCTTTCTGTCACAATGTGTGTGTGTGTGTGTGTGTGTGTGTGTGTGTGTGTGTCTGTGTGTGTGTGTGTCTGTGTGTCTGTGTCTGTGTCTGGATACAAATATGTAATTAGTCCCAGAAGCTATAGGAAATGGAGAGAAGTATATAGGTTGCCAAATCTTCCAAGCTGCCTGGTAAATGTGTATTAATAGAGTTAGCTCCAGAGGGAAGGTTTTCATGTTTCCATCTCTGTTACGTAGAAAGCCTTTTTCCCATTTACTTTTCTATTTTAAATCTATTCCCCCTGCCCCCTACCGATTGAACCTTTCCGAAAATGTTCCAAGCAGAGAATCTCACCTCTCCTCTCAGTTTGAAAGTAATAACATCTTCACATTTTCATGCCCTTTGCCAAAATAGAGGCCTTTCATTTATGTTTCGCTCTCAATTGAAATAAATTGATTAACGTCATGGAATTGTGTTTCACCACAGACCTTTTGAAACAAAAAGCAGCTTTTCTGATGTGGGAAGGGAACACATGGTCCCAGGTTTCTTTATGCTCCAAGGACTCAGGGGCAAAGGAACTGTTTTATCATTACATGTTATTGAATCCTAAAGAAATACCATGTTTCATTTCTCCCCTTTTGCTTGAGATTTTCCTTGAAGCATTTCCAGACATCATACCCTCAGTGTTTAGCAATCACACAGCTCTCTCTCTCTCTCTGGGACCCCTCTTCCTTCTTTCCCAATATGTCTCTCATATTTTCCATCTCCCCATCTTTTTATTTTGCCATAGGGAGTTTTCTGTACCTTGATTTCCCCTTCATATATATATATTTATTTAATGTTATATTTTATATATTTTATATTTTTAAAAATATTTTTAAGTTAACCATACTTCATGCTTCCAATGACCCACTTGCCTCTTTTTTTTTTTTTGTCAGTTGTGGGGCTTGAACTCTGGGTTTGGGCACTGTCCCTCAGCTCTTCAGCTCAAGGCGAGTGCTCTACAGCTTGAGCCACAGCGCCACTTCCGGTTTTCTAGTGGTTTATTGGAGATAAGAATCTCACAGACTTTCCTGCCTGGGCTGGCTTTGAACCATGATCCTCGGATCTCAGCCTCCTGAGTAGCTAGGAGTACAGGCATGAGCCACCGGCACCCGGCCCACTTGCCTCTTATGCTGTTGATTTCTTTTTCATAGCCTGTTACGTTGGGCCTGGACCCACCCTCATCTGGATTTTGTACTATTATATAGATCCATCTATTTTCTGATGGATAATCAACTTAATCTCAACTTACAAGTGCAGTCCGTTTTCAAGTCTTTTCCAAAAATTAAAAGCATATTTGTAAGTTCCCTTCATAGAGAGTCTGGTGCCAGTTGCTCACTTCTCTTTTGCATTGTAATCCCACCTTCAATGCTGGAATAGCTGGGATCATGCCTGGTCTCTCAGCCTATTACAGACTTGTATATCTCAGCAGATGTTGAACCTTGACATCACTCTCCGTTTCCTAATATGCTTTCCTCATTCCTGTTTCTGCCTGTGTACAGCCAATGCATATTCATGTTCCTACCTATCCTTCTTTAGTTGCTTAAACCAGTCTGGTGAATCTTTCCTTATTCATATCTTATTCTTATATTTCATACTCGCTGCCTTATCCCATGTTCTTCTGAATAGCCTGTCTTACTTACTAGAAAGTTAAACCCTTTGGAGATTAAGATTTTTAAAAGCTGACCTTCATTTGTTCTTCATTCCTCCAAATGCTTTTCTCTATCCTCTCTTATGAAGCTATCATAAGACAGGCATAAACAATGTTACCAACCAAAGGAAGCTCACCATCAACTGATGAGCCCACCTCAGAAATAAGGGGAGGATGACATGAAGAACCTAATAATAACACGAAGGAGGCAATAATTCATTCTGTCAGGGGGAGAAAGGAAGTCTGTGAGGCTGGGAATGTCTCTACTGAATTTCCTTACCCTGACAGGTAGAAGGAATAAAAGGAGATGTGCAAGGCGCAATGGTAAGACAAGCCAGTAGCTGAGCTTTAAATAAATGGAGTAAAGGGAGCTCAGGGCTATATTTAAATAAGACGTGTGTGTGTGTGTGTGTGCACATGCGGGCACGCGTGCTGATCCTGAGACTTGACCTTTAGGACCTGGGCCCTGTCCCTAAGCTTTTCTTTTTTTTTTTTTTTTTGCTTAAGGCTAGAACTCTACCACTTGCCCCACAGCTCCAGTTTTAGTTGTTTGGGTTAACTGGAGATAAGAGTCTCTTGGACTTTCCTACCTTGAATGGCTTCTACTATGCTTAGATCTTAGGCTCCTGAGTAGTTAGAATTACAGGTGTGGGCACCCAGCTGAATAAGCTTTTTCTACTCCAAGATAGTAAATTAGACTATCATGTAATCAGTGTAAAGATTCTTGTCCAAAGAAGAGTTCTTCCCAATCCTAAAGGTGCCATCATTTCTACCCCTGTGGTTCTTGATGGGCCTGCAGCAGAATATGGAGCTGACTTGAGCTCCACCATGCCTCCTTTCCATCTGTGTCTGCCTGCCTGCCTTCCCCGGTCCCATCAGGCTCCATTAGTAGTAGATGGCTTTCAGATGGTGCTCCTGTAAGCTGAGTAGCCACAGTCAGTATTTTTCCACAGGTGTGCTTAAAGCCAGTAGGATCAGCTAGAATAAAAGAAAAGGTGGAAACAGAAATACAAGAATGCAACTAACAGTTTGTGATCTAAATCAGGCCTTCTATTGCTTGTTTAAAAAAAAAAAAAGAAGTGGAAAAAGTTCAAAAGCAGAGGTCAAAAAGCATGAGGGGCCTGGGAATGTTTGGAGAATTCCCGTCTCACACTCTTGCCTTTTCTAGTTCTCCCAATTGTTAGGATCATTTTTAAATTGGGAAGTAGAACCCTCATAGTGAAAAAATACCTAAAACACAAATAGAACACACACTGAACTGTTACCAATGAGAGAAACTTCAATTTTCTTTCTGGACTAGGGAAGGGCACAATCCTCATGACAAGAATAATCTGACACTCACCTGCCCCCACCCCAGTCTTTAATTAGGGACAGCTGCTCTTGTCTTCCATTTTTCAGAGCCACAGCCAAGAGCTGGATGCCTGCTGCTGCTTCTCCTGCTTCCTGGGACTTCTTCTGTCCCTGCAGATCAGGCCCCATCTCAGGATAAGGTAGGTACCCTTTACTTCCCCAGGGAACAAAAGTCTACTCTGGAGACTGCTGGGAAGGACACACATTTTGAAAGGAAACTTTTATAGCATGTGGAAAACTCTCGTTCCTCTTTGTTATGGGACTTCGGTTTGGGCCTCTTCTGCAGAGGAAAAAGTACAGGCAGGAGGTGAAACATTTGTGAGCCAAGCATCTGCTTTTCTGGAAAAATTTAAGTCTAACAGGAGATGAGTTCTTCTGCAGAAGAAGGAAAATGCCAGTATGGAGAGAAATGGCACTAAATGTCCCTCAGACATCCTCAGAGGGTTCGTTGGATCTGAGAAAATGGAAACCTGCACTATTTGGGGCTCTGCATCCTAGCAGGGGGACCTGGGTTCCTCACACTTAAGAGCTCTATGTGAATGATTGTTTCCTGAGACCAGGTTTTCTAGCCCCAAGTCAGGCAGTTTTGAGCCTGCCTTTGGTCTTGGACAGATTAGGCCCACCACTTAGTAGTTTTCAGACTTGGGGTGGGGAATTTATTTATTTTATTTTGGGTGGGAATCCCTAAAAAATGAGGATGAGTAGAAGCTACTTTCTGGAACTGCAAAGAAGAGATGATGTGCCTTGTCTAGCATTTAGCCGTCATGCTGCTTTAATAAGAGACAAGTTGTTTTTTGTAGTGATTGAAGACCTGTTCTAGTTGCTGACCACTTGCTCCCAAATGGCCACCCAATTACCTCTTCTTTTAGGTACTTTGGCAATAGCTTATGAAAGAGACATATATATATATATATATATATAGTCTGTTTTTCTGCCTGTATCTATTTGGTGCCAGTCTTGGGGCTTGAATTCAGGGGCTGGGAGCTGTCCCTGAGCTTTTAGCTCAAAGTTAGGGTTCTACAGCTAACCAGAGTTCCACCTCTAGCCTTTTGGCAGTTAATTGGAGATAAGAGAGTCTCACAGATTTTGCTGCTGGGGCTGGCTTTGAACTGTGATCCTCAGATCTCGGCCTCTTGAGTAGCTAGGATTACAGATGTGAGCCATTGGCAATTAATTAACACACTCTTTAAATATTTGTGCAGAGTTTCATTTCAGTGTATCAGTTTCTGTGTACAATGCATCTTGAACAATGCTACCTCTTTATATCTCTTGAGTGAAAAGAAATGATGTGGTAAATCAGACCCTTTCTCCAATTGTGCTTCTTTCCATGAATCTGCTATAAATTTTGGGTTATATTTTAGGATTTAGGATAATAGGAGTGGCACAGAGGGTAGGAAGAAAAACTACAAGGTATGGGTTGCATAGAGAATACTGACAAATTTCACAGTTGGATATCATGATGGTATATAGTGTGTGTGTGTGTGTGTGTGTGTGTGTGTGTGTGTGTAGGTGTGTGTGCGTGTGTGCGTGCATGTGCATACACACACGCACACACGTGCACAAATTTTTTTGGCAGTACTGGCAATTTTTGACAATTTTATGGTACAGTCTTTTTTTCTCATATCTTATTCATAAACATGTCTAGAAGCTAGAATGTGATAGATATATCCAGTAAATAGAACAAGTATTAATTGGAAATGCAGGTTAATCTAGCCCATTCATCCTCAGCATGGAGTAATTAAAAAAAAAAAGAGGAAAGTATATGTATATGTGTGCAGAGATAAAGGTCAGCTGCTGATTCCTTGCCCTGCTTTGAAATTGGAGATTTTTGCTTCTGCTTTTTGCCAAGTGCAAATTGTTAACTTAATTTGTTGATTATTGATAATGTTATCTCGAAGTGTTGGTTTCAAGTGACCATAATTTAGAATCAGGACACTATAATCCCTAAAAAAGACTCGGAAAAATCTTTACCATCTAGTTTCCTAATTTGTGTTGAGTAATCACTCGATATAGTATATCTGAAAAGAACTTTGTAGTTAACGAAATACCACAGGTTATAGTCCCCTCTTGAAAATTGCCTTTATTTATATCAGTTAGCCTTCCACCAAAAGCTGTAATGCAGAAACCTATGTAGTTTTATCTACGTCTTCCAGAAAAAAAAAAAAAAAAAAAACTTGGGAACACACTCTTTTGGTCTAAGCCTTTATTTTAGAAATGAAAAGCAAAGACTAAAGAAATGATTTGCCTCAGTTTGTTAGACAAGGGAGCCTCTTATATTCTATTCCTGTCCTACAAGTCAAACACGATTATCTTGTACTTGAAGGAAGATCTTAAGGAAAAGGAATTCTTCCTCTAATGGACTTTACCTAATAGCTTTTGTTAACTTGCTTTCTGATCTTTTCAACATTTGGTTTTTCAAAGAACCCTCTTTCCAGAGAGGGTACTTAGTAGTATTGCACATTGTATAACCACACAGCTCTATTGTAATTATAATTTTGTTTCTTTTGAATCCCTGAGCTTTCTCTATTCTTTGTAATGCCAGCTTTTCTTTCATTCCCACCCCTAGGACTCCATGCTAACAGAAATGCCACCTTCCTTTGTACTTTATCTTGAACATACCCCAGGTAACCAGCATGAGGACTTGCTTTTTGCTCCCAGAGTATATGCAAATTTCTGTGTACTGTAAAATCTTCCCAAGTTTTCCTCAGAAGCCCAAAGACTTCTGCATAATCTGCTCCTGTAAAAGAAAATTAATTGATACTAATTAATCTTTTTCCCCCTGGATGACAATTTTTTCTTCTTGATCTCAGTGTTGGTAATACATCATTCAAGGTGCTTAATAACAATGTGTGCGTGTGCCGCTTATTCACTGGAGTCATTAAGTGCCCAGAGTGTTTTCCCTCACAATGTGCTTGTAGAGCAAAATTGCAGGTCTTGCTTGCCAGTCGTCTGTGAGCTACGGTGGCCACTAAGTGTTCTGAGATCTTTGGAACAGGTGTGTTCTTCCTCCTTTCTTCCTGGTTGACAGCATTTGTGAATTCACTGTGGTTCTAGCCAACCAATATTTGCCTCTTCCTTGCCCATGCATGTACTAGGATTTTGAGATTTTTTTAAAAATATAACACTGTTTCTGTTTTCTACAGTTGGTCACTATGGTGAGGGAGAACAAGTACTTATACCTAATCTTGGGTAGTAAGTGTTGTGTTATGCTGCATACAGAGTATTGTGGCAGAGTAGACAGTCAACTCAGAATAGGAAAAAACAAATTCACAAATGAGTATCCCTTCCAGAGCATCTTGAAGTCTAACCAGGGGCTTCTGAAAAGGCCAGCAAGTTTGGTAATAACTGGGAATGTGATGGATAGGTAAGTTGAGGATTCCTATCCTTTCCAGGTCTCTGCCCAGTCTAACACTCTTGTCTTTATTTCAGATACTCAGGGTATATAGTACAGATAATGAAAGTTCCAGCGTAAGTCTTTCAATGGCCCTTCCGTTGCATTTGTACCCAGTATGAATGTTCTCACCATTTCTGTAGTAGTCCCTGTATTATAAGCTCATGTCTATGTTAAGGATCTGCTCTTTCTTAATATGTGTGTTTTCCATGTAATCTTCACATGGCCCGCAAGTAGCTTTGCTTTCAAAACTTAGTTGAGCATTACAATTACCTGGGTAGCTTCACCAATACCTGATGTCTGTCTCACTCATCCTCAGAGACTATAATTTAATTGATGAGAGGTTTAGTATGAGCTTTGGTAGTTTAAAAGACCCTCCCCCCCAGGCAAGAATAAAGAGGTTCTAAAATCAATTGTAATGATGGTTGTATGACTGGGTAAATAAATTAAATCCCACTGAATATGCACTTTAAATGAGGGAACGGTATGGTATGTGAATATTTCAATAAGGGTATTACTATTTTTGAAGTTTGTGTGAGGCATGGTGGCAAATCCTGTATACTAACACTCAGGGGACTGAGATAGGAGGATCACAAGTCCAGAGCAGCCTGGGCTACAGTGTCTTGAACATATGGAATCCTATGTAACTGATTTCAGAAGCACTTGCCATCAGGTCATAAATGCCCAGAGATCTAGACAAACCAACTAGCTTACCCAGAATCCTACAGCTAACTAGGTGGAATAAAGACCCAGACTATCTGCCAGTGGAGCTCTTTATTTTTTATTGTCAACTACATCATCCTGTTATCTTTAAACATGAGGATGGTTCTGTGTCTCATTCCACAGGCATACATTTGGAGAAATAGTAATGGATTTCCATCCTTGTACACATTCTCACCATGGCACATTATCTAAGCAGTCGATGTAATTTGCAGAATAATTGGCTTTAGAGTAAGATATAATAATCAGTGTCTTTGGGGACAAAACCCCCAATCTCCAGTTGCTTTCTCGTAGTACTGAAATGAATGAGCCACCTTCCTTCAGGGGCCAGGAGGCATCTTCAGAAATACATAGGAAGAGGAAGATGCTAGTATCAAAGTTATTCATTCAGAAAAAGCAACCATTCTATATCCTGGAACCTGAAAATAGAATTCTATTTAAAAGATGCTGTCTAATGTTACTTTACTCTCTGTCAACCCTTTCCTGAATTTGGATATAAAACATATATAAAAATAGCTCATCTATAATAGCAGAAATGTTTGGGCTTCAGCCATGGAACAGATAGAGCAGATGACAAGCCTGGGAGGTTTTGGCAGACCTGGTTTTACCAGTCCCCGGAAGACACAAAAAGAGAAGAGTTTACAGGAAAGAATCAATTCCTGTCATAAGGAATTGTCATAAGTATGTGTTCTAGAATGAACACTGAAGTCTCCTGGAACAGGGCAGTGACTTTTCCCAGAGAAATGCGTTGTCTCTGACATGTAAAGATGATTGCTGCTGACCTTGGTATGGCTTCTCTTTTTAAGTGCGTGTTTCTTTTATGAATAAAGTTCCAGTTGAAAAGGAGGAGCTCACCTAAGAGCTGAAGAACTCCTTAACAATGCCTTTTCTAGAGGCTGAAGGGTTGCCTTTCAGTGGCAAGTTTAGTTCATTTTGCTTTAATAGTTAGGTGCTGACTATTTCCTAAGGTATGAGAAGGCTACTGACTACGGTACTGCCATGTGTCAGCTAAATGAGTAAGTTATCTTAGATTTTCACCATTTTGTTTTTGAAGTCTAGATTTTTCTGAACTTTGCCTCAAGTGTTTGTCTGTGTTAGTGTTTGTTTTGTTTTAAAATTAGTATTAAATTCCCTTTTGCCTAGATCAATGAGATTCATTGCTCTGATATTTTTCTCTTAAAGAAAGAACAGGTTAGAATCCAATAGTGAGGGTTAGTAAAGGAACTAGATGTGTGGTATTTTACCATACGTCATCTCTGGGACTTGGTAGAAGGATATGAGCATATGCCCATTTGCATGACCATATCCTACTCTTAGATTGTTAGTTGCTCCTTCATATTTCTACCTGTCAGTAACTTATTAGCATGACTGATTTGCATTTCTTATAAAACATATTCAGAGAATAACTATTTCTACCAAGAACCATGTCACTAGGATAGGTATTCATCATTTATTCCTGGTTTACCTCTGAAAGTCTTTTAACTAGATGGGCAAAAAGTTCTTGCTGAGCTACTCCATTCTTTATTCAGCATCCAGATAATTTCATTTATTCAAAATTTCATACCCCCTGTCCTGAAAACCGCTTAGCATTTCAATAACAATAGTACTTAAATGGCATAATCTCTTATTTCTCTTTATTTTATCTGTTATTCATTTCTGTCTTGTTACCTGCAACTCCATGGTCCTCTTATATTTTGGCCCAGCTTGCCCAAAGACCTGAAATTTATATTATTTACTGTGTCATTCTTATCTCCCAGATCAGAAAATGAGGCCTGCCACCTGCCTCTTCTTTCCCATAACCATAAAATGTATTGCTTAACATATTAGTTATTGAATAAAATAAGATGTAGTTACTATAAAACAGATTGACCATGAATTCCATGAAGACAGGGCCATTTTCTTTTTCTTAATCATTGCTTCTTCAAGCATCAAACGCAGGGGTAGCAGGCACATGGTAGAAGTTTAACAAATAAACAAAAACTCAAGCTAAAAGTATGAAAGGCAAGTATTACAATAATGAAAAGTTCATCAGGTTATTACTAGTCAACTAGTGGAGGCTTTAATTATGGAGTCTTATAATCATTTCCTTTATGTTCACTCTTTATTTTAATAAAGATAAACTATTTTCTAGACTCTTAACAGTCCAGGTAATAAAAGGTAGAGGGTATTTTGACATTAAGTAGTAATATTTTATATTCTTTTACTTTCACAGACTTGTTTTGCTTTTTTTTTTTCTACTGGCAAGCTACTAAAGATCGCATCATTTGGTAGGAAGCCATTATTCAGTGACACATTTGAGCATGTGTATAGGTATTTCAGAGAGAGACATCAGTCCATCTATCTCCAGTTCTCATTTTTATTTGAATGTTATGTCCCTGAGTTGCCTTTTCGAGTCACATTGGATAATGACGAACATTTTTGTTCATTTCTATGAGAAGAATTGGACTGTTCACCTGTCCTCTGTCCAAAAGGTTATTGTAGATCTGTTCATTTCAACTTCCTTGATAGAGAGGTTTTTTTCTTCTTCCCATTGTCTGAGGTTTGGAAAGAAATGGCTCAAATAGTCTTTGACTAGTTCTTTTTCTATCAATGGCAATGTGTGAGGACTGCACTCTGTAACTTGGTTGTAACTGGTGTAATCATAGAAGGAAAGGGAATGAGAAAAGGAATGAACTTTGAACATTATCCATAAGAATGGGTTCATGGTCCAGGTGCTTTGAAAGAATAGCTCCCTCAGCTCTTGGTCCTAGGTGTTGGCTTTGTTCTTTGTTTCCAGTGATTAAGGAGACATGACTCTTATACAGATGCTACCTTTAATATCTATCTGATTGGTAATTTGATGCTTAATTTCTATCTGGATCTCAGGGCTTTAAGGCATCCTATTATGTTAGTTTGGTTTCATGTGTAACAGTAAAAGGTATGAATTAGGCCCTTATAGATGCTTTAATCAGAGTTTGAATTCTAGAGCTAGAGAAATAGAAACATTCAACAAAGACTTCTACTGTGTGCTTAACTGATGTTTGTTGAGTACCTACCATTTTCCTGGCCACTGTACTAAGTTTGTGGCTAATAGGATGAGATGAAAAATCTCACTTCTTTCTAAGGAAGGAACTTTTCTCTCTAGTCTCTGGTTTTGTGTCTTTGCCTTTCTTTGCTCTATCCCTGTCAGACACATAGATCCTCCTTCCATAAACATAAGTTTTGCTGCCTGTGGACATCCTGGTTTCTAGTAGGCCTAGGCTTGTGTGCTACTAGAAGAAAGTTCACTATTTAAAAGTAGAAAAGGGTCTCCAACCTCTCCTCTCCTCTCTGCAGCTTGCCTGTTCTGTGAATGGTATCCTCCTTAATTTCCACATGATGAACAAGCAGGCAAGGCCTACCTAGTTCTTCCCAGTTCAGTACTGTAAAAGGAAAATGGAAGAGCCTCATCAAACAAACAAACAACAACAACAACAAAGACCACAAGACTTCAATATAGGATTGCAAACTTCCACCCAAGAAAATATACAAGTGAGGAGGAGTTGACCTTCCCCCCAAAGTCATCAGTCTTGAGAGACTAGTTGTTTTCCAAAAAACAAGACTGTTTTGCAAATCCACAATACTAAGTTTTGCAAGATTGCCCTTCCCTTTGTCCTGTTTTGCAAATGGTTAAATTTCAAATGTTCATTTTGCAAGAACACAGGGAACCCCCCAAAAAAGTCAATTCAAGTGTTATTGCTACATAAAACTACCTGATTTCTAACCCTAGTTACAGAAACATTGATCTATCAGACAATGCCAGTGATCATTTACTGTAAAAGTAAGATCCACAATCCCAAAACAGAATGAAACTCCCTGGGCTTCAAGCCCACTTTGGCTTGAGTTTTGTCTCTTGCTTTGTTCTATCCTCTCAATAAAATTTTCCCTGGCCTCATATTTTATCTTGAATCTGAGGTCATCAGTAGGGGCTGACTTCTGGTCATGAAAGAGGGAATTCAGTGATGCCATTTCCCCTGGATTGAGGGAGACTGGCACTAGGGACTTTGGTTTTCACTGTGGTGAGGAGGGAATTGGGAGACCCATTTTGGTTTCTGACCTGAGCCAAGTTATTTAGAGATTGCTTGTAGAATTCCTAGAGACAAATGGGAACTGCTTGGCCATCTATAAGCTGTTCTTGGCTCCCCTGGCTGGTTAGGTTTACTTGCAGAGGTAGGTTGTTGGAGAATGCTAACTTCTGACAACATTCTCTGCCTTCAAGGAAGCCATGTTCTAGTATGGTGGTAGGCTGTGTATTTGGACTATGTCCTGGATGCTATAGATAAAAACAGGATCACTATTAGATTAAGAGTTCTTTTTGTGCAACAGATTGTGTGATTGATAATTATGATGAGGAGGGAAGACAGTTGATAGGAGCTATTGTTGTGTGTCTTGTTGGTATACTTATAAACTATTCATCATTTCCTCATCACAGCATACCATGTCACATTTCTTTTCATATAAAATCTCACTGTTTGTAATTTCCTTCTAATATGTATAAATTGTACAGGCTACTAAAAAGAATAAATTTCTACAAAGGTGATTAAACCATAAACAAATATTCAGGGATAAGGAATTATAGGAATTATATCAAAACAAAGAATTGAATGTAGATCAAGCTTTCTCACAAAGCAATAGGAAATCAAATGTGTTTTGCATCATTATGCAAAAAAAGCTGTAATGTCGCTTTTTGGATATTACCATTTTCAACAGGAATGAACTTTTGCAGTGTAAAGTCTGCCTTGGCAGTGCATGGCAGTGGAGGTGCGGGCCTCTGGGAGATATGGTTCAGATGTCAGGATGCAGCTGAAGGCAGTCAGGACCTCACAGTGGTGAGAGTATAACACCTTCCCCCTCCTGAAAGTAGCACCTAGACCATGGGGAAATGGCTTCTGTCTCTGTCCAGGAGGGTCACAGTGTCCCAAGGTCTTGTATAGTATGAGAAAGCTTCCAGAGTGACTTTGCCCAGAGAACAGGCAGGAGCTCCTTGGCCTGCAGCTGGAGCTTCTCTTTTTGGCCCCATTGTCCTCCTACTGATGTCAACACGACCACCTAAACGTCACACACCTTTCTTGCCCCTCCCTCCCCTGTCCATCCCTCCCTTGGTGGAAGCTACCTTTATTTTGGTTTTATTAGCTGCCATCCGGAACCTTTGGGAGCTGTTATCCTGTAACATCTGTACTGGACTTCCTAAACAGAGCTCTGGCCTGTCCTGTAGTTTGACATGCCTAGGACAAGAGAAGAAAAGACCTCTGTGGTGATAAGAAGGTGTTTTTCATGGCTGCCAGGACCCAAAGACTCCAACATCCTTACAGTAGGCATAAGCAATAGAAGCAGAGCTTGAGAAGAACTCAGACTTGAATGGTTTTACAGGCTGGCTTCTTAAAGATCTGAGGCATGTTTCCTCTCATGTTCTTGAGCTTGAGATTTAGCAGCCTCTCGCATATGCTTTCTACTCCATCAAGAGTAGTGGGGTGGGCTGGGAAGGTGGCTCAGTGGTAGAGTGCTTGCCTCCCATGCATGAGGCCCTGGGTTCGATTCCTCAGCACCACATCAGCAGAAAAAAAGCCAGAAGTGGTGCTGTGGCTCAAGAGGTAGGGTGCTAGAATTGAGCTGAAGAGCTGAGGGATAGTGCCCAGGCCCAGAGTTCAGCTCCCATGACCAACAATTAAAAAAAAAAAAAAAAGAGTAGTGGAGAAAGCAAGATGGATATTATTAAGCACTGAGGTAGGTAAGAGATCTCTTGTAGGGCAGCTTTTAAGAGCCTCAATATTACTGTTAGGTTTTTAAAGAGGCTGCCAGCAAGAACACCACTGCACATGTGGTATTCAGGTAAGGGATAGGTTTATTCATCGGACTAGGTTGGCATTCCACATGGCTGGGAAAGAGAGCGTCTGGTCCCAGGCGATGCCTTACCTAGGGTAGGGGCAGGGGAAGTTGTGGCCAGGTAAAGGGAGGTGGGACCAGGTAAGGGGAGATGGGAACAGGTGGGAGAAAGGTGTGGCCTCAGTGGGTGTGACCTCTTCAGGCGTGCCAGTTGTCTAGGTACTGGGCTGAGACTGGGCTGGGAAAAGGGCAGAGTCTGCTCGCCTTCTGCCATCCAAGGGAGTGGACCTTACAATTACATTGTCCATTGTCCTCTAAAGTGAAAGAGAGCAACCTGAGTGGGACCATCATTAAAGAGATCACACAACCTAATTAAATGAGAACTGTTGGAAAAGTGCATTTGGCCAAATCAAAGGCAAGAAGGGTAATCTGAGCAGCTGCAACCGGAGAAATGTCATGGGGGAATTTAGCTGTGACTGAGAGCATTCCACAGTGAATGTATGCTTCACTTCATTTCTGTGACAGTGACACATCTTTTGTAATCCTTTCTAAATGCACCCTCAAAATAGGTTGGTTTTCCTTTTCTTTGTGCTGAGTTTCATAGAAATAAGTACCCCTAGGGAAAATTTTGTCTTTTCTTCCCCCAGCCCATATTAATTCTCTGTACAGTTAAAAAAATTAATACTATTGTGGATTTCCAGAAGTTGCTAATTAGTAAGAAGCTTGACATTTACTCATATAAAACTGTGACTAAACCCACTAATTTAAAAATTATGTCATAATCAGAATGTTCCCATGGAAGCTGGAAGTCCAAAGAAAAATGTGGTCTTTAGATATTTATTAACAAGGTGATTACTCAGAGGATTACCATAGGATGTTATTCACAGCCAGAAGTTTATTATTCATGTTTCTAAGTGAAAGAGCTGAGATTATAAAAGATCAAAATTTTTCAGAATAATGTGTGTATGTGTGTTTGTGTCTGTGATAACACACGGTATTTCAATCCTTAATCTGAAATGGATGGAAACATCTCAAGGCTCTTATGAAAGGTTTCTAAAGGGGCTGGGAATGTGGCTTCGTGGTAGAGTGCTTGCCTAGCATGCATGAAGCCGTGGATTTGATTCCTCACTACCACCTAAACAGAAAATGCCAAAAGTAGTGCTGTAGCTCAAGTGGTAGAGTGCTAGCCTTGAGCAAAAGAAGCTCAGGGACAGTTCTAGGCCCTGAGTTCAAGCCCTAGAACTGGCAGAAAAAAAAAAAGTTTCTACAACCTACAACTGTGATTAAAAAAAATAGGATTGTCTTGTCATGTGGCAATTCCAGTCATTGGTAATAACAATTTTAAAAGCTCTTTTAAGAAAAGGGTTGGGGGCTGTGAAGGTGGCTCAGTGGTAGAGCACTTGCCTTGCATGCATGAGGCCCTGGGTTCAATTCCCCAGCACCATATAAGCAAAAAGAAAAAAAGCCAGAAGTGGCACTGTGGCTCAAGTGGTAGAGCTCTAGCCTTGACCTGAAGAGCTGAGGGACAGTGTCCAGGCCCAGAGTTCAGGCCCCACATGGACGCCCCCCCCCAAAAAAGAAAAGGGTTGGTGCCAGGGCCCAGTGGCTCACGCCTTTAATCCTAGCTGCTCAGGAGGCTGAGATCTGAGGTCCCTGAGACTGTGAGACTCTTATCTACAATTAATCACCAGAAAAACCAGAAGTGGCCCTTTGGCTCAAGTGCCTTGAGCCGAAGAGCTCAGGGATAGCACCCAGACCCACAGTTCAAGCCCATGACCGACAAAAAAAAAAAAAAAGAAAAAAGAAGGGTGTTGGTAGTGAAGTGAAGAGACTGAATCTAAGGAACTTCTCATAGCCATCCTGGGGCCTCTTGCTGGGTAGAGGGAGCTTTCCACCCAGTGCTGAAAAGTCTAGAGGTGAGAGAAGCCATTCATTGGATCAGATGCCTAGCTCAAGGTGAGTTAGGAGAACTCTGCTTCAGAGAAATGTAGATGTCCTAGCCGTAGGAAAGGTTTACATGGCTTGAACCACCTGCCTCTGATTATCCTTTAAGACTCCCCCAGATGGAAAGGCTGAGGTGTATCTTCCCTAGGTGGAAAAGAAAAATTCTGCTGGTACCTGAGCTTGTACCTGAGTATGTCCATATAAGGTCTGCTTTGGTTAAGGCTTGGTCTCTACCCCAGCATGTAGATTTTGTCTTGAAAAGCTTTGTGTAAGTTCTATTCTGGGCTGCAGCTCTTTGAGACAAGAGTCCATCTGCTGACACTGGCCTTTTAATAAAGACTCCCCATTTGGCCTCTAAAGATGGGGCTTCTTTGTTTTCTTGTGATTGGATTTGCATCTGACATACCTTACAACAATAGCACATGCCTATCATGCCAGCACTTGGAAAGCTAAGTCAGGAGAACCTTGAATTTTAGACCACTTTGGGCTGCCAGGTGAGATCCTATTTTATAAAGCCAGAAAACAAACAATAGTAACAACAAAAACTCAATTCATTCCATAGGGCTAAGGATATAGTTCAGTGTGCCTAGCATGTAACATAGCCTAGATTTGATCCCTAACACCACAAGAAAACAAATAATACATATAAAAAGCGGGTCCTGAGAACATGACTTAGTTGATTTGCAATGTCTCTCCTGACCGTAGGAGGCAGAAGCTATGGCATTCATGTCAAGCATGGGTCCTTTGGACAGACAGCGAGCTTATCAATCCATCCTCCTCTCTTCACTGCAGTTCTGAGCTCAGTCAAGGAAAATGTTTTCCCGGGACTCTGTGGTCAGAGGAGTGAATAATGTCATCATAGAACTCTAAGGAGCCTGGTGAGCAAAACTCTGACCTGGACCTTGAAACAGCTTCTTGCGGCCATGTGTGAGTACCAGACAGGAAAGCAGGTCAGGGAGATGACAGGAAAGTCGTTGAGGGTATGTTTTCCTGCTAGAGAGCAGCACAGGGCAAGGGCTGTACTGCACGCCTCTGTCTTGTCAGCAGCGAGTCCCAGTGCTGCTTGGAGCCTGTGCTGTGGTACACAAAGGCAGGGACTACAAAGGTAGGAGTTAAGTTGTACCAACAAAGGCTCTGTCCCAGCAGGGTTCTTGGAACAGGGGTCATCCAAACAAGATCGCTTGCAACGGAGAGGAAACTTTGCAAAAGGGGGAGAAAATTAAATTTTGTTTGTTGGT
Organism: Dipodomys spectabilis; assembly: GCF_019054845.1. Lineage (NCBI taxonomy): Eukaryota > Metazoa > Chordata > Mammalia > Rodentia > Heteromyidae > Dipodomys > Dipodomys spectabilis. Next base: position 22,581,655 of record NW_024870731.1, on the reverse strand, counting down.
TTTTCAAAACAGGATGACCCTTCCTTGTGTTTATCATTAACTGAAGATTCAAATATATGGGTTACGAATAGCTGCCATATGAAATATGATTTTTAAAAACCAGCGTATTTAAGTCTACAGAGCTCAGAGCTTTCTTGCTGGGAGAACACGCCTTATTGTTTTGCTTGGACTCAAAATCCATTTTTCAGCAATACATTTATACTTAATTAGTGATCGTTTGTCAGCCTTTTAATTATTATGTTGTGCTTCTCAGCCCCACTTGGCACTGAGAGTTGCCACAAATTACAGATAGCAACAGTACACACTGAAAGTGGACTTGCTCCCTCCTTAAGGGCTTCTCTGATGTCATGAGCCAATCAAGAGAGCAAATGAGACAGAACTATATAGAGGGCAGCCTGATGGTGCCCTTTGCCTGCCCCTTTGGCCCCGTGAGACCTGGCAGAACCAACCTGTGGGTCTGTGAACAGTGGTAACTGCAGAACTACACTTGAAGACGAATTTCCTCCTTGACATTATATCCTGATTTATAATATATATATATACACACATATACATATATAGTATATATATGTAGGTATATGTATATTTGTATATATACATATTCATGTGTCCTGAATACACACATACATATATACATAGAGATAGATATACATATATCTACATAAATATGTATATATAATATGTACATATATATATATATATATATATATAAAATATTCTTCTGTTACTGATCATCTACCAGTATGCAGACATTTGGGTGATCATTTAAATTCAAGTTCAGCATGTGATGTGTATGTATATTGATCTTAGTATAGAGCTGGCCACTCTCACATACCCTGGGTACAAATAAATCACAACTCCACTCTTTGCTTCCTATTTGAACTTGGACAAATGACTTCAGTTCTCCGTGGTTTGTTTTGTTTTCGTAAAATCAGAATGATAAGATATCTTGCAAGGCAATGGTCAGGATTAAGGGACATATTTGCATAAAGCATTTGACATAATGTCTCATCTATCAGAAGGGCTCTGAGAATATTAGCTCTAATCATTACTATGATTAACAAATGCTGATTTTTAAATAAGCCCGTGCACAACTTTTTAAACTGTCTCTACACCCTGATTATCAGTGGGAAGTATCCGTGTCCTTGCTGCAGGCATTTAAAAATACTGATAACCTAGCTGGGCACAGGTGGCTCATGCCGGTAATCCTAGCTACTCAGAAGGCTGAGATCTGATGATCATAATTCAAAGCCAGCCCAGGCAAAGAAAAATCCCTGAGACTCTTACCTCCAATTAACCATTCAAAACCTTGAAGTGGAGCTGTGTCTTAAAGTGGTAGAACAGTAGCCTTCAGCAAAAAAGAAAAAAAAAAAAAAAAGCTCAGGGACAAAACCCAGGCCCTGAGTTTAAGCTCTACAACTGACCAAAAGAAAATACTGATACCTGTCCCTCCCCTCCACCCTATGTACTATTTTACAAATGACTTCTTTTTGCCATATAAAACTGAAAAAGATGAGTACCTTAGCCCTGAATTGGTACTTCATTGTGTTTAGGAGAAAGTAGCTACTGAGTACTTCAGCGGAGTTGCATGGTTGGTCATGTGACACCCCTGTTGCTTATCTGTACCATCAGCCTCTGTCACCTTCAAGGTGAACTACTCCACAGTGGGAGTTACCATTCAGTCTTCCCCTGCCTAGCCCAAAGCAGTGCTTGGTGGCTACTTTGTTTTAATCTTTTACCTAGTCAAAAGTGACCTTGATGAAGTCTCTGATTTTCTATGGGTTTGTTTTCTTTCCATAGCTACACTACACGTGTGTTTAAATGAACTTATACAAGTCAAGTGCCTAGTGTCAGCCTTAGCACATGTTGAGTACCCAGTGCTTATTCATCACCTTTGGTACAAGGTTCTTGCTATTAAGGAAGGTTATTATGCCCAGGAAGAGAGATTTTCAGTCATTCCTGTTGTCCCTTATTAACTGTGATGACATCTTTGTCATTGTTTCCTGGGGCTAAGCTGGAGCAGCTCATCTTTCCCTTTCTATCTCCTGACTTTTGTTAGGTGCTGGCAAAGTTTTATAGATGTCAATTAGTGTTTAGCTAGCACCTTGTGAGTGGAGTCAATACTTTACTCCCCCACCCCCTTCAAGGAACGTTTGTCTATAAACATCACCTGATGGCTACCAGAGACTCATTTTTTCCTTTGAGGTTACCAGATCTAAAGTAGTAGTAAAAACATGACCAATTAGTTTTCCTTTTGAGAAATCTCAGCCCTAGACAGCCCTGATACAAGTGAAGAAGAGGACAAAGGAAGAAACAGTATGGTATTATTATTAGGGAGGTAATAGTCAGTATGTAAATGAGTGCAACCACACAGGAAAGCTGTTTTGAGTCAGTGTGAATCATAAGACCAAAGTGAATGCATAATAGCCGCCCTGCTCTCCTGCCAAAGCTTGCCTGCAGACAGAGGCATCCCACCTGGCTTCAACAATGGAGTCATGTGACAGGATTCAGGTGTGGGTCTCTGTCTGCAGGCTTGTTAGTGTTCCACGTTGCTCATCAGTAGGCAGCTGGAGTCTCATTACTGTTCAAAAGAGTAAGCTAATAATTAAAAGTTTTGCATTTCCAAATGGTGACAAATAGAATGAAGAGGTAATAAGATGGGCAGGGTTGGAGATCCCCTGACGAGTGCCTATCATGGTGAGAGGATGGAGAAATGAAAAACCCACGTGGAAAAAAGAAAAAAAAAAACACAAAAAACCCCTGCCATTGCCATTGTCACTTCCTGAGCCAATGAACACTGTTATCTATCTGTGATTCGGGGAAATGGGAAGGCATTTGTAAGGCTATGAAAGAGCAGAATTGTAGGGAACCCTAGATAATTCTGGGATGCAAAATTTATTATGGCAGGTCCAGGGTCAACATTTGACTAATTTCAATTTGATTTGTTTTGGTATAATGGGATTTCAACTGAGGGCTTTGCACTGGGAAAGCCACACTCTCAGCCCTTTCTGCTTTGGATATTTTTGAGATAGAGTCTCACATTTATGCTTGAGCTAATCTAGACTCTGCTCCTCCTATTTGTACTTCTCATATAGTCAGGATGACAGATGAACCCAATCATAGCCCTAGCTTTTACTGGTGGAGATGGGGATCGTGTGAAATTTTTCTGCTTGGGCTGGTTTTAAACAGAGATTCTCCCACTCTCTCCAGTAGTTAGGATTCTATGAGAGAGCTGCCATGTCTATTGCAAGTTCATGCTTTTTTGTTATTTTGGTTTTTTTTTAAAGTCAGTAGTGGGACCTGAACTCTGGGTCTGGGCACTGTCCCTCAGCTCTTCAGCTCAAGGCTAGCACTCTACCACTTGAGCCACAGCTCCACTTCCAGCTTTTTCTGCTGGAAAGTTCATGTTTTGTTCAGTTTTTTAAAATTATAATACAAAATACTGCAGTGGAACAGATCAATTTCAAGACTCCTGAGTGAGAACCTTTCTTATCACTGTAGGAATTGGATTTGTGTATGCTAGTGTTTAGTAAGGATAAAAGAAGAGGGTCTGGGAAGGTGGCTCAGTGGTAGAGTGCTTGCCTTGCATGCATGAGGCCCTGGGTTCAATTCCTCAGCACCACATAAGCAAAAAGAAAAAAGCCGGAAGTGGCTCTGTGGCTCAAGTGGTAGAGCGCTAGCCTTGAGCTGAAGAGCTGAGGGACAGTGCCCAGGCCCAGAGTTCAGGCCCCATGACTGACCAAAAAAAAAAAAAAAAAGAAGAGAGGCTATGATTTTGCTTTTTCTGATTTCACTGAGCCAGTGTCTTCTCTGATTTTTGGAAAGCCCAGTGGATGGGTGATCTGAGATGGCCTTAGGTTCAAGGCCTCGTGTACATTTTGTTGTCCTTAAGTGAGTTACTAAGTGAAACTGAAGGGCAGCGTTCATTATTTCATTCTTAACTTGCCCTACTATTGTACCACTTAGGGTATATACTTTTGAAACAATAAATTTAATAGTCATGTAATCATCTTGTGACTAACATAATTAGAAATTGCTGAGTATGGTAGAACACTTAAAATAGAAATGAGTCTATAGATTACAAGTGACACATAGCTGTAATTGACACTATAATTAGTCTTCTCTCTTTTAGCAAAAACTCATGAGTAGCATTACTTTGCCACATAAAGTACAGACATTTCATGTTAATCAAAAGTGTGCAATGAATTTTCCTGTGTGCCGAGAAAGTAATCATCTTCTATTATTTTGTGTATGGAATTTTAATTTTTTCCAGCATTAATGTTTAAAATGTGACACAATTTATATAGCTGGACTTTGATACTCCTTTATTTTTTAAATAACACTTAAGGGTCTTAAAAAATAAGATGGCCAGTGCACTGAGAAAAGATGCTATTCTGCAGTTCTGGTTTCCAGAGGATTACAGTTGATTTTTGAATTACCACATAGACTCTTAACATTTTGTGTTACTGTCCTAACATATCTATTGTGTCATCATGAAGTACAGAGAGATGAGCATCTCTGACTTTTGTGGTAAGAGGTATAAGTCACAACAAGAGGAGAATTTGGCTCCTTTAGGTGGAGGTCATTATTGATTTTCTACCTTTATATCTCTTCCTTAATTGCCCTCTGCTATCAGTCTTCATGAACACATGAATTGGGTTAGTTTTTAAGTTAAGATGAATCTCAGCTTTTGTGAAATGGAAAAGTTCAGCAGATGTTGTCCTTGCCTGGTATCTGTTTTTCTCAAAGAAGCTTGCCTACAAACATAGGCTGTTGGTTTTCCAATAGGCTTTAGGATTCAGTGCTGATATTACAGTCATTTAATACCTGTGTTTGGTTTGACAGGAAACATTGTTTTAAATACATTTTTTTATTGTGAAAATACCTTACAGAGGAGTTACAAGTACATGGGCAAGATAACGAGTACATTTCTTATCAAGCATTGTTGCCTCCTCCTTTGTTTCCCTTCCCATCCCTTCCCAGACCCCCCACCCACTCCCCCTACCCGATCCTCCCCCCTTACCAAAGTTGTAAAGTTCATTTTTTGACATAACAACTTGTACATCTCATTGTTGCAATGGGTCCACCTGTATCCCTATTTAAATGATTTGTTTTTTCCCTTCCCCTCCACAAATTATACCAACATCAAATACAGTGAAAGCAGGGGTTATACTGTGGGGGAGGGACATACAAAGCAACAATGAAATCATCTTATAACTATGTTAGAAACAATTGCATGAAAGAACAAAAACATTTGAATACTTATCTTGGGGTTCATTTCCCTAACATTAACTTATCTGACCTTTTCTGCTTGACTCAGACATACATTGGTTATTGCAAATAAGGGAAACCATGGGACCTATGTTTCTTTGGGCCTGGCTTACTTCACTTAATATAATTTTTTTCAAGTCTTTCCATTTCCTAACAAATGGGGCAATGTCATTTCTGATGGAGGCATAGAATTCCATTGTGTATGTATACCACATTTTCTTCATTCATCTACTGAGGGGCATCTGGGTTGGTTCCATCACCCTGCACCAGAATCAGCTCCAAATGGATCAGAGACCTCGTAGTCAAAGCAGACACTCTGAAAACATTATAGGATGGAATAGGAGAAACCTTCAGTCTCCTTGGCACAGGCCCAAATTTTCTTAATAGATACCCAGAAACACAATAAATCAAAGAAAGGTTGGACAAATGTGATTGCATAAAATTGCAGAGCTTCTGCATGGCAAAGGACATAGCTAGCAAGATCAATAGAAAGCCCACGGATTAGGAGAAGATCTTCACTAGCCATACAACGGACAAGGCTCTCATATCTAAAATATACCTGGAACTCAAAAAATTAAATCCCTCAACAACAAATATTCAAAGAAACAACTGCCCAATAAATAAGTGGGCTAAAGACTTAAAGAGAAACTTCTCTGAAGAGGAAAGAAGGATGGCCAATAGACACATGAAGAAATGCTCAACCTCTCTAGCCATAAAAGAAATGCAAATCAAAACAACATTGAGATACCACCTCACCCCAGTTAGAATGGCTAAAATCAAGAACTCTAATAACAACATGCTTGAGGGGATGTGGACAGAAGGGAACCTTACTACATTGTTGGTAGGAGTGTAAACTTGTTCAACCACTTTGGAAAGCAGTATGGAGGTTCCTCAAAAGACTCCACATAGAGCTCCCCTATGACCCAGCAATCCCACTTTTGGGCATTTACTCAAATGATCACAAACAAGACCACACTAAAGCTACCAACTATATTTATTGCAGCATTAAAATTATACATTTTTGAATGATATTCAGTTTTTTGATATGGCCTATACTCAATAACCAAGGTCAAGCTGAAGAGTAAAGCATACAAATCATGCTGCTCCTATATGCTACTCATTGAATATACCTTTTCTCTTAAATTAAAAGAACCTAGATGAGGACAATACTTTTTACTAGTGGTTATGTTTAAGAGAAAAGATCCATGATCACTGGGAGTAGAAAGGAACTGATGATTCCCATTACACAAACTGGAAAACAAACCCTTCAGATAGCTTCTTTAGTCCATACTTGGAGTGGAGGTTAAATGTATGTAAAGGAGATAGAATTGGTTCCAAATCTACTTTTGAGGAAAATCATCCATAGTTTCTAGATTTTCCCTTGTAATATCTAGATTTTTCTCTTATATATACAAGATTTCAAATTATCTTTGCATTTACACTGTATTCTTCAAAAATAAAACTATTACAAGATCATTATTTTTTAATTCTCTTGATAGATGAAGTCAATTACAGAGTAAAGGCCATGAGATTTGGCAACAATGAAACGTGTTCTGGAGATATAGAGGGATTCAGTATAAACATTCAATAGGAACTGGAAAGGAGCTGGTGGGAGTTAGGGACTCTTGACCTGCACTGCGGAGCGGAGTTACCAGGAAGCCCTTATTAACAAAAGCAAAAGGTCTGATGTCTAGGTCTTAGCCAGACCAATTCCATCAAAATTTCTTGAGTATTGCAGCTATTGGTGAGGGTGTGGAGCAAGTGAACCCTTTATTCATAAATAGTGGTATTGTAAAATGGAACTGTCAGGTAGGAAAAAAAATTGGCAATTTCTCACAAAAGGGAAAAATCCGTTTTTATATGATATAGAAGAATTTCACCCTTTGGTGTATACCCAAGAGTATTGAAAACAATTTCCATCCAAAAAATTATTCCTGAGTATTTTATACCACTTTTCAGAATGGTCAAAAAAAAAATAAAAACAAATGTCTGTAAAACAGATTTTTTTTTTAAAGAGACATACATTCAGTTGGATATCATACATTCTTTTTTTTTTTTATTTTTTTTTTTATTTTTTTTATTTTTTTATTTTATTTTTTTATTGTAAAGCTACTATACAGAGGGTCACAGTTACATGAGTGAGGTTATGAGTACACTTCCTCTTGAACATTGTTACCCCCTCCATTGTTTTCCCCCTACCATCCCCTCCCTCCCTCCCTTCCCCGAGGTTCTTTTTTTTTTTTTTTTTTTTGATTGTGATTAAATGATTACATAATTTCAAAGTCACAAGTTCATTCTAACTTCCCTGGAGCAAATTGTCTACCACAGTCTGTAATATATAACAGTGTTCACATGTTATATACCATATTTGTGATCAGCAGCATGAGGATATTTAGTAGTGGTTCAACCAGATGAGCGGGAGTTCTTTGTTTCTTAAGTCCTGTTAGTTTTGTCGTATCACTAACCTTTTGGATTTAGCATCCACTTATGAGGGAGACCATGTACCGTTTGTCTCTTCGTTCTTGGCTTACCTCGCTCAACATGATTCCTTCTAGCTCCATCCATTTCCCTGCAAATGCCATTATTTTGTCATTTCTAATGGCTGCATAATATTCCATTGTGTATAGATACCACAATTTTTGGATCCATTCATCTGTGGTGGGGCACCTAGGTTGTTTCCATATCCTAGCTATTGCGAACAGTGCTGCAATAAACATGGAGGTGCACGTGTCCTTGTATATTGGTTCCTGTTGTTCAGGGTAGATGCCTAGAAGTGGTATGACTGGGTCGTAAGGGAGGTCAATCTTTAGCTTTCTAAGGACCCTCCAGACTGCTTTCCAAAGTGGTTGTATAAGTGTACATTCCCACCAGCAGTGTAATAGGGTTCCTCTTTCTCCACATCCCCTCCAGCATTTGTCGTTGGCTGATTTGTGGATGTGGGACATTCTGACTGGGGTAAGGTGGTATCTCAGGGTTGTCTTTATTTGCATTTCCTTCACCACCAGGGATGATGAACATTTCCTCATGTGTTTCTTTGCCATTTTTATTTCTTCATTTGAGAAGTCCCTCTTTAGTTCCCTTGCCCATTTAGTAATTGGTTTGTTAGGTTTGGGAGGGATTAGTTTCTTGAGTTCCCTGTATATACAGGATGTTAACCCCTTGTCTGATATATTGCTGGTAAATATTTTTTCCCAATTAGTTGGTTGTCTTTCTAGCTTAGTTGCGATAGATTTAGCTGTGCAGAAGCTTTTTATTTTAAGGTAGTCCCATTTGTCGAGTCTCTCTCCAACTTGTTGTGACCCTGGGACTCTGTTCAGGAAGTTCCTTCCTGTGCCTATTAGTTCAAGTGTCTCTCCTACTCTGTCCTGCAGTAGTTTCAGAGATTCAGGTTTAATGTTAAGGTCTTTAATCCATTTTGAGTTGATGTTGGTGCATGGTGATAGGCTGGGGTCCACTTTTAGTTTTCTGCATGTGGCTGCCCAGTTTTCCCAGCACCAGCGGTTGAAGAGGCTGTGTTTCTTCCATTGTATGTCTTTGGCTCCTTTGTCGAATATCAGCTGGCTGTAGGCCTGTGGATTTATATCTGGATCTTCTATTCTGTTCCATTGGTCTTCGGGTCTGTTTTTGTGCCAGTACCATGCTGTCTTTGTGATTATAGCTCTGTAGTAGAGTTTGAAGTTCGGCATGGATAGCCCTCCCATATTGTCTTTATCCCCTAGAATTGTTTTGGCTATTCTAGGTCTTTTGTTGTTCCATATAAATTTTTGGACTGTTTTCTGTATTTCAGTGATGTACGTCATTGGGATTTTAATAGGAATTGCATTGAATTTGTATATTAGTTTTGGAAGTATCACCATCTTTACTATATTAAGTCGGCCTATCCAGGAGCATGGGAGGTCTTTCCATTTCCTAGTGTCTTCTGCAATTTCTTTCTTTAACTTTTTATAGTTCTCATTAAATAGTTCTTTTACATCCTTGGTTAGGTTAATTCCTAAATATTTTATTTTTTGGGAGGTTATTGTGAATGGGGTTGCTCCCTTTATTTCCCTCTCTTCCTGTGCGTTATCAGTGTATAGGAAGGCAACTGATTTTTGTGGGTTTATTTTGTATCCTGCTATTTTGCCGAAGTGACTTATGATTTCTAAAAGTTTGGGGATGGAGTTTTTGGGATCGTGGAGGTATAGTATCATGTCGTCTGCAAAAAGGGATAGTTTCACTTCTTCTTTCCCTATGCGGATCCCTTTAATGTCTTTTTCTTGCCTTATTGCCCTGGCTAAGGGTTCTAGGACTATGTTGAAGAGGAGTGGAGACAGTGGACATCCTTGCCTTGTTCCTGTTTTTAGGAGGATTGGTTGTAGCTTTTCCCCATTAAGTATAATATTGGCTATTGGTCTGTCATAAATGGCTTTTATTGTTTTTAGAAATGTTCCTTCTATTCCTATTTTCTCCAGAGCTTTTAGCATGAATGAATGTTGAATTTTATCAAAGGCCTTTTCTGCATCTGTGGCGATAATCATGTGATTCTTGACCTTGGCTCTGTTGATATGCTGGATTACATTTATTGACTTACGTATGTTAAACCATCCCTGTGTCTCTGGGATGAAGCCTACCTGATCATAGTGTATTATTTTTTTTATGTGTTTCTGGATTCTGTTAGCTAGAATCTTGTTAAGGATCTTTGCATCTGTGTTCATCAAGGAGATTGGCCTGTAATTCTCCTTTTTGGTTGGGTCTTTGCCTGGTTTGGGGATGAGTGTGATATTGGCTTCGTAGAATGAGTTTGGGATAGCTCCCTCCTTCTCTGTTTCTCTGAAGAGCTTGAGGAGTATGGGTATTAGTTCTTCTTTAAAGGTCTTATAGAATTCTGCTGTGAATCCATCTGGTCCTGGGCTTTTTTTTGTTGGAAGACTTTTGATAGCTTCCTGTATCTCATTATAGGATATTGGCTTATTTAATTGGTTAACTTCTTCTTTGCTCAGTTTGGGTAACTTGTATTTCTCTAAAAATGCATCCATTTCCGCCAGATTTTCTTCCTTTAGAGAGTATAGCTTTTGAAAGTAGTCTGTTAGAATTGTTTGGATATCTTGGGTACGTGTTGTGATGTTTCCCGTGGCATCCCTAATCCTATTAATATGGGTTTCCTCTCTTCTTTTTTTAATTAATCTTGCCAACGGGCCATCAATTTTGTTTATTTTTTCAAAGAACCAGCTTTTTGTTTGGTTTATTTTGGTTATGGTTTTCTGATTTTCTAATTGGTTAATCTCTGCTCTCAATTTGGTTATCTGGCTTCGTCTAGTAGCTTTAGGTCCCATTTTTTCTTGTTTTTCTAGCTGTTTTAGTTGCAACATGAGATTATTTACTTGGTCTGTCTCCATTCTCTTGATGTGGGCACTGAGGGCAATAAATTTGCCCCTCAGGACTGCTTTTGCTGTGTCCCACAAGTTTCTTTGTGAGGTGTTTTCATTTTCATTGAGTTCTAGGAAATGCTTTATTTCTTCTCTGATCTCTTCTGTTACCCAGGCCTTGTTAAGGAGTGTGCTGTTCAATTTCCATGTATTAGAGAAATTTCTGCGGTATGCTTTGTTATTGAGAGCTAGCTTGATTCCACTGTGGTCAGATAGGATACAGGGGATTATGTCGATCCCTTTGTATTTGCTTAAGTTCCTTGAATGAACTATGATATGGTCTATTTTGGAGAAAGTTCCATGAGCTGCTGAGAAGAATGTGTACTGTGTTGTTTTAGGGTGAAATACTCGGTAGATGTCAGTTAATTCCGCTTGAAGTATGGCCTCACTTAATTCGGTAGCTTCTTTGCCAATCCTCTGGTTGGTAGACCTGTCCTTTGGTGAGAGTGGCGTGTTAAAGTCTCCTAGTATTATCGTATTGGGATCTATTTTATTCTGTAAGTTTGAGAGCATTTGTTTAACATATCTGGGTGCACCGATATTTGGGGCATATAAGTTGATGATGGTTATATCCTCCTCTTGGATTGTTCCCTTTATTAATATGTAATGTCCGTCCTTGTCTTTCTGTACTGATTTTAATGAAAAGTTTATTTTGTCAGATATCAGGATAGCTACACCTGCTTTCTTATTGGGGGAATTTGATTGGTAGATCCTTTTCCACCCCTTCACTCTGAGTTTGTTTGTGTGTTTGGCTGAGAGGTGGGTCTCCTGAAGGCAACAGATGGATGGGTCTTGTTTTCTGATCCAGTCCTCAGTTCGTTTTCTTTTAATTGGCGAATTCAGCCCATTTATATTAAGAGAAAGTATAGAGAGATGCATTGTTGTCCCTGCCATTCCGTTTTCCTAAGTTTTTCTTCTTTCCTTTCCTCCTGTGCTTGCTCAGTTAGACTTTGAGTAATGCCTGTTTGGGGCAGGTCCCAGTTCCTGGTTGCTTTCTTCAGGTTGTGTCCCCCCTCTTAGAATTCTTTGTAATGCTGGCTTAATGTTTATGTATTCATTTAGTTTTTCTTTGCTATTAAAAGTTTTCAGTTCTCCATCGAATGTGAATGCTAGCTTTGCCGGGTATATCAGTCTGGGTTGGCAGTTATTGGCTCTCAGGGCTCGTATGGTGCTTTCCCAGGCTTTTCTTGCATTCATTGTTTGTGTGGAGAGATCTGCAGTGATTCTAATTTTTTTCCCGTTGTAGTATAGCTCCTTCTTCATTTTTGCTGCATGCAGGATTGTTTCCTTATTATTCAGATCCATCATTGTTACTATTATGTGCCTAGAAGTGTTTCTCCTGGGATCTTGCTTGTTGGGTGTTCGATAAGCTTTTGTGATGTAGTTAAGATGGTCGTTTTTGAGGTGGGGAAAATTTTCATTGACTATCTTGTTAAATAGGTGTTGCATTCCCTTGCTCTGGAATTCCTCACCTTCGTCCACTCCGATTATGCGAAGGTTAAATTTTTTAGCATTATCTGCTTGCTCTTGAATTTCCCTTTGGTTTAATTTGAGTGATTTTTCCATATCTGTCACTTTTTGGTCCAGTTGGTGTATTCTGTCTTCTGTATCTGACACTCTACCTTCCATTTCATTCACTCTGTTGACCGTGGCTTCTATTGTGGTTTGCATGGTGGAAATGGATCCCTTTATGGATTCAATGTTGGTTCTCAGAGTACTGATCTCACCTCTCAATGAGGTGATATCAGTATGCATTACCTCTAATTTGGCGTTTATCTCACTTCTTACTGAGGTTTGTGCAGCTTCTATTTTTGCATCCAATTTTTGTTTGATATCCTGTATATCTTTTGATAGTTCATCCTTGTGCTCTTTCAATTTCTGATCCATTTCTCGCTTTATTTCTTGAGTCATTGCCTCCAGCAACCCTTGGATGTAGTTTTTGTCTTCCATTCCTGCTTTGCTCCCACTGGGGCTCTCCCCTGCGTGGCTGCTGGCTTTTGAGGTGAGCTTGCTGTCCTGGGTAGTGGTAAACCTTGTGATTTTTCTCTGTGATTTTCGCATGGGGGTTCAGGAGACTGCTCTTCAATCTTGTTTTGGTGTGTCTGTCTTTGCTTGGTTGCTGATTCTGTATTGGTAGAGAGAGTCTGTGTCTGATCTGGATTCTGTTGGGAGCCTATTTCCAGCTGCTATTCACTTAGGATTCTCAGCTCTCTGCTGTAGCAATTCCCGCCTTTGGAAGGGTTGAGCAGCCTAGACTGCTTGTGTTTGCTCCTGCGGGTGCTCTTGGGAAGATCAGATGCTCTGGATGCACTCTCCCAAATACTGGAGTCTGCTATGGGCTCCTGATGTGTTTTTGTTTGTTTGTTTTGGGCTGGTTGTGGGCTTGAACTCTAGGTTTGGGTGCTGTCCCTCAGCTCTTCAGCTCAGGGCTGGCACCCTACCATTTGAGCCACAGCCCCACTTCTGACCCTTTTTGCTTTGTTCAGGCGCCGGTCCCCTGGCCTGGTTCCGGCCCCAGCCTGGAGCGCGCTCGTTAGGCCTGTGCTAATGTGTATACCACCTTGGTTATGCAGCCTGGAGGACACAGTTCAAATTTCTTCTACTGTTGGTAGTCTTGACCCAGGGGCACTGTTCCTGGCTTGAGCATTTAAGCTCCCTTCCCGGGGCGCTCTTGCTCTGGCCTGGCCAGCAGAGTGTGCTCCACCGGCTGGTGGGGCTCTCGAACAGTTCCCAGTTTTAGTGGGTCCTGTGGTCCGGGTGTTGGGGTAGGGAGTCTAGGTCAGGGTCTGGGGATTCCCTCCAGCTCTGGTCTCCCTTGATGGATTCCCTGTCCCCTGATGGGTACTCACCCTGTAGGTCGTCAGTTGTTGTTGCAGTCCGTCAGTTGTTGTTGCAGTCCGAGTTCAGTTGGGGTGGTTGCGGGCTGGGTTGGGCGGCCCCCCGCCGGGTCGTTGCGATCGCGATTGGGCGGGTGGTCTGCGGACAGGTCCCTTTGTGGCGCTGCTGGTGCCGGGCGGCTTTGGCGGGATGGAGCCTCTCCGCTCCGGTGGAGAGTGATGGGTGGGGTGGGATCCTCCTGGAGACTCCCGGCTGGTAGGTTTCTCTGTTCCTGGTGATCCGCTGTTCTGCAATCCGGTACCTGGTGATCTGCAAGCAGCCCCCTGTGTCTCTGTGGCTCCGGCAGCCCCCGCCGGGCCGGCTGGCCGGCGGCTTGGCGCACTGCCGCGCGGCCAGTAAAGGTTGGGGGAGGGGTCTTCGCTCTTCTCTGTTCTGAAATTCTTCTTTTCCTCTCTTTCTTTTTTTGTTATTTTCCACCTCTGGTTTTTCTCTGAGTGTTCGTCTTTTTGTTGTTGTCGGTCTCTTGGGGAGATTAAAGGTTGGAACTCGAACTCTCTTTTTGGTTGGAGAGAGCTGTGGTGTTTCCCTACTGCCCCGTCGCCATCTTCTTCGATCCGATATCATACATTCTTAAAAAAGGAATGAAGTTCTGTTTCATGGTACCAACATGGATGAACCTTGAACACATTATGCCAAGCGGAAGAAGTCTTAACACAAAAGGCTACATACTATATTATTCTACTTACATGGAATATCCATACAGGGCAAGTACATAGAGACACAAAGTATAAGATGGCTATTTTATTTTGGGATGATAAAAGTAGAATTAGATAATGGAGATAGTTTCATAATTTTTGTGAACATACTTAAACTCATTGAATTACACAATTTAAATAGCTGTATTTCTTATGATAAGTAAATATCTCAATTTTAAAAATTCTTTACAGAAGAAATGTGGGGGTGTAGGAGATGGGCATGCCTTTTAGCCCCTAATATAACTTTTAAAGTGCAAGATCTTTTCTGAAAATTAGATTTGGATTCTGAACACTGTAGCTTAGCATATTTGGTAGTATAATGCAGCACTTATTAAGTCAAACATCAAACAGACCTTGGAATGATGTATTCACTACCTGTCATTCAAACACATCTCCTTACCTCTATACCTTTCTGCTTGCTCCAAGATTCCTCTACTATGCTCTTCTTGCCATTCCTCTAGGTCTCAAGGCCTTGAACTCGTTCTTGCCTGATACTTGTCATTACCCCACCTAGAGCCCTTTGTTCCCAAGTAGTTATATATGCTAGGCTCCTTATAATTTATGTCCCAAGTAAAATGTTACATTCCTATTCCTGAATCCACACTCTCTTCCACTCCAAGTCACTACTTATTCTTAAGCCTTGATTATTTCCTTCTAATCACAAATCAGAACTGCTTTTGCTTGTGGATTGGTTTGTAATTTCTCTTGTAATTCCACTTCCATGAGAATAGAGGCCCACGTGGTTATGTTGTTCCTAATACAGTATTTTACATATGACAGTATTCATAATATTTGTACTATCAAAAATATATAATATTTTCTGAGTGATTAAATAAATAATGGCGTGTGGGAGAGTAGGCAATCCTGGAATATGTTTGTAGGAGAATGGGAAGGAGTTTGTGAAAAGGAGATCAAATAGAAAACACAAGCAGTACTGTAAATAAATAAATGTAGCAAGTGGGGAAAGAGGTAGCTATGAAATAAGATCTCAGAATAGTGCTTGGCAGTAGAAATCCCTATGTGTTTCTTGTTTCAACTAGCTGAGGTTCAAGATTTTCTTTGACTTGTTAGCAGTTGAAAATTGTTCTTAGTCACCCATAGGTTGATGACTTAATATAAATTACTAAAAGTAGTTTCTTTTTTTAAAAAAATTTCCCATATATATATATATATATATATATATACGTATATATATATATATATATATGCTGCAGGCTCTTTTTATTGGCTTACATTTGGAAACACTGTGAATTGTCTTTGTCTTGGTCTAGTCATTTTCTCTTGGGAATCTTAAGACATTCCTATGTCTATAGATTTGTGACATATCTAGAGGTAAAGAATGTTTTATAAATCTTAAAAACTTTAATGTGTGTCTCCAGCCATTCATTTATTTGTCTTGATTGTTTTTTGAGTCATCAATAACATATGCTTAAGAGCCTGGCCAGCCAGTTAGATGATGGGTCGTTTTTTCCAGGTTGGATTAATCTTGGGATCCATTAGCTCCAGAAACGTTTCAAGCTCATTTGCATTCTTGGTTGGTAACTGAATCTCCTGTTTGTATATGACATTCCCCAGTCAGTAATAATGTCCAGGATTGTGGCTCTGTGGATCCCAGAAGGGTTCATGTCTTCTAGGGTTGTTCTAGGTTCTTGCCATTCACTGTGTCATGTCAGAGTATAAAAATAGCCAATTGCTTTACATAGCATACCTTAACAGCCATAGCTATAATGGAAAAACATTTTTATTTTTCAAGCTAAAAGGTAATGCACACTTGCATTCTTTTTACCAAAAGAAAGTATTTCTCTGTCATGTCTGACTTCCTTGTTGCCTAGGAGATATTAGTGTTCATGGTAGATTGCTTTAGATGGGACATTTAGAAGTCTTTTCCCTCTATATTAGATTTCTAAGTAATGACAATATTTATTACAAATTTGAAGAATCGGAGAATGCCTAGTGACGACAAAGTTATATGAAAATGAACCTTCTCCCTACTATTGATTATCTGACTGTTGATTATAACTTATTACAAACAAACATTTTTGGAGAGCTATTTAGCAATTTATGTCAATGGCCATGAAAGTTTAATACACTTCAAACATGGCGATTCTTAAATCTAGGAATTGATGCAAGAGAAGTAATCAGAGAGAAGCAGAAATATCCATGTGATGAAGTTCGTTCCTCCTAGGATTGTAGGAGGAAGATAAGGATATGTAGCATGTATAAATCACTTAGGATGAAAGTAACATGACAGCGTGAGTGATTATCTTTCATTAGTTGAATCAGATGCATTTGTAGTACATTTTTAATAAATCTCCACAATATACTTCTTTCCTAAGATTACCTTTTGAATTAGCATACATTTGTGATATGAAAGGCTTTGTGATATTTGCATACATTCGCACAGTGCACTTTGACCCAACCGACACTGCTCTACCTCTAACATGGAGAAGTAGTTCTTACCTTTTAGCCATACAATACCAAATTCATGGTTTGTCTTTGTTTATTGCACACCATTGTGATTAGCAGTATGCCAAGCAACTTATTGGTGTTAACTTGCAAATTAGTTGGCATCTAGCATTTGTTTATTAAAGTTTGCTGCTACTTTTTGCCAGGGTAAAACGCATCAGCATGATGACTAGCACTTGTTAAATACTATTTGGTGCTTAATGTGTATTCCTGATATGCTACTGTTGTAATCTACTGTCATAAACTGGAAGAAGCAGGGAACTTGGCCCAAGTTCATATACTAATTGGGATAGGAGAGAACAACTGGCATCCAAATTTTCCTAACCTCAGAATTGTGTCAACCTCCTCATTGTAGATATTCCAGTGGAGTCAGATATGATGGAGTCTAAGAATCTATATTATATTTTTGGTGAGAATAAGGAAGTCAGTGTCTCCCTATGTAGGCCAATCCAGCCTTACTGTCACTATGTAGGCCAGCCTTCACTTACATGCATAATCCTACTTAGCACTGGGATTACACATGTGTGCCACCATGCCCAGCTTCAGTATAGACTATTTTTTTGGTAGTGCTGGGGATCAAACCCAGAACCTCTCTATGCTAGACAAGTACTCTACCATTGTGCTATATCACAGTCTGAATCGGTTCTCTTTGATACTCCCAAGATGATTTTTAATAAGCATGACTTGGGACTAGTAATAGATTTGCTTCTCAAGCTTGAATTCCTGCCAGTGCAATAAGTCTGGGCTGGTCTCCGGAATCTGTATGACTTATTTGCAGATGATGCAGATGTTGATAGTCAGCATACCACATTTTGGGTACTGATGATACTAGATCATCAATGGTTGATATATATATATATACACACACACACACACATTATGATAGATATTTATATATAAATATATGTAAT
This sequence comes from Dipodomys spectabilis, assembly GCF_019054845.1. Classification (NCBI taxonomy): domain Eukaryota; kingdom Metazoa; phylum Chordata; class Mammalia; order Rodentia; family Heteromyidae; genus Dipodomys; species Dipodomys spectabilis. The sequence goes on along the minus strand of NW_024870731.1, from coordinate 22,564,009 downwards.
TTATATATGATATATTTGTACCTAAATATACATATGTATATATATGTATATGTATATATGTATATATATATGTGTATATATATATATATATATATATATATATGTAAGAGAAATGATTTGCCAGAGAAAGGAAAAGATTAGCCATCACAGGATGAAAAGGTTTCCTCCTGCCCACCTGTTAGCACTTCATTCTCATGATCTTGTTCACATTGTACTGGAAGCCCTGAATTTGTTAAATTTGGGTCATGTGGGTTTGAAGGGTCTTTTATATCTTCAAGCCATTCATATTTACGGTCTCTATTCCACAAAACAATATGGAAGTAATAAACATAGGCTTATATTCTGAATCATCATTTGGCTATCTTAAAACATAGTACTACTCTGTAACTTTAGCACCGAAACCTCCCATAAAGTGCTACAGTTATCTTTAAATCAGATTTTTAAATTGGGGTCTTTGAAACCTTCCAAAGTTCCAAGAAACCCTTAAACAGTACCCTCTAAAAAGAGTATGGAGAGTCACTAAGATTCTAAGCATATTTGAATAGAACCTTGACCTGTTGGGTTTACTTGGCATCTTTGAAATCTGAGGGTTGGATCTAAATGATCTAATAGGTCCTTTTTCACATAGAAATCTTTAGAGTTGTCTTTTTCTTTTCCCTAGAAGAAATTGTAAAGCATTTGGCAGTTACATGGTTTCCCTTATTTGCAATAATTAGCACATGTCTAGGATAATCTTATCATATGAGCAGAAAAGGTCAAAAGCTGTGTACATATGACCATATAAGATGATGCTAAGCAAAATGAACCCCAACGTATGGACACAAGAGGTTTTTCTTTGTCACTGTTGTTTTTAATGTACTATGTGAATTTTTTGGTTCTTTTGTATGTTCTTCCCCCTATGGTATATCCCCTCTTGTCACTATATTTGATTTTGGTGCCCTGCATCTTGTATATACATTTGTCTAATTTGGGGAGGGGAAGGGGAATAACAAAATGCTGAAACAAGGACACAGGATGACCCATTGCAACAATGAGACTCACAAGACACTATGCTGGAAATGAACTTTACAACTCTGGGAGGGGGGGGGGTAAGTAGGGGAGGGAAGGGATAGTAGGACAAAAACAAAGGAGGGGGTAACAATGTTCAACAAGAAATACACTCACTACCTTACTCATGTAACTGTAACCCTTCTCTACCGCATCTTTACAATAAAATTTTTTAAAGAAAATTAGCATAACATTTGAAAGCAAAGCAGGAAGAAACCTGATCTACTTTGAATTACACTATTGTCATCCCCTGGTGTTAATGGTTTGGACATTTTAAATTTGAAGGACTACATTTGCTACTGTGGTCATTGAACTATATTCTGCTACAAGGCAGGTGGCTTATGCACCCCATCAGAAAATGACTGATCAAATCCACTGAGTCACAAAATTAAACGTGGGTAGTAAACACCTTTCTGTTACCTTTTTTCTTTTAATTAAGTTTGAAGACAAAGTGCTAAAACTAATGTGATGCCACCAGCTGCTGAGAATGATGGGAGACAGAGAGGCAGAGGCAGAGAATAGGAGGTAGAGAGGGTTATGTATGTATAAGCTATGGTAGGAAGGTAGAACGAGGGTACGTTTCATTGGCTGAAAAGATGAGAGATTCATTAAGTACAATGGAGGCTAATAGTTTAATATAAAACAGTTTTTTAAATTATCTTTAAGTAGTTGTAAAAAGGAGTGGCAATTTAACAAATAAGTTATGGATACAATGCATCTTGATTAATAAAAACAAATTCTTATTGTTGTTATTATTATTATTTCATTGGTTGTGGGGCTTGAACTCTGGGCCTGGGCACGCTCCCTCAGTTCTTCAGCTCAAGGCTACCACTTGGGCCACAGCACCACTTTCAGTTTTCTGGTGGTTTATGGGAGATAAGAATCTCACAGACTTTCCTGCCCAGCCTGGCTTTGAACCTCTATCCGCAGATCTCAACCTCCTGAATAGCTAGGATTACAGGTATGAGCCACCGGTACCAGAAAAACAAATTATTTTTAAGGAACACCATCTCTCTCTCACATACACACACCTGGTTGGATTTTGTTAATATACCTAATTCTGTTTAGTTTATAAAGGATTTCCATTTCTGAAGTGAATCAACACAATTATCTATTTCTTGGCTACCACTAGTCTGAGGGTCTAACTGGGTTAGATTCCCTAGCCCAGATACAGTTCTAAATGCTTTATATATATTATCGTCTCAGGAAATTAATACAGAGACCCTTATTGAAAGTACTAACATCCTACACTAACTTAACAAGTATAAAATTGTCACAAGGCTTTTCTCCACAGAATATTTAGACTACAAGAAGGCAAAGGAATATTTAAAGTGTTAAAACAGGCCAACTTTGAACTTACTAAAACTGGCTATGCATTTAAATGGGAGGGTGAAGTAAAGATACTGTCCTAGATAAACTCTCACAGTTTGCCAAATATAGACTGTTTGGATAATAATTTTGGAGAATGTAATATAGTAAAATATAATTCTGTGGAAGGCATAAAATATGAGGAATAAGAGCATGTAGGGAATTTAGTGTTTCTTTTAGTTCTTTGTATAAACAGGCAATAACAGCTTTAGGCTGAGCAGTGGTGACTCATGTCTGTAATCCTAGCTACTTGGGCGATAGAGTTCATGAAGATCCAGCCTCCTGGAAAATCTAGGGTGGTAAGGTGCATCTTTCATCACAGCCATGGTCAAGCTGGCCTGGGCAAAAAGTGAGACACTCTCACAACAAATAAACACAGTGAAAAAGGCTGGAGGTTTAACCAAGCTATAGAGCATGAAGCCTAGAGTTCAAGCCCTAGCACTGACAAAGAAAGAAGAGAGGGAGGGAGAGGGGGAGGGAATAAGAAAGGAAGGAAAGAATGAAATAGAAAGAGAAAAGGAAAGAAATAAAAGAAAGACAGGAAGGAAGGGGAAGGGAATGGAAAGAAAAGCAAGGACTGTAGTGCATAGGAGCATGGTAGAGTAAATGATTAGAAAAACTCACTAAAGTACTTTTAAATTCTATATAGGGTGTGCATAATCAATTGAAGGTATCTCTGCACTTTTTGATGGTATCAAAAATAGGGTACATGGTTCTCCTGTCTATGGAAGAAAACCCAAGTAAGTAGGAAGGAGAACAAAAAGTGAAATGTATAAAATGATGAAATAAAACGTGACACACATTCAGATAAGAAGTGGCCTAAACATATAGGGCTAACTTTGTCAGGCAACTTCTCCAATGGACAGGAAACAAAGAGCTACATTTATAGAAAAAACCAATGAGGTGATGAACAAAGGCCGAGCTGTCAAATATAAACAGAAGATGAGTAAGATCAAAGGAGTACCACGAGCTAGAATACATATCCCGGTAAGTATAGGGCTTTGGGACGTACATAATAGTAATTTGTGGATTTGCCATTGATTTGTTATTGTACTTAGAAATTTAATCCCACCCTCAAGAAACTGATGAAGTAAAGTAAGTAATGAGAGGGAAAGCAAGCAGACAGAGATTGGGGCAACCATGAATATGATCGTTAGCACAAAGAATTGCCTCAATAAAAGCAGAAAACATTTTATTTGAGAGAATGTGTGGGTTAGAAAGAAAGGTTCATCTTATGTATCAGTTAGGAAGTCTCACATGATAAAATCTAATAGTATAAGGATTCTTTGCAACAATGAATCAAAATAAGTGAAGTCTAAAATAAAGACAGAATTTCCTTTTGTGATAGGTTCACTGGTGAGGCTATATCTTCAGAACCATTTGGTGAGATAGTTTTTGACATCCTTATTGACCCTTCATTTTTTTCATTTTAAAAACCAGCATTAAAAACAAAACAAACAAAACAGGTGGGCACTGGTGGCTCATGCCTGTAATCCCAGCTACTCAGGAGGCTGAGATCTGAGGATAACAGTTCAAAGCCAGGCTGGGTAGGAAAGGCCATGAGACTCTCATCTCCAATAAACCACTCAAAAAACTGGAAGTGGCACTTTGGCTCAAGTGGTAGAGCACTATGAGCTGAAAAGTTGAGGGACAGAGCCCAGGCCCAAAGTTCAAGCCCCATGTCTGACAAAAAAAATAAGATAAAAATAAAAAAAAATAAAGCAAAAGCTCAGCCTTTGTACCATTGAAACCTCAGCTTGGTTCTTTCACCTGAAATGTGCCATGGGAAGCATCTCTTTAGTAGATAACATGTGATTCTCATTGCCTTCCATGTTGCTCTGAACATTTGCCTTATTAAATGATCCTATATTTGTTGGTGTATTTGGTACAATACCCATCATTTTCCTGGTTTCATCCCATCTCTTTTCTTTACGATCCCGTCTCTTTTTTTCCCCCATAGGTCTATCTGTGCTTACAAGTTCTGTAGGCTATTCATGAATTATAAAAATGAAGTAATTTCTCTAGGGAGGGTGTGCCAGGGTCTTTTGGAAAGTAGCTTTGTCATGTGTAGCCATCACTGAATGGAAAATCATTCACTAAAGAGGAACTTGAGACAATTATGCACCTTGCTATATCTTCCTTTTTATAAACCAAGATTTTTTTCTCATCTCAAACTCTATTTTGTTCCTTCCTTTTCTTTTTAATTTTGCAAATGACGCGTAATAGTTCTTGGGGAGTATGTGTATGTTTTTGTAATTGTAGACAAGGTCAGGCAGTGTTTGTACTTGCGCTAAATTGCTGTTATATAAACAAAGATAAAACCATTTGAGAGGAGCATTTAAGAATTAGAAGGTTTATAGTCAATACCTAACAATGAAAATTTTCAGCTTAGCAGAGATGACAAATGGATGTAAGTAAGTGCTTAATAAATAGGACTTTGTGGATATGAGGTAACAATCTGAAGTGTGAAGAGATTTAACAGTGTAGGGCTGCTTTGCCAGTGCATGTCCAAGCTTCTGCTTGAAAACACTCACTGCAGTCCAGGCAACATTGTAGGGGGAGTGGAGTAGGTTGAGGAACATAAAGATGATGAACATAAAAGAGGTCATCTGTACGTGTGTGTGTGCGCGCGCGCATGCATGTGTGTGTGCGCGTGTGTGCATACACCAGTACTGGGGTTTGAATTCAGAGCCTGGACACTGTCCCTTACCTTTTTCATTCAAGGCTGACACAAGCCACATCTCCTCTTCAGCTTTTTGGTTGTTAATTGGAGGTAAGAGTCTCATGGACTTTCCTTCCTGCCTGGCTTCAAACCATGATCCTCAAGTCAATCTCTTGAGTAGCTAAGATTACAGATGTGAGTCACCAATCCTCATTAAGGAATTCTTCACAACCAAGAATCTTTAGTATTGGAACTCTCTCTCTTTAAAGTAGTCCATGAACTTGTTCCTTTCTTATTTGAATTTTACAAATGCCTACTTCCTCTCTTGTCTTCTATTTCAGATTTCATCTGAGAAAATGTCTTTTAGATTCGGCCAGCATCTCATCAAGCCATCTGTGGTGTTTCTCAAAACAGAACTGTCCTTTGCCCTTGTGAACAGGAAACCTGTGGTTCCAGGTCGTATCCTTTTCTTTTAAGAGGTATGAAAAACCCTTCTGCCTAATCAACAAAATGAACGCAGGATTTGTCTCCAATGTCTGTTAAAGAAAAAGGTAAGAATCCACCTTTTTTCCTCTTTGGAGAGACCAGGTATGATGTTATTCACATTTATTTTGAATCCAGTTGGTGGCACCAGTAATATGCTTGATCAATGTTGCAGAACTTCTGAAAGGAGTTGCTTAGCAACCAGGGCTTCGGAGGTGAATTTTCGCTTGACCTTTTTACTACTGGAGCTGTGTAAATAGGTGTTTCTAAAACTGGCCCAGTAAAATATCCTTGGCACTTTGGATTCATGTTTTTCATTGTGAATTTTAATGGTAGAATTCACATGGTAACTTTGCCATATGGAAATGTGATATTATATTACAAGCTAAGGGGCTGGGAAGGTGGCTCAGTGGTAGAGCGCTTGCCTTGCATGCCTGAGGCCCTGGGTTTGATTCCGCAGCACCACATAAGCAAAAAAGAAAAAAAAGCCGGAAGTGGCGCTGTGGCTCAAGTGGTAGAGCGCTAGCCTTGAGCTGAAGAGCTGAGGGACAGCGCCCAGGCGCAGAGTTTAAGCCCCACGACCGACAAAAAAAAAAAAAAAAAAAAAAAAGGATATATTACAAGCTAAGACTTGCTTTGTTTTGTTAATTCTTGGAGATTGTTCAGTTATGAGTTTTGATTCAACTCATCTTAACTTGGAAATCACCTATGATGGGATGTGAAATGACATCTTCTCTTGGGTAAAACTCCTGTTTAGACTATTGTCCAGTGTCTGGACAGTAGTAGTAGTAGAAGAGTTATTTTATCTGTGGGGAAAGACTTTTTTCTTATTGACTTCAGTAGGAGCTTTATTTTTCTTCTACAGTGAAAGTTATAGGAGTTTGTGAAATACTTGGAGAAGTTATTTTTAAGTGATTGATATGATCATTTATGATTGTGTACATAAGGATTTTGTTGAATTTTCAGTTTTTTTCTTTACTCTTATAAAAGGCAATGAGAACAAAGCTTCCAATTTTAACGTAATACGTATTTTTCTGTGCAGAGACATGGTTTGGAAATGATTTTGTAATAATTCTGAATGTGCAAGTATACTGAGAAGTTTTTCAGGATAGGTTATTTTTTTTTTATTGAATAAAAGTACTTAAGAAAGAGCCTTGTGAATACTTAGCCATGGTAATAACACAATAAGAAGAAAACATTTACCAAATCACAATTGCATGACAGATTGCCAAATTCTTTTTTTTTTTTTTTTTGCCAGTCTTATGTCTTGAAATCATGGCCTGGGTGCTGTTTCTGAGCCCCCTTGTGCTCAAGGCTAGCACTCTAGCACTTGAGCTACAACAACACTCTCTGCTCTTTCAGAATAGTTTACTGGAGATAGAGTCACATGGACTTTCCTGCCTGGGCTGGCTTCAAACTGTGATCCTCAGATCTCAGCCTCCTGAGTAGCTAGGATTATAGATGTGAGCCACCAGGCCTGGCTTAAAGTGCCAAATTCTTTGAGTCCAAATTTACCTGAGTTTTATAAATTTATAAAAACAAATATCAAACTATAAGCTAACAAAAATGTTATGTATCATTTTACTTTGTAATATTTTAAGGTTTTTTTTTAAACCATTAAAGATACAGTTGAATCAAAATACCCAATAATAGAAAAATACAATATTCTGTTTATAAAAATAAATGAAAATAAAAGCTGAAGGAGGATGATTTACGAAGATGCCTATAACAGTATAAGTTTTAAGATGTATATAACAGTTTTATATAGAATTCTCCTAAAGGACCTTGAATTTTTGGAATAATAAAACATTGTAGTTTTTGTCATTGTCTTTTTCCAAGGGATTAAAAAAACCCTACTAACTATAAATTGAGATGGAAAAAGATTATAGTTTAAATGTCATTCCCCTCCCTACGCCCCTCTTCCCCCCCTCCCCCCCGACCCCCCGTGGGACAGTTTTAATTGACTTTTAACAAAGAACTATGGGAGCTTGGGAGGAAAAAAGTCAATGCAGATGTCTAAATTTTACTGCCTGCGACTCAGAAAATGTGAGGTCTTAGAGATGTACTGATTTTCAAAATGGCTAATTTATGCAATGAACCTGGCTTTATGAGTTTTCTCATTCCGTATCTTGATTTTTTTCATGATGTCTCAAACCAGCGCTGAAAGTGTGATGAGTAAGCGCTGCAGTGGACATACATGAGAGAAAGGGGTAATGCTTTCTCGTAGGGAAGAGCTTCCGTGCACAGGGTGCGCTTGACGACTGTCTGTTTCCCACCAGTGGCTCTGGGGGTCACCATTTTATAAGTGAATCCGTACCAGTTACCTGAGTAAATGCCAAGGACATGGAGAGTGCTCATTAAAAGAAGCAGCTTATTTGGAAAGTAGCAAGAGGACCCAGCTCTTTCTGAGACTAGCAGTAAGAAGCCAGTATATGTATATTTTTGTAATCAATACACTCTGTTAGGCTATTTCACATCTGCAGTGTTGAAAATGGTTCTAGGGCCAGTGGATAATGTATTCAGACAATCCTTTTTTATGCGTTAATTTTGTAACTTTTTATTTTATATTACCTTTGTAAACTCTGTTAGGTTTCAGCTGTGAGAAGCATCTTACTAAAGCCACTCATTTACTTGCAAAAAGCCATATTCTTTTGTCTTTAGATTTGCTAACTCAATCAGTGGATAGCCCTGTCCACTAACATTTCATTAAATAAATGGTAATGTGTCTGGAGTAGGCTTTTATCTTTCCCCAGCATTTTGTCCTGCCTGCCCTGCCCTAACCCTTTGGTATAGGCCATCCAGTGTTTTTGCAGCTTCCCTGTTTCTAGGCTGCACCTCATTCTAAGCTATTGCTCTGAACACTTCACTCAGCAACCCACTGAGGACTCCCTCCATATGTTTGAAGGAAAAGTTCACACTCTGGCATAGGTTTTAAGGACTTTTCCTATTTTCACTTTATCATAGTTCTCCTTTGCCGCCCTTGTACTAGAGTTACAGAATTCCCCATCCTTTTCATTTGAACTAAGATGCTTTGATAACTACCCTCCCTCTGAGGAAAAAAAGAATCTGTCCTCATTGTTTGTGACACTTGATTCTTTATTCACATGTTGATTCATTCAGAGCTTTATTATTGAGCTCATACCCTGGTCTGGCACCATGCCAGACACTTCATCCCAGTCTGCCTCATGTCAGGACTATGTGTAGTCTTGTTTGCATAGAAAAGCATGCATTCCTGTGAGTAGAACTTCCTTTTGCAGACCTCTTTTCTTCTTCTTAGCACCCCACAGTACTATGGTTACTGAATTTAAAGTGAAACTGTGAATACTAGAAACATACTCACTTCTGTAATGAATGGAATGGCATGATAAGGGTCTACTGAAATCCTGTCTTTTCATATTGTCATTCTCAAAGCCAAGTCCTGTCACCATTTTGTCTTAGACTTTACAGAATCCTATTTAAATGATATTTTCCCAACATTCCCTATGTCAGCGACAACTCTTGTTTAAAATTATGTGGTGTTTGGTGGCTTGTCTTAAAGGAATGAATAGATTGGCCTATGGGTAAAGATGCTTTTTCCATTTCTAAAAGCATGTTAATTTGTCAGTGGAAAACTTTATATTTATTTACAGGCAGCATACTGACATAGACATACAAAATAGAAGCTCCTATTTTCTATTTTTCTTTGATTCTGAGTAAAAGCAGTATTCAGGTGACCACTCATGAGATGCAAATGTTATCTTTGAGTTCTTGCCCTTAACTAACATTTTGCTGCCCCTGACTACCCTGTTTTCTTATGACTTTTTGCTGGTTTTCAGAAGTAAGAAAGGAACTGTTTGATTGGAGACCATAGATAAGCTTTGAAACAGAACTGTTTGCTTCATTCTCAGGAGAGCCACTTCAGTCCCTCCTTGTCCCCACCTAAAGCAAACACTCCTGTTTCTTGCCAGCAGTGCTTAAAGCCGATTGAATAGGCTTTGGCCACTGTGGTACAACACTCCAGAAGAATGTGTCAAAATGTCTTTAATCCATTAATTTCCTGTTACCAGAAAGTCCTTCTCAGAGGTTCTTTAGGGAGGAGAACAGAATCATTTTAGAGAGTGCATCCTCAGAATTTTGCAAAGAATCTTTTATTCGTGCACATTAATGCAGGTCAGCTGTTGTTTGTGGCTTCAATGAGCTTGAGCCATTGTGGTTAATACTTGTTTCTTTCCCCTTGCATTGGGCTGTATCTACCTGAGCACTTGAGTTGAGCATGAAAAATGAATGTGAACATGACTGGATTCCATTTGGGGACTGGGGCTTTTATTGTAAATAGTATTATTCATTTGTTATGTCTTGTTGTTTCCAGCAGACAGTGTATTGATCTGTGGATTGCTATTCAGAAGAGCATATGGAGCTCTAACATGAGGGGGAACATGGCAGAATTGGTAGACAGTCTGAATGTGGAATATAAGGATAGAGAGACACTTTGCTAGCTGACCAGATACTATCTTATACAAATCATTTGTCAACGGTTTATTGAATCAGTAATTAAAAAGAACAATGTCTCTTGACAGCTGCATCGTATGCAGAATGTTACTAGACCAAACAATGTAGGAATGATGCATGGAGAACAGCCTTACAAAGTGGGTGTGTGAAGAACTGGAGTAGGCATCTTCAAGAACATTTCTCCTTATATGTGTATTGCAATGGGAACTCTACTCTTAAGATTCAGCCTAGGGGAAAAAACAGAGGAGGAGGTAGCAATGTTCATAGGAAATATACTCATTATCTTACTCATGTAACTGTAACCCCTCTGTGTAGTATCTTTACAATAAAAATATATACTAAAAGAAAATTCAGCCTCAGTAGAAAGAAAATTAAAAACTGTACATTTAAATGAGTCACGTTAACTTTTCTGTTTTCAGGTCTTTGACACATTGAGTACTGCTTGAAATAAATGAAAGACTAATAAAAATAGTTTTCTTACTTAACAGTGATTCTTACAGAGTAGATACTATAGATAAAAGTGCCCTTTTAGTCCTTCCATAAAAATCAGGAATATTTGTCATTTCCTGAGTGGGTTGCAATCTTGTGAATTCCTTTAATTGTTCAGGAAACGACAGTTATTAGTGATCTGACGATCTTTCATTTCTCAAAACCGTTTCTTTTAAAATCTTCCTGTACAAATAAAAATGTGCACAAGCACTCTTTTAATATCCTTATTGCTAAAGTTAGAATAGCGATCTTAAAATTGCCCTGAGCACATCTTTGCTCTTCTCTGTGTGCGCTTGTTATATAGCTTAAAGACTCCTGCAGACATGTACAGAAACAATCTCACTGTTCTTTCTCTTGAGCTGTGGTGGACACATTGGTTTTCTTGTCATTTTTTTTTAATTTGGCAGCTTATGGTGCTCAGAGATATGCAGATAGCAGCAATTGCTCAGTTGGAACTTTCTTTTCTCTCTTTGTTTGTGAAAGATTTCCAGATAAATCTGTACCTGTCCTTGGTTGTGAGAGTATAATGCTACACGTGTGAGAGTTTATGTGCTAGAACCTGCTAGAACTTTAGCTTGCTATGGCCTTGGACAACAAGAACAAATGAGATTCTTGGTCAATTTCCTCATTTTCTATGGTACCAGCATCTATTTCCAGTGTTTAGAATCTTGTAGTGAAGAACCTACCAATCCTCATTGGAAGACAAGCCTTTTGTGACTGGCACCCTTCTTAACTTCCCATCCAAGACACATGGTTTGTCTCAGATACTAGCTCATTTTTGAGGGTGATCTTGAGGTGACGTTTTGGGTCATCAGGCATTTCCTGTCATAAGTGCCACAGGGAAAAGTGTCAGACCCTTTCTCTTCCAACCTTACTTTTAGTTTTGGAAGCTGAGACATTCATTTTTATTTCAATATATTTTCTTTATTTTATCTTATTGTAAAGATGCTGTACAGAGGGGTTATAGTCACATGAGCAAGATAATGAGTACATTTCTTGTCAAGTATTGTTACCTCCTCCTTTGTTCTTCTCAATTTATTTTCTTGTGGTACTGTAGGTTATGGGCCTCACCCAAGCTAGGCAAATGTCCTACTATTGGACTACATTTCAAGTCCTAGAATTTTTTTTATTGCAGATTGGATGATAGATTGGTGGGACCTGTCACTGAAAGAATTAAATAGGAACTTCATGTGCAATGAAAGTCTGAAATTGAATGGAGAAAAGTAGATGTCCTTTGTGTCCCCGTCCTAGATTTTCAGGTGAGGAAGGTATGTATATGTTTCAAGCGTGTACACCTCACGCAGGCTGCTTCTTGTTCGCCACTGCCTCTATCTTGATTCTCCTGGCTCCTTGCTGCCTGAACCATGGCAAAGCTACACAAACCTGTGGTGGTCTTGTGATCCGTCTGGTCCCTGTTGTCCAGAACTTAGTTTTGACTGTCTTTTCTTGAAGTTGACCTCTTTCCCTTAGTAGGATTTATCTTATAGCTTTAGACTCTTCTGTAAGTGAGATGGACTGGCGTGGTCTGACCTGGTTATGCATTATAGGAGAAAAATTCAGCTGTTGTTTTTTTTTTCAATCAGGGCTTTTAATGGGTACATTTCTCAGAATCATATGAAGTTTATGGAATCACTTTCCCCAGTAGAAAGGATGTAGTTGAACACCTGCTGATCTATTCATAATTCTATGCATGTGTGTGTCTGTGAGGAGCAGGATATTGGGAATGCTCTCTCAAGCTCTAGCAAATGGTAGGGTGATCATTTTACCAAAGGAGCACTTTGAATATTTCTCCTGTGAATTGTGACATGAGCGTCCCATAGTGAGAAAAGTTATTCTCCATTTGTATTGATTTCCATGTGTAATTTTCTCAGGTAGTTTTAAACTGTCATGGTTAACAACTGCTGAACTCTGTTCATTATATTCTAGGCATATTTTTGACCTGATTTCCATGCAAGTCATCAGATTGTAGGGAACAGGAAAAGGCTGGTCATGGTGTTACTAGCCTTGCACTTGTAAAGGATTATAATTAGGAATAATGAATGGAATAATACATTATTATTCACAAGAAATGTCACATAATTAACTCAAATAATGCAAAATATATTCTCATTTCCATTTGGAATGAAAATAGATTTCCTAGAGCATCAGTAGGCAGTTAATGTTTATTCTATATTTTCATACACATATCAAAGCTGTTAAAATCTGAATGTAGATGGATTTTTTTAACATACTTAGTCAAGATTCCTTTATTTTCCTAATACAGCCTGTACATATTATTTATTTATTGTATCTACATAATTTGTGTATATGTTCAACTCTTAGTTAGCATAATTAATTTATATTTATTGTAAATTAATGGTCTAATTTATTTACTTAGCTCCCATTTCCTTTTTACAAGCTAATTGACTGAAAAAAATGTAAATTTGCAAGTAGCTCTTGGGCTTAAATCCTAAACTGGCCTTATTAGAACTCTATGTGATGCTAGATATCTGAACTGGTTTTGTAAAATATTTTTCCTGAGCTTTCTACTATAGACTGTAAATAACTGGAGTCTTGATTTGTTTCTGAAAACTCATTGGAGATGAGATAGGAGTGGGCTCGGTCCTAGCCAGGCAAGTTATTTTTCTTTGTAACAATTAGCATGACACATGGCACTGACCAATGTCAGCAGTAGTTTCTGAAAGTACTCTGCTTCACCAGGCAGCGACCTATTAATTCCTGCATGGTGGAGAGATCCAGAGTCCCAGGGGAGGAGCCAAGGAGATGACAGGCAGCATAAAGAGACAGTAAATATGGGAGTATCTCAATGTTTTAATAACGGGAATGGGCGTGCCAGTAGCCACAGACAGTGTCACTATCAGCCCTGGTTTTGGAGAGATGAAGATTGATGGGTGGAAAAAGCTTCCATGGCATCCCTGGGATCCAGTGTGCTATTTGTTCTTCAACACTATCGAGGATAGCACAGTTGTCGATTAAAAAAATAGAACTTCATACACATTCCAAACAGCCATTTCTTCTTAGTTTAGGGAAGGCTCATCTGTCTCAGGAGGGTACCAAAGCAATGTGATCTCTGTCTGCCTTTTTCTGGTGCATGTTTTTTAATGTCTTACATTAAAATAGTATTTTAAATAAATAAGATGACATAACCAGCAAAAAAGGTGTTTTTTTGCCTTTTAAAATTTTATTGTGAAGATGCTGTACAGAGGGGTTACAGTTACATGAGTAAAGCAATGAGTACATTACTTGTCCATCATTGTTACCCCTTCCCTTGTTGTCCCACTATCCCTTCCCTCCCCCACCTGCCACACTCCTCCCACCCCCATCCCCCGCCTGAAGTTGTAAAGTTTGTCTCCAATATATGGTCTTGTGGGTATCATTGTTGCAATGGCTCATCCTGTGTCCTTGTTTCAGTATTTTGTTATTCCCCTTCCCCTCCCCAGATTAGACAAATGTATATACAAGATGTAGGATACCAAATCAAGTACAGTGACAACAGGGGATATACCATAGGGGGAAGAGCATACAAAGGAAACAAAATAAAATCACATGGTACATTTAAAACAAAGACAGACCTCCTGTGTCCATATCTTGGGGTTCATTTCACTTAGCATCATCTTATATGGGTATATGTACATAGCTTTTGAGCTTTTCAGCTTATCTGATAAGATTATCCTATATGTATACTAATTCTTGCAAATAAGGGAAACCATGGGACCTACATTTCTTTGGGGCTGGGTTACTTCACTTAATATGATTTTTTTCCAAGTGTTTCCATTTCCTAACAAATGGGGCAATGTCATTCTTTCTACACACACACACACACACACACACACACACACACACACACACACACACACACACACACACACACACACACACACACACACACACACACACACACACACACACACACACACACACACACACACACACACACACACACACACACACACACACACACACAACATTTTCTTGATATACTCATCTACTGAGGGGCATCTGGGTTGGTTCCATATCTTAGTTATTGTGAATAATCCAGCAGAAAAGTTTTGAACTCACTGTTTATTTTTATTGTTATTAATCTGTGAGCAGTTTCAGTGGAAAGTCTGAGTCTCAATTTTGTTGCTGATATCTTTACGGTTGTATCATCGTCTCCTTGCTGTCTTCTAAGAATATAACTAACCTTTGTTACTTCTGAAGCTCTGTACGGTTTGAGCCTGATTACCTGGTAGGAGCTATGTAGAACCAGGTATTTTAGCCTGACTGACAACATAATTTTCTCTTAGGTAAAATGAGTGTGAGTGAGGCTAAATTCCTATGGCTCTCTAATTCTTCTTTTCTAGTAGGTTTTGAAATGGCTGTAGTTATCAAGAGATCGTTTCATCTTCAAGATTTATTTCCAGTTCAAGAGATTTGTTGGAACTGAGATTTATCTGTAGAATACTAATACTTTAAAAGTCAACTATGATACTCTTCTTTTCACTGAAGATGATTGGTTTAATAGTTGTTAAATAAGATGTGTCAGGATAAAAATAAATCAGCTGGAATTACATTAAAATCTTTACCTGCAAAAGTCTGTAATATTAGTTGGATGTTTTTAAACTGTTCTACTTAGCGATCAGGTGTCCCTTAGAAGCCATTTCTCATGGAGCTATATCTGCACCTCATCCTGGAATAAGCAACCAGGCCTTACACAGGAAGGCTAACAACAGTTGGGAACTCATACCCCATCCCCATTTGTCTGAACCCCAGTGGTAGAACCAGATGTATCTCATTGAATAACATAGCACTCTCCCAACCTATGGAAAAAGAGAACTGTGAGTACAAATGGTTGGAACGAGGGGTGCTGAGATACTTTCTGATTCTCCTTTGGCATGATGCTTCCAATTTCCCCCAGAAGTCATGTGTAGAAGGTGGATCCTCAACTGGGAGTGGCAGGCATTTCGTTCCCTGGTTTGATGCTACTAGAGCCACAAGGCCTGCAAACCTGAGGGCACTCAGATGCAGGTGTAGGATGATGGAAGCCACTTTAGAGAAGCTTCCATCAGCTCCATGGAGTTTGGCACACAACCGTGCTTGTTTCTCATTTGTGTCCTTCTGAACAGAGGGTGGGACATAGGCTGGCTTGTTAGACAGGCCTGACATAGCAGGGTAGGATGACACTAAGGAGGAATATGCCTTAAAAAAGATGGAAATAAAACAGAAACATGGGCTATTTATGGTGGGGAAGGTATGTGATTTTTAATTTTTTTTCAGTTTTCTGCTGCTTATGGGTGCAGTAGGGAACCCAGAAATGCAGGGAAAGTGAACAAGTGCAATTGTGGTGTTCAGTATAAACTAGATGGAAAATGAAATATGTAACTTGTGGACAGGGACAAAGGTGTCAAATGGGATAAGCAAAGGAAGGGATAACAACTTCCAAAAGAGAAAAGTACGTATCATCTGAACTGTGAAATGGTAACCGCTGTGTACAACACCTTAATAACAATGAGTATGTTGTAAACAGATGGAAATAACGTTTTCTACCCCAAAACGCAGTTTTTTTTTTTTAAAAAAAAGTTCTTTGAGAAGCATTTAAATGTCTACCTCATTCCAGAGCCCTGTTATTTTCTGGCAAAGACCATGAATATCAGAAAAACAAAACTGGATTGTAGATGCCACAAGGCTGTTCTTGTGTACTTTTAGGCCAAGTGAGATACTGGCCTATCTACAGAGAAGAAGGTGTCTTAGCCCACTGGCAGATTTATACAGGGAGACATGACTCATTTTTTATGAATGGAACCTTGGAAACAGTCCAAAAGTGATGAATGGATAATTCTCTAGAAACAAAACATGTCTGTCATATCATCCATGCAGATGCCAGCATCTTTGCAGTGGTTCTCAGTAAGTGCAATGGAAGGTAGGAAGGAAACCTGCTAACAGATGACCTGTTACCTGGGCCACTTGACATGTGCAGCACAGTTAGCCTTAGAAGGACAAGGGATGGGCTGGGAGATTGGTAGAGAGTCCTAACTGATCAAATTTGTACCTCAAGCCTAATTTAGATAGGACATTAAAATTTAATCTGAGACTAGAAGTAGAGACGTATAGTTTGAAAAAATGACCACCAATTCATAGATTCTAGCCAACATTCTGTAAAAGGGCTAGAGAGTCAAAGTAGCATGAAAGTGGAGGCAAAGAGTAAAACTCTACAGCATCTTTGTCCTATTGAGTGTAGATTTGGAAATTATTGTTTACACAGACTGATGACATATATCCCAACAAAGAAAATGGCTTGTCACTCAACAGCATGTTCAATATAGTATGTGATTTGTTGATTGCTTTAATTTTTAGGAATAGAATCTTGAATATAGTAGATAGTTAATAACTACTGATGGGTTAAGTTTCATTTTGGTTCAAAGCAGAGTGGTTAGGAAAGGAACATTCACTTATTCATTCAACAAATATTTTTGAAGGCCTGTTATATGCCAAATTTTTCTCTCATCTTTTTCCAGTTCTAATCTAAGTTTGGCATGTTCTCAGGCTGATAAAGAGCTAGTCTAAGGATTAAATGGAACGTTTTTGCATGTTGCAGCCAGTGATCCTATTTAACACACTGAATCCATGTCAGTTCTCTGTCTATATTCCCACAATATCACTGTACTATTCTCTAAAGTCAAATTGATCACAAAGACTTACAAGGTTTGTATATGAGCTCCTCTATCTGCCCCTCAGCACTAACCATTACCCACTATTTTCATCTTCTGCCATTCCTGTATTCCCCATACTGGTTTGAAATGGCAACCTCCATATGTATGTCCATGTCTTCTCAACTTGTGTTCAGAGAAGGGTCTTAGAAGATATAATTTAGTTAAGGGTCTTAAGCTGAGGTTAGATCAGCATACTATGTGAGCTGGATGAATCCTAAATCCAGTGACATGTGCTCTTAGAACAGTGAGAGAAGATTACACAGAGACTAGGTGGGGAGACAGCACCATCACAAAGACAGAGCTTGGCATGATGTGGCAACAAGTCAAAGAAAGCTAGCAGCTTCTGGCAGATGATAGAAGCAAAGAGGGTATGGGCCTGCTGACCCATCTATTGTGTTCTAGTCAAAGGTGAGAGAATCAGTTCCATTTTTAATTACCAATTCAAGGCTGGGATAGTCACTATGGGTCCCCACACCTTCTGTGCCCTAGTTATACTCACTTTTCATTCAGGGACTATTCTTCTCTCCTACCTCACCATCCTGGAATCTGCTTTTTCTCCTCCTTGGAATGCTATTTCCCCGAAGTATGAGTACCTTGGCTACTGTGCCTTTCACACCTTCGTGCACATCGTACTCAACCATTACTCTCTCAGGACATTATCCCTCTCCTTTTCCCCCTGTTTTCTTTGGAACATTCATATTCTAATGTGTGGCATCATTTAGTATTTTGTTTCTTGCCTGTCTCAGATGGACTGAAATGTGAGCTCTTCCAGGGCAGAAAAGATTCGGTGGGGCAGTGTCAGATGCATCCGTATTACCTGAGCACAGTGGACCCATGGCAGGTGTTGAGGAAATGTGTGTTCAGTGAGGACTTGCAGGATGCACAACCCTGACTGGTAATCTTAGCTTCTTAGCTTTCAAGCTGAAAAAGGACGGGGACTTTATTTAGCAAGTATAAATGATTTGGTAAATTCTTAACACCAGGCCAAGTGATGTAGCAGTTAAGAGAGTGAATCAACCTGGATTTTCCTGTCTCTGCCCACATTCACATACAAACACACTCAGAGGTATGGTAACATTCATAATTGCAAATGATCTGCTTTGAACAGGACAAATAATGGTGGCTTGGCTATGAAAAAAGACTACCCTTAAGTCTCTCAAGCACAGTTTGGCCTAGATTTCCATGTGGTTTCAAGCTTGAGTGAAAAAATGAGTTGTTACTCAGCAGAGAGAATTGCATAGAAGCCTTTGTTTCCTCTTTGGCTGGCAGAGGTATTACCGTGCCACTATCTTACTGTCTGTTGTCACTCTTACCTTCCCTAGGAAGTGTAAGGTAACTCCTGATTAATTCGTTTTGTAAATCCTTCAAATGTATTTTCACTTATACAATAAATAAGACAAGTGTCACTAAGTCACTTTACTTTGTCTCTGAATTTATTTCCTGAAATATGTTAAAAATGATTTAGGTTGCCTATATTCAGATTACCTAAGAAAACGAGTAGTGAATCAACTAAATGTAAAAGGACAGTAAGAGGGCTGGGAAGATGGCTCAGTGGTAGAGTGCTTTCCTTGCATGCATGAGGCCCTGGGTTCGATTCCTCAGCACCACAGGAGCAGAAAAAGCTGGAAGTGGTTCTGTGGCTCAAGTGGTAGAGCGCTAGCCTTGAGCTTAAGAGCTGAGGGACAGTTCCTAGGCCAAGAGTTCAGGCCCCACAACCAACCAAAAATAAAAAATAAAAAAGGGACATTAAGGTATGAACGAGGTAGAAGATGCTGATAAAATCCAGGTATGGTGGTTCAGTCCTATTATCCCAACACCCAAGACACTTAATACAGCAGGATGATGAATTTCACACCATTGGAATGCCACTAGGGATTGATTGATTGCCTTTGCATTATTGAGATTTGAATTCAAGGCCCCGTGGTTGCTGAACAAGTAACTTACATTTTAGCCAAGTCCCTAGCCCCAATTCCTAAAATTTGAAATAAACCTCTAAACTTCTGTGAATTTGATACTCTGTGAGCTTTTTCCTTTTATAAGGCATGGTTCAGAAGGAATAATAAATACACTACTTTCTACTTCCTACCTTAGGAAGTGAAGATGTGTAAACAGTCCTGATGTTCAGTCATGGCTTTGAGTTGCTGCACCAAAGTGGTTTTAAATTAAGTCCTTAGGGGCTTAGTTTAGTAGATGCTAACTCTGATGAGCTTTAATGGTGGTCACTGTACCTGTGTCTCTGCTCCTCTCACAATCCTGATAAAGGAGCCTTTAGCACTGTGTTGATACTTTTCTCTCTGAACTAATTTTAATGGATTTTTTGGTGGTGTTAAGCCAAGCATTTCTATGTGGTTGTCAGGGCCATGAGATACCCCAACATGAAGCCAGTGATTGTCTTTATGGAATCCTAGGCCTGTGTGCACTGGAAAGTTTCAAGCCAGGGCTTAACTTGCATCCTTTTTCATTCATAAGGTTTGAAATAAAGGTAATCTTCCTTTATTCATCTTTGTCTTAGCTCAATTTCATACAGGAGGACAGTCAAGACACAGTAGGTACTCAGCACTAATACAGTTCTGCTACCTCTGAAATGTTAAGAAAAGGACATTATATTTAGTCAAACCATTTGATATTCTGAATGTAATCTAGTAACCAGCTAATGAATTGCTTGACTAAGTAAACGTTTTCTTTAAATTATATCTATGTAAAAGCAATCTACTTTATATTAAGCATAGCACATTTTAAAATCTTGCATTTACTTTTGTAATTATATGAATATCTACTATCTATTACATGAAATAAACCTATAACTTTATTAGAAATAACCTATGAAAAATTTCAGGGTAAAAATTTTCTTTTACAATTTTGTTGTATTACTAATTTCTCTAGAAAGGCAATATTATATAATCTGATTTTTTAGCCTATTTTGTTCTTAATTTTTTCTGATGTTTTCAAATGTATTTATATTTTGAGCTAGGCACTGGTGGCTCACATCTGTAATCCAAACTACTCAGGAGGCTGAGATTTGAGGGTCATGATTCAAAGCTAACCCAGGCAGAAAACTCTGTTAAGAGTCTTATCTTCAATGAGCCACCAAAAAGCTGGAAGTGGAGCTGTGGCTCAGATGGTAGAATGCTAGACTACTTGAGCAAAAAAGCTCAAGGGGCAGCGCTGATACCCTGAGTTTAAGCTGTAGTACTGGCGTGTGTGTGTGTGTGTGTGTGTGTGTGTGTGTGTGTGCGTGCACACACACATACACAGAGGTTTTTTTTTTAGTAATGTGTTATTATGCCATGTAGATATAATTTTTCAACCTTCATGTCATGAATATTTTGGTAGAGGATCTTTGTGTCCTATTTCTGACAAATGGAAAAAATAGAATTATCTGCTGCTAAAATGATAGTTGTTCAGATGCTGGAGGGGATGTGGCCAAAAGGAAACCCTACTGCAATGTTGGTGGGAGTGTAAACTTGTTCAACCACTCTGGAAAGCAGTATGGAATTCTATGCTTCCATCAGAAAGAATGACATTGCCCCATTTGTTAGGAAATAGAAAGACTTAGGAAAAATCATATTAAGTGAAGTAAGCCAGGCCCAAAGAAACATAGGTCCTATGGTTTCCTTTATTTGCAATAATCTTATCAGATGAGAAGATAAGCTCAAAAGCTATGTACATATGACCATCTAACATGATGCTAAGTGAAATGACTCCCAAGATACGGACATAAGAGGTTTTTCTTCGTTATTGTTGTTTTTAATGTACTATGTGATTTTTTTTGTTTCTTTTGTATGTTCTTCCCCTATGCTATCCCCTGTTGTTACTCTGATTTTGGTACCCTGCCTTTGTATATACATTTATCTAATTTGGGGAGGGGAAGGGGAATAACAAAATGCTGCAACAAGGACACAGGATGACCCATTGCAACAATGAGACTCACAAGACACTATGCTGGAAATGAGCTTTACAACCTTGGGGGGTAGGAGTGGGGAAGGAAAGATTTGGGGAAGGAAGGAGGGAAGGGATGTTGGGGGAAAAACAAAGGAGGGGGCAATAATGTTCGACAAGAAATGTATTCATTACCTTACTCATGTAACGGTAACCCCTCTGTACAGCATCTTTACAATAAAATAAAATTAAAAAAGAAAACAATAAAATGATAGTTGTTGTTTAAATTGACAGATACTCCTAAATTTATTTTCCTCTGACAATTCATGAAGATAGTTAACTCACTATAAACTTAAAGAAGTAGATTTGGGGGTTTTCTTTGCCATATTCATAGATTTAACTAAGGTCATTTTTCAAAAAAATTTTTTTTTGTATCTTGGTGGCACTTTTTAAAAAAATTTTTATTGTGAAAATACTGTACAGAGGGGTTACAATTACATGGGCAAGATAATGAGTACATTTCTTATCAAGCATTGTAGCCTCCTCCTGTTTCCCCTTCCCGTCCCTTCCCAGCCTCCCCCTGACCCCCCACCCAATCCTCCCCCCCCCCCACCAAAGTTGTAAAGTTCGTTTTCGACATGACAACTTGTACTTCTCATTGTTGCAACGGGTCCACCTGTATCCTGATTTAAACGACTTGTTTTCCCCCTTCCCCTCCACAAATTATATGAAGGGAACCTTACTTCATTGTTGGTGGGAGTGTAAACTTGTTCAACCACTTTGGAAAATAGTATGGAGGTTCCTCAAAAGACTCCACATAGAGCTCCCCTATGATGCATTTTTCAAATTTTTGAGTTGCTACTTAGGAATACTCCTAAAACATATTTATGAATTATTTTTATTGATATATTACTTTAAGGTTCTTTGCTCCTATCTTTTATGAAAAAGGAAAAAAAAACCAAACCTCAGTTTATTAAGGATCATGTAGGAAAGAACCCCTCTACATGTTATATTTGTTTCAAATGCTGTTCCTAATTTTGGTCCCAACATGTTCTGTTTGCTTAGACAGTAACGTTATTGAAAGATAGAGATGTTATAATAAGTTTAACTTATCAAATTTATTTATGAGTTTTTCCCAGTTCTTTTATACTTACACAGCTTTTCTATCCTGAGATCAGTAAAGTAATTATGTTTATTTTCTAGTATTTTAAAGAAAGATTTTCATTTTTCTTCCTTTTAAAAATTAGTTTACTGTCACCAGAAGTTTATAATTCTTCGTAGGCAGTCTTCAAAATTTACTTTCTCCTTTCACAACCCTTTGAAAGAAGAAGGATGCTCTTGCCAAATTTTTTAATGAGGAAGCAGGAATGTAGCACTAGGTTCGACAGCAGGGTTTTTAAATCATGGTCTTATTTTTGCATTCTGAGGATAATATTACATGTAAATTTCTTTATTGAACTCCTGAGTTAGTCATGACAAGTTACTAGTTTTACATATTCTTTGCCTAAAAATAATAATGAAAAATTAGATCACGGGAATATGATAGGGTTGTAATATATCTTCTGAATGACCAACGATGTTACCATATTATTTATATAGATAATGCTCAATGTAGTTATCTGTTAAAATGCATTCTACAATAATGTAATTTCTTGAAAAATGCTAAATCATACAGGACAGTTCCCTTATAGCTAGACTGAGAGGCTGAATGCTATACCTTGGCCACTGTTGGAGAACATACGAGTCACAGCAGGTCATCTTCCTATGGCCCTGAGGAAATGAATGTAGAAAAGCAGGGAAAATAACTTACTTCCTATGATTTGCTCATTCCATCCAGGAGGAAAAAAAGTGATAATTTGGTTGCAGGGGGAAAAGTCTAAGAATATGTGAAAGGTATAGAGAGGTTGGATAGAAGAATTATATACTCAGTCATAGTTAAAGTTGACTTATATAGATGGAAAGTAGGAAAAGTATCTGTGTTGTAGTCTATGCTCACTGTTCAGACTACCAGTCCTGACCTTCATCAGTTTTCAGCAATGAAATTAATAAAAATTTGCCCCAGTAAAAATATATTTCACCTTGCCAGGAGGTAGTATTAACTCTTGACTCTTCATAACTGTCCACACTTTTTGTCATTAAAAAATGCTTTTGAGGAGGCTGGGAAGGTGGCTCAGAGGTTGAGTGCTTGCCTTGCATGCATGGGGCCCTAGGTTAGATTCCTCAGCACCACATAAGCAGAAAAACCTGGAAGTGGTGCTGTGGCTCAAGTGGTAGAGTGCTAGCCTTGAGCTGAAGAGCTGGAGGGACAGCGCCCAGGCCCAGAGTTGAGGCCCCATGACTGGCCAAAAAAAAAAAAAATGCTTTTGAGGCCTGGAAATATGGCTTAGTTGTAGAGTGCTTGCCTAGCATGCATGAAGCCCTGGGTTCAATTCCTCAATACCACATAAACAGAAGAGGCCAGAAGTGGCAAGGTGGCTCAAGTGGTAGAGTGCTAGTCTTAAGCAAAAGAAGTTCAGGAACAGTGGCCAGGCCCTGAGTTCAAGCCCCAAGACTGGCAAAAAAAAAAGAGAGAGAGAAAAAATGCTTTTGAATTGCTTAGCTTAACAACTTCCTGACATGTTTTTATAGCCAAAACTCAATAGAATTATATTAAAGAATTTCCGCTGTCTGACATGACTTTGAGCATGAAATGAGTTTTGAAGGTAGGATGATACTATTTATGCTCAGTGGGTTGGACATTCCTGTGATTTTTTTTTGAAACCACAGGCAATTGCAGTATGCATCACAAATGAATTCCAAGACTCCTTTTATAAGCATACCTATTACATCATGGATGGAATGGGTCACTCCTACTCAAGTGATTCTTGTCATTTTCCCAGCTGTGAGAGCATATAATTCAATACAAGGTGATTTTTCATGCAAATTCAATTTATCATCTCCTCTATGGATTAAACATTGCTCAGCTACCATACTGTCACATTTTTCTGTGTTGGCAAATGTTGTTTGACTACTTTCGAGCAACTCTGTTAAGTAGGTCTCATTGGTACCTCACTGAATAGATGAGGGGGAGAGAGCATCCCAGTTTAATCTGGATCAAATAGCTACAGAGTGGACAAGACAGATTTCAAACCCAGGTGGTCTGCCTCTTGCCTGTGCCCTAAACTAATGGTGGTAGGGCCCCTGGGAATCAGTGTGGTCTTTGTTTTTTCTAGCCATGCATATTGTATGGGACCAGCTTTTCTTCCTCCATTTTGGCCACAAAGTATATCATGAAAGATTGGATACAAAAACAGAAAAGAAAATCCAGTCGTGTTTTATCAAGTCTTTACTACAGATACTGCAAAACTTCATACAATGCTGATTTTCACATTATGGTTTTTGAATGCATGATTACTGTGAAACATAATTCCTGGCAACAGGTGGTAGGTTTACTGTTGTAGGTAAATGAGTAGATAATGTAGAATTTTCTGTATTCTCATTTCTTACTAATTTTCAGGAGGTCTACTTTCATGAGAACAATCTCTTTTGTATCATCAATAATTTTCCATAAATACAGCAATCAGAAGCTATTTGGATTGAGGCATAGAATTCATATATGTATATATAAATAAATAAATATATATATATATATATATATATATATATCACTTGATCCATTCATCTACTGAGGGGCATCTGGGTTAGTTGCATATCTTAGCTATGATAAATAATGCTGCAATAACATAGTTGTGCTGGTAGCTTTAGTATAGCCTTGTTTGTGATTATTTGAGTAAATGCCCAAAAGTGCTGGGTCATAAGGGAGCTCTATGTGGAGTCTTTTGAGGAACCTCCATACTGCTTTCCAAAGTGGTTGAACCAGTTTACACTCCCACCAACAATGCAGTTGGGTTCCCTTTTGCCCACATCCCCTCCAGCATCTGTCACACTTTAGAAAAATGCAAGTCCTTATGTTCACATACATACACACACATATGTAATATGAGCCTTATTTCTTAAGGGCAAAATAATTTTGATGTGTGAGCAGCAATATCTAAGGGTTAAGGAGTATAAGCTCTGCATTCCAACTCAGCTCATTGCTAGAATCAAGCTACATAATTTGGACTTCCTTTACTTATTTCATGCTTAAAATGAAGAAGAATGATATTCACCTATTGGCTAACTTAGGACATCTTGTGAGCTAATATATGCAAACTGTATGAACTGCCCCTGGCATATGAAAATAGATCAAATATTAGTTCTGTTGTTCCTGTTAAGCTTCTATTCAGTGAGGGAACTTATAGAGAAGTCAAATGTAGGCTTGTGTTCTATAAACTTTCTTACATTTTCTCTTCTTCTTTGTAAATATTTGTCAATTAAAACAAAATTCTGTTTTGTTTCTCTCTGGGAGCAGGGCTATGAAAGTGGCCACTGTCTTAACTGTTGTGGTTTGTTCTCTTTGGATTAGGATTGCATCAGCATGTGTTTCTCTTCTGGTAAAATCCATAAATCTGACATTAATGCTTTCAGCCCTCCCTCCCTCCCCGAATTCCCTCAACTGTTTGCAGTCCACATCCCGTAAATGCATAGACTTCCCTCTCTCCTTTCCTCAACATGTCGAGGATTGCTGTGTGGGCCCTGTGGCAGAATCTCTTGTCTTGCCATGGGGCTCTGCAGTGGCTCCCTGCCATCTGTGGTCCTCATTGGCTACCTACTCTTAGAACCCTCATTTGGTTTTCTCCACAGCTTCAGCACACACTTTTGCTTAAGGGCTTGTTTGGCATGTGCACCCCCCTTCCAGTGCTTCGGGTCAGAGGTGTCCCTCTAGTGTCCACTCAGTGTCTGTCTGTTCCTTGGTAGCATCCATCCTTCCCTGACAAAGTTTGTGGTAGTTTGCTGTATCCTGAGGATCCAGTAGCCAGCTGTGTATTATCCAAGGAAATAGCTTCTATACACATGCTTTCCTGACAGACTGAGACGTGTATTTCCAGTGGGGACTCCTCAGAGACAGACACTAAAGACAACATTCGTATGGGGCACAGAGGGAAAGGCCCTCTTAGCATCTTTGTGTATCTTTCTGAGCACTTGGATATGACTTACATTTCTCCCAAAGGATTTGGAAAAACTCTTCTCCTTTCGTAGATTTCTAGTTATTCTATTGACATGGGAAATAAAATGGCTTGTGATAAAGATTGGAGAATTTTTAAAGTCTAAAGGAAATCTTACATTGGATTTTGTTAACTGAAAAACATTTGTTCTCTAACTTTCTCTTTCACTCTTCTCTCTTCTTCCTCTCTCCTTTTTCTCTCCTATCTCCTCCTCTCTCTCTCTCTCTCTCTCTCACTCTCTCTCTCTCTGTTTCTCTCTCACTCACTCTCTCCCTCTCCCTCCCTCCTTTGTGCCAGTCCTCGTGTTTTAAACTCAAGCTGAGCTTTAGCTCAAGGCTAGCATTCTACCATTTGAGCCACAGTTCTATTCCAAGCTTTTTGGTGGTTAATTGGAGCTAAGAGTCACACAGGTTTCCTATGCAGGCTGGCTTGGAACCACAATCCTCAGATCTCACCTTCCTAGTTATATTACAGGCATGAGCCACTCCAGGCCTTCTTAAAATAATATAAGGCTGAGCATCAGGGTCTCTCGCCTATAATCCTAGCTACTCAGGAGGCTGAAAGCCGAGGATCACAGTTCAAAGCCAAACTGGGCAGGAAAGTCTGTGAGGCTCTTATCTCCAATTAACCACCAAAAACCTAGAAGTGGAGCTGTGGATCAAGTGACAGACTGCTAGCCTTAAGCAAAAAAGCTCAGGGATAGTGCCCAAGCCCTGAGTCCAAGCACCAGTTCCAGCACACATACATACAAAAAATATTCATGATCTAAATAAACAGGGAAAGCATAACTGTGACAATTTTCCAAGGATTCATAGGACTGCAAATCTTTTCGTTGATGGCAGTTGGGGAAGCAATCTATTGGTTCTGGCCCCTTAAGACCTCTTCTCTGGTCCTCACAGTGTTACCCTGGTACACAGCCCTTTGATGTTCATCCTGAACTCAAAGATCAGATCCGTCTTTTCAGCCAGTCTCACAAAATTCAGTTGTTTTTTTTTTCTTTTTTGAGCTTGGAAAATAATTGTAACTCAAATTACCAAATTTGCCTTTTACAGTTGGGCAAGGCTACCCAGTTCCTATGGCTAACAGAGAAGCATTTCATTCTTTTCACCAGTCGCTGTGCAACTTTTTCTAAAGCATGTTTTCGTTTGAGTTTTCTTCATTATTTCCTTAATCATTTTCTCACTGGAGGTTGTGGTTGAGCACGCGATTAGGTGCTATCACTGGAGCTCTGAAAGCTACAGAGACTCATTAGATCGATATATTGTATTTGGCAGTTCTTTTATTAACTGTGTGATACAATTATATGATAATTAACAAATGGGTGTGATGGGAAGCATTTGGGTTAGAATGTGAAAGAACTCCAAGCTCTTGAATCAGCAGCTCTGTTGATTCAATAAACTTTATAATTGATGGGTTGAATATAGTTGAATAACAGGTGTTTTCTATTTTCAGAAAATATTTAACAAATTTTTTTCCTGATCATTTGCACTAAGAAGTTGCTTGTCTACATAGTAAATTTCACCTTTTAGGATAAAATCTGGCGATCACATCTATAGGGAAATTTATTTCTCTTTCTTTCAAATAAACACAGCACATATTTCTCAGCAATAAAATGAACAAAATATTAATGCTGTTAATTTTTTTCATTTGTCAAAGTAGTAAGAAGAAAGTAGAAAAAAAGCTTCAAATTCCTGCCCAGAAAAACAAAATCCTTCTAATCTGCTAATCTTTTAAGATGCTTTACTTTCTTGTCACTGTTTTCTAATGCTTTTAAACAAAACTTAGGATAATTTCCCACCTTTGATAATATTGGCTCTGTGTGTGTGTGTGTGTGTGTGTGTGTGTGTGTGTGTGTATGTAGTGTGCTGGTAGTAGGGCTTATGCTCAGATCCTTTATGTACTGTCCCTTCTATCTTTTTCATTCAGTACTGACACTTTACCACGTTAACAATATTCTACTACCCACCCCCCCCCTTTTTGGTGGTTAATTGGAAATAAGAGTTTCATGGACTTTCCTGCCCAGGCTGTCTTTGAACTATGATCTTCCAAATCACAGGCTCTTGTATAGCTAGGATTACAGGCTTAAGCCACCAGTACCCACGTCTTTCCTTGTTGGTTGTGCTCAGGGGGCTTGAACTCAGGGTCTGGGAGCTGTCCCTGAGCACTTTTGCTCAAGTCTATTGCTCTACCACTTTGAGCCACAGAGCTACTTCTGGTTTTCTGGTGGTTAATTTGAGATAAGAGTCTCAAAAACTTTCCTGCCTGGAATGGCTTTGAATCATGATCCTCCTGAGAAACTAGGACTGCAGGCTTGATCCTGGTCTCTTCTTACTTTTAACATCACAAAAAAAATTTCCTTATTATTAAAATAGTGTTTAATAATGTATTTTCAGTGGTTTCATAATAGTCCATTGGCTTTACTTTCCATCTATTATTTTACCTCGTTTTAAATGCTTAGCTTCAGAATTCTTATGCTGAAAGCATTGTAAAATTTATATACTCTCAAAGAAATTTGAAAAACATTTTACTGTTATACACTGGATACTAATGATATTGCTAATACGTACTAATTTCATAAGTGAAAATGGTGTCTTGTTAAGTTGCATTTATTTAGTTACTAGCAAGATATTATTGAACATTTGATCAAGAGATTTATTTACTACATTTTTACTATGAAGAAATTGACTCATAAGTGGATTGTTTAATCAATTACACAACTGAGCTGTCAACCTGTTTTTCTGATTCTCATGGCTCTAAACTTACTAATGAGGTATCCATTTAATTTTTGTTTTGATCTTTCCTAGAACCATTCCACCTTTTTTAGCATGTATTACCATACAATTAAGTATCATACATTATATTACAATCACAGTCTAACTAGGAATGACTAAATTGTGGGTGTGCTTTTGTGTAACTTTCATCTTTGTGGTCTTCTAAAGATGACTATCTTCTTTGCCTCCCAGTACTTGTTTTTTGTCAGCTTTATTAATATCAAATTTACATAGTATACTATTCAACAACTTCAAATGTATAATTCTTTGGCTTTTACTATGTACGGATTATTTTTCAGCTATTATGAACACGAGTTGTTTTGTTACTACCACTGGAATCAAGATTTAGTTGTTTATGCAACTCTGCCTAACTCAGTAGGCCTTAAATAAGGAGTTCTTAAATGATTACGAAGACCTTTTTATAATGCAGGACATTATTGGGTTGAGCACTGATGAATTGCTGAGAAATAAAGCGTAACTTCTGCTTCCCAGAATTTGTCATGTTCCTTGCTGGAGTGTCAAGACCTAAACAATGTGATTAACAACAACAGCAACAATAACAGCAAACTTGAGAGTGAAGGGCTTAATTAGGTAGCCAGTAAAGAGACTAGCCAATGACTTTTCTTGCTGAAACCATGGAAAAGTAGCTCTGCTGTGCTGTGTGAGGTCATCCAGGGAAGCTCATCATGAATCAGTTTACTATGGCCCACACCTTCAGAGCTAGGACCAGTGAGATGTCTCAAATTTGGACAGTTTTCAGAGCCCTAGTAATATTTCCTAGGCAGCTTGGTTTAAAAACTGAGAGAACTAGAGTTGTTTCTTTACTCTTCCAGTATTCTGAGATTTAAAACTTAAACTGGAAAATCAGGGCCTGGGATACCTACAGAGTGACAACAACTGTAATTATTTTTCTTCCCAGCTTTAGCTACAGGACCAAAGGCAGGCCATTTTTCATATCACTGACAACCTAGACTAGCTTGAGTTTTTTTTCTTCTTTGATATTTTACTACATGTCTGCTTACTGGACTGTCAATCACCCATTGTCATAATACTTGTGTACATCGTTTGTGTGAATACACCTTAATCAAGACGTTCCTTGATGGCGAAGATAGTATATCTCAGGTTTTCTTTTTCCTTCTATAAGGACTGAGTGTGTATGTTCATAATATTCATATGAATAACTCTGAGTAAAGCGTGTACTATCTTTTTATTACCTTTCCAACAGGTAATGAGCAATCTTCTAGAAATGCTTAGTTTGGGGGCATTTCTTCTTATTGTGAATATTTGAAATCTTAGTATAACACAGTAGAGATTCCTAGATAACCAAAAGCGTCATCTAGGTATTGGTTAAAATGCAGGTAGATGGGTTGTATCCTGAATTCTCAGTGCTTGTGGATTTTTAATTAGAAAAATCAAAATTTTGAAAATTGTAGGGAATAGCAGTTGAGATGTAAAACAAAATACTCCAGATATTTATGCTTTACATCTATGAACCAGTTTTGAAAAGGAATATCCTAAACAGAGTCAAGATTAACACAGAAGTAATATACATTAGCTAGGCCAGATCGGGAGGGCTGTTAAAATATGGATGAGTTTGGATCTCTTAATTAAAAAGTATTTATAGAATTGAGAATTATGTGATAGTTCTGCTGTTCTATAAGTCTATTGCTTGAACTATTTTAAACTTTTAAAAACACATCTTTATAATGCAAACAAGTAATGACTGCCTACAAGAAGTTACCCACAGACCTTGTGTATATATTGAAGTCTAGCTCCCTGTATTGCACTTTTAATTCATTTCTCACAAAGGGTGATGATAAATGAAGAGTGAATCTGTTTTTGCTCACTAATTTTACAAGTTGGACTGTTAGTAGTTCTCTCTAGTTTCAGAATTAAGTTGATTTCAGTTCAGTTATACTGATCTACATAATCTGGTGGGGTTAATGGCAAAAGAAAAATAAGCCAATGCTCCACACAGTATTTCCCAGGGGCCAGCTAGTGAGTTAGTCTGTTGTGTATTCAGCTAACAGAACTAATGGATTCAGCATCAATCCAGCTTCCTTTTGGGCTACAGGGTTTCAATTCATTTCAATCCTACCAAATCCATTAAGTTGTTACCCCTATCTTATACATGAGAAAACTAGTTAAGAGGTTAAATTCTACATGTCCGAGATTCTCAAAACCTAACTCGAGCAGCCTGTGCTGGGGATCTCTACCACGAGTCATAAGGCTATTTTGATGAATGAGTACACATGGCTAACATTCTCTTAGACACATAGCAGAATGTGATATTCTGCAAAATTCTTTTGGAAACCATAGTTTGTTTTCTATTTGTGCTATTCAAGGGTAAGTTCCTTGGAAGATGGAGACGGGACTGTATGATCGCTGGCTCCTCCAGCAGCCCAAGCGGAATTTGTGCCTCTCATCCAATGTGCTAGTATATGTTATTTTTGTTTGTTTTATTTTTTTTGGCAGGGCTGGTGTTTGAACTCAGGGCCTCATATTTGATAGGCAAAGCTCTTATACCTGAACCTATCACCTGAGCTGTAGTTATTTTTTAAGTAATGTTTTACTATTTTTCCTCAGCCTGGTTTGGGACTGTGATCCTCCCTCTAAATCCATGAAATATGGGATGACAGATGGATACCACCATGCATGACCAAATCTTTGAGATTAGGTCTTGCTTTCATTTGTTTGCTTATTTTGGCTGAAGTTGACTTCTAACTATAATCCTCTTGCTCTCTATCTCCTGAATATCTGAAATTACATGTGAGCTACCTCATAAGAATGGGTGTACATTTTGACCCTTCAGACTAATACTTCATTCTAGAATATTCAGTGATGTACAAGTCCTATAAATCTGTTCTGTTCCTTATAGGAGCCACATACGGCTCTTGAAATATACTGTACTTGAGATATACTGTGTCTGAGAGCCTGGATTTTTAAATTTAATTTTAATTAAGTGACTTAAATTGAATAGCACAGCTCCAGATCGGTCTTTTCACCATTGTTTGTGGCTTTACTGCTTTGGATCCTACCAGTCAGTGTCTCCACCTCATAATGAGCTAAGAGCAATGCAGCTCACCCTTCATGAAACATACAGGTTTGCGGCTTTTTGTTGTTTGGGCTTAGGAATTTAGGTCAAAAGTATTTTAGTAAAAACAGATCATAACTCCTCCTAAGATAATGATCAAAGTTTATCAATTTTATTTATTCAAAACATATCCAGTAAAGTAAACTGAGTTGGCAACCATTTTCTGTACAGAACTACTTTGTAAATATTTTCCAGGCCACATGTTCTTTGTTGCAGATTGTCAGCTAAGTCACTGGTGTGTGAAAACAGCCCAATAAACAAGAGGTAAATGAGTGAGCATGGCTGTGTTCCAGAAAAGTTTATTTAGCAAAAAGATGATAAGTGGGAGATGGAGGTATAGAATACAGGTTCAAGGCTAGACTGGGCTATATAGTGAGTTTCAGGCTTTTCTGGATTTTATAGACATCCTGTCTCAAAAATCAATACATACATATACAAAAGCACACATACACCACACACATGCACAGAGACATATACATACAACTAATTTTGCCCTAGAGCCATAGTTTGCTGACCCATAAGAAGGCAAATAGTTGTGTGCCATGGGATAAATGAATTAATATTTTGATTATTTATAATGTCCTGGATATTCAGCAGTCAATAGCTAGATAAGGGTTGTATACACTGGTGAATAATAACTTACAAATTAATACTAACTCTAGAAGTTATGACCTTAGATCTTGGATTCTGAGAAAAAGAAAAACAGAGAGTAGGGGGACTACTTTAGAGCAAAGTTAAAGGAGTCTTCTCCTTGGTGGCAGCCTGTGACCTCTAAGGATCCAATTAACAAGGAAGGACCAGCCCAGTGGAGGAAGAATGGCCAGAGGATTCCAGGTAGAGGAAAACAGAAATATCTAAGAAGCAATGAAGAAAGCTTGATGTGGTGAAACGTGATGAAGAAATGGAAAGATGCTTGAAAACAGATGAATATTGCCATCTATGGACTATTTTAGTGTTGTGAGAACCCTTTGGTGAGAGTTTAAGTGAGAGAAAGGAAAAAGAAATAAAAAAATAATATATGAGAATTCTTTGGACTCAATCTCAGTTATCCCTACCCCATAGCTTCCTGTTTTTGTCATCCTCTAGTCCAAAGGCCCAAGGCTTCTGCAGGCTCTGCAGAGACAGTTTTTTTTATTTCAGGTACTGAGCAGTGATTTGCAGAGGTCCTACATGGAGTGTACACATGCGGTACAAAGCGTGAAGCATTTCCCTTCTGGTACTGATCTTCAGCTCAATTATTATTATTTTTTGCCTTATTCTTCATTGTCAATTTCAGGGTATCTTCTGGATGATTTCAGACCTCCATTTAATGGGAAATATCCTAGAATGTTTTGCTATTCATAAATCTCAAATCCTGACCACACCCAACTAAAATATTCTTATACAATATTAGGGGGCTTTCTCTGCATTTAACCATTTTTTAAAGTTTAGTCTAAACCTTGCTTAATAGCAGGTAGGTACATTAAATATCTTGGAAATAGATTTGTGTTTCATTGGTCCTAGAATCTTGTGAAATGAAATTTGCTGGTTTTATTTGGAAGAATAAGGTGCGTGATATTGTTTAACTGTTTGTTCAACTTCACCTAGTGTAGAGGAATATAAATATTTAACCTTCTTGACAAAGATGGATGGGTTAAAGCCACATACCATGATATCATTTAGTTGTTGAATAACATCATTATTCATGATTATAAGGAATTATTCAGGTGATATGGGAAATCTGATAGAAAGCTATTATTTGTGTAGAGTATAATTTCACTGTCCCTGTCACTTCAGCCTTTTAGTTAAATTGAAGATATATGTATTTATTTTACTACAAAGAATCTTTAATAGCATAATTTAAACAAATGGAACCAATTATAATTAGTTACTTAATAAATCAGATCATATAACAATCCTCCACAAAGTTGTTTCTCTTTAGATTTACAATATAACATCTCATCATTGATTACTTCATTTATGTGAATTCACTTAAGGTTTTGTAAAAATTTCTCTACTGATTAAAACATGAAAAACTGTATTTGCAGAAAAATGTGAGATGCCTTAAATTTTAGATAGTATTTGCCTAGATGTGGTGCCTATAATCCTAGCACATAGTGGAGCAGGGGAGTCACAAATTGAGCCTAGTCTGGGCTGCATACTAAGACTGTATATTTTTTTTAAAAAGACCTGGTTAAAGTAATTTCATTTTTTCTGATCCTATAGATATTGAAAAGTTAGGAATTGCAGCCAAATCTCACCCACTTTCTGTTTTGAAAACAGTTCCTTCCCTTATGCAATGTTTATGGCTAGAATTGGGTAGTTTTGACAAACAACAACAACAACAACAAAAAAAAAAACATGTCCTGCAAAGCCTGTCTATTTACTCTCTTGTCCTTTATAGAGAATACTTGTCTATCACTGAATGAAAGAAACAAAAGAAAGCCTAAAGTTATGCCCTGGTTGATCTCAAAGCAATGTGAAGAAACTTCTGGGATACATAAGGCTTTAACTGCTATACTTGAAGGCATTTTTTTATGTGTAGAACGGTAGTCATTGCACCACATTTTAAATTTAGTGTTTGCCCTTCTTCAAATGAATTTTCCATCTTGTTATGTTCTATAGGAAAAGCTGCTGACATTTTCAAGGAATGACACTGAATACGTAGATTAATTGATGGGTATTTCATGTATTGGCATTGAGTCTTCCCAGTCATGAACTAAGTGTAGATCTCAATGTTTAGGTCTCCTTTTTATGCTTTCATTGTTTCAAGGTCTGATGTCAGTAATGCCTTGGATATTTTTAAAATTTAAATAGTACTTGTCATTGGATTTCTAATTTCAAATATATTTAAATTATAAATATAATAAAATATTATATTTATCAATCAATATAATACTATATTTATGTTTATTATTTTTTCTATAAACTTTGTGAAATAATTTATGAATATAAAGAAAGTAGTTGAGATATTAGAAATGTAGCCATTAATTTTTTAAATTGTGTTTTTGCTTGTTTTTGTTTTTGTTTTCCAATCCTGGGGATGGAATGTAGCACCAATATGCAGGTTCACTGGGGACAATTACTCTATCAATTGAGGTATTACTTTCAGCCTTGTGCATATTTTTAGTCAAACTGTACTTTGAAACATTATGCAAAGTAAAAGTACCATATCATAAAGGACATCATGTATGATTTCATTTATTGATATATCAAGAACAGGCAAATTCATGGGGTGCTGGTAGCTCACATTTGTAATCCTAGCTACTCAGGAGCCTAACCATGAGATCTAATCATGAGACTCTTATCTTCCAATTAGCTACCAGAAAACTGGAAGTGCTGCTGTGGCTCAAGTGGTAGAGCATTAGCCTTGCACAAATGAGCTTAGGGACAGCTCCCAGGTCCTGAGTTCAAGCCCCATGACCAAAAACATAAACAGATAAATTCATGGAAGTAGAATATTAGTAGGTCCAGAAGGTGGTGTGCAGGAGAGAATAGGGAATGGCTCCTGAGAGAGTACAGAACTTTGGTTTGAGGTGATGACAAAACTTGGGAAATATACAACAGTGAAGATTATTCAGCATTGTGAAAATAGTTAATGCCACTGAGTTTTATACTTTAAAATGATTAAACTGATGAATTCTACATTATCTGGTGTACTTGAATATATCCTTATAAAACTGGAAAGGAGGGTTCTCATTTGTCTACTACCACTTTTGTAACTGTCTACATGTTCCAGCCACATTCTCTGCCCCCCATCCCAATGATACAAATTATCAATCTGAATGGAAGATATTAACAAAAATTGACTTTTAAAGAACTTTTCTGGTGATTCACAGAAACTCAACTTTCATATTCTGTTTAGTGTGTGTGTGTTTCTTTTTCTTTTTTTTTTTTGTTGTTGGTCGTGGGTCTTGAACTCTGGGCCTGGACACTGTCCCTCAGCTCTTCAGCTCAAGGCTAGCACTCTACCACTTGAGCCACTTCTGGTTTTCTAGTGGTTATTGGAGATAAGAGTCATATAGACTTTTCTGCCTGGGCTGGCTTTGAACCGTGATCCTCAGATCTCAGCCTCCTGAGTAGCTAGGATTACAGGTGTGAACCACAGGCACCCACCTTGTCTATTGTGTTTTTAAATAAGAATTTAGTATTTACCCTTGGATTACTTAAAAAATTTAATTGTAAATATTTTAGATTTTAGACACAGCCATATATGTAATCTTAATCTTATTCTAAATGTTGAACTTTCTATTCAATAATGTTCTAAATATTGAATTTAAAGTTCAGTATTTGTTGTCAAAATAAAAGTAAAGAGATTTTCCTTATATCCACACCTAGATATGTCATTTTGGAAATGGCAATAGCATAGAGCATTAACCCAAAATGAATGTGGTAATGTTGAGGATATGACCTACTTAAAATGCACATGTAAGCATGCTCTTTTAAAATCAACATTGAGCTTAGAGATTCCCCCATAGTGGTACTATTGCTTGTTAATAATTTGACTTGACAGGTTCTCTTCACAAGTTTGCTGTTTTAACCTCACAGGCAAGTCACTGCCTGATTAGATGAGAATATTTAGGCAATTTTAGAATAAAATTTAATGAGTTATGATCTTCCTAAATTTAAGCATATCCTACTTATTAGAAACATTTGGAATATGCCTGCCATGTACAGATGAATGCTTTGTTGAAGGTCAGTATTTTACATGCAGAATTCACTTTGTACTTTTCATACTTTTTATTTTTCTTGTTAATTTCCTTTTATTCCTTTTATCACAAAATATCTCACTTCTTCCCCTCTTCTATATTCTAGCTCTCTTTTATAAAGTTTTCTCTTGGTCATTCTCTATAAGAAACAGCACTTTCTCTAAATCTTCAATTTGTATTTCTCCATGGCATATATACACTCTCAGTTTTACAATCATATATATAATATATTTGCATATGTATCTAAGATACTCAGGTATATGCAGATTTAATATGTATATATATGTGTGTGTGTGGATATATATATCCACAGGACAATATATATACGTATATATAAACAAATATATACGTATATATATTAGATAATTAGGTCCTATATTAGATAATTATGTCTTTAATAATAGATTGTATTCTCTTAAAGCAATCATAGATTAACTGACATGTATAGTGGGGTCTCAAAGAAATATTACTAAAGGAACAGAAAATTAAATAAATGAAAAATATCATGGGAATGCACTAAATGTGTTGTGTAGGTAACTTCCCTGATTTCTCAGCATTACCACTTATATTACTGGACAGTCCAATTGAAATGGCTGCCATTCATTCCTTAATGGGCTATAGTTTGGCTATGGATTTTCTACCAAAGATTCATGGATTAAGAATTTATTGTCCAGTTTGGTACTTTTAGAAACTTGTCCTACTAGGTGGGGCCTGGTAGGACATCTTCTAGTACTGGGAACAAGCTCTTCGTGGGAATAGTGGGACCAAGTTTCCTCATTAGACTGGCTTTCCTCTGTCATGGGCCTAGCTACAGGCCCAAAGCAACAAAGCCAAGAGATCATAAACCAAACCTTTTGAAACTATGTTTCATAATAAACTTCTTCACTTTGTAAGCTGATTGTCCCAAGTTATCTGTGACAAGGAGAGAAAGTTGATGAACACACTAGTAACTATGCATTAATTTACTGGTTTATCCAAGCAATACTTGCGCCTTAAAGAGTCCATGATTTTGCTTGATACCCAGATTTTTTATGATGATTCCCAAAGGTGCCTATAGTTTTATACAAAGCTTCTCAAGTTCAGATATGAAGAACACTCAATCACTTGGCTTTGAAAGCTATCAAGTCATCCATCTTCTAAACACAATTTTTCTGTTGTTTTCTCCATATTTGCATCAAGTGGCAAAATTTGAGCCAAGCATCTATGAGAAGAGCAGAATTAAACATTTTTTAATTGAAAGTCTATACCAACTAGGGAATGGTAATAAATAATATACTTTAGGGAGTATGACACAGGAATTTCTATGAATATTTGTTTGCAATGTCAACATTCCAACCAGGTAGTTTTGGAGGCTGATGTTGTGAAACCATTCGGCATAAACAAGGTTAGAAAGTTCCTTATTGGAAAGGGAACAGAAGGGAGATTTTGAGCTAACTGAACATGTAATGGAACTTTAAACAACCTTTTTTGCATTCTAATATAGACATTAAGGCAAATATTATTATAATGGAACATTTAGTTCTGTTTCCTTTGTAATAAATTTTAGAAAAAATCAATAACAGCATTAAGACAAAATTGGTAACCTATCCTCAATATTTCAGTACTTACGTAAAGGCTTTCTTATCTTCAATAGCTGATGGTTATAAAATGAAATGCATTTAAATCCATGGCTAAAGATGATTAAAATATCATACAGACCCAAAGCACTCCAGCTGTAGATGTTCATTAAATTGACCATTAATAACTTGTGATAAAAAGGAATATTACTGCATTCATAAATTTTGTATGCAGATTTTATTAAGCTGGTATGTTATATGAATTGATTGTCTGACATCTTCTGGCTGTGGCTGAAGATGATAATGTTTCATATGTATTTTCTACAATCCAGGAATTCTGATGGACTGCTTCTAGCTAGTTATTATGTTTTTGTTCTGCTCGGCATTTCTTTCTCCTGGTATACAATTAGAAAATATAATTATAGCTTTTGGTATGAAACATTATAAGGTTGGTTGTGTCAGCATTTCTATTATAACTCTATTTTTTGTGTGTGGAGGGCTGAGACATAGAAAGAGGGAAAGAAAAAGTCTGTCAGGGTAGTTGACTCTATTTTGCTTTGTTAATGATTTTTTTTTTTGCTTTGTTAATGAATTATTTCCAATTCTTCCTTGAAATGTAAATAGATTGTAGTTCACACTGCTTAATTTTCAGATTATATTTCACTGGATTATTATTTGCTTTTCATATCTGAGCTAATTTAATAGATCTTTTAACTGGCTGCTAATGAACAACTCAGCATTATTTGGTGATATAGATTAATTGTTGACCTACTATGTTGTAATCAATAGGGCTCTTGAATTTGGAGCACAGGCTGAATGTAACAGGTTAGGAGATCCAGTTACTGCTTCTCAGCATACCTCAAGTCTTTTCCTTTCTCTTGCAATCACATCACCTTCTTTTTTCAGGAGTGAACAAAAAAATACAGTACAAAGATTATAGCATTAGTCAGACTGCCTGGGTTAGGGTCCTGGTTTTGTTATCTCTGTGTGCTTTAGTTTTATGTTGCTGTAACAAAGTACTTGAGATAAAGTAGGTAGGCTTCGGGAAGCTGGAAAGTCTGGGATTAGGCAAAAGCCATGGATGATTTTCACTGGTAACAGAGAGGAAAAGTAAGCAGGAACACACATGAGTGGAAAAACCAAAGGGGGGGCTTCATTTTGCTACACCCACTCTTTAAAGAATATACTGTCAGTGGGGGAAGAGGGAGGACATTATTTTAACCACCTAATCATTTCTTAACTACTTCTCTCCACTATTGCATGTGTCAGATTTAAACATGGGTTTTAAAGGAGAGATCCAGTGAGAGATTTTAGAAAATACCTGGTCTTGATACTTACACGTCTGTCCTTGGAAAGAGTAATTCAGACATCTTAATTTCACTTTTGTAATATGGGTATCATTATGGTCAATATACAGAGAGCTGGGGAATAAATGTTAACATTTAAGTAATTAGTAGAATGCACTATTTGTCCCATATTATTATAGTGGGCAATGACTTTGGAGTAGATATAATACATTTTGTTTAAAGGGAGAGGTTTATTTGAAACAGTATTGGTGTTTAATGTAATATTTTGCTTCGTTTTAGTACTTGATACTAGGAAAATATTAATTGGTCACAGTTTTTGACTTTATAAACACATACTCAAGTTAGACACAATAAAAACAAGCCTATAGTTTAAAAACCTTCATGAACATTGATCTTCTTGGACTGTGAGTGAATAATTGCTGACAAAATATTCCTTTTTGTTGATTTATTTACATTAGATTTAGGACATGACCACTTCCCTGTATTTTAAAATTTCTTGTCTATTTTACTTGAAAGTAAACATGTTCAGTTTAGTCAAAGCCAGAAGGGTTAGTTTCTGTCTCTCATTTAATGCACAGGGAACAAAGCGCTCCAGGATGTTTATTGCTGAGAATAATAAGAACTCCAAGCAGATGACTCTGCTTTGGAGCCTCCTGCTTCGTGCCTGGAAAACTTGAACAAGAAGAAATTCCTCATACTTTATGGCCATCTGTGTGAGTGGTCATCTTTTAGTCTATGAAAATAGACCCAGCCAAAACTTGAAAAAAAGAAAAAAGAAATTAGGATGAGCCTAATGAAAATTAGGCATAAAGCCTCAAAAATTAGCATATTGACTGCTGCTTCTTTTGCAATAATAGTTTAAAAGGCTGTTATGCTAATTTAGATGCATGCAGAATCTTTATCTAAAGCAGGCAGATGTTCTACTCTGTGTCTAAGCAGTAGGATGGTAGACACAGGTGTGAGTGATTAGTGGCCCAGACACAGGTGGCTGTACTTAATGTATGTGGGGTCAAAGCTACACCATGTCTGGCCTAAAAGGGGTAACATAGACTCTAGAAAAGTTCAATTTGATTTTAGTCATTGTGTTCTTGTAAATTCGTTGAGTTTTTCCAAAATATAAACACTGAAAAAGGGAGTTTAACGTATTTGCTATTTAATTAGATATTAGAAGCCAGGATTTTATCTTCCCTGAAATCTAAAGCATTCCCACTTGTTTTCTAATTCAATCATATTGCAAGTTTCTGTGTGCTCTAAGGGTAGTTTGCTTTATTTTTGAGTTGCGTCTTGAGCTTGTTTTCTCATGTTCTCTGGTCAGTATTGATGCCTTCTGGAGGAACACAAGAATGAATAGGCATTCTTTTGTTAGAACTCTGTCTCTGTTATGAACAAGGGAATAATAAAAGATATTTGCTCAAAAGAAGATAAGATTTTTCTTTCTAACAAGTATTATTCTATTTTGTGATAAAATGTTTATTTAACACCTCTTGGCACTGTTTACGCTCTTGGAAATCCCAATCTATTATGTACCCCTCTTCAATTGTTGACCCACCATAGAAATCTTCTCTCTGTGGAGCAGACAGTATAGCATATATGAATCTATACTGAAGAGGGACTAACAAAAGTGGAATCAACTTTATTTTCAATCATTCAGATGACTCCAGGAAATCTGTTATATAAATTCCTGTCTTGATTTTACTTCCTATCTGATGTTTGTTCTGTTCCTTGGGCCTTGTTCTGATCCTTAAATGAGAGTTAAATATTGCTGAGAATTAATTAATTAATTAATTAATTTGTTGGTCACAGGGCCTGAACTCTGGGCCTGAGCACTGTCCCTCAGCTCTTTAGCTCAAGGCTAGCGCACTACCATTTGAGCAACAGCGCCATTTCTGGCTTTTTCTGCTTATGTGGTACTAAGGAATCAAACCCAGGGCCTCATGCATGCAAGCCAATGATCTTATATATACAAATAAAGTTAGTCATCTTGGGGAGAGCAAATTAAAAAGTTTTATTCTAGACTATTGTGCATATTAGCTGTTTTATATTTCTAGAAAACCTTTTGAGGTCTGAGATCATTTGTCCTTTGGAGTTTTCTAAATACAGGGATTGTACTTGTTCATCTATGTAGTAAACCCAGAGTCTTTAAGGATCTGCCTACTTATAAGTGTTAGTTTAGTCACAGTGATTTTTTAGATGCTGAAAGAATACATTTATTGCATATAGCTATTGCTCAAAGTTCCCAGTTATATGTTCAATCCTCCCATTGTTGCTGCTCTCACCTTTTTCCTGATCTCCTTGGACTTTTTGAT
This sequence comes from Dipodomys spectabilis, assembly GCF_019054845.1. Taxonomy (NCBI): domain Eukaryota; kingdom Metazoa; phylum Chordata; class Mammalia; order Rodentia; family Heteromyidae; genus Dipodomys; species Dipodomys spectabilis. Next base: position 22,522,098 of record NW_024870731.1, on the reverse strand, counting down.
GATGGGCAACCACAAAATTAATGCCTGGTCTCTTCCAAGACCCTGCTCTTGCAACATTGATAGCTTCTAGATGGATGAAAGTCTATTAGATAAATGTTGGGTTACTTGCAATCAGATACAAAGACTATCTTTCAAATTTGTTTTAAAGTTTCCTACACTGCAGAATCAAAGGCAACCATAAATCATAGAAAACATTGGCCAGGTATGTATTAATGCTACAGTGCCTGTAACTCTACCAGGAAGTTCCAGACTCAGTGATGGATTTAAGCATCTGAAATAACTCTTAGCTTGATTGTAGGAATCAAATGATGTTTAGCAAGGGCTCTCTCCTCTTGTTTCATCACTCCATGAAGGTGTATGTTGAAGTCAAAGAAATCTTATACTTGTCTTTATAAATTTAAGGAGCCCTGGGAGCTTGTCTAGCCTCTTTCTCTCTCAGAATATATGCATTAGAATCACAGAATGTTGGCTTCACAGACCTTGTAAATAGCTGAATGAAGAACCTTTAATACTTGGCATTTTAAGCTGATGCTTAGAATGCTTCTCTAAAATCTATTTGCTTTCTCTGGCAAAATAGATTTTCTGGATAATGAACTTGACCTTTGTCACCTGGTTACATCTCTGAGATAGCAGAGAAAGGCAGATGGTATTAGGAAGGAGATTTACGTATAAATAGCTTGGCATGGAGGACTTTATCATCTCTGACCTGTAAGAATGCGCTAAACTCAGGACTTAGTATTGCACTGTAAAAATGTGATGAATTGTTTTGAATTTATGATAGGCTTATTTTTCTGCATTGACTACTTTGAGATAGCCATAGAAAGCCCTGGGCATCAAGTAATTGAGAAGCAAGTTCATGATAGATTACTTTTAGCTGGTGGAAATATTCATAACTCTACCTTTTAATTACATACTTAAGATCTGCATTTTCTTCAGATGAGCTTGGAAAACATGTGACATCAGTGGTGAACCTTCTAGGTGTCTGAAAGCAGAACATAAAATTCTTTCAACCACCACTTTCCTGGGTATGTCTCCCACCAGGGAATATTTCCACAGTTAATGTTCCTGGCTCTGAGCGGTAATTAAACTTAAAAAAGAATAACTGTGAAGTCGCAGTTTCGCCTTCTACCCCAGTAGCTCCTGAGATGTGCTCGGTATCTCCTTCCAGCGTATGCCTCCCTCATAGAGTTTTGGGATCTGTGTTCCCAAATGTTAGGTGCAGACACACAGTGCTGGGTGTGTAGGGTACTGGTTTGACTTGCCTGGCTAAGTTACATCCTCTCACTAGCTAGGTGCCCTTGATCAGGCCACCATACTTTTCCAGGGGTGTCTGGAAAATTCACTACAGTCAAGCCAGAAGAGACTAACCTACAGACTAGTGCACGGCAATGACTTATCAAGTATTTAATTCTTACTGTATTTTTTCATCTTCACGGTAAGTCAATTTGCTTTTGAAGGAGTTAGTTGGCTTGAAATCATTTGACTGTCTAAATCAGTGACTTTCATAGGTTCTGAAAAATGGTCTATGATTGCATTTTATACTGTCTCTATTAGAAAAAGCAATCAGGTTGTGGTTTTAATTAAAGCACATTTAAAATAACTTTGTACTACTTAGGAGGCTGACATCTAAGGATCACATTTCTAAGCCAGCCCAGGCAGGAAACTCCTTGGGACTCTTATCTACAATAAACCATCAAAAGGCCAGAAAATCGAGGTGGTATGGTTCAAGTGGTGGAGTACTAACCTTGCGAAGAAAAAGCTAAGTGACAGCACCCAGGCCCTGAGTTGAATCTCCAATACAAAAACAAAACAAAAAAAATAAGTGGATAATTAAATAACTTCATAATGAGAAATTTTAGCCAGTTATAAAAATTACTAGCAAGTACAATGTTTTTGTTTTAAAGTAGTTGGAAATTTGAATGTTTATTTTATAATTAATATTGTTGACTGTTATCATAGTTAATTTTTAGTTTTTTAATTTTTAGGCATCTAACATTTTAATTTATTTTAACTCTTTAGGTTTTTTTGTCAAAGAACCTTTAATTCTTGGCATTTTAAACTGTTATTAGCAGGATTTGCTTTTGTTTTTTAGAGAGACATGTACAGAAGAATATAAGGGGAAATTATATGGTGTCTATGATATACTCCCAAATAAAGTGGGAGAAGAGTAGCTGAAACAAGACTATGAACTAATTTTTTTATAAGGTGGTAAGTGCATCAAGATTAAGTTTACTAATCTAAAATAACCATAATACATTTAAAAGAAGAACAAACTAAATTAGGTATACTCTTGAAACACAGCTATTATTATTAGTTATGGACAAAATTTATTGTGAGCTCTCTAGCTATTCACAGGTAACTGGGGCTGATTACATGGATAAATGGAGCTGACAGATAATAGGGATAGAAACCAATGACAGACTGGTTCCCATCTGCTATGGGAACTTGACTCCAAATATAGGATTAAATTCAAGATGTTTATTGGAAGATAAAGCATAAATGATATCTTTTTGCATAAAATTTGGCTTTGTTTGTCAAGAGTTCCTCTTTGAAGTCTAAAAGGGCTTGTATGTGAAGTTACTAGGATTTACTCGCATCTAGAATATTATCTTAAATGATTAATGTAGAGACATCATAGCCTGCCCCTATCTGACCTATGGATTTTTAGTCAACAATGGAAGAACTGATGATACACAATGCTTTCTTTGCTTATCTGTCAGGCCCCTTTGGAGGTATCCTAAATTTGCTGATGGATCCTAACTGACTGGTTAATGTTTGATGTCAGGTAGCTTTGGAGATCACAAGGGATTATGGTTGTTTGTACAGAACAGGAAATATATGATTTTTATGATCAGGTCAGCTCTAACTTGGTGATCCTCTATTTTATGATCAGATTCTGTTTTGTGGGAAATAAAGGAATACATTACACTTGGCAAGGCCTGATCTTTTCCTTCTTTTCTCTAATTAAAGAAAGAAATGAAGCTTGGAAATCCTATCTCTGAAGCAGTTTTTTATTTTGTTTATGCACACTCTCATTTTAAGTATTCTGTAAATATTTGTTGGGGCTTCAATCATATTTGGGAAGTTGTACCTTTTCCAGTTCCTATTAAGACTCGACAGCATGTGCTAGTTTCCAGAGAGAACCAGTGTATGAAGGCTACGCTGTAATAGGTGCCCCGAAATGTCTCTGGTACTCTATGCTATAGGTTGCTCAATAAGCCAAAGACAAAATAACTAACCATTGGGAAAGTGGGACATCTACTTTCAAATCAGAAGTAGGCTTCATTTTCTCTGTGATCTCACTGCTGTTAGTAATCATAGTTTGGAATCTGTATATATAATATAACGAGATCAGGGAATTTTGAGGCCTTGAATTCTCAATACTGCTTTAATTAAATATAGTTTTTTTTTTTTTTTACCTCCTTCACTTCCCTAGCCCAGTTCACCCATGCAAGTTGACCATGACAATCTGACTTAGTTTGCATTGTGTTCTTTCCATAGGACACTGAAAATTTGGTATGAGAATAAAAATATTTGCAAATACTTTTGGGCACTTGCACAGAGCTGTAACTTTGATGTCAGCGAAGGGACAAAGTCATATTTCCTTTTCTCCTTGGAGAATCAATAATGTGGTCATACTTGCAGAGACAGACACGTCTAAACCACAGGCAGGCACTACATTATTTTCAAATCTCTTTTCTCCCACAGGTCTCTCAAGTCTAGTCCTCTTTGACAGTTTTATCATGAATGTTCTACAATCTTGCTGTCCTGGGCAACCTTAGAAAAGGTCCATGGCAAACAATATAATTAATACAGTGTCTTTTCCAGAGTCCCATCTGTAATTCCCAAAGCAATAGTTATATTGCATTTCACTTCAGTAGCACACTCCATGTGTGTGGCTTGGTTTTGATATGCAGTGTGATTATACCCTCTGTGTCACTGGGAATTTTGAATGTCCTTTATGACTACCCTACTCCTTCAAAATACTCTGCTGGTTCGCTTATTTATTTCTTCACTTATCCACGTTAACAAAAATGGAACGCCTATCATAAAACATTTTTCAGTTGAAGTAAAGAAACATTCAATATAGTGGGGCAAAAAGATATGTGATGCCCAGTGCATAATGATTGAGGCATAAATGTGGTCGTTTTAGTGGTATCATTGTTGTTCCGCTGCTGTTGCTATTATCATCATCATCATCACCATCACCATCATCATCATAATCATCATCATCACCACCGGCAGGCTTGTAATAGTTTTTGCCAAAGTCATAATATCATTCTGTACAGAAAGATTTTTTTTTTCCACAGAGGCACTAGTAAATGAGACAATCTCAGTTAGGTATCTGATTTGAAGGTAACAAACATAAGAAAGACCAGTGTGTTTTCAAGAAATGAAGAGCATTGGACTGGGAAAGTGGCTCAGTGGTAGAGTGTTGGCCTCACATGCATGAGGCCCTGGGTTCGATTCCTCAGCACCACATAAGCAGAAAAAGCTGGAAGTGGTGCTGTAGCTCAAGTGGTAGAGTGCTAACCTCGAGTAAAAGAAGCTCAGGGACAGTGCCCAGGCCCAGAGTTCAGGCCCCATGACCAGTTAAAAAAGAAAAAAGAAAAAGAAAAAAAAGAAATGAAGAGCATGCCAATTTGTTGGATTTTTCTCACCCTGGAATTTATTGATTAGGATTATTATACATCGAGCAGGACAGGGCCCAGGTCATTTAATCCTATTGTTTTGATGATTCCTGGCTCTCTAGTCAGTTTGTAGGGTCAGTTACTGGTTCCTCCTCTTAGTCAGTATGTGACCTTAGCTCAATCTCATTTCTTCATTTGTAAGTAGCAATCAAGAGAATACTGCTTGTTAGGAGGATTATATTTGAAGTAAAATAAGGAGCTTACCCAGTGCCTAGCACTCAGAGCGGTCAGTATGTCAGTGCTGTAATTTTTATTGTTGCTCTAATTGTTGCTATTACTGTTTATTATTTGTCATTATTTTTGCTGCTCTTATTATTGTCTACCATGAAGACCAATTTTCTGCCTATTATTCAATAGAGAACCTCTGTGCTTGTGTGTGCTCTACAGTCTCTAAAGTGAACAAATAGAACCCAAACCAGACCAAGATAATTCATCTTTTAGCTAGAGGATAAACACGGTGGACAAGTGCTGCTCCCAAGTTTTATTGGAAAAGTTTGGGTGAAATCACTGTAGATTCTAAATTGATCATTAAATCAAACTGTAAGCTTCCTTATTGTCCAAACTAAAAATGTTTATGGTTTCTCCTTGATTCCTGAGACATGACATAAACTTTATCCAATATGCTTATGTTTATGCTCATGTAGGTGACCTCCCTCTACCAGAAATATAACAATATAACTATATATATATATAAAACAATATAACAATGGCAGTTTGTCTAGAATGCAAACATGTATATGAAACTTAAAAAAACCAGTTCTGTCCTATTGCTACATAATATGTTTATCATAATACCTGGCAGACAATAAGAATTCAGTATGTGTTAACTAATAATTATGGTATTTATGGCAATTTAATAGAAATTGTCAAATTAGAAACCCTTTTGATTTTTATTCCCTAAGAAAAAATGAAAGTGATTATTTGAATATGATATGGCATAGTTTCCTTAAAAATTCTTAAATATGGGGCTGGGAAGGTAGCTCAGTGGTAGTGCTTGCTTTGCATGCAGGAGGTCCTGGGTTCGATTCCTCAGCACCACATTAGCAGAAAAAGTCAGTAGTGGCACTGTGGCTCAAGTTGTAGGACACTAGCCTTGAGCTGAAGAGCTGTGGGACAGTGCCCAGGTCCAGAGTTCAGGCCCCATGACCAACAAAAACAAAAGAAAACAAAACAAAACTTAAATATGTATATTCTAGCACCATATATAAAATAATGAAATTAAGTATATATGTACTTAAATATATAAACAGTAAAATATGTACTACAATGAAGATAAACAGCATAAATCCAATATTGCATTGCTTGTTCACCTCATTCTAGTGATCTTGGTAAAACAGTACTAGACAAATAAATGTCCCATTCTCTTCAGCCTGCAAAAGATTTGTTAAGAGTCACCATTTCCCTTATGAGTTGGACAAACCTCAAGCCAGCAGACAACCTTGCATGCTCCTATTCTTTGTTTTATAAATGATCATCCGAACTTTTGTGCTTATTAACCAGGCATCTGCTAACTTAAATTGTAAATAAATTAAGCTTTTTTCCTCTCTCAGGCCTTTGAATTTAGCCTGACTTTGAACTTCTAAATGCAGAACAGGCCTCCTTTAAAGGCTCCTCTAGAGAGTTGACTGACTCAGAGAAACATTTAACATACTCAACTTTGCTAGCAGTCTACTTGCTCATCCCACTGATCCACCCTGTTCTTTTTGGTCTTCTTTAGTTCTCTCTAGCAAGAACATCTTTCTGCCTTTCACATCTCAAGGTCACAGCTGTCTCAACACAGCAATCTTCTCTCCCTTTCCCTTTTGCAATCATCTTCTCTAATACTATCTCTCAAGTACAGATTGTCTTTATCAGTTATTTGCATTTATTCTCTCCATAGCCTGTAACTGATATTTATTTATGGTGTTTGACACACTTTCATACTAATCAGGCTTTTCCAATACTATGGACGTTTTGACCTGTTGTTCTTTTTTTTTTCCTCTGCAGGAGAATTTTTTTTCTAGTTAAATTTCATATCCTGAGACAATTAGGTTCAGGTATATTAAACAACTTTGCAAATAGTGCGTCTCCTCTATATGAGAGGCGTGGAATTTAAAGACTGTTGTGACAGATTTCATAGCTCCCCAGCTTCCTTGTCCCTGTGTGTATTACCTCGAGATTATAGTTCATACAGAAAGCATGGATGATGACAGCTGTACCACTGAATGGTACAGTTTCTATGTGTCTTTTCCTGTACATTCACTTGACACAAAACTGGAGGCTAGTGCTGCTTGAATCCTCTCCCCCCACATTTTTTTTTTTACACTGAAAGAAAATGAGGTCTGAGCAATTTAATATATTAACCCAAATTCATGACATTGGAATCTAAGTGATTTCTAACTGGTAGCCTTCGCCTTCTGATTTACTGTGGTCTGTGTTCCCCAAAGACCTCCTTCAGTACTGAGCACACAAAAGCTTTTCTAGCTCATCAGTCCTTGATTGTCTACACAGTGTGGGTTTCTGGTAATGATGGAACTTTGGTTTCAAAATAATAACCAAGGTATTAAACCCATCTCCTACTTTAAGTTTATTAATGTGTCTGTTTCAAATAAGTGACAAAATACAAAATAATGCTTTTCAGCATTGTGGCATGTATCATTGTTGCTATGAAGAAAAAATATTTGAGTTCATTTCTCTGGCCTTTAGTTAGTTTCTACATCTTTATAATGGGTTTCTGAAGATACTGAATTTAAGACAATGTTAGGAAGATTAGAAACAATGAATGATCTACAGCCCGCTGCTGGGCATATAGTAAATGCTTAACTTGTTACTGCAGCCATTATTTATTATTCTTGTTGGCTTTCATTTTTACCTCATGTGATCTGTTTGCATCAATGAAGAGCAAGAAACCTACTCTCCTAACCTGAGCAGAGTTCTGGGGGTGAGACAGAACACTTACACTGGTCAATTGAAACTTTGTTGTGTTATTTCAATAATGCTATTTACAAGTGGGAGAGAAGGGATGGTAGGGGGAAAACAAAGGAGGAAGCAACACTGCTCAATAGGAAATGTACTCATCACCTTGCTCATGAAACTGTAACCCCTCTGTACAACGTTATTACAATTAAAAAATGTACAAAAACAATGTTACTTACAAAACACAATTGTGTTTTATTAAGAGTTACGCACATGTGAATGTGGCTCCCTGTGCATTCCTTTTACTGTTTTGAAGGTATAAATTTGGGGGGGGTTCTTAATTTTTGATAAGCACAAACTTCATTGTATACATGGAAAGATTATGGAATTTCCAGAATATTCCCCAAACTAAATATTAAAGTAGCTGTATAAAATTGAACTGTGAACATGCCTGGTATTGTTGTATTTGAGTGCGGCCAAAGTCTTTGGGGGCTTCATCCATTCTCTGTGTTCTATCCAGTGGGTTTAAGATTCGGAGGCTTATTTTACTTTTTGTTAATCCTGCATGTGAGAACACATGTTTCATTTTTCTTCAATGGAAGCATATGCTTAATGAAGAAAAGTAGGCTTGCTCCAGGAAAAGCAAATGGAAACTTGGGTGCTGACCCTGCCAGCCTTGACCCTCCCTGCCCTCTGTCTGCTGTCTGTCTTGATTGCTGGGTGAGCAGACACAGTCGCTGTCCTGATTCTGTCACCGATGCTGTTAGGAAGAAAAATGCATCCGAATTTATAGAGATAACTTTTCCTAGTTCTGAGGATAAGGTTCTGTAAATGTCTACCAAAATAATATCTCTACCTCCGCTAGGTCTCCTAGTGTTATCTACAATGCTCTCTGAGGTGGAGTTTTCATGTGCAGATAGCTCAGACTCAATAATTCCAACAACAATAACAAAAAATTCCCTCCGAACCACCATCTGTGCTACTTGTTCTGTCGGTTGATGGTTTATCTGTGGCCACAGTTTTAAAGCCTTGTAATATTTGTCTTCACTCTCCTGCATTCTCAGTGCAGATAGTATTAATTTTCTCTCCGTAACATTTCTCGCATCCTGCTGTTCTAGTCCCACTGCCGTATCCCAAGTTCAGACTTCTGCGCGTACATGCTCACTCTCCCACCCCACCCCCCTTTCTGAATATTTTAATGGCTTCCTAATTGATCTCCCTGTCTTTAGTTCCCCTAAGCCCTTTAGTTAATCTTGGAACAGTGCTCATACAAATTAAGTACTTTAATTACTGTTTGATTTGAATTGAATATTATCGAAGGAACCGGCTACCTATGTGCCAGATGGATTTTCTAGTGTTGGTGCCTATCTTAAGAGCAACACCTTGAGAGTAGAAAAGTAGCACTTTGAAGTATGTGTACCAAAATCTCTTTTGCATCATTTATTGTAGTTCACTTTGGCTTGTAATCAACATAATAGCTTTTGCTTTCTTTAAACTTTTCTTTTTCTCTAAAGGATCAAGTTTGGGACATGTATCTTATTAGTATTAAAAGTACTTAGTCCCTGTAAAATGAATAGAATACGAAACACTGCTATAATGTACTACTAAAGGAGATAAATGTCAGGTTGTCAGAAAAGTTAAATGAATAACGGTATCTGAGGCATTTATTTTTCTTGCGATTTGAGCTATGATAATTACTGCTATTTAAAAATTTCCCCCAATTTAGCTTATTTAGATATCTTTGGGATTGGAGGCTTTTGGACACATGGCACTTTCTTTCCTATCTTGTCAGAAGTTCTTTAAGAATTATGAATATTTTTATGTTCTTTATGAGAAAACAAAGCTTGTAGAGTTGAAAGGCAGCAAAAAGCAATGCTTTTAAAGCAGAGTAAAGCATTGTACAAAACTTGGCAGAATAAAAAGTAGGCATTGGGCTTCGAAAAAATTAATGTGCCTATGAGTGCATCAGTTTAAAAGATGAAATCGCATGCTACAATCTTGGCATGCAATTAGTTTAATAAGTTAGTAAAAATAGGATCATTCATACCAAACGAATCCCTTTATCTAAAACATGACTTTGCCTCTCTTATAATTCAACAGTGGAACATTCAGTGTCTGGTCTTAGCCTGCAGGCTTTTTATTGATGTCAGGAATTCAAGAAGACCTGGGGAGATCTATTTCTGTTCCTTGGGTCATGCCTTTTTTGAGCAAGAGACAAGGATGTTTTAGTAAACTCAGTTCAGTCCTAGTGTCGCTTATTAAGTGAGCAGTTTTGCTTCTATGTACTCAAAGGCTTTCAAAGGATTTCAGGGGCAAATTAGGACATTGTGGTGACATTGCTAGCCTGCAGATGAAGGACAAATGGTATGACCTCCCACGAGAGTGACTTCTGATACAATAGACTTCCTTTACTGACTGACTAGAAGGGTTCTGGGTCAAACCCAGAATGGGTATTGTTCCCCCTTATGTGTGTCAGCTACCTTGCAAATAATAAATTATTGCTACTCCTTCACTGTTTTTGGTGCAGGGCTCTGTGTTAATTATTTCGACTTACCACAGAAGTGTAAGACATGCATATTATTTTCTATTTTCCATTTGTGGATGTTGATGCCCAGCAGAGTTAAACAAATGGCCTAAAGCCACATCCAGGTTTGGGTTTTTTTTTTACTTCCAGGCTATGGCCATGTCGTTAACAACTCATCAGAACATGCTGTAACTTCTCCTGCACGGACGATTTTGAAAGATCCTGATCTTAGAATTCATGGTTTAATCTACCTTCTTCCAGTAATTGGTGGATTTTCTAAAGGTTTTCTTGTTGTGATCAGAAAAAGAAGACTATAGAAAGAGATGTAAGGAGGGCAAAACCATGTATTTAATCACTATTAAAGGAATTACAGTTTTAGGGTCTGTCATTGTGACAGGAAGACCATACGTTGCAGAGTTTTGCTCATGGTGTTCAGTTGTTGGCTTTATAAATAAAAACTTTAGAAATGTGATTAAATCTTTATTAAAACAAAAAATAATTTCTCACCTGGAAGACAAGTGTATACATGCATATATATTTATATACAATTTTCCATCAACTTGAAGATTTCTTTAAAAAAACAAAAACAAATAACCCTGATGTTCAAGAGACGAGAATGTTGAGATTTTTCTCAGCATTCACATGTGATAACACATACTTTTAAGTGTGAACAAATGTCCCATGATATTTAATAATATAATACATGTGTCTCCTCCTGCCACTTCTACATTCTTGAAGAGAGTAACATTATTTTGAAACATGTTCTCGTCTCAAAATTTCCTCTTCTATGCTAAAACCTAGGATCAAAAATATTTCCTCCAGCTTTTGATGCTGACGTAGAAATGACCTGCACGGTTGTTACCTCAGGGATGCACAGCACAGGCATTCTGAGGCAGCTCCTCCAGGGTTATAAGGAATAATTCAGATCAAGATTGGTTTTGTGTTGATCTCTATGTTGGGAAGACTGGGCTGGGTCAGTCCTGACATGGAGCAAAAGTTGTCCCTGTATGTAGATGCAGCTGGAATGGTACTTGAACCTCAACGTATGGCCAAGAGATTCCTCTTGCACTCCCCCACGGCTTCCCAGGAGTCTTAGGCTCTGCAGTACCTGGCTTCCAGTAGCTCCCAGTGACCATTCCCCAGTGCTTGCCACCCTCCTGCACTCTTTCTCCTGAATGTCGGCATCCTGATCTTCTCTCTAAGCCTTTTCCCCCTCCATGGGTCTTTTGTGGTTGCTTTTATCTCTGGCTCAAGGCTCACCTCCCTTTGTCACCACTCTTCCTTCAGTTTTTAATCACAGTATCATTTTCTTAGTAAGATTTTCCCTGCTTCTGTCAGATTCCTGATTAGAGACTCTTAGCACCCCATTCTTCTCTTTGGAATGTTGGAAGGTGAATCCAATAAGTGAGATACAGGAAGCGACTTTTTGAGAGGTTGAATTGGGGGGTCTTTATTAAAAGGCCGGCATCTGCAAACAGACTGTTGTCACAAAGATCTGCAACCCTCAAATACACTTAACACTGGTTGAAAACTGAGCTGTGAGAGCAGGAGAGGAAAGAAAGAGCAGGAAAACAATACCAACAACTCATATCAACCCCAATGGAGAGCTGAGGGCCAGGAGACAGGACACAGCACACAAAGTCTGGCATGAAGGTGTCTGTTCTGGTCTCCCCCACAAATTGGTGAGGTCTAGGGGCAGGGTCCCAGGAGACTCAAGAGTCTCCCAAGTTCCAGGCACAGGACTGACAGGCTCAGTATCCCCATCCAAGTCCCTGCCCCAGCCTCTTAGGATTCAGGTGGGAATTTACTGAGGCTAAACAGCATGGTTTATCTGCAATTCCAAGGATGGCTTTGTCTTACCTCTAGAGCTTGGAAGCTGGGTGGGCAGCCCCCATCACCTGGTTAGGGGTCAGGATGTCTGTGAAAACAACAGGACTTACTTAGACCCAGTCATTCCCTGACTTCAGGAAGACTTGCTCTGCCTGTGTTTTGCATTCATTTTTTGATCATGTGTATGAGAAGAGATGGGATGTGATGGTTGAGAGCCTGGCACAGGCTGGTCTCAGACCACACTCCGCTCCTCAGTAGCCCTGCAATCTTTGTATCACTTATTGGGTCTTCTACAAAATGGTGATAAACATTTTTGCCTCATTCTCAGAAGTGTGGATGAGATTAAATGAGTTGACTTTAGAATGACACCTGATACATAGAAAGAGCTCACCACAAGGTAGCTCTTTGTATTGTATGACTAATGATCATCTTTATATTAGACTATGAGCTGCAGGTTAGTGAGGGCTCCTGCTCCTGGCACAGTTCTGCTGTCCCTCTTGCTCCTGGCACAGGTCCTAGCCCACTATTGGCACTATTCATGATTTTTTTTTTACTAGGTGTTAGCCCTAAGTTAGGAAATTTATGATGTTTAAGTTAGTACTTTACTATGTCACAGCACAGAGGTTTTGGTAGTTCTTACCTAGCACCTGGGCACCAAAATGTTGGCCCTTTGTTCTGGATGTTTTGATTGAAGGAAGAACATGACAACCTGTGCAGGATTCTGAGCTTAATGTGAGGTTGAGCCTTGTCTTGAATATATGTTCCTTTTTAACTAAATTAGTGGTATTCACACTTTAATCATTACGGTGCATCTCTCTTTGTAATCCAGTATAATTTTATTTTGGTGCTCCAGGTATCAAAGAGGTTTGAAGTAGAGTGGTTTTGGTTAGGTAGGAGTATGGCTGGTATTTGATCTCCCAGTCTTGACTGTATCTTTTCAGCTTTTACCCAGAATAAATGGTGGGTCTTTTTCCAAGGCAGTTAGATGAAGATCACCTGTGAATGCCTAATGAGCATGGATGTAAGTACGTTGCAGAGAAGAATAGTCTTCAACCTTTTCATCTCAAATAGGGAATAGTGTGAAGTGATGATGTCATTGACATCATAATATGATATAACATACGATCTTGAAGGCTACTCTACAGTTTCTACCTTTCAACTTAAACCCCTGACTATGCTAACTATGATGAGAACAAAGTGTATATTCTTTGTTATCAGTTGCTTGATGCCATTCACCTATAACATTTAGTATCAGCATGTCTCCATAGGCTGCTGGATAATCTATCCATAAGAAGAATGAGATCCTAAGAGGCAAGTTTCTTAAAGAGTGTTACATACTATATTCTAGGTCTTGAGGTTCTACTATGTTTAGATTAGAAGTGGAAGAACTGATTTTTATAATGCTTTAATCAAATGGAAAATTATGACTAAGGCTTCCTATTGAATAACATATTTAATGCCATGCCACTTACTAAAACAATCATACTTTCTTTGGCACTTCCAACTTCATTTGGCACTTCTAGTATTAATTCAAATAAGAATTCCATTTCTCAATAAGAAGAAAAATGACTAGATTACATAGTGGAATGAAAAAGAATAAGACAACTTTTTATTCTTAGCATTTGGGGACTTTCCTAAAGAAAGGTTTAATGTGCCAGGGTTGTTCGATAAATTCTTTCTTGACATTGTTTCAAATTTAAAATGTATTTCCTTTAAATAGAGTCCTAACTTTGGGAATAATGAGTAAAGATTCCTTCAACTCAAAGCTTACTCAAGCTGATTCACAACTTCCAGAATGAATTTTCTTATGAACAACGAAGGAAAAAAAATTTAGCTCTTATGGGCCATCTGGCTTTAAAATGTGGAAAACTGTCTTTCAGCCTGCATCTATTTTGGAGTGACTATTGGATCAGAATTCCAATGAATCCAAAACAGTCGATTCACAATTTAAACTTTAATGCTTTGGGGATTGTAAATCACAGCACATATGGATGATACATGTTTGTGGCAAAATGGATCTTTCTGGCCTTCACATAAAATTAAAGCTGCCTATATTCTGTGTTTATTGAATGTATTTATTTCACCAAGGTGGGTCTGAATAAACAGTTAAGTTTTCATACTTACCATTGGGAATTTTAAAAATAAACAATTCTATCAAATTATTATCCATTCTAAATACTCAGGAATTTCCCTTTCTCATACAGTTTCTTGCAAAAGTAATAGCTCTCCTTACTTTTGTATGACAATTAAAAAATAAACCACAAACAAAGAGTATTTTCCTTGTAAGGAAGCCATGATTTTTGTTGTTGTTGTTGTTGTTAGTTGTGGGTCTTAAACTCAGGGCCTGGGTACTATCCCTGAGCTCTTCTGTTAAAGGCTAGTGCTCTTCCTCTTTGAGCTACATTTCTGGTTTTTGAGTGGTTAACTGGAGATGAGTCTCATGATGACTTTTCTGCCTGGGCTGGCTTCCAACTATGATAATCAGATCTCAGCCTCCTGAGTAGCTAGTATTACAGGCCTGAGCCACCAGCACCTGGCTAGGAAGTTATGGTTCTTGTGGTCAATGGTTAACATCCCAAGACATAGAACTCCCTTCCCTATCCATTGACTTGGTATTCTGACAAGACAGGGTACATGGATAATTATTTTCATAATTAGGTGAGCCAAGAAAATCTGCCTTATTTTAATGTTTCTCAAAATATGTCTTGGTAATATTTGCTCCCCAAAGGGAAATTCATAATAAGTTCAATAGATACAGTTGTTGATGGATTTCTTAGTCTTTAGATTGCTTGGTCTGTGCATCTCTAAAATGAAGGTTATCTCAGCAGTGTTTCCCCAATCATTTGGTCCCCTAGATATTTATTAGGCTTCTTTTTCTGCAGATTGCAATTCAAGAGAAGACTTCCTATCTGGTTTGTATTTGCAGATTTTTCACTAGCTGAGGCATGAAATTCCCCATCTCTACCCCACCCCAGTACATGTAAACTTTTATGAAACTAGGATGCAATTTGTAATCATAAAATGCATAGCTTTATTTTTAATTTCAGGAAGGTTATTTTTAGACAATTGAGTGTCTTAGAGTTAACTTATTAAGTAAAGCAGCTTTTAATTCTAACTTACTCATTGTATTCATTATGTTTACCCTAATAAACACTAAGTGAAAAGAATCTAGTAAATGCAAATGGTTGCCTTGTGGGAAACTTGCTTACTCTTGTGCAATCAGCCTTACTTTTGACAATTTCTGAAATCTGGTTCAAAAATAATCCACATACTTTATGGCAGCTAACTTCTGTCCAATGCTTAGTGGCTTATCTCTGGTAGATGCATCCCATTTTAAGGTTTAGGAAACTGAGATTCACAGAAATGAAGTAATTTGTCCACTTGACCAGCTGGTGGAGAACAGAGATTAAAAAAAAACAAAACAAAACCCATGCTGCTTGCCTTTCGCAGCTCCCTCTGCTTTAGTTAGTTGAGTGTTTGTTTATTTGCTTCCCACCTGTTGTTCCTTTGCCTTTGAATGCATTTCTGCAAAGTTTCATTACTAGGATCACTTTGGGAATTTTTTTTGAGACTCCATAGTTCTGAGCTCTACCCCCAGAAGGCTTACTCAGTAGATTCTGGTGTGACTATGTAGTTGCATTAATGTACTAAAAACATTAACATAAATACTCTTAAATAGGTTTGGGAATGACTGCTGAGCATATTATGAAAACGAGCTTCTTTCCACCACAAAAGAAGATTAAAGGATGGATGACCCCCAGGCATAAGTCTCTACACTTGCAGGTGGCTGTGAGGGTGGACTGAGAAAACAGGCATTAATGAATCGAAACCTGCCTGGTAACGGCTTGAAGTGTGTAAGGGTCTTACGTGCCTCTCCAGCCATATGGTCTTCTTGCTGTCCTTAAAGCCTTTCAGGATAACCTCAATGTAAACTATCACATCTGGATATGGGTGTGATGTCAACACATACGACCTTTCAGTCTCCAGCACTGATGGCAATTAAAAAAAAAAAAGTGGCCCCCTCTAATCTGCCTGCAAATAGCTGCCTCTTCCTTGATCTTGTCTAATCAAAGGAACAAGCCCATAGGGGTTTAAAGGATTCAGTGCTGCTGCTGCTGATACTGCTGCTGCCACCGCCATTAATTTAATTGCTGAAATACAGTGAATTATGGGGAAGTCAAGTTAAAGGCTGAAATCTTTGGTGCAAGAGACTACACAAGTTACTTCCATAATTAGTGTTGTGTTCAAGAAGGGGCACAGTGTTCCCCTAAGGTGTGACTTTACAGAACTGACAATTATGTCTCCAGTCAGTATGGAAGTGAAGTAACAAGTCAGATGTGGTCTTGGGAAGCGGCAGGAGTCAATGTGGCAAAGGAAGTGGGAAATAAATGTGGTTTGACTTCAGTAAAGGTACAGGTGTTGGCCAACCATTCATTTCAGGTCCCCAGGACTTTGCATCTTTTCTATTCTCTTTAAGCCCGTATGGTAAGTTAAAAAAAAAAAAGAGGCACAGTTTTAAATATTTATGTCTATAAATATTTAAAAGTAATGCTTGTATTTTGTGTTCTACAAATCCACCTGTGAGCCAATGTTATCTTGAGGCATCTGGTCAGATGTGATTTAATTGAGTCTGGTGGCCCTTTCTATGCCAAATTTTCCCATTATTCTAGCGGACTGGCATCGTCTTGCTGTGCATGATGTATTGGGCAGCCTTTGGCTTAGTAGAATAATTAAGTGAATCAGTTCATTACAGTGCCCAGCCACTTGTAAGATACAGTTTACCCAATGGTTAATGATATTTCTTTGGAGTTGCATTTGGTAAGCATGTGTGCCTAATAATGGATTTTGACCTTTTAAAATAAAATTTACTGTTTTTCTTACAATGAATTTACTTTGTGTGGCATCAGACTAATCCTAGAATCTATCTCTCCCCGCTGACCAACTTTCATTAAAATTTTTGAGTATGAGGTTATTACTATTAAGTATTTGTTTAAGCTAGCCATTTGTTTTAGCTATTTCTCCCTTTAATGCATAACTTTTAAGAAAAGGGCATTTAGTATATGATATTGGTCCCATGAAAGTTAGATGACATTTTAGAATTCACAGTTATATTCATAATAGTTATTATGAATATAATGTATAATGTGTGCCTGGCACTATGCTAAGAAAACTGTTATCTCATTTTCTTCTAACAATCCTCTACTGATGTGTGGTTGGTTCAGTTGGTTGGTTTACAACCCTTGTATCTATGAAAGGTGCTTTTGTTTTCTGATGAAAGCCACCTAGCACCTTGTAAATGGTCCATGAGATGATTGTTGAGTTGAAGTACTATGATGAGAAGATCTCAAACTCTATTAAGAGATAAGTGGTCCTTGTTGTCTAAGACCTTGATGAAAAATTCAGTTCAGTCTTTGGATAAAAGTGAGTCCTGTTTGATCCTCCTGATAACCCAATTGAATTAAGGTTGATAATTGACTTTTTCTCTAGTATTTGATTTTAGTGGCTGGATAATCTTTTCTTTTCCTCACTGCCTGGGTGCTGTTTCTTAGCTTTTTTTTCCCCTCTCAAAGCTGGAGCTCAACCACTTGAGCCACAGTTCTACTTCTGGCTTTTTGATGATTAAAGAAAAGCATCTTACAGATTTTTCTATCCTGGCTGGCTTCATACCACAATCCTCAGATGTCAGCTTCCTATTTCAGGCAAGAATTTCGATTACCCTGCTCAACCTACCACATCTTCACTTGAATTCTATGGGATTCTTTGTTTATAGAAACAGTCAAACTAATGAAACAGTGAAAGAATTTAACAGTAAACATATGCGTACCTATTATTTAGATTATACTAATCACCTCCATCATGTTTAACTTGAAATTTGAACTTGAGGAATATTATTTAAAAATAAAGGAAAGAAAAGAAAATATTAAGGTACAGAAACTATAATGTATAGTAGCTGAGTTCAAAGTTGGGTTGAAATAACAACTTGAATACGTTTATACCTGTGAAACCTAAATAATGGACCTGCATGCCAGTTTCCTTATCTCTAAAGCTCTTGATGCTAGTAACATCTTTCTGGGAAAGATCATAAGAGATGAGGTAATGAGTGTCACAATATTTGCACAGTGACAATTGCCTGGAAAGGGTCCAGATGTCCTTAAGAACTAAGTGGTAGTCCTCTCTATAAGACAGGTTTGGGACTTTAAAGGCTAGATTGAATAATGAATGATTTTCAGTGCTGTGGGAATTGTGAGCTTAAGACCTTATGCTGGGAGAAAACAAACAGGAGCCTGCTTATTTAGTAGAGTTTGCCCTTGACAAAGGGTCTCCTCTGCTTTCAGCTTGAGGGACGTTTTAGAATTTTAATTATTTGGAGAAGCTTCCCAGGGTATTAGAAGTTGCTTTCCGGTTGCTTTCTCTTCATGTCAGATGGAAGAGATAATTGTAACAAATGAGCATTCCTGTGCCAAGATGTGACACAGCAAATGACTTCATGGATGACAATGATAATGGTTCTCATCAGTGAGGCCAGGGTTCTAGTGTGATCAGTCGCTGTAGACTGCTTTCCTAAGATCAGTCTCTTAACCCAATGAGACATCTTTTCTTCAAAGCTTTTCTTGAGTAATGCTGTAGGTAATTGTTTTCCCCAGTAGAATCTGGAAACCCATTGCTCACTTTTCTCTCCCCCTTTCCTCTGCAATTGCTCTCTCTTCAGATTGAGCTACTCCAGGAAGATTTATTGCTTTTCTTTGATGTTCTTATTAGCATCATTTACATAGCTCATCTTGGCAGTTGTCTGCCTTGTGGAAGGCAGTATAGAGCAATGAAAAGAATGAATGCATGAATTCCACATTCTTGCAAAGAATGCTGAGGAAAAAGTGTAGCCTATGAGATCATAATAGTGAAGTGAGCCAGGTGCTGATGGCTCATGCTTGAACTCCTAGCTACTTAGGAGGCTGAGATCTGAGGGTCATGGTTCAATGCCAGCCTAGGGAAGGACAAGTCTGTGAGACACTTATCTCTAATTAACTACCAAAAAGACAGAAGTGGAGCTGTGGTAGAGCAAAAAAACTAAAGGACAGTGCTCAGGTCCTGAATTCAAGTTTTAGTATCAGCACAGATGCACTCACACACACACACACACACACACACACACACACACACGCAAAGTGAAGTGAAAGAATTAAGAGAACTATTTAGCTATTTTAAAGCAAAGTCTCTTCTGTGTCCAATGAAAATTGCCTATTAGTGAAAGGGCTCAAAGCCAGGTTAGAAGTATTCACATTTAGCCATTCTACAGGGCACTTGATTTAAAAAAAAATCTGTTCAGGCATAAAATAATTAAACTATTCAAGACAGCATATAATTGCATCATTATGTACAAAACTCCCTTAGTATAATTTGGATCATAAGAGAGCCAAGTGTCATAAGCTTTCTAATGGTGTTTAATTTTGTTTTGGCTTTTCCTACAGTATTCAGTTTACACTTTGAACTTGTAAACTTTTGACAGATCATTACATTCTTTGTTGTTATAAATCATTCAAAGGAACTGTAGAAAGGACTCATTGTCTATTTTTAATAATTTGGAGTTACTTCCTTACATCAGTTTAAGATACTCTGATATTTAAGGCAAGCACATTTGCATACTTATAATGTACCTATTTTTTTGTTTTTTTTTAATCTACCTTATTTGGAATTAATGCTGTAATAATAAAACCTGTAACAAATAATAACTCAATTTGTTCAGGACCGTTTTAATTAAAAATATGTTGTAAGTCCTCAGGGACCAGGTAGAGGTTAACACTTCTCTGCAGAGAGAGGTTGCTGAGCGAATTAATAATGTAAATAAGATTTTAGAAAGAATATTTAATCAACTCAAGAGGAGAAACTTTTCTGGCAAGCTCTAGCACTTTAGAACTATCCATTGACATTCTGAAGATTGATGTGTTAATTACTAATCATTGTTCTGAATTCATTAAACTGGTCACTTTAAATACCTTTGTTTGGCTACATCCTGTTGGCCTTATATAAATTCTAGTATCTATTTCCCCCTACCTGTCTTTTAGCAGTATTAGGGATCAAACTCATGGCTTTGGGCATGCTAGGTAAGTAAGTGCTCTGCCACTGAGTTATAATTCTTGCATGAAGTATCTTTTTAGTATAACAATGATGTTATGTTAAATTCTTCCTTAACAATCACTAATGCTATACTTACTTTCCACTAATTTATGTATTTTGTGCATGCCCAAAGCCTCATTTTTTGCATGTATCAAGTAGGCCTGTTTCCAATGTTTTCAGAGTTTTCTGAGGTTTAAATGAGATACTCTAGGTGAGTCACTATTGCATAGCTCAAGAATGACTCAAATTAGTGTGGTTTTATCAAGTGGGCAGATACTGCTGCATTTTTTTCTCTTCTTTGAGGTGCAGTCTAAATTTTTATGCAGGGCTTAATATGAAAGTACGTGGTTAAAACATTTCTCCCCTCAGGTTTGGACATTTATATGAGAAATCTCACAGAAATACAGACATGAGGAGTGGAATATTATTGATTTCCCTCTGAGCAAGTAAACAGATGAAAAATCATCAGTCCTGAAGCATCAGCCAGGGTTCCCCTCACTGAACTGTGCCTGGGGTTTGAAGTTAAGCAAGTTGCAGAAATTTGGAACTGAATGTTCCCAGCCTCCCACGTGGGCCTGAAGACCATTATCTTTGCCATTTTGTGGTAAGCGCTTTGTTCCTTTGAACTATTTTTTCTTCACATAGCTATAATTGGCCAAACCTACTAGCTTTGTTCTCCTGACACCTGCAAAATAACCAAATAACCATTGAGACTGCCGACTGGACAGTCAGACTTCTTTGCTTAATTTTCCCCCCAAATATTCAGATAAAACATGAAATGGTAAAGAGGGGGAAATATGAGTGTGGTAAACAGGGAGAAAATTTTCTGTTTTATAACACAGGGAAGTCTACCTGCTCTCCACGCCTTGGTCACTTGAATACGGATGGCTTAGCTCATGGGGATACAGGTACATTGTGCATGTGTGTATCTGCACATATATGAACTTATGACTGAGTATCTTTCAAAGCGCCATATCACCTCTATAGGAACATCACAAGAGAACTGTCCTCTTCATTCCACTGAAGAGACTGGTCACCCAGTATGACTTGCTCCAAGTTGCATAGCTATAAGGCAGAATCCTGTTCACATTCCTCTGTACTTAACAGATGCTCATGGAAATGAAGATTTTCGGCGTGAAGGTTCTGAGCAATCAAGACCATTTTGTATCTCCTCAGAGATACTTGGTCTATACACCAGTATGTAGTTAGAGACAGCATTAGTACAGAAGAGAGCAGATTCCCACACCACATCTAGAATTTACCTACTCTTTTTTTGTATTGATGATTGATCTTTCCACAGGTCTACTAACTTGTGAAAGGAAAGAGATCAGGTACTTTATTTTCCAAATGTACTAAATTAGTTGGAGGGAAAGCACTGGTTGGAATGAGGAGTTCTTGGCCTTATAGTAATTTATATTGCCTGTGTGTAATATTCTCATAAAATGAGCTTCCTGGCAAGCCTTAGTAAACACATTTCACCTAGATATAAAGATTTCATAAACCATGTTCTTAGTGAGGTGTGCTAGGGAAGAATCATGGCTCCCAGGATGTCATTAATTTTATATTTAGTTCCGAATGTAAAAACAGCTAGGAAAGGCACATGTCCATAACCCGTAGTCACATTATGAAAGTGTAGGGAATATGCAGCTAGACATTAAAATGATAAATGTAGTCCAAGAGGCCAGTAATGTGCTATGGTTAAGAGCTTTTGATATGACTTGCAGAGACCTGGTATCAAGTTGAGACTACTGTTTACTACCCTGAGTACATTTGCTCTCAGCTTCATTTTCCTCATACAGAAAAATGAGGATCATGACAGTATTTACTTCAAAGAGTTATTGTGAAGATGAACAGGCTCATTGAATATACTTGACACTGCTCCTGCTACATATAGCGATTGCCTTTTTTTTTTTTTGGCCACTAGTTTATGCATTTGATATATACACCACGTCTTTCTTTGTTGCTAAGAGCTATTTTTGAGAATTAATCTTAAAACTTGACAATTGTAAAAAAGAAATCAAATAATTGGTTAACCTATGTGCATGTTCTGATGTCTTACCACAGCCCTATCATTTAAATACCAGGACATTTTCTCTTAACTATATTAATGGGGTATAGCATGTTAAGGAATATTCTAGAAACACACCTCTTGACAGGAACCTGCTGCTGTAGTCATTTGCAATCCTAGAGAAATTTGCACTAATAGTTACCATGATCAATCCCATACCAAGGCCTCTGCTCGGTTCTCACACTGACCACACGGTGGAAAGCTCTTTACTCCTTAGGCTAGATAGCCTAACAAGTATTCTGAAAGAACCTTCTAACTTTTGGATACTGAGAATTTCTTGTTATTTTTTCTTTATTCTATAGATAATTTTCAGAACTATTAGAAGTCTTGGGTGGGAAATGACACATGGTAATGAGAATCCCTCAGGGTACATACTCATCCAGGGTACTGCATTGTACAGAAAGACTGAAGTCAGATGGTGACCCCATGTAAGTCTCCATCTCTTTCAAGTGGGACCTGTTCTAGAAACTGCAGGGGGATACTCAATCAACACATTATCATCTTGCTTCTTGATAAGCATTAAGGATGGGTGTCTTAGCATTTCTTTTATTTCTGTATTAGATAAAACCATTTCTCTGCCTATCCATTTATCATCAAATATTTATCTGGAGAGTCTCAAATACTCCGCGCTACAACACTGATTTATGGTTACTAGAAATTTCTTTTAGGCCGCTGACAAATTGCAAAAATTGCCTGACATATCTATCTTAAAGGAAATCACTAAACCAAAAGAACTAGCTGATGTCTTGTTTGACCAGAACATGTAAATATATATATATATATACATACACACATATATATACCTTATATCTGTTCATAGATATAATTACATTGTAGTCAGTTCTTAATACAATAATTCATATATGGTTTATGTAAATTAAGTATTTAAATTTAAGCTCAAAATCCGTATTTCAGAAGAGACATTATTTCTCTGAAATGGTTATATTACTGTATTAAATTACTCTGGGGACTTTTGCTTTTGAGCAAAGTTGGGAGTGGTATGTGACTAACCAGGACTGCTTTGTAAATAATAGAAAAAGCAAATTCACAAGACACTATGTTGGGAATGAACCTTATAACTTTGTGGAAGGGAGGGAGGGGAGGGAAGGGTTAGTGGGAGAAAAACAAGGGAGGGGGTAACAATGCCCGACAAGAAATGTACTCATTACCTTACTGATGTAAACTCTCTGTACAGCATCTTTACAAGAAAATAAAATTTTTTAAAAAAAGAAAAGAAAAGCCAAATGTAAACAAAATGTGACACAAGAATAACTGGAAGACATAAATGAGTGTCAAGAAGCCCCAAACTTCAAAGAACACGCATCTACAGAATGGTGAATCAGTAGCCATCCAAGGCTTGTCTCTTCAGGGAATGTGCCAGTTTGGGGCTTGCTTGAACAGCTAAGAAACAAGGCAGAAGATCACACCTAGAAGGTGGGAAACATTTGCTTATCTCTCAAGGCTGAGAGAGAAATACTGGAATGTGGAACCACAAAAGTAGCCACAATTCAAGAGAGACCCATATCTTAGAGAAAAGGCAGGCATTAGGATATTAACCTGATCCTGGGCAATTTCTCAGCTTTGAAGCATTTGCCGGACTTTTGTACCTTGTAGTACTAAAGAGGAAATCACTGAAAAGCAAAGCAGTTTTGATAGTCTCACAATGCTGAGCGTAAAATCATTGCACTTCCTTACACATAAAAGACAAAAATCCACGGTTCTTCATCTTCTACATAAAGACTACAGACAAACTTGAGGCCGACCAAATCTGTCCAAACTCCAGCCCACTTAGAGTCAATTCAATTCTCAACTGGAAAATTCTCTGCCTGCCAGAGACTTTTGGTGGGACATACCTCCATCCAGAATTTGTTCAGTTTGTCATAAGCACATCTGTAATTGAGTTAAAATCATTGAACATATCACAAAATAAAACCAAGATAAAAAGTCCTGAGGTTGGTGTAATCAACATTGGACTTTGGTCTGGAGTTAATTAGCAGCAGTTCTGTTGCAGTAAGGTTTGGAGAGCTCTCAATTCCCACTCTCCTCACTCCTGGCTGCATCTATTAATTTATATTACTTAAATTGTGCTGTAGGCATTTCAGTTTGCAACTGCTAGTTTTCACATTTGTCTTTGATATTTGATCTTCCGAGAGACACCATATGCATATGCACACAAAAAGACTGTTATATTATCAGCAGTGTGACTTCGGGGTGATTTTATAAAAAACACTTTTGAGGAGTGGCTATTATAATTTTACATTTTTCTGTGCACGAGAGGATGTGTAGAGAGGTAATTAGAAATCTTGTTTTAAACAGAAATGCTTGATTTTTGTTGTTTTAAAGTTTCTGGATTTGTTAAAATTACATCATCTGTCTTTGTCTTTAGATCCTTTCTGTAAT
Organism: Dipodomys spectabilis; assembly: GCF_019054845.1. Lineage (NCBI taxonomy): Eukaryota > Metazoa > Chordata > Mammalia > Rodentia > Heteromyidae > Dipodomys > Dipodomys spectabilis. The sequence goes on along the minus strand of NW_024870731.1, from coordinate 22,497,578 downwards.
AAAGAAAAGCATGAGAGCCTACAGAGGGAAGAAATAAGAAAAACAAGTTCAGACAAGCTGAAATTTCTCCTTAGCCCTGTGAGTGGCTTTGTGGGAATGTGCGCTGTGCATTTTTGACAGAGATTGCTCACAACTTTCCCAAATGATACAAGATCAAGAATGGCACTGGCTGTTGCAAGCCAGAGTCAGCTTGCTCTCAGTTCCAAGAGAGGAGCCATTACCTCAAGCTCATTTTTTTTTCCTTTTTATGAAAGAAAGTAGTTTGCTATTGAAACAGTGTGGTTTCTTTGAAGATCTTTGTTTTAAAAAAAAGTCTTCAAACTGCAACTCGATGCTACAGACTAATGGTGATCCAGGAATAGTATTTCACTGTTTACTCTGAGTCAATCTAAATGCTCTGGAATGATTCTCTAAGTGTGGTTCTCAAACTAACATTGAGCCTTACCTGTGAGCCTCACCTAGCCCCAGTGAGTCAAAATCACTTGGCAGATGGGAGCCAGGAATTGTTTTAATGAATTCTCCAATTAATATATGCATGTATTAGCATACGATAACCTTTCTCTTTCTAGATTATTGATGCTAGTCCACATATAGAGTCACCAGGTAAGGCCAAGATAATGAAACCACATTATGGGGTGAGACTTTAACACAGGAAAACAAGTCATTGATTCTCCAGCTTTCTAATCTCAGCCTCAAAATGATATCATGAAATGAGTATTCCAAGAAAACATAGATTCTATACATACTCATATATCAAATATTAACTCTTAAAAAGAACTTTGATTTTTTTGGTAGATTTTGAAGAAAGGCTTTCCTAAGACAATAAATAACCTAGCTTTGATCCTGTTTTGTATAATTATTTTTTTTAAATGTGTGGCTTGGGAAATGGAGGTATCTTTAGGTAAACACAAATAGAAACCATTATTTACAAAGTTTGACATGACAAATTATTTTAAAGATTCTATTGTTTTTTTCAGCTCACTTTTTTTTTTTTTGCCAATCCTGGGGCTTGAACTCAGGGCCTGGGCATTGTCCCTGAGCTTCTTTAGATCAAGGCTAGTACTCTACCACTTGAGCCACAGCACCACTTCTGGCTTTTTCTGTTTATGTACTACTGAGGAATGGAACCCAGGGCTTTGTGCATGCTAGGCAAGCACTCTACCACTGAGCCACCTTCCCAGTCCTTAGCTCACATTTTAAGTGTTTTAGTGAACTATGTCATTGTTAAAAGTGAGGCTGCCTTTTGTACCCATGAAAATACTTACAAGAAGAATATGTTCACTTCTCAATAGTTATGAGAACTTTTTAGGAACTTGATAGTTTAGTGAATAAACTCTCCGCAGTTTGGTGAATAAACTCTCCGCATTCATATATTATTAGAAAACAAAAGACTTGGTAAAAGTTTCAGTAGTACAATCAGATGTTGGTAACATAGTCACAGGTAGATTCTTTTGGTATAAAATAACCATTTATTCATTTATTGCTTTTCTACCTGTTATAATTAGGCAGATGTAAGACAGTTCTGCCTTATGTTTTGGACTTTGAAAATGTTTAACAGTAAGTTCTGAGAACAACAGTGGAAACCAAGGGGATGATTTTGCAGATTTCTAAGAAAAGGTGACTCCTTTTAACTGGTAATTTCTTGGAAGAAGCTCATGATGAATGCTGGTGCTGGGTTATGATTTATTAGGGTATCAGAATCATAGTCCAGTATAAAGAACAAAGCATCTTGAATTCTTAGTATCACCTACAATTCTGCTTTATCTACATGTAGGTCAAGTTCACTACGCTGAAAAATTGTAGAGATAGACCAGGATAGCATTTCTGGGAGAGAAAGCCTGCCTCAGTAAAAACACTCAGATGATACATTCTAGAGTTTTGTCATCCCCTCATTGAATATTGTAAAAATAGTAATGTCAAGAGAAAAATTATTCCAGAGTTACATAAATTTTTTTACCAGTTTATTTTTAGAGAATCTTTGAGCAGTATAGCTTGGGCTGGGATTTTGTTGTAAATGAGTTCATATTCTCTATGACTGTGGGTTGAACATCCTCAAGATAACACAGCAGCAGTACCTTCCTTACTGGATTGCTGAGAGACTCAGTGGCAATGCAAGTAATCTTTGAGCTAGAGGACTTGGCACATAGGAATCATGACACATGTGGTCTCTGTTATTATTTGACATAGTTATTTGACATGCCTAAACTTCTTTTAAAAAGTTAAGATTATAATGTATAAATGATATTATATATATATGACATCTTCTATGCAGAGAGAAGGAGCAAGACGTGTGGAATAACATGCTATAAAAGTATAATGAGACACATTTCTCCTTAGTTGACAGAAGCTGTAGTCTTGGAAGCAGGTAGGTAGATGACTAGCAAGAGTTCCATTGCTTGTCTGGAATTTGAATGAGGACAAGCTGGCCCAGGACAACGACATGATTTGGGCATCACTCAGAGAAGCTCAGGATCCATGTTTAAGAAGTCTTTGACTCATTAATAAACTAAATTCTTAACTGTATGAAATGGAATTTGAGGGCGCCCGCCTAGGCAGAACCTTTAGGCAACTGCTGTGATTAGGTGTGAAAAGTCATAGGGCTACAAATAGGAAGCAAGGGTGAGAATGGCAATGTGAGTGATGGGAGGAAGTAAAAGATTAGAACGTTGGTGGACAGCAGTATATAAACCATACATGTGGCATATAGATCTCCTATATACATTTTTTTTTTTGTTGACTGTGTGTTACAATCACTGTATCATCATAGATGCTAGGGAGAATAATAGAATTAAACACACAACTGCTGATCGGAAGGAGCAGCTTGCTGGGGAGAAGGAAGACTATGTATTCACAGAACCAGCCTGATAAACTCCAAGTCGCAAAGCATGGCTTGGGTTTGAGAAAATTTCAACTAAGGGCTCCTTCCTTTGTTCCTTCAATTGACATTAAAAGACAGAATAGTGTAGTTAAAACCCAGGGTTTAGAGATGTGCAAATTTAGATTAAATCCTTTCCCTGATCCTTATTAGCTGTGAACCTTGAGCAAAGTTTCTTCACTATATTACACTTGTACACCTGTAATATGGGAAGGATAGGACCCACTAAGTTGTATAGATTAAGGGAGTTTGCACATTTATAGTGATTAGAATTTTTAAGGATATAGGAGGACTCCACAAGTGTTAACTGCTGTGTAATTATTGTCACTTTATTCACAATTCTGCATGGAATTTAGAATTAATATGATATCAAAATCTATTCTGTTTTCATCCCTACTTCTAAGTCATATGGGAAACAGACTAACTTCTGAACTTTAGCCATTCAGTACAAAATGTTTAAAATCCTTGTTTATCCAGAAATATTAGGTAATGATGCAAATAATTCTGAGCAATGAATCTGAAAACAGTTGAATGGAATGGTTTAGACAACAGACTAAGTAGAGCAGCAGCTACTCTCAGATAACAAACTCACATCATTTCTCTAAAATTTATCTAATTTGAGGATTACTGCAACACTTGGCTTACTGAGTTGCTTATTGATGAAGTAAGATGATGTAAGCAACCCCTGAGCACAGTGAATTTCAGGATTTGGTAGTTTGTGCTGATCATAGAATAGGAACTCAGTCACTTTTGGCTGAATAAATTATTAGTGCTTTCTTTTATTCTCTTAAGTGGCTGGCAGGAAAACCTCCTAAGAACATATAGAGGGAGGGAGCTTTATAACTTAATGGAGTGTTTATTTACGGTCTGAATGGATTGTATAATCACTTCCCTTTTATTGCAAATCAACCCCACTTTTCTTTGTCTCAGTGACATCAGTATCCAAATTAAGAAAAACCCTTGCCTGGCTCCAACAGTCTTGGCCACATGTCTAAGGTTTATTGATGCCAACTATTGATCAAAAACATCAATGATGGGTTTTTAAAGGATAAGCTCTCATTTTGTTCGCCACTTTGCAAAATTTTTAAGACTGCTGCACGGAACTTGAGATTTTCATGGGCCTTATTTACAAACGAGGAACGCGATGAAACAAATACCAGGGAGAAAAGCAAACTAAAAGAAGATGGCTTACTTTATTTCTACTTTGACGTTTGAAAGTGATAGTCCCATGCAGTTTCACTCCCACCAGAACTTGTGTGAAGTAATTAGCCGAAAGAGACTTCCACCTGTTCTTCTTTCTCAGATATTAGGCAAATATTTTCTGAAGGCGGTTGAATTTTACAAATCTATGCCCTGGAGCCACTGGAGGCATGGCTCAAGTGGTATAGCACCAGTCATGAGCAAAGCTGAGTGTGAGATCCTGAGGTTAAAGCCCTGTTACTGAGGAACAACCTTCCCCCCCCCTCCCCCACATACATACATATAGTGGCCCTATTTAGGGAAATGAAATTTGAACTGAGTTACTGACAGTATCTAATGCTTTAGAAAAGAAAGTATAAATCCTTTGGCTTAGATCTTTAAAGATGAATAAAATGCACTTATTAGAATATATAAACCACACTGATTAGAATATAAACTATACAATAGTAGGGAATTTTTGTCAATTTCACTCATTGTAGTCCACGTGCCTAGTACACAGTGTACATTTCTGAGAGAACATTGCATTAAAATAGCTTGGTGTGGCATTTATATCCATTTTGAAAAGGACCCAATTGATGAATTACCAGCTTTGATAGGTCCTGAAGGTATTAGTCTTCTCGCTTCGTCATCTATGTAAATGAAATTTTACTTTACCATGCATGGGCACTATTCTTCATAAACCAAGTCGGAGGTTAAAAAAATCATTTTCATCACATCATGAAGTATATAATTCCCCAATACTGCATCATCAAGAGGGGTGTGAGAAACTGCCTTACCATCCTGTCTGGATTTTTCACTGCAGAATCTACTCCAGTAAAGGTATTTACAAGTCAGAGTCCCTGGAAATGCTGGTAGCTCTATTGACATTCTTTACCTGTTAGGAATGTTAAAGAATGTTAAAGAACAAGAAGTTTATGGTTTGCAGTTATTCCCCCTGGGCTTTGGCCGCAGGCTACCATGAACAGGATAACCTATGTTTCAGCAGAATTCACAGAGGAAAGCGCGTGCATGCTGATGGCTTGCCGTGGCCCATGTTTGGTCTCCTCTGCTGCCCACTGATTGATACGAGGTGGTCCTGTGATGGATGACTGTTTTCCTTCTATGCCATTGATTCTGTCCCATCAGTATAGTTTCATCACGCACTGTATAAATTACCTGGTTGGTTACATAGAATATAAAGCAAAGGACACTTTGTATTTTAATCTCAGATTTATTTGGTTGGAGGCAATGTAAAATAAACTGGAAAAGGAAACCTGTGATATATATTCCAAAGGAGAACATTCCTGCAAATAGTACCTCTTTCTTTTGGTTTAACTATGAATGTTTCAGTTAGTAAAATGTCATTTAAAAAAAAATGACACCCCAAAATGTAAAATCTGACAGGATAGTGGGCAGGAGTGGGGGAGGGCAGAATTAAAGACATTTTTTTTTCTTTAATAGGAGACAGCAATATAGTGTAAAATATTTCAAAATAATTAACTGGTAAAACACAAGCATAAATTGGAGAGAAATTATTCCTACTGATATCTCCTTAGGATGAAGCATTTATCAAGAGTAATACAACTATAAGTCTGTCACAGCATTAAAGAAAATGGTTTAAGGAGGAAGAGTTCTAATTTGCTAACTAATACCTGAAATAGAGACATAGTAATTTGCATCAGGCAGCGCGTTTCTAGTGGCAAGGAAATGTGACTCCTCCTCCAGAGGGCAGGTCATTCATTCCCTTACCCTATGGAGATAGACAAAAACCTCGGAATTTATTGATCATGTACTTTCTCTACCAGTCATCCCACCAAGATGAGGGAGAAAAGGGGGAAGAAGAGTAGTCTGGAAAAGAATGGTACAATTCCTAGATACTTTTGTAAATCATAGATGAATTATACAATATTATAGGGGTCTTTCTTTCCTTCCCTCCCTCCCTCCCTCTCTCTTTTTTCCTTCCTTCCTTCCTTCTTTCTCTCTCTCTTCCTTTCTCTCCCTCTCTCTCTCGCTCTCTCTTTCTTTCTTTCTTCCTTTCTTTCTTTTGGCTTGAAATCTGGGCCTGGGTGCTGTCCTCAGCTCTTCAGCTCAAGGCAGGTGCTCTACCACTTGAGCCACAGTGTCACTTCCGGTTTTCTGGTGGTTAATTGGAGATAAGAGTGTCAAGGAGTTTCCTGCCAGATTGTCTTTGAACCGTGATCCTCAGATCTCAGCCTTCTAAGTAGCTAGGATTACAGGTGTGAGCCACTGGTACCTGGCTACTTTTCTTCTTTATGTCAGTACTGGGGCTTATACTCAGCACCTCATGATCTAACTTGAATTCTTTTGCTCAAAGCTGATTCTCTACTACTTGAGCCATACCTCCACTTCTGACTTTTGATAACCAATTGGAGATGAGTCTCATGGACTTTTCTGCCCTGAGCTGGCTTCAGAACATAATTGCCAGAGAAGGATGGCCAATAGACACATGAAGAAATGCTCAACATCCCTAGCCATAAAAGAAATGCAAATCAAAACAACATTGAGATACCACCTCACTTCAGTTAGAGTGGCAAAAATCAAGAACTCTAACAACAACAGATGCTGGAGAGGATGTGGACAGAAGGGAACCTTACTTCATTGTTGGTGGGAATGTAAACTTGTTCAACCACTTTGGAAAGCAGTATGGAGGTGTCTCAAAAGACTTCACATAGAGCTCCCCTATGACCCAGCAATCCCATTTTTGGGCATTTACCCAAATGTTTACAAACAAGACCACACTAAAGCTACCAGCACAACTATGTTTATTGCAGCATTATTTACCATAGCTAAGATATGGAACCAACCCAGATGCCCCTCTGTAGATGAATGGATCAAGAAAATGTGCTATATATACACAATGGAATTCTATGCCTCTATCAGAAAGAATGACATTGCCCCATTTGTTAGGAAATGGAAAAACTTGGAAAAATTATATTAAGTGAAGTAAGCCAGGCCCAAAGAAACATAGGTCCCATGGTTTCCCTTATTTGCAATATCTAGTATAAGTATGAGTCAAGCAGAAAAGGTCAGATAATGTGATGTTAGGAAAATGAACCCTTAGATATGTATTTTAATGTTTTATTCTTTCATGCATTTGTTTCTAACGCATTTATAAGATTATCTCTTTGTTCTTTGTATGTCCCTCCCCCACAGTATAACCCCTGCTTTCACTGTATTTGTTGACAGTATAAGTTGTGGAGGAGATGGGGAAAAACAAGTCTTTTAAGGATACAGGTGGACCTGTTGCAACAATGAGAAGTACAAGTTGTCATGTCGAAAACAAGCTTTACAACGTTGGTGCAGGGAGGGGGGGTGGAGGATTGGGTGGGGGGGTGGGGGGGGGAGGCTGGGAAGGGATGTGAAGGGTAAACAAAGGAGGAGGCTGCAATGCTTGATAAGAAATGTATGCATTATCCTGCCCATGTAATTGTAACCCCTCTGTACAGTATGTTCACAAAAAAAAATAATAAAATTTAAAAAAAGAACATAATTGCCAGATCTCAGCCTCCTCAACTAGGATTATAGGCATAAACCACAAGCACTGGGCTCTTCATTGTGTCATTTTTCATGTATGCATGTAATAAATTTTGATTTAATTCACATGTACTCTCATATCTCTGTGTATTCCCACTGATTTCTTATTCTCTTCCCAAATAGGCCCTTCTTCTTCTACTTCCACTATTTTTTAAAAATCTAGATTCTGTGAATGAGAGAAAGCACTCAGAGTTTGATGCCATTTAGAGTCTGATCTATTTCTATTAACATGATCTCCAATTTAAGATAGTTTTGATTTACTGCTGGGCATGCAATTTGCCCATTTTTCTTATAGTTTTCTGCAGTCTTTCTGGTTGTATGTATATAGATTTACTTTGCAATTTTGCTGTCAGTAGAAATTTAGAAGGGAAAATAATACTGAGAAGTAGACAGAGGGGCTGAAATAGCAAAAGATTCCCAAAGAAAGGTGCAAATGTTGACTCCGATGGTATAGATGAAATACAGAGTAGCCACCACCTGTCATTAAAACAATTGGTTAATTTTAAGTTAAGGAATCATCTTCTTTAAATGATTCCATACACAAAAATCAAAATAACTTAAAATGGGCTTCAAATTTAGATATAACACTTGAATCTGTAAACCTCCTAGAAGAAAACATATGGAGAAGTCTTTGTGACATGGACTTAGACAAATATGTATAATATATATGGTTACAACATAGAGAACAGAAGCAAAAGTAGAGAAATGGGAGTGCATCACACTAACAGCCTTCTGCATAGCAAATTGGCGGAGTAAAAGTCAAGTAAAAGTCAAAAAAGGAAGAAATGTATATAAACCACGTATCTGATGAGGGATTAGTATTAGAAAACTCCAACTGCTCTTACAACTCAATCCCAAAAGTAAACAAAAGGCACCCAAGTAAGCTAATTTTACAAATGATAATAGATCTTTTTCAATGAATGCATATATATGATCAGCATAAATATGAAAAATGCTCAACACCACCGACCATCAAGGAAATGCAAATCAAATCACACCATAATCTAATACTTCACACCTCTTTGAGTACTGGAAATAAGAAGATGATGCTGGTGAACATAAAGAAAAGCTCTCGGAGAAGACTTTTACCATGTTGATGGGAATGCAAAATGTTGCAGCCACTATGGAAAACAGCTGGGATTTTCTGAAGATTTAGAAATAGAACACTGTATGATTTATCAATCCTGCTTCTGGCTACTTAAATTTAACTAATTGAAATTGGGATCTGGAAGATAGATTGGCATTGCTGTGTTACTGAGATACGATGCAGTCTAAAATATAGAAAGAACCTAGATGTTTATGCATGGATAACTTGTTAAAAGACAATATGGTGACTAGAACATGGAAATATTACTCACCTTTAATGAAAGAAGAAAAATTTCCTTAAAAATATCATGGATAAACCTGAAGGACATTGCAGGAAATGAAACCACATACTTGAAGAAGCTAATACTTCCATGAGTCAGTTTATATAATGTTTTTAGGATAGTCAAAAGAAGAAACAATGTAGAATTTTATTTTGTGGTTCCCCGCAGCTGTGGGAAGGGATGATCAGGAAGTTGCTGTTTATAAACAGTTTAACTCTCAAATATGCAGGATGATTACATTCTAGAGATTGCCTGTGTGGTATTGTGCCTATAGTCAAGAATATTGTGTTCTGCTTAAACTTGTAAGAGGATAAGATACATGTGAAGGGTTCTTATCACAGTAAAATAAAGAATAAACCACCAGTGACTTGTTTGACAATTCTTCCAGCAAGTGTCTTCAACCATCTTGACATAAATAAAATACATATATGTGTCCGTATATATATATATATATATATATATATATATACACACACACACACACACACATACACACACACACACACACACACACACACACACACACACACACATATATATATATATAACCAATACTGGAGCTTAAACTTGAGGCCTTACAGTCTAGCTTACCTGTTTTGCTCATGGCTGATGCTATATCACTGGAGCCATGCCTCTTAATTCTGGCCTTTTACAGAAAATGAGTCCTATGTATCTACCTGGACTAGCTTCAAAGAAAAAATACATTTGAAAAATATCAAATATGAATATAGGTAATGTGATTTTGTGACAAAATGCTATAAAGGCACATTGGTGTTTCATTAACACATTAATTTCATTTCTGTAACAAATGCCATTCCCAGTAGAACTGTGCAAGCTGTGTGAGCTAGACGCTATTGATTTCCAAAAGAGACTATTAAAGATCCTATGATCCTTCATGGTTGGTTCGTGAAAATTCAGTTGTATTTATTTATACAATGACCTGCACTCTACCAGTAGTTTCTTGCTTATGAAGACCTAATAAACCATCCTCACAAACTTGGGGGAAAAAAGCCTGTCTGTGAAGATGAAGTATTTTAGAGATATATTTGACTACCATAGTCATTTGTACTTAGTATGCTATGAACATAATGTAGATTACCCACACAGATTCATGTTTATATTCATTTCCTCCCAGAGCTCCATCCTTTTCCTTAATAATAGCTATTTAGATTTTTCTCTTATTCAAATGAGATTCAATTCATTTCCCAGCACCTTCCACCTGTGGAACTAATCTCAGCCTTACCTTTAAGGAGCGAAGAGACATGTATTAACAGTATATTTCACTTCCCCTAATAAAAGTAGTCAAGGGGTTACTCAGGAGGCTGAGATATGAAGTCAGCAGGGGGCAGAGAGTCCCTGAAACTCTTACCTTCAATCAACAACCACAATACCAGATGTGGAGCTGTGGCTCAAGTAGAATGCCTCATTTCAAGCACCAACACACACACACACGCACGCGCACACACACAAGTTGGCAAGGGGCCACATACATAAGCCACACACAACAGTTAATTCTGTCTCGGGGTGAAATTAAAAGGTGCCAGGAGAAGACTGAGTATTAGAAATCACACACGCACCCCAGAAGGGTGGGTGTGAGAGGCAGCTTATGTGGAGAAGGATGAAAGGCCAGGCACTGGGTATGAACTGAGCACTCAGGAAATAAGGGACTCAGGTGTGATTGCTCTGTGTTTGAGTTTGGAAAATGGCCTGGAGGGTGATGTCCACCAAAGATGAGGCCAGCAGCTCTTATGCCACATTGACATCAGAATCAACAGAGGTTTTTACGTTGGAAGTTTCTACCCTCTGACATAACTGTTCCTTGTTAATCAGTTGGCCAAGAAGGCTTAAACACTAAATCTCCAGGCCAACATCTTAAAGGAACTTTTTCCAGCAAGTATGCTGAATGTAGAGGTGACAATGGTAGTAATCAGCAGTAGTATTCTTTGAAGTTATGAGATTAAATACTAAAAATTTCAAGAGAACCAGGACTTTATGAGCAAAGGAAGCCTTGCTTTAAGGAAGCTGAAAATTATTGCTGCCCTGAAACCCATTGCTCTAGAAACTATTGGCTTCATCTCAGAACATGAAAACTTCTAGAAATGATGGCAATGAATTTTTGATTCGGCATATACGTCAAAACCTTTTATAGATGAAATGCCACAACGTTCAGTGGAAGCGTAGCATCATCAGAACGTTGGTAACTTATCTTCACTTGATTGAGATAAGAGCAGGAAACAGAAGCGTAAAAACATACTAGATGTGATTTATAAAAATATGGTGAGGAGTGTGCTGTGGCCACTGGGATGATAAGGATAGAAGAAAATCAAATACAGCATGCTTTAGCTAATGCAATTTGTAAAAATAAAATAACGTGAAGGAGGCAGCTCATGGTGGAAAACCAATACAGCCCTTGAGTCACAGAAACTACACCAAAATAAGATAGGCTGTATATGATTCAGATGTAAGACACATCAAATAAGAAGTCTATTCTATTCAGAATTTGTAAGGTGGAAGTCAGAAAGAGGTTTATATATATTAAGTGTCTCTAGTTCTTCCTTTCAGAAAGATAACAAAGCTAATGTTTGTTTTAGAAAATAACCTCTCAGTGTCAACAATGGAACCAGGTGCTAATAAGTAGCAGTGAATGAAAAAATAATAATTTTTAGATGAACTTAGTGTGTGCACTGCAACAATCTCATTGTGTCCTGATGCATTGAGAAACAACGGGGCCGCCTTCTTGCTATAGGTCTCCAGGCCATGGTAGTCACTGAGTCTCATGTTTTGCTTCTGTAGTGCATTGGATGCTGGCTTCCTGATTGCCTGGTGCCGGCTCTTCTCAAGGCCATCAGAACCTCACAGAGGGATGTGAGAAAAGCTGTTGTCTTTTCTATCAGTGGTTTGCTTAAAAGTTCCTCTGTTGGCCAGGTGGCTAGACTCTCATTGATTATTGTGTTAAGACAATATCAACAAGTAAGTAATAGCCTAGGATGTGAATAATTAAGATACACTTCAAGTCATTGAACAAAAGTAGCAGAGGGTGTGAGTCATTAAGACATCCTACCCTCTTCAAACAAGCCAGACACAAGCAGTGAACCTGAGCTTAGCCAATTGGAGCAGAGGGGAGGGCCTTCCGCTCTAGGGGTCTGCCTGCTCCGAATGCTTGCTTGCCAGATTTTTGGCTGATGGCACACCCTTTTGCAGAAGTAAATTTTGCCTTGCCAAGTTCCTTGTAAAAAATGTGTTTGTTTTTTTGTTTGGTCGGTTGTGGGGCTTGAACTCTTCAGCTCAAGGTGAGCACTCTAAGGTGAGCTAGCCAAGTTCCTTTTGAGTTAGGGTCCTTATTCCTACATAATACCCTGATACTCAGAGCCATATCTAAGAGTGTTGAGCAGAAGCCTTTTAAGGCAGAGGCTTAGAATGGGTGGAATATCTTTTGTTGAGAGTGAAGACAAGTCACACTGATTCTGTTACCAATATCTAAGCAATAATTAGAACAGCTACTGTTTACTGGATTGCGCTTTTTTTTGGTCATAGGCTTGAACTCCCTGCGCTCTTCAGCTCAAGGTGAGCACTCTACCACTTGAGCCACAGCATCATTTCCAGTTTTCTGGTGGTTTATTGGAGATAAGAGTTTCACGGACTTCCCTCCCCATGCTGGCCTTGAACCATGATCTTCAGATCTCAACCTCCTAAGTAGCTAGGATTACAGGTATGAGCCACTGGTGCCTGGCTTAGATTGCTTTTTATATAACTCTTAAATCAGCCCTGTGGAATAGATACCACCTTCCCTAATAATCAGATGAGGAAACTATGGTTCAAAGGCACTAAAAAATATGTGTGAAAAATATGTTCAAGCCATTGCAGATAAGTGGTAGAACTGAGATTTGAAACTTACTTGTGCTGCATTTTGAGATTCTATGTGAGGCTATAGCAAGTTACAGATTTTGAAAAATTTAATCAACTCCAATAAAAGATTTCATGAGTAATACTGAAAGGCCGAATTTTCATTGGAAGTAGCAAAAGATGCCTTGAATGGTATCTGTTGTTAAAAACCAACGTGATTTGGCTCCTGATTCTGAGGCTAAGAGTCTCCAGTGATGCTTGCAGACTGAGTGGAAAATGGAGGTGCTGCCAACAGACTGGACTAGTTAAGTGATTTTGTATATATCAAGGGAGGTGTTTTATAGTCCCCACATGAAGCTGACAAGCAGGCAATAGGAAGTAAAACATTAATGTAAAGAGAATAGTCTAGCAAGCTAGAAATAGCCACAAGCAGATGCTTAATAAAGTGACTTAGTAATCCTTTTGGAGAGCTCTGTGACAGAAAAAAAAGAGACTCAAGGAACAAATAACACACATTGGTGCTAGCAAAGATAAGAACCAGAGAAGACTAGAAGACAGGGAATTAAGCAAATAGACATTAGATTTCTATAGCTGTCCAGCAAATGACCACAAACTTAGTGGCTTAAAACAAATGTGACCAGATACCAGTTGCACATACCTGTAATCCTAGCTACTCAGGAGCTGGGCTCTAAGGACCCAGTTTGAAGCCAGCTTGTGCAGGAAAAGCCCAGCAACTCCTATCTCTTAATGAAGGAGCAAAAAGCTAGAAGTGAAGGTATGGCTCAAGAGATAAAGAGTTAGCCTTAATGGAAAAAGCCAAGTGAGGGTACAAGGCCCTGAATTCAAGCCCCAGTACTGGCACAGAGAGACAGACAGACAGAGACAGAGAGACAGAGGAAGAGGGAGAGGCAGAGGAGAGAGGAGAGAAGAGAGAGATCAAATGCTAACACAAATGTGTTATCTCATTATTTCCATAGGCTAGCTGCTGGCATATTTTATCTAAGGATCCCTAAGACAGCTAAGTATGGGCTTGGTATGTAATCTTACTTGGAGTCTTGATTGGGGAAGAAGCCACTACTAAGCTCCTTCCTATTGGTAGAATCTATTTCCTTCTGGTTGTATGATAGAAGTCTTCATTGTCTTGTTGGCTGTTGGCCAGTAGTTACTCTGAGCTCACAGAAGCTACTGTCATGTCTCTGCCAGCACATGGCTGTTTCCTTAAGCCTTCTCACAGCAAGAAACCTTACTTTATTTTTATTTTTAATTATTTTTGTTTTTATAGCCAGCAGTAAGATTTCTTTTAAGCTTTGGATTTCTTCAGGAAGAAAAACTATCCTGTTCCTTTTGAGTGCTCACCTCATTATGTTAGATCTGCTCAAAGTAATATTTGTTTCACTGGAAGTCATTGAATTTGGGGGGGATTTAATTACTCTTATTAAGTCCTTTTTCTTTAGTTACAAATGATGGCCTAATCACAGAATGGAATTTCCTATCAGTGCCCTCCCTGTGATCAAGAGGAGGGAATTAGATGCTATGTATATACTAGGGATAGGGATTTGTGAAATGATGTTAGAAGGTGAGCTCTCACAAGTAGAAAGGGGAGATTAATAAAATAATTTAGTTTCTGGCATGCTACTGAGTACTAAAAGATACATGTGTAAGTTTCTTGCTTCCAAAAGTCAACATTCTGATGACAGTGGCAGAGCCAAAAAAAAAGAAAAATTTGATGACAGAATGGTTAAGTACTGATCGCTAAAAAATTGAATTTGTGTATTAGGCTATTTTTAGCACTTTCTGTAAAATGATAGGTTTGGAGTGGTAGAAGAATGATAATTGTACAATGCTTTATAAGAAATGAACTCGTTATCTTGCCCATGAAATTGTAACTCCTCTGTATGGTGTTCTCACAATAAAAAAAAAAAAAAAACTAAAAAAAAAAAAAAAAGAATGATAATTGTGAACAAGAACTAATTGAACTGACCTAAAGAAGAATTTTTTAATAGTTTATTCCTGCAAAGAAGGAGAGATGAACTTTCCACAGCAGGTCAACAAGTGACTATCATTTAAAATTTTCCTAACAATTAAGACCTTAGGGGGAAATGAATCAGTGGAAACGGAAAAAGAACATGCCTTCCATTACTATTCAGCTTCTTCCAGGGTTATGATGAGTTTTTATTTCTTTCAATTGTGTTTACCTTACTTAGAAGTTACATTACACTCATCCAGGCAAAGCCTTGTTTGTAAGCACTTGGAAATTATTAACTCATTAAATTCTCAGACTCAGCCTATCCGAAGGTCCTGTTTTATCCCCATGGACACACACACAACTGCTTCCAACTCAATGACATAGCCGTGGTAGAGTTGCTACTCAAAACCTGGAAACTCTTCCTCAGAGCCCACGCTCTTCATCACTGCTCTAACACACGCTTATATATGGTTCTGTTGGCCATTACTTGGATGAACCTTTGTATTGTTGCTGCTGTAGAGATAAATTTCTGCGGGCCACATGTCAACTTCCCAAGCCAGATGATAAGCTCCTTAAAGATAGAAGATGGCATCATGTTGACCTTTCTACATCATGGTATCTTCTGTGTCATAAATGCCAATAAATATGTATTGATTTGATTTAAGCTGGGTTCCTATCATTTACTTCTTCATTGCCTTTATCTTTATTGATTATAAAATTAATGGGGTGGTATGTAATTTCAATTTAACTACTTAGCCTGTAACTATAATTTTTATGACTTTTAACATCACGATAAATCTGTGACCTCTTTGAGGAGTTTCTTGCTTTATAAAATAGATTTCACTTAACTAAGTAAGTACATGAATACATCACAGTTCTCTGTAAAGACAAGTGTTTTTCTGAGGGCCTCTTGGATTATGTTTCATTCTTGGAGGGTTAAGTTAATCTTTGGCAATGGTCTTGATATTATTCCATCTTTTCTACTTCCTTTCTTCTTTGTTGTCAGAAATGAAGTAAAATAGATACTTCTGTTAGAGCCAGCTTCTTTATAATTGAACTTCCTATTCATTTGCATTTCAGCACTCAATCTTATATTTACTTCTCCTGTACTATTTTCTGTCGTGCTGTGGTTTGAGTGTGGGTTTCCTGCCAAAACTCATGCTGAAATTTGATTCCCGATATCATGTTAATGAAAAATGGTAGGGCCTTTAAGAAATGGGCTAGATCACTGGGAAGAAGTTCGGTCTTCAGGGACTGGATTAGTTAAGAT
Organism: Dipodomys spectabilis; assembly: GCF_019054845.1. Lineage (NCBI taxonomy): Eukaryota > Metazoa > Chordata > Mammalia > Rodentia > Heteromyidae > Dipodomys > Dipodomys spectabilis. Next base: position 22,481,523 of record NW_024870731.1, on the reverse strand, counting down.
GACAGTGTTCTGTTCCAAAGCCAGCCTATAACCTCTCCTCACATGCTCTCTTGTGCTCTTCTTTCTGGTTTCCTATGATGTGGCCCTCACCTGAAGCTGAAAATATCATACTCTTAAACTTTCTCAACTCCAAAAGTATGAGCCAAAAATCAATCCTTTTTTTTTTTTTTAAAGTAAACAACTCAGCTTTAGGTATGCTGTTACAGCTAGCAAGCAGATGAAGTCACATCTTTTTGTTTATAAGGATGCTGCAGATAGCTGTTATTGGCCATTCATTGGCTGGATTGCAACCAGTCGACCCGCTTGTACCAGAGAAAAAGTGAAATTATTGATGAAAACTTAATCGGTGGATCTGTTATTTTAGATTTGATGACTTATATACACTACATATAAAGAAAACCCACATACTCATAGTTGTTAGAGGTAAGAGAGATTATATAGCATTTAATCCCAATTCAGAATGCTGCATAAAAATGTACTCTCTTCTCTTGTTCTCCAAAGCTCTTACACCTGAAGGAAGCATGAGAATGTGTATCCTCTGCTGGTTTTGAGGGCTAATTTTACTTTATTTTTCTGCCATGCATTTGATGCATCTGTGTGGGAACAAAATACACAAATGTGAGTGTTAGCCCAATAGCCTCCTCTCTCATAGCTTGGCATGTTCTTTCTCTAGGCAACACTTGACCCTCCTAGTAAAGGCAGTAAATGATTAGCTCCTACTCCCTTTACCGAGAGAGCTCTCCTTTGGGATAGCTATGACCATATAAAGCAGCAAGATTTCCAAAATCTCAGAGGTTCTACAGGTCACCGGAGACAATAGCGAGCACTTGTTCCCTCTTGTGGGAAGGGGTCTTGCTGGTCCCTTTACTGGCAATAAACCTTTTCTTTGTTCTTTGTACCTGGATGTCTGCATGGTTTTCTAGAAAAGTCTAATTTACTCTAACAGTGCAAATGTATGAGTGCACTAGAGCACAAGAGATTGTTGCTGACCACACGAACGTGTGGAAGTTTTCACATAACCAGGCTAGACATTACAGGTATGTTAGCTTTGAAAACTCTCAAAAACATTATTTTTATTTTCATTCTGATTGAAAAATAACATTTGTCTCCCACTTTATGCATTTTTTGAGATGTCTGTTAATTACGTTTCAGATACTCTTAAGCCATGTTTGTAGTGTCAGCTAACCTTTCTCCAACATGTCCTGAACAGAGAGGCAATGGTTAGGTTAAGAGCAAGGACCTTGCATTCAAGTTTTCACTAACAGCTTTGTGACTTTGGACAAGTGACAACCATTCAGAGTCCTAGTTTTCTCATCAGTAAAATGATAGAAATGGTAAGAATAGGGCTATGAAAAGGTTAAAGAAGTAACTGTATTGAACTCCTTGAAACAGACCCAGCCCCCACATCTTTCCATAGAAGTATTTGCTAACCTTACCTTAGTTCCTACTAATATAGTTAGAATTGAGAATAACAGGAGAGGTTCAATACAAATTGTTATACTAACAGTTTATATTAGTTGCTGCTTTACTTATTGAAAAGAGTGAGGGGAAAAGACTGGCAAGGGGCAGGGAGAGGAATGATTTTATTACGGGATTAGCAAAATCACACTTAAAAATGGACAAATATTTATTTTAATGGACAAATATTTTCAAATAGCCTTTACTGAAAAAATGACTCTTGACTCCTTGGGCTCACAAATTAACACCAGGAGAAAAACTTTTATTTTCTACCTATGTTCTAAGCCATTTTCTCCACAGTCACTTTTGTTAAAAGGAAACATTTTCCTAAACACTTTATACTGTTCTGGCCACATGTCCCTGGTATACAAAGTCAGTGATACCTGAGTCTTATCAGTCAGAAAAAACAGGCACTAATTTAATATTTTATGTTTAGTGATCACAAAAGCCTGCTTTAGACAAGCTAATGAAAGGAACTTGGAACTGTTCCTTATATTCTAGCTTTAAAGTTTTATGTCAAAAGGCAGAAAAGCCAGCGCAAGAAGCCATTGTGTAAAAGGAATCTGTTGGCTTAGCCTGGGAAAATCTGAATGGAATATTGTCCTTAGGATCGGTTGACTCATCATTGTAGTGAAGTCATCACGGATATGAGTTCCTAGCATCTCTATGCTCTACCACCCACAGGGCTGGCTTCCTCTAGGGCTGGCTGCACTCATCACAATGTGTTCCTGCTATCAGCAATTGAGGCTACCTGTCCCTGGAGTATGGCTGAGATGGGGCAGAGGGCTGAGAGCTTCTATTTTCATATGCTGTTCTCCTTTAAGATTTCTCCTTGATATGAAACTTAAATATAGAAGTATAGGGAGATTATAGTAATAGTAGATTTCATTTCAGCAAAGATCGAGTGTAATACAAAAATGTTTGCAGTGAGAAGGGAGAATGCATCTGCTACAGAAGAGAACCCAATCGTCAGGCATTATAAACTAGGCTGGAGAATATGGCACTTGGCCTTCGGATGATGAAACATCATGGAAAAGTTATAGTATGTGGAATTACATGTTAGAATTTTCATTATAAAAAGATCAGCCAAGCTGCTATTTGTGGAAAAGATGAAAGGCAGAGAATTGTGCATTGGAGAGAATTAAAGACTCTCGCTCAGTTATGAAATGGAAGCCATAGTTGTGTTTCACAGCTCACCAGGGAGACAGGCCAGGTTCAGTCTTGCACACTGCAATTGTCTTTTTAAGTTGCCCTTGAATTTATTCAAATCACAATAATTGTTCTTCAACAAAAGCAGCAGCAACAAAAAAATGTAGCATGTTGTAGAGAACAATCAAGTATTGGTTCCTTTTAGTATGTATAACGTGGTAAGGTACGACGAAAGCTCTCAAACATTTAGACCACTTATGGCAGGGAAAAACTTTAAAGACCATGGTTAGCTTGAGTCCATTCAGAAATCTTCGAGATACTTCCATATTACTAGTGTTTATACTTGTGTTCCCATATAGAGACATATGGGAAAGAATGGGAAGGATTTGAAAACTGCACCAAAATATTTGGACAGTTAAATTGAATCTGACATGTATAACCAGGCTTCAGTTTTGATGGGAAAATTGAATACTGGGCAGAATTTGAAAGAAAAAAAAAAGTCAGGCTTTTAGGATGTCAAAATAAACCCATTCTAGCAAATCACCCTGTAAAATGAATCACTAAGCATCACTAAACTCTTATCTCTATCTTTACCCCTTTACTGTGGGACTGACCACTACTTACCAAGGAATTTTGCAACAGCTTGGGAAGTTACTCTGCTTCCACTGGGAATGTTTTACACTGATGTGGAACACTTCTCAAGGGGTGGGTGGGGAGGGGGATTAAATAGCATGTCCTGTTTCACATTTTCAATCTTAGTATTTTTGTTTAATATTTGGTGCTAGGTCCCAAATAACCAAAGTTGATATTAATAACAAGGAAATTGGAGAAAGTTTATTTCATTAACTTTGTTTTTACAAAGGATGTATGAAGCTTTAGTATGAAGTGCTTTATGTGCTCCCGAACTTGAAAATCCCTTTGTGCGTATTAAATAGAATACTTAATATAAAATAAACCAAACAATACTTATAGCATAATTATATACATTACCATAATGATTTTTCTCCTAGTAAACTTTAACAATGTTAGAAAAAAAAAATTGTGGGTCTCATTATTTGAAATGATTTGGAAACATGTGCTCCTGGAAATGAACCCACTTATGTGCCAACGTTTCCTGAACTAAACTTTGTTCAATCAATAAATGAGGAGTCTGTGAGCTGAAGGTAGGCTCTCTGGGATGGGGTTCAGAATGCCGAGAGAGAGTGTGGTTAGGTACAGTAAATCAGTGAAACCCGGACCCAAACTGGCAGCTATACAGTCGAAGTGGAGCATAACCGAGTGTGGAGTTAAAGCAGCCTAGTCAAAAGCCATAAAGCAAAGATGGATGGAGGCAGTGGAAACAAATGGATCCCAAACCACTTGAGCAATATTTCCAAAATGCCAATGCAGAAAAGCAGTTTTTCTAGCCATCTCATCAGAATTGTCTTGGGCCAAAGCTTTATTCTGTCTTTGAACAAAATAAAAATAAAGGCCTGGAAGAGGGAGAAATCTTAGTTCTTTATGGAGGTAATTGTGATTACTGGAGAGGCGAGGATAGAGAAAAAATAGCAAAAACAAGAGAGGCAAGGGAGATAGGTAAGTTGGAGAAATTAACCCTTAAGTGCAAAGCCAGCCGGTGTAAGGCATATTGCAAATAAAGGTGAGCTAAAAACCCATTTTCGCTGGGCGCCACTGGCTCACGCCTGCAATCCTAGCTATTCAGGAGGGTGAGATCTGAGGATTGCCGTTCAGAGCCAGCCTGGGCAGGAAAGTCCCTGAGACTCCTGTCTCCAATAAACCACTCAGAAAACCAGAAGTGGCACAGTGGATCAAGTGTTAGAACACTAGCCTTGAGCTGAAGAGCTAAGGGACAGCGCTCAGGCCCAGAGTTCAAGCCCCAGGACCAACAACAACAACTAAAAACAAAAACATTTTCTCCTAAAAAGGCCTTGCAAATAATCCCAGATGCAAATACTGACCAGATAAAAATAGCTTTTAATGGCATACATAACAGATCAATAGTTGAATTACAGTTCTTGGTAAAGAAAAATAAATAAAAATAATTGCTTGAAAAAATGGGCAATGGATATGAAAGAGAAGTTGACAGAAAAGAAAGACTGTGTTAGTCCTTATAAAGGAAAATTTAATTCAAGAGGATCATAAGTAAAATAAAATAGAATTGTTAACCTACAACTTAAAAATATGTAACATCCAGTGCTCAGGGTATAGTCATTACTTAACACTTGCATTGTGTCATTGTATACTAAAAATACATAAAATCTTTTTACAGAAAAAGCTTATCTTTGAGAATCTAAAGAAGAACATAATAATCCCTAAAGATAAAATAAATACATACAATGTCATTCATTGAACCATTATCTACAGTGGCAAAAAATTGAAACAAATGAATTTTAGCCACTAAGGTCAAGTCAAGTGGACTGGCATATCTCTGGATTGTTATTAGGAGGTTATTATAATAATATATATTTGATGTGGCTGATTGCACATGACACATTGTTAAATTAGCAAATCGAGTTGCTAAAAAGGAGAAGGTTTAATTAGTTGACTTTAACTCTCAGAAAAATTCAATAATATTAAGCTCCATAACACTTGAGAAAAATAAGAAACATACCCTGTGCCTTTAAAGGTTTGTGGTACCTGTATGGGAATATACTAAAAAAGGTTATACATAAATATATATGTATATGTATTATACATTATATAATTCTATAACATGTTTACAATAAACTAAACCTATCCACATGCGTAATTTGTTTAAAATATGAGTGGTTTTGGTACATTTTTAAAAATGCATTCATTTTGAAGACCTTGTCTGAAGATTTCTAGGCTTCCATTGTTTGTAGTCTTGCTTTATTTGAAGAGAGAGAGGAGGAAGCGTTTTATTTTTGGTGTATCCTGCCATTAACGTGTACTTCATCTTTTAGTCAGGATCACAAAACGTAATAATGACTTTGACACAAACAGATTAGCAGCTTCTTACTATACTCACTGCAGCAAGAGGGCCCTCTGTGCCTCGTAAAACCCAAACATTGCCTGCTTTTTTTTAATGGAACAAATGAACATCTCAGGCATTCGCTGTCCTTCCTAGGAAGACATAGGTGTGTTTGAAACGTGAAATTGATGACATGGGAGTTCATAAAATACTCAGTAGATTTGGGTGATGTTTTCCTGAGACCTTGTGAAAGGAGACAAACATGGCAATGAAGTCAACTTTGCAGACCTCAGGGATCCATTACAGCCCTAGATGCTCTTAACACATAATTAGCCAGGGCTGTTAATCATGGTTAACAGGTGCTGAGTAATGAACTGCGACAGGGTATTTGCTGTGACTACTTTCTTCTTTTATCTGGTTAGGCAAGCTAATGTCAGTCAGAGCCCTGGGAAAGTCAGAAATGGGACTGGACACTGTTTCTCCGGTACTGTCAACAACCCGTTGATGACTAAGAGTGGCAAAATCCACTGTAAAAATTCACAGTAATCATCTGTCTTTTGGTCAGGTACTGTTGGGTCACACCTGTAATCTTTGCTACTCAGGAGGCTGAGATCTGAGGATTACAGTTCAAAGCCAGCCTGGGCAGGAAAGTCTGTGAGACTCTTATCTCCAAATAACCATAAGAAAATCAGAAGTGGTGCTGTAGCTCAAGTGGTGGAGCGCACTCCTTGAGCTGAAGAGCTCAGTGACAGCACCTAGGCCCAGAGTTCAAATCCCATGACTGACTGAAAAAAAAATCTGTCTCAAAGTTCCCCAGTACTTCTGATGAATGCCTATTCTTTGACTTTTCCTTTTTGCCCTTTTTTCCTTATTTCTCATTCCAGCTTGTATCTATTTTTCAGTGGCTTGTTGAAAAACAAATCTCAACATCTGTGAACAGAAGGTAGCTCCATCTCAGCAAATGTACCAGTCTTGTGTTCTGAGCTCACAGAATGAGCGTCCATGAGTGATACACATCATCGTTTTTCAAGTGGTCTCAATGCCATGAGAACCTAAAACTAAGGCTTATTTCACTTTTATCAATGAGACTTTTACTTCCTTCTTTTGCTTGATCGTTTCTGGAGTATCTTTTGAGGCTTATGTAGCATATTATTCTTTAATCACAAACGATGAAAGATTACACATGCAATGCTCTGTGTGTGCACGGGTTTATGTGTTTGAACTCAATTGGAGATGAGAGTCTTTAGGTTTTATCTGCCTGGGTTTCAAACTGCAGTTCTCAGATCTCATCTTCCTAAGTAGTTAGTTTGAAGCCTGTGTATCCAGTATGGATATATTCTTATTTAGCCATTGCTCTATTGAGATATTGGAGCATGTTACCATATCTTCACAACTGTAAAGACTATTTTCTCTCCTGCTTCTCCTTCTCCTGTATAAAGCTTCTTCCCAGGAATGACAAACAACTTTGAACCCACATCAGGAGCCTGATCTTTATACTACAGCCTGTAAGCTGAGAAAAGCTGTTCAACCTTTTATTTGGTGGTTGTATTTCCAGGGAAAATACAAATAATTTTCCAGGGGAAACAGGGAGAATACATGTTCTTGGTGTAAGTGAAATGTTATCAAAATGCATCCATACTCATTATGTATTGTCTCTGTTTTCACGTAGTAGTGGTAGAGTTGAGTTGTCAGGAGGAGATCACAACCTTCACAACCCCTGAAAGATTCACTGTGTGTCCCTTTGCAGAAAATGTGTAATGCTTCCTGCTCCTCTGATCTTATAGTAATGGGAACAATATTATTTCTGTATCTGAGTTTTATTTGGAAATTTTAAATAAATTATCAAGTGACCACTTAGTGATGCTATCAATTAGCAGTTTCTGAAAGAAAACACCTGTTCCTCTGTATCTTTATGAGTTTGTTTCTATTTACCGAAGTTGGCCTTTCTCCAGGGAAATCAACATTTTAATTTTTAGCGTTAAGATGTTTGTTTAGCTGGCTGACTTTTCATAGGTTTGTTTGTTCTTATAGTTTCTTTTGGTTTATTTTATTAACGGCATTCTATGCCTCTTTCAGGTAATAATTTACCAGACATGTACCAACGCAGCTAACATCTATGGAACCAAATGCTAGCTACTATGCTAAAATGGCTCAAAAATATCATATGTTCACCACAGAAACCCCTAAGGTATTAAAATTGTATAGGTGGTAGAAGTGAAATTCACAGAAGTTGCTCTCCTTTATGCAGCAGGCCCATGAAAGAGACAAGTTTTTAATGGATTATTTTACAGTGCTTGCCATCAAACCCAGGACCTTATGGATGCTAGGCAAGTGCCTAACCACTGACCTATATCCCCAGTCCAGAGATAAGTTCTTTGTTATTCAGGTTTTTGACTCCTGACTTTGCTCTTCACCGGTAAATATTCTCTCTCTGACATCAATGTAAGTAGCTATGTAAGGTATAGTATATCTGGGAAAAACCTTCAAATTAGGAACTCAATGATAACTTTGGTTGTCAAGCACTGTGAATATTTTCTGGTATCCACAGATTGTCTAAAATCTGAAGATAATATTAACGTTGCTTCTCTCTCTGTCTCCGTCTCTCTGTTTCTGTCTCCCTCTCTCTCTTAGCAGTCCCTATCACATAATACCTTTATGAGAAACTATCATGACCAGGAAGTCATTTTATTTTATAGCTTCACAAAGGTTATAATCATGAGTTCAATATGATTGGAGCAAATCTATTCTTGGGATAGAAAAGTCTCAGTTTATATTCTGGGTCTGTCTCTTACTTGCTATGTAACTGGCTTTGGACAAATCATTTTATATCACTGAATCCTATTTTCCTTTTCACTTAAATATGAATAAAAACACTGTTAAAATTCAAAGGAAATACTTACAAAGAAATGTCTAGAACCTTACAGCTGTCTCTCTATCAAAATGTATAAGAGATTGTGCTTTACAGAGGACTAGACCAGCCATTTCCCAAACTCTAGGCCTTAGTTTGCCAACATTAGAATATCTACGGATGCCTGTTTTAAAAGTCTAAGTTTCAGGAACTCATCCCAATAAGAAAAAGATGGCTTTTACAGGTTCACATACTATTTGGAGGGAAACCAAAATTCTCCTGTCTTTTCTTAAAAATAAACAACAACAAAAAAATCCTATTCCTAGGTACTCAGGAGGCTGAGATCTGTATATTGTAGTTCAAAGCCAGCATGAGCAGGAAAGTCCATGAGATTCATCTCCATTGAATTATTATAAAACCAAAAGTGGAACTGTGGTAGAGTGCTAGCCTTGAACAAAAAAAGCTCAGGGACAGTGTCCAGACCCTGATGAGTTCAAGTCCCACAGCAGAAAAAAAAAACAAAAACAAAAAATAAAAAACAATAAAGATATCTATGTTCCAAGCCATCGTAACATTTAAAGCCACATAAGATTAGATGACTCTTTAAGTAATTGTGTACTCTCATTGCTTGTGTTAACAGAGCTTCCTCCCTTGGCTTTAGAATGCTCTGTGTTTGGAGACAGCTGCCACCCTTCGATCTCTTTTATTTTCTCTATTAACTATTCTCTGATAACATCTAGTTTTGGGGGTGATAGATACTGTGTTAACTTATATGTGCCTGATTTTTTAAAAATATGGTTTGATTTAGCAATTGGTTCCTTGTATTTCTTGACTGAATTTCTTACATGTTTTTAAATCAGAAGACAGGAGTAGAAGAATGTGGTCGGGGAAAGGTTAGTGGGGCAGTCATGTTGACTTCATCATGCAGACTCACTTCCAGACCTCTATATGCTTTATTTGGAAGAGATGTGATAGTTGGACATTTCAGAGAACATAACTTCCTTGTCTAAGATTCCTCCCAAGAATTCTTGGCTACTGCTTTTTTTCTCCCTCAACGACAACAACTCTGCTCTATAGAGTTGTCTAAAATGTGCTTTTTAGTCCAGTAGCATCTACAGTATCAGAGAACTTCTTAGAACTAAAAATTCTCCACAGGACCCCAGTACGAATGAATCAGAAACTTGGTGAGCAACAGGGAGTGGGGTGAAGTCAGTAATGGGTTTTAACGAGCCCTCTTCCTGATTTTGATGCCTGCTCAAGTCTGAGATAGATCTAGATTGTAGAGATGGGACTAATGGAGGCCTTTCCTTATCCATTGTACTCTTGAACCCTAAATCAGATATACAGACCCAGTCACAAGAAAATGGAGAAGCCTTATTTTGAGAGATTGAATTTTAGAGTCTTCATTGGAGCACTAGTGGTCTGCAGGCAGCCAATTGCAAAGATCTGCAGCCAGCAAATACACTTAACAGGAAACAGAACCATGAAGGCCAGAGAGGAAAGAAAGAACAAAAACAATACCAACAAACCAATTCAGCTCCAATGGAGAGCTGAATTGGGATGCCATGGTGACCCGAGAGCAGACAGGAGACAGGACACAGGACATGAACACGGAGACACACATGGCATGGCATAATAGGCCTGAGCTGGTCCAGGCCTCTACAGGGTCAGGTCAGAGTACAGAGTCACAGGAAGCTCCCAGTCAAAGCACTGGACTGACAGGTTTAGTAACCTATCAGCCAAGTTCCTGCCCCTGTCTTCAGGGATTCAGGCATACCCATCACCTGGGGGGTGGGACTTCCCTTCCCCCACCAGGAAGAAAAGATGCCAGACCCTACCACTAACCATGTGGCCAAGATGGGTCTGGCCAGACCAGGTTGCCTCACTTCATTACTATCTTATCCAAATGCATCTCTCCCTTTCCCACCTATCCTCCTCAGTTTTTATAGTTCACACAGTTTTCTCATTCTGTTACAATAATCACTTGTGTTGTATTTAAAAATTGTCTGTTTTCAGCCAGTTTGTAAGCTTCAAACTTGTTTAATGTGTACATATTTTATTCACCAATGAACCCCTCACCGAGTAGCATAGGGCCTAACATGTGGCTGATATCTAAACAAATATGAGTGAGTAATCAGTTAAAGTGATTGAGGTTATATTTCTTCTGGTCTTCATTTCTTTCTTTTGCTTTGCTTTTTTGTTATAGATATCTACAGCCCCATACTACCAGTTTTACAAATAATTTGTCAGAATTGTTAAGAATAATTTCAGGGCTGAGAAGGTGGCTTAGTGGTAGAGTACTCGCCTAGCATGCATGAAGCCCTGGGTTTGATTCCTCAGTACCACATACACAGAAAAAGCCAGAAGTGGTAGAGAGCAAAAGAAGCTCATGGACAATACCCAAACCCTGAGTTCAAGCCCCAGGACTAGCAAAAAAGGAAAGAATAATTTTAAAATTATACACGTGCACACACACAGACACACACAGAGAGCTCACTGTTGTCAGCTTTTTCTGCAGCTTTTGAATCTAGTGGCGATATATTTTACCATAATAGACGTTTCAACGTTCAGAAGAGCCTCGATGGCATGCATGTATCTAGGAACCAATACATAGTAAGTGTATTAGGGTCAGGCAGCCAGGAATGAAATTTTCACATGACAGCTTGACTAAGACCTTTAATTCTATTGGCCAACTAACTCAAGTGCTCCGAGCTACTCACGTTGCTACAATTAAAGCCAGGGAAGTGCTGGCACAGTGCTGCCTTGTATAAATGAGCCCTTTCCTCAAAGTTTGATCCCTCTATTAAAAAGTAGGATTAGGGCTGGGAAGGTGGCTCAGTGGTAGAGCGCTTGCCTCACATGCATGAGGCCCTGGATTTGATTCCTCAGCACCACATAAGCAGAAAAAAGCCAGAAGTGGCGCTGTGGCTTAAATGGTAGAGCTCTAGCCTTGAGCTGAAGAGCTGAAGGACAGCGCCCAGGCCCAGAGTTCAGATCCTATGATCGACAAAAACAAAAAAACAAACAAGAAAGCCCCAGGATTATTTGCATAGCTCCTGCATTTATTTGCTGGTTGATGTCTCTCTCTTTTATGTGTAACGTTTCCTTTCTGCTAAGTCCTTCAAAGTTTTCCTTAGAGGATGGGAAAAATTCACTGCATGTATCTGGTAAGTGAGCATGGACTCTTTTCCTTCAGTTATCATCATCCACAATAACACATTTGAAGATAATAGCTCAGTTTCCACTATGATTTGAGCCCCAGCCTGTGAGGAAACTTGAGATTCTTTTCCTTCCCTGAACCAGGATTTTCACATGTGTAAAAGTGTTTAGATTTGGTTACTTTCCTCTCTCTCCTTCTGTATTTTCTATGGTGGAAGGTTTCTAGCTCCTTTCCTGACTAGTCATCTAAGGGAGGTCAATAGAGGAAGTGATAGACAAAGTGATAGACAGTGATAGGCAGTGATAGACAAAGAGGAAATTTAAGGTAGCTAAACAACCTCAGTTCTTACATTGACCAGAGAAATCAAGCAAGGTGCAAACATAAGTAAGGTGACAGCATAGTTTATTAGAAAAGAAATGTGGCAGAGAAAGAAAGCACATAGACAAGTCATGGGAAAACAACCTTTTAGCCCAAGTCTGCCATCTTGCTACAGAATTTAGCCTTGAGTTAAATAATGAGAATTGGAATCCTTGAAGATGGCTTTGTGATTGGTGGGCCTCTTTTCTGTTTCCAGTCAGGGTGTGATGGCAAAGACTGAAAGTCCTGTCCTTTATTTCCTCATTCTTTTGTCCTTCTTTCTTCTTCATTCTTTCATAGTCCCCTGCCCTACTTTTTATTGTCAGGCAGATTTTGGTATATCAACTTATCCTGCTATCTCTGCAAGTTCTGTAGGCCAGAATTCCTTAACTGGTTGCTTTTCTTCTAACTCATATTACTGTGTGTAAGCATTATGCCCACCTTTGGTCCTCAGCTCCACCTAAACCTGGAGCTTCTCCCTGCCCTGGAGTTCCGGCCATACAGCTGGCCCCTCCCTCTCTCTGCCCAGATCCACCTCAACTCCCATCTACCTCACTTCCTGCCCCACGATCCTGCTGCTACCTAGACAGTGGAGGCTGCCATGTGCAGCCTCTGGGGCAAGTATGGCTCCTCTGATAAACCTTGTAATCATCGCTCTCCTGTGCCTGCCTGCCTCTGTGTGGTCCCCTGGGATGGATGTGATGGATCCTTTCACCATGTAGGAAAATAACTTTAGGCTTTTGAATCATGTGAGCTATTTAATAGTTTTCCTGCTTACCCAGTTAATATTTTAGCGCATTAACTGACTTGTATTTTTAAAGAAAAAAAATGAAGGATATGCTGTTTATTCTACAGAGGAAAATTCTACTCTTTATTAGTATGTACAACCTTGTGGTTCCTAGATAGTTATGTATTTAGTCACCACAAAATGTTTTTTGCATATGTCATTTATTTTTAAAAGTAAAAACTATGACTTGAACCCTTTACAAATTTGTCTTCTACCAATTAAAACATTTAAAACCATTTCTTGCAGTTCTTTTATCCTGAGACCATGTGAGAATGTACTGATAATTGCTTGATGGGAATGAAATTAAATCATGTCAGTCTTGTAACTTGTCATTATGTAACTATTTACTTCCTGTTACCTTCTCAGGTCCGTATAGATTTGGCAGAAATACCTGGCCCTCTCTAGAAGAAGTTAGTACCCAGAAACATGGAAAGCTATCCTTACTATCCTATTCACTTACCTGTGCATTCAGCTGAATCATAGCAGTTTCTTATGTCTGAACTATCCTTTATTTTCTGTTTTTATTTTATTTAAAATGACAATTATATATGAGGTACAAGGTTAAGTTTTAAAGTAGAATACTTAAAATGGATTGACATACTTTGTCATGAGGAAAACAATTAAAATCTAGTCCATTCATAATTTTGGAATATACAGCTCATTTTATTTTGGGAGGAGGGGGAGAGCTGGTCCTGGGGCTTGGACTCAGGGCTTAGGCACTGTCCCTGAGCCTCTTTGTGCTCAAGGCTAGTACTCTACCTCTTGAGCCACAGTGCCACATGTCACTTTTTTTGAGTAGTTTATTGCAGATAAGAGCCTTAAGGTCTTTCTTGCCCTGGATGGTTTTGATCTACAATCCTTAGATCTCAGTCTTATGAATAGCTAGGATTATAGGCATGAGCCACTGGTGCCCAGCTGTTCATTCTTATTACAGTGACCATTCTGGGCAGTAGATCACTAAAGCTTATTCCTGTCGAATTGCAACTTTGTACACTTTGAAACTCTTTCCTCATTAACCTCTTCCATAAACCCTGGTAATCACTATTCTCCTCTATACATCTATGAATTTTATCTTTTTACTTTCCACATGTAAATGGAATTATGAAATATTTATACACAAAAGTAAATCACTGAATCATATAGTAATTCTGCTTTAAGTTTTCTGACACATCCCCGAACTGATTTTCAAAATGCCCATATTCACTTATATTCTCAGAATCTGTCATTGCCTATTTCCTACTTCCTTGTCAACATCTACCTCGCATTGTTTTGATAATAATCATCCTAACAGGATTATTGTGGTTTTGTTTTGTTTTGTTTTTGGTTGGTCGTGGGGCCTGAACTCTGGTCCTGGGTGCTGTCCCTCAGCTCTTCAGCTCGAGGCTAGCACTGCACCACATGAGCCACAGTGCCACTTCCTGCTTTTTTTCTGCTTATGTTGTGCTGGGGAATAGAATCCAGGGCCTCATGCATTCAAGGCAAGCACTCTGCCACTGAGCCACCTTCTCAGACTGTTTATTGTGGTTTTATTTGCATTATCTTGATGAACAGTGGTGAGGAGGATTGAATAAGTTGGTATTCATTTCCTTATCAGATGCATAGTTTGCAATTTTTTTTTTCAGTTTGTAAGTTGTTGGATAAGCAACAAATTAAGTCAGACAATTTTGCCCAGATCAATGTGATGAAACAACATTCTCTGTTCCCTTGTTGTAAAGGAGGGTTGTTGAATCTAACTGGTACCATCTTGGCCACAGGGTGGATGATAGGGTATTGGGTTTAATTGGTGCCAGCTTGTCTTCATGGTGGAGGCAGAGAAGAGGCACCTTCCAGGTGATGTGCATGCCTGAATTCCTACAGGCAGGGGCAGAGACTTGGACAATAGGTTACTGGTCCTGCCAGTCCTTTAGATTGTGAACTCTCAAGCTTCCCATGGCTGCTCAATGATCTGACCCTATTTAGGCCTGGACCCACTCAGGCACCATTATACCATGCCACATGTCTGTATTCATGTCCTGTCTCCTGTCTTTTCTCAGTCACCATGGTGTCCCATTTCAGCTCGGCATGGGAGCTGATCTGGTTTGTGGTATTGCTTTTCTGTGTTTTCTTTCCTCTCTGGCTCTCATGGCTTAGTTTTATGACAGTGTTAAGTGTATTTGCAGGGCTGTAGGTGTTTGCAACATGTCTGCCTGCATTCCCTAGCCTTCTAATAAAGACTCCCAATTTGACCTCTCAAAAGGTGACCTCTCTTTTTTTTTCTATCCAACCAACAGTAGTAGTTCTACAGTTTCAGGTATGAGTTTTTTCTTCTTTTTTCTTAATCTAGCTAAAATTTGTTGCTTTTGTTTTTCTTTTTGAAGAACCAGCTTCCCGAATCTTAATATCCATATATCTAAATATTTGAGGAACTTTCTTTAAGTAGGTTTTTGGCCCTTAGTCTTTCTGTTTTCCTTATTAAGGTCTCTATTTGTATGTTAAATGGTGTGCTACTTATCACTTAAGCTTTCTTCACCTTTTCTTTCTTTATATATATATTTTATTGTAAAGATACTGTACAGAGGGGTTACAGTTACATGAGTAAGGTAATGAGTACATTTCCTGTTGAGCATTGTTACCTCCTCCTCTGTTTTTCCCCTACCATTCCTTCCCTCGTCACCTTTTCTTTCTGTGTATAATCGCTTCTGTGCACCACTGCAGATTCTTGGACTTAAGGCCTCCATCAACCTCAGCTTGCTTATTCATGGCTGGCACTATAACAATTTAGCCATGCCTTCGGTCTCCCGTTTTGCTGGTTAATTAGAGATGTAAGAGCGGTCTCACTGACTTTGCTGACTGGGCTTCTTATGGTGTGAAGACTCTGCTGTATTTCGTCGCTTTATTCTTAAGTTCACAGTACTTGTCAGCGGTAATAAGCATAAAAATATCTTTTGGGGGTGCTGTTTTTGTTCAAATTTTCTATTATTTAACTGACCTGTTAAGCTGAATTTAAAAGCTTGCTTCAACTATCTATAACGGTCTGTGAGTTATTGTTTGTTCATTTAAAAAGAGGGTCTCACTAAATAGCCCAGGTCAGCCTGGCATTTACTGTGTAGCCCAGTGGGGATCCCATGAAAAATGAAGATTTTTGCATTGTATTTTGATAATTATTTCTTTCACTGTATTTAACTTGAAAATAATTTGTTTTCTCAAGTAAGGGTGACTTCAGATATGACAGCAAGAAAATGTCCAACTTTTCATGTGACTTGAATAAATTATAACTGGATCATTAAGGCCTTAGCAATAAGTAGATTAGCTAACAAACTCAACTTCTACAGGAAAAAATATATAAACATTCAAATATATGTTTTATATATATGTTTATATATATGTTTTTATGTATGTTTTTTATCCAGAATCTGAAGTTACAGATCCACCATTTTTGCACTGGTACAAACAATTCTTTCAATGTGTATGGTAGATAATTTGGTAAACTGAATGCTGCAATTAGGTAACTTTATAGGAACACAAGCAATATAAATTGGTCTTAAAATTAACTTATGTTTAATAGTCATTAGGCCTCAATTTTCTCTCTTAGTAAAGAGTTTTGATTAAACTCAGTCATATATTTTCAATAGCTTGTGGGTCAATGACATCTTTACTTTGAAGATTTTTATTTAGCGCTTTTTATTTAATGACCAGTGATTTTTTAAATCACAGTTTAAATCAGGGAAGGCCAAAGGAACCTTGGGCTTATATATTTTTATTTTGCACACTACAATATTGAATTTTTTAATAAAATATGCATTGCCTATTTTGCAGAGAAGGAAACCAAGGCTGCTTAGGTTTATACCAAGGGTCTTGCAGAGGTCACTCAGCTCTTAAACTGCTAAGCAGGGATTTGAATGTCAGGAAGTCTGATGCCAGCATCAGTCTGGTGAACCTCATCCTTAACTTTTTGCCATGTAACTGATTCTTTTCATCTATTAAGTATATACATTCTTCAATCTTTTTATGCATTTCTTTTGTTGCTGTTCTGTGTCTCAAAGGATTTTATACCTAGTAGACTTCTGGGAAGGCCACGTTCTTTTAGCAGTATGGACACAGCTAATTGTATTACTGGATACTCTGAAAGCAGACATGGACTAAGAATTGTGGGAGACGCCTGAGAATGGGACTCACTTGGAACTATGCCTGCAAGCTGAGTTTACCCTCAATTTTCAGCTCAATTCTCAATTGAGAAAGTGTGTGGAGACCTGACAGCATGTCCAAGATATTTAGTCAGCTAACATGATAGCCTAGAATGTTCCCAAGGCAGCTTACTTGAAGTATTTACAGAATAAATGTGCTATGTGTGTATATTTCCACACATATTATTTGACTGTCTTTTTACAAAGTTACTTGGTCAGTGCTAGTTGAAGGGACTTGAAGAAAGCGCTGTCAAATACCTTTAATATAAGGCATGTACTCTCACTGAAAGCCTTTGTTTAGTGCGTAACAAGTAGATAAAAACCAAAACATAAGTTTCACTGTTAATAATATTTGCAGGTTTTATAAAACTGTTTGTTTAATACTAATTTTATGAAAGTTCATTTCATAGAATTCCCAAAAGGGAATGTAGAGTGTTATCAGGTATAATTATGTATGCTTACATAACCATGTACTGTGGATGTACATATTCTGTATATTGCCTTTAATATTATCTAAATTTGACTGTGTTCCTTAACTGAGAAGTTACATGAGTCCTTTAGTAAGTGTGCATATACAAATTTCAGAGGATTAAAGATATAATTATGTACTGATATTTTCAGGTAAACTTACATACAGGAAACTAGAGTAGTAGTCTTGTTGATTCATTTAATTGGTAAGATATTTGTCAACATTTTTCCTTCATATGTAATAACTGAGGCATAAATTGGGTAAATGGTTAAATAAAGGAGAAACAGAAAGATGGTATCTGAGTCCTATATTCATAAATGTGAGTAGAGTGTTTTAATACCTTAACTAATCCAGTGTTTTTACCCAAAACAGTTAGCCTGGCCTTGGTTTAAGCAAGCAAAAATATATTTTAGTTAGTTTAAGCAATATAAGGGATTTGTTGGCATTTGCTTTGGAAATTCCCTGTGTACACTGAAGGAGATAGGAGAGTGGTACATGAGAATGGACAGGAAACAGGACAGATTAGGGCTTATAGAAGATAATAAATTCTACTCAGTAGTCTTACAGAGGCACCTCCATTCAAACAATTCTTAATCCTTTTCAGACTTTGGTTACTCTACTCAGGATGCAGATTATACACTGAGACTATATAATTGGCCTACATTAGAAAACATGCCTGATCTTGGCCAGGACACAGCTTTAACTAAACAACAGTTGGAAATAATATCAGAACATTTTTGTATTCTGTTATCAGAAATTCACAGAGTGGTTGGATCCCTGGAAACAACAAAGTCTAGCGTATACCTTCCCACTTCTCCTCCCAATTGCCTTCTCTACAAAATCTGACCACTTTCAAATAAAAGTGCATATTGAAATTGATCTTTACATGAAAATGATTAACTTGGTCCACAAAACATACAGTAAAAGCAACCACTAAAGAGAGGAAGCTAATAAAGGGGATTGATTTATTTGAAATGCTGTGTATCTCTTTCACTTTGCTGCTTGTTGTAGGACAGAATCAGTGGCAGCCTTGGCTCCAGCGGTCTGCCCCGCCTGCAGTAATAGGTTTCAGCCAAGCCTCCCTCGATTGTATTTTGTTTGAAGAGAAGTATAAAACAGTTTTTTTTTGGTTGAATGTAACGTAAAGTCACCTGGTTTTTATAACTGGAAACACTTTAAAAGAAAGCATTCTTAATGGAATAAAAGAAATTTAATTTGCTCTTTTTAGCATTGTGTCCAAATACATTTTTATATAGTGTTTGTATATGTGCTTGTATATTTATATATTTTATAAGAAATGATCATAAACATTGGCTCATTAACATTTTTAACAAAATATGTTAGATTTGTGTGTGTGTGTGTGTGTGTGTGTGAGAGAGAGAGAGAGAGAGAGAGAGAGAGAGAGAGAGAGAGAGAGAGAGCTAGAACTTGAACTTAGGTCCTTTAACTCCTGCTTATCTTTGTGGTAAAAGCCACTGCTTTAAGACTTGAACCATACCTTCACTTCTAGCTTTTGGGCTGGTTAATTAACAACAAGAATCTCCAATTTATCTACCTGGGCTGGTTTTGAACCTTGATACTCAGATTTCAGCCTCCTGAATAGGTAGGACTACAGTCATAAGCCACAAACACCTGGCAACAAAATATTTTAATCACAAGACATATGCAATGATACTATTCGAGATAATAAGTGGGTATTTTCATGTATTTAGCATAGTGACACACACATCCATAATATGTGCAGATAAACATTGACTTTGTTATAATGGTAACTACAAATACCTGACAATGATTCTGCACTTATTATATAGCTTCCATCTTTCCTTGAAGATAACGAAGATTAGTCTGAGGTTTGTTAACCACAACTATGGACATGTTGTAGGGGAGTTTCCTGCATGTTTCAGAATATTTAGCATCCTATTCTCTACCTATTTGATGCAAATGGTACCTTCGTGAGACAGCCAAAAGGTCTCCAAATGTCACCAGGTATCTCCAAGGTGGCAGATGGATGGTCTTAGAGGTGAAGATCCCAGATTTTTGGAGTTTCCAAGAATTGAGTGAACACACACACACACACACACACACACACACACAGAGTAGCAAGCCAGGAGTTTGAGAGAGAAAGAAGGAGATAAAGTAAGTGAAAGTGTGTGTGTGTGTGTGTGTGTGTGTGTGTGTGTGTGTGTGTGTGTGTGTACAAGTAAGGGACACAGCAGGGCCCTGCTAAATGGCTCAGAAAAACAAAAACATAACACACACACACACACACACACACACACACACACACACACACACACACACACACACACGTGTTTGAGGAGATTTCAGGAGATCACGTCTGGCAAATGGCAATCCTCAGGCCACGGTTCTGGGTGGCCTGGGTGGACATTATTTCGTATTCTAAAATATGGGGATGTCTCTGGGCCTACACTAAATTTAGGGATAACAGGTGAGCCTTCCTTTTCTCAGATGAGCTTCTTGTTCTGCTGTCCCGACCCTCTACAGATAGTCGCCAACTTTTTCCCATCTCCAAGGAGAGGGTAGTGGGAGATAGCCAGCTAGCTTCTTTTAGGCCTTCCATTCCTCAGACCGTCACATTTAAATGTAGGGAAGCTAAATTTAACTAACTATACTTTTGCTTTGTGTGGCTTCCCAGGTTTCAACTTCGAAGTTTGGCCTTTTTATAGTTATTAAAAAGAATATAATTTCCCTGTCTGCTCACCTATTTCTCCCAGCCCCACAAATGATTTTCATCTCTTTTTATCTTACAAAGGGGAGCAGAAGGAGGAGGAAGCATGCCTGTATGTCTCCTAGGACATGATTAGGAGCTGGGGAGAGGCTTCAGCATTCTTTTCCTTACAGCTTACCTGCTTCGGTCACTGTGAGCTGAGACACGCTGGCTTAGTTTGAGAACACACATGCACAGGTGAGCTCACATTCATGCTCATCACATCACAAGGCCTCTACTACTGTTACCTTTAAAACCAGGATGGCATTCTTTCAGTGTTTGCTCAGAAACTGCATTCCCATTTGCTAGGATTAGAGCTTCAAGTCAGGTTCTCATGCTCCCTTTTAGCTTTTTCACTCAAGACTGCTACTCTACCACTTGAGCCAGACCTCCACTTCTGGCTCGTTGGTGGGTAATTGGAATAAGAGTTCTGTGGCCTTTTCTGCCCAGGCTGGCTTTGAACCTCTCTATCCTTAGCTCTCCGCTTCCTGCATAGCTAGGATAACAGGCATGCACCATAGGCACTGGACCAATCATGCATTTGTGTGCTACAAAGAAAAGCTTAGAGGCTGTTGACTGCAGCAGTCTAGGCAAGGAGGGGCGTATCCATTTCCACCGAGGGCCACCTGATAGTGTGTAAGGTGAAGGGATTAAGCTGGGCCTAGGTCTGCACCTGTCGAAAGGAAATGCAAGTAGCTCTGCTTTCAGCCTGCCTGAGGATAATTGCCTTTTGTTGCTCCTTTGCTTCTAATTCTGCTCACTTCTCACACTGGTCATTTCAGTACCTCCTTTTCTGTCTTTATCTGTCAGTTTTTTTAATTTTTTTTAAGGAAGTACATACTACTTTGAGAGAGACTTGAGCTGTTGGCTTCCATTATCCTCGCTGTCAAGTGTATTCTTTGTGTGATAAAGCAAGGAACCAGTCTGAAGCTGGTATTGTAGATGTCTCTGTGAAATGAGAATTGTGTTCTGCGCATGAGCATCCCTACACAGAGCCTGTCCTGGAGAGCAGGGAAATGTTCCAAGTATTGGAGCAACAGTGGGTGAAGCCAGCCAAGACTTTGGGCCATCTAGGCGTTCCTTTTATTCTATTTTTTGAAATTCTGTGCACCAGGATTGAATATCTATGTGATGAAGATACAGTGACAAAGATTCTCAGCCTTCAAAGAATTCAAAATCTGTTGCCTAACTTTGGAGTCTTTCTTGTTTTCAGGGGTAGTCCTACCTTAGGATCAGTTGAATTATTTTTTTTTCCCTGTCTTTTTCTTGTAAATTAGTATTCGGCGTTCTGCTCTGAAACTTATGTAATTTGAAAAACAAAAAGCATGTGAGAGGGGCTGGGAAGGTGGCTCAGTGGTAGAGTGCTTGCCTTGCATGCATGAGGCCCTGGGTTCGATTCCTCAGCACCACATAAGCAAAAAAGAAAAAAGCCCGAAGTGGCACTGTGGCTCAAGTGGTAGAGTGCTAGCCTTGAGCTGAAGAGCTGAGGGACAGCGCCCAGGCCCAGAGTTCAGGCCCCACGACCAGACCCCCCCTCCCCCCAAAAAAAAGCATGTGAGAAAAATAGTGCGTACTGTTACAATTTTTTTTTTGAAAACAAGATTGAACAAATCACTTCTCAAAAGAAAGCTTGTTTTTCCTTATCTTAGACAACTGAATCATCTTTAGAATTAGTGTCATTGTATAGGAGGCTATCTGCCACATCTGATTAGTTGCATGGAAGAAAATAGCTGTACAGTACAGTTCATAGCAGTGAATATTATAGCTGAAGCATTTGGGAAATTTAAAAGGAGGCTGCAGCAAAGTCTGACCAGACTCTGGCTGGAATTGGCTTCACCGGTGACTTCTGCCACACACATGCCCTTGGGAAAACTTCCTCCCCATTTTGCAACGCAGGGCAAGTTATTCTTAGATTTAGATAGGAAAACAAAACCCACGAATGACAAGACCAGATGCTCTTTACATCAGTTATGAATACAGCCTGATGGGATAGCCCTGGACAGTTTTCTTTTTTCTTTATAAACCCTTCTTTAAGAAGAATGCAAGATGATAAAGATCAATAGGTAGGAGGCATTGTGATGGGGGAAACAATAGCCCCTTAATAAAACCCTTGGTAATCAGGCAGGCATTTGTGTCTGCCATTAGGAATGTGCAGGTGACAGACTGACCATTTTGAAGGTCGCCATCATTACAGATGGGCATGTTTCTAATTACACATGAAATGAAAGGCTTCAGAGAAAAAAAAATAATAATCCAGAACACTCCACTATTTAAGTATTTGATTACGGAGAGTGTCTTATAAAAACCAATCTGCAAGATTATGCTTGTCCAAATTCTTTTCAACACTCATTCGAAGTGTTTCATTCTCCCTTTTAAATTCCCCTTTGTTTCTTCTGTTCTGTCCAATGACTTTTGCACCCAAATTTGGAATGTTTCCATGGGATTAGTATTCTGGTGGGAACCAGGTGGTACAATCAGAGGATTTAATGAAGCGTATTTTTACTGATAGAGAGACTATTTACTTGCTTGCACTAGGACAGTACAGTAGGGCTAAGGGATGAGAACAAAAGGAGAACCATTGGAGGTTTACAAGGACACGAAGCCATGATCACCTCTAAGCCTGGAGAATGTCTCCTCAGAGACACCCAAGAGCTGGCCCTTTCAGAGAGGAGCCCCATAGAGTTTAGAGAACCATGAACTTCTGGGGACTAAATTCATAGGTCTTTCCCTTCTTGGCGTCCACTTCTTACTAATGGTTTTCATTGGCTGAACCTAACCAGAAGTAGAGGATAAATGGGCCCGGCAAATAAGTAGCAAATAAGCTTTCCAGAAACTAGAGAGGGTATATGTACTGCCTGTATGCCAGTTCTCAGGTATTTGAGTCAGGATGACCCTGAGTTAAAGCCAGCTTAGCTATATGGCAAAATCCCATACCAAAAAGAGAGGATAGGGGAGAAGAGGAGAGGGAGGGTGAGGGAGGAAGAGGAAGAGGTAGAGGGAGGGAGATGGAGGTGTAGAGGGAGAGGGAAGAAGAATGAGAAGGAAAGAGAGGAGAGGGAGGAAGGGAGAGGAGGGGGGAGGGGAGAATGGAGGAAGAAAGGAGGGGAAGGAGGAATGGGGAGATGGAGGAGAAGGAAGGGGAGGAGGAAGGAGAGAAGAAGGGGGAGAGAGGGAGAAGGAGCAGGGGGAACAGAGAGTTTCCAGATGTCAAAGGATAAAACTATAATTCAGCCCAAGGATTTAGTTGGCTGTACTTTTGATCCTAAAAGCACTAGCACTTCATTCCATAAACTAGAAGCTGAACAAAGGAGTTTAGTTAGGCTTTTTTTTTTTTGGTAAGTTGTGAGGTTTGAACTCTGGGCTTGGGCACTGTCCCTGTGCTTTTCAGCTCAAGGTGAACACTCTACTGCTTGAGCCACAGCACCACTTCCAGTTTTCTAGTGGTTCATTGGAGATAAGAGTCTGATGGACTTCCCTGCCCAGGCTGGGTTTGAACCGGGATCCTCAGATCTCAGCCTCCTGAGTAGCTAGGATTACAGGCCTGAGCCACCAGGGCCCGGCCCTTTAGTTAGTTTAATACACAGGAAAGAGCAGAAGAAAGCACAAACCAAAAAACCCTAAAGTAGATTGATAATTTTCTCCTTCCAAACAGAGTTCAATCAATAGAAAAGTAACGTATTGGTTAGTTTGAGCTGACTCTAGGTTAGTTTCAATTGTTGTCGTTTGGTAGCAATCAAGCAGAATAAATCACTATCATACTAACAGAAACTTCTCTGTTTACAAAGCCTGACTTGTCCTAATTCACCTAAGGGTCAAATGAAAAGCTGTGTTTCCATTTGGTTACTTGGACTTTAGCATGAATAATTCCAACTTGATTTTTAGTCTGGTCTGTTGGAACCTAGTACAGGAGCTTAATTCCAAACATGGCTTACTATAGTTTTTGTGTTCACACAGAATACAAGGCAAGAAGGACAGAAAATCAATCTAGTAGTAAACAAGAAATAACCAGCATATTTGCCCTTTATGAGCTTAGAACTGGTATGGAGATTACTTGCATACTGGCAGATTACCTTGACGTTTTACTTCAAAAATAAAGAGCCAAGAAATTCACTACAACTCTTTGGAACAGTCCCTATGGACAAGGCTAAAATAATCATTACAAAATGCATAGGAGATATCTTTAGCTATCTACAGATATCTAAACATCCCTTCAGATCTCCCTACAGATTTCCCTACAGATCCTCCTACAGATCTCTTCAAATCATGCACAATCAGGAGCTGTAGAATCAGGTGCCTCTGGGGCGGTCAGGCTTTAGAAATGATTGCATTGATCTGGGTGGGAGGCAGTGGAGTGTGAGTCTGCTATGAGCTGTTGAACCCCAGCCTTCTGTAAAGGCTGTGGTTGCTATGCAGCGCCAGAAAATTCAAGCCAGGAGTCTTTAGGTTGTTCCTTTTTTTTTTTTTTTTAAACTTTTTTGTATCACAGAAACCATATATCGAGATGCTTTGTATGAAAATAAAATCCTCTCATTTTTAAGTTGACAATTATATCACTTTGGGGGGTGGGGAACTGTGCTTAAACTCACAAACCCTTCTGATAGAGGTCTGATGATGACTGCGTTCTTTGGGCTGTTGAGCATCCTTTCTCGATTCCACACAAAGTAATGAAATCTTAGTTACTGTGGGAGACTGACTCCATAACCCAATTGCTTTCAGACATTTGTCAGGTTCTGTGGGAGTCTGCTATCCCCTGCTTTACACTTTTCCTTTTGTTTTCATGCTGCTGCCTCCATTTAGCCTCACACTTTTCCTTGTACACAGATGCCTCTTACCTATTACCTATTCCTCTTGTCCCATAAGCATTACCCACCCAAGGTCTTTTTTTTGGCAGGTATACAAATAGCAGAAGTCAATTACATAACAAAGTAGGAATTGGTTTCTAACAGAAAGCACAAGCCACCAGCTTGGCCAGACTCCTAACCCCCGTTCCTCCTTCAGCGCTTTTCTTCGTAGGGCCCTACAATCACCAGGGTCCTCATCTCCCGCTTCCTGCCTCTCTGCTTCTTTCATCTCCTCCCTTTTACAGGTCCCTTCTGCAATCCCTAATTTGCTATAACATCCAGAGACAACACCTGAGTTCCTATCCTGTATATGCCAATTACTGTCATACTCTTTCAACTTCTATCCTTGGCTTAGCTTTTATAGAGCCAAATGAGCCTCTAAAACAAGCACTCTCACCTAAAAGAACATTTATTTTTCTACCCAGAGTACTGTTGTCCTCCTAGACCAATAGCTCTGTTTGTCCATCTTGGCTGACTAACATAATGCACCTCTTTTCTCCACTTCCTATAACAGAACTGTCTCAGTTGTGTTCCCCAGAAAGCAGGGAGGTACTCTGTGCTAAGAGTACCTTCAAAAGGGTTTACTTCAAAAGTAATCTCAAACTCAGTTAAGTTTCATAGTAACTGATACAGGCACAGCCTACTGAGCTGAATTTATAAAGCCTTTTCTTTCAGAAAACACGAACACTTACAGTAAAAAATGTCTCATAGCTGATGAGGCAGGGACTGAGTTCAAGGCTAAAGGTGATTACAATCACCCACACAGCTCTCGAAAAATGGTGTCCTACTTTATATTTTTGTTTATTATAGGCTGGAGAGAGGTAAATTACTACCTCATTGTCAGCCAATAATCATTTTCCAGGAAAAGATAATTTATCCTCTGAAAGGGAATTTTCACCTGCTCACCTTTCTGATTGCTTCATTGTGCATGTGATTGTTAAACTGCCTACTGACCATGAAAGAGGTCCAAGATGAAACCAGCCCAAAGTGGGGTGTGAGTTGGATGATGTGCTGCGGTCAGATTGTGCTTAGCTTCCCCAGCCTCCCATGATGGTCATGCACTCCACACCTCCCAGCAGCCTTCCTCTCCTGCACACCTTTTGTAGAAAGGAGTAGACGTACTACTTCCTCCATCCTGAGGGATAAAAGGAGGAGAAGATGAATAGGCATTTTAGAACCTGGCAGTGTTGGATCATTCTAGCAGAGGGAGAGGGTGAGAGGGAGGGAGGGAGGGAGGGAAGAAGAGAGGGAGAGAAGAAGGAGGGGAAGAAAGAGGGGAAGAGGGAAGGAAGGAGGGAGAAAGAGGGAAATAAGTGGGGAGAGAGGGAAGAAAGAAGAGAAAGAGAAGGAAGGAGGGTAAGCATGAAGGAGAAAGGAAGGGAGGGAGTGATGGAGGGAAGGAAGAAGGAAGGAAAAAGATTTGTGCAATTAAAAAAAAAAGTAATTAGAGAAAGAAACTTGGAGTTAATAAACCAGGAATTCTGACTAAGGGAAACTTCCTAGAATATAAATGGAATGCCTTATGATGTAATTTAACTTTTAGACCATTTACTTAGTTCCTGTTTAGCAAATAATTTCTACAAGAGCTAAAGAGCTGAAACAAAGTACATTTTATTCTCAAATGGCTGGTTATCTGGCCCCAAATAGATACATTAACATTAGCTTTCATAAATCTCTCCACTAAGGATAGTTCTTATTTCTCAAGACATGATAAAACTTAATTCTTTTTGTCTGTTTGAGATAGAATCTTTCTATATAGCCTGAAGTGTCCTAGAACTTTCTATATATCCCAGGCTGGCCTCAAAGTCATGAACCTACTGCTTCAGCCTTCTGAGAGCTATGACCATGAGCATATATCCCCTGTCTGGTTTAAGTTTTATTTTTACATACAGATGAAGTGAATTTGATCAAAATACACTATACAAATGTTGTAACAACTAAACTTCTTTGTACAATGAATTTATGCTAATAAAAGCTGAAAAAAGAAGAAGACAGAAAAAGCAAAAATCAGTCAAGATTGCTTGGTCCTGGTGGCTCATGCTTATAATCCTACTTACTCAAGCGACTGAGATCTGAGGGCAGAGGTTTGAAGTCAACCTAAACCCCAAAGTCCTAAGATTCTTATCTCTAATTTACTACCACAAAGCTGGAAATAGAGCTGTGGCTTAAGTGGTAAAGTACTATCCTTGAGCAAAAAAACTCAGGGACAGTGCCCAAAAAAACTCCAGTACTAGCACACACATAGACACACACACGCACACACACACACACACACACACACACACACACACACACACACACACACACACATTTTAAAAAAGGAATTTTAAAAGTTATGTAAATCTTTAGCTATGTAAACTATTTCTCCCCCTCCCCTTTTTTTCTGGTCATGGGGCTTGAACTCTGGGTCTGGGTACTGTCCCTCAGCTCTTCAGCTCAAGGCTAGTGCTCTAACACTTGAGCCACAGCGCCACTTCCATTTTTCTGGTGGTTTATTGGAGACCAGAGTCTCATGGACTTTCTTGCCCAGGCTGGCTTTGAACCATGATTCTCAGATCTCAGCCTCCTGAGTAGTTAGGGTTATAGGCACCTGGCTATTTCCCCTTAATTTTTAACTTACAGAAATATTTGAAACCCTATGGATGAAATTCTCTCATTCTAGCGATGACTCAAGTTGCCTTACTGCCTAGACGAATATATCCTGTTCCACAACGTGGAATGTGAGATTTCTCTTACTCAAATCTGGTGTCTTCCTCTCTTCCATTGGAGTGATACCACATCTTGGTCTGTGAATGACTGTTCCTTTTCCTGCTTCCTTCCCTTTATTTTATTTCCATGTCAGTCTCTTGAATGCGTCTCACCTTGCTCTATGTCTGCTGCTTAGAGACCCTGAAATAAAAGAAATGGCCCTGCCCCTACATTAATTTATAAGCTACCTCTCTTTCTTTTCTGCATTTCTGTTTATTTATTTTTATTTTTTTATTTTTTTTAATTTTTTGGGTCCGGTCGTGGGGCCTGAACTCTGGGCCTGGGAGCTGTCCCTCAGCTCTTCAGCTCAAGGCTAGTGCTCTACCACTTGAGCCACAGCGCTACTTCCAGATTTTTTTCTTTGTGCTTATGTGGGGCTGAGGAATCAAACCCAGGGCCTCAGGCATGCAAAGCACGTGCTCTACCACTGAGCCACCTTCCCAGCCCCTTCTGTTTATTTTTTGAATATGTTTTTAGTGATAGAAATGCTGCTTTCACAGTGAACAATTTGCCTACTGTGTGATTCATTTTCTACATACTTGAATGTACTAACAATTCTTCCCATTAAGTCTTGCTCTGGAGATTGGATGGTTTTTAGATAAACATCCTTGATGACTTTAGCCAAAAGGCATAGGCAGCCCTTCCTTGGAGTTTATAAGGTATTTGGGTTTTTGTAATTACAAGATGCCTCATCTGGTATAATCAAGTTCATCCTATTTTTTGTATCCTCGCTAAGATAGCCAGTTTACCCCAGTGTCAAGGGAGATAACAGTCCTCTTTACTACCACAGGCTGGCTCCTTTCCTTCCCTTCCTGCCTGATCAGTGCATTTGAACTTCAGAAATGAGGTTCCTTAAAGTAGTTACTAGAAAGTTAATTTGTGTGTGGGGAGAAAGCATTCTGTGCTGTTAACAACAGAAACAAAATGTGCGAAAACTAGTTCCAGAAGTCTTTGTTATAAAGATAACTGCACAGCTGGACTCCATAGCTGGTCAGGATGTTCAATAGGCCCCAGGGATAAAGAGCTGGAAAAACAGAATGGTAAGAGTGGAATGCCATCCTATGAGATCATTTATTAATACTTATTCCTTAAGGGCTAAGGAGGCATCTGTCCTTAAGGGTATTGGATTCAGAGGGGTTCCTATTAAAGTAAATTGTTTACTGGTGATTTAACTTGTTTCTCAAAGAAACGTGGTAGCTTTATGTACCTTTCCATTGTCTTTGATTTTCTTTCTTTTTGCCACTCTAATCTCTCTCTCTCTCTCTCTCTCTCTCTCACACACACACACACACACACACACACACACACAAAATATAGTTATTATCACTGACTCTTCATTTGGCTGTACTTTAAGGAGTTGTGACTTTAAGAGGATTAAAGGAAAAGAGTTACAACATGGCCTCAATGTAAATTATATAATGTAAAATTTTGGGCTAAAAATTAAGATGTTTGATTTTAATACCATTCTCCAGGTAAACTTATTTTGTAAAAATCAAGAAAAATGGTCTCACATTGTGTGTGTGTGTATACACACATATATACAGCTTTTTACAAATGACAGAGATACCACATTACAAAGAAAAACTTGGATGTTAAGGCTATAGCTACTACTTTTGACTTACTTTTGACCTAACCTGGAAGGGTGCATATGTTCTATCCTGTCTGTTGGACCCTTGAAGAAAAGCATAGCATTTGGACAGCAGTTTGGATTTATACAGATGAGGACTAGGTCAAGGATGAAACTAAACTGATGGAAATGTTGTTATGAAACAAATTGGAACCATTGAGTCAGGCATACCACTGTAAAGTTTAAAAATTAAGCCTTATTTAAGTATTAATCAGAAATTTACTGGATATATAGATTTAATGCAGGGAAAATGACCACCAAACAATCTCTTGTTATATAACATACATTGAGCTAAATTCATAATGTTTATATGAGATTAAACAAATAGAAACAAGTCTATTTGGGTTCACTGGCACTGTCTTCCACCCCCTGTTTTGGAAGAGATCTAAAGTTCTGATGTGTACTTGAGCTGTGGCTCAAGTAGCAAGGTGCTAGGCTAGGCCCTGAGTTCAAGTCCTAGTATTGGTATACACTTCCTCCCCCATATAAATAAATAAATTATCCATGGTTATTCTAAGCTTTTTTGTAATTACAGTCTATAATAAAACTATCATTACAACCCTGATATAGTCTGCTTCTCTAAGGCATTTGCAAACAAACTCATGGAAAACATTTCTAGCAATTAAAAGGATAACTTCATGTCTTCTAGTCCTGATCATTTCTATCCTGATCATGGTATAAATTTCTGCTAAATATATTCCCTGTCATCTCCTAAATTAGATAGGAACATAATTTTTAGTACCTTTTTTTCCCAGGTTGTACCAACAATTCATTTTCAGCAGTCAGTAGAAAGTGACAACCATTGCCCCCTGCACCTTCTTTAAAATTAAAAGGAACCAA
This sequence comes from Dipodomys spectabilis, assembly GCF_019054845.1. NCBI lineage: Eukaryota > Metazoa > Chordata > Mammalia > Rodentia > Heteromyidae > Dipodomys > Dipodomys spectabilis. The sequence continues at coordinate 22,451,416 of NW_024870731.1, read as the reverse complement.
AGTTATTTAAGGGAAAATAAGGCAGGATAAATAGGTCAGGAGACTGAGAAATTATGTAACTTTTAATACATACACAAAGTACTAGAATAAAAGTGGCAACCAAGGTATAATTGAAAAGTGAATTAAGCTTCCTGTATTTCAATGTTAAGTTACAAGGACTGGTTAATCTAAAAGAAGCTATCCCCTTTTAAATTGTAAGAACTTGACAACTCTGTACATAGGTAGAGACAGCAAAATGAGAAGCTTATCTAAGAAAGTAAGCCCTAAAACTCACCTGTTTTCCTTGTGTTTTGGATAAGTTCTGAGATCTCTCAGCATTTTAGAATAAGTAGCACTCATCCTGGCTGCTCAACCATTGTCTAATGGTTGAGAGTTGATTGTCATGATCACATCTATGCCCCTAGCTCAAAACCAAAGCAAAACCCAAAACGAGAGAACTTTCTATAGGCCTAAAAATGAAAAAAGAATAAAGGCAGCAGGCAACAGCTTTCGTTTTGAGCCTTTAAGTCTTATTTCCTTCATTTGGGAACCTAAAATATTTCTTTTTCTCCCTACTTTTAACTTTATTTTTCTAAAGTAAATCCTTGGCTAAAACGTACACCTTCTGAGACTTTCATGTTTGCAGGATACCCTGAAATTCTTTTTATGTGTGGGTCTCAAGGACCTGTGATTGTTATGTGAATACAAGAAAGCTGAAGGAAGCCCTTATCCATTCTCTTCCCTGTTTTTCATTTCCATGCAGTTCTCTTGTGTGGCTAACCCTGACTCCATATCTGCTGCTCAGAGACCCTGAACTAAAACAAATGGCTCACTGGGCTCCAACTCTACGTTAATTTAAAAGTTATAGCGCTTCTGTAATTGTAGTTATTTCTTGAATCAGTGTTAGCCAAGAGATACCACCTTCATAGTGAAGAATTTGCTTATCGTGATTCATTTTCTAGATACTTACTCCTATCAGCCCTTGTTCTAGAGTAGTGGTTTATTGTTGTCTTAGCACATTTCTGTAGAACAAATAGCAAAGACATAAAGCATCCCTTTTCCCTCAAGAGCCAAACCGGACTGTGAAAAGGATAGGTTTGCTTTTCTTCTTCTTTTTTTATAGTGATTCTTTAAAAGCTCTATGGAAAAACTGAAAAATCTCTTTTTTATATGCGAAATATAATTATATTTGCAGCCCAGGCTGGCCTTGAACTTGCGATAGTCCTGTTTCAGCCTTTTAAGTAATGGAACCTACACACACACACACACACACACACACACACACACACACACACACACACACACACACACACACACACACACACACACACACACACACACATCTACATACATATATATTAAATAATTCACTGAGATGATCAAATTCATGTTTTTTTTTCCCTTCCTTCCTCCCTCCCTCCCTCTCTTTCTTTCTTGACCTGGGGCTTGGAACTCAGGGCCTAGGTGCTATCTCTGGGACTTGTTTGCTCAAGACTACTAGCACTCTAACACTTGAGCCACAGCTCCACTTGCAGCCTTTTGGTTGTTAATTGGAGGGAAGCTACTCAGGGCGCTGTCCCTCAGCTCTATAGCTCAAGGCTAGCACTCTACCACTTGAGCCACAGCGCCACTTCTGGTTTTCTAGTGATTTATTGGAGATAAGAGTTCCACAGACTTTCCTGCTCGGGCTGGCTCAAAGCCAGAGATCTCAGCCTCCTCAGATCTCAGCCTCCTGAGTAACTAGGATTACAGGCATGAGCCACCAGCGCCCAGCTTGCACTAGCTTTGAATTGCAATCCTCCTCAGCCTCCTGAGTAGCTAGGGTTGCAGTTCTGAACCTCTGGCACCTGCCAAAATTAATCATTGTAAAGTGAGCAATTCATTTGCATTATTATGTACACTGTATTCTCATCACTCCAAAGTAACATCTCTCTCTACAGAAGCAGTTTGTTTCTAGAAGTGTGCCTCCATGGCCTGCGGCCCTGAGTTCAAACCAGACTGCTACCAAAACAAAAAACAAAAAAGAATGTAATTCCTCTTAATTCTGTTCTTCCCAACTTGTAATCACCCACTTGTTGGTGTTGTGTCACAACTTTGGATATTGCAAGTGAACGGAATTATATAAAATGCACCCTTTGGTGTCTGGCTTTTACCACCTAGGATTTAATCTTTTGTTTACTTCATCATCAAAAATGTCCTTGGTGATAATGATTATTTCACCCTGAACAAGAATGATTTTCTTTCATCACTATTTTATTCAGAAACACAGTAGAAATGATCTGTGTGTGTGTGTGTGTGTGTGTGTGTGTGTTTTCTCTTTGTCATTTTCTCATCAACTACCCCTGCCTCCCCACCAGATACATTGTGTTTGTTAGATGTCCCCATCCTCCAAGAGATACAGAGAAAAAGTGCCCAGAGTGAGTCTACTGTGTAATGCTGCAGCAGCTGACAAAACAAAGTAAGTTATTTTTTACAGAACAGATAGGTGGTTCAAATCTCGATGGAACTTACCTTGGTCTTAATAAGGACCAGACAGTTGTCATGCTCGATGAGTTTAACTGGCCTATGACAGTGCCTGCCATATGGGTGTGGTTTTGAACTCCATAGAGCATGGCACACTAGTTGGGAGTGGGCTGTGTGTTCTGCATTGTGGCCTCTACACTGTGGGACCTGTAGCAGCTGATGTGGAACTAAGGTTATTTGTCACCACAGGATCTGACGCTCAGTGTCTTTTTAAGGACAGATTTCAGTGTTGGCAACCTTCCAGGTGAAAAGTAATAACTCTGTCCAAGGTGGGGAACAAGACAGCGGATAAATTTTGTATGGTACATGAATGTCAAAGAAGAATCATGGTGTCCATTTATTGGTATGACTAAGCAATGAAATCCTACCACTTGTCCAACATTTTGATTGAAATTAAAACCAGATCTTAGACATTGCTTCCTGTCTAGCATTCAATAGGTAGTGCATTTTACTGTGTTTCAACCCACTTTCCTTGATCTTTATAAAACCCTTTATTTATATGCACAGCCCAAATCAGCATTTGGAAACTATCTTCATAAACCAACTTTCCTCCTCTTCCTCAGAGAGATGACTTGTTAACATTTGTCTCTCCTTTCTTTCCTGTTAAAATTCCTATTTCTTCTTATTACATTTCAAAATAGAGCAAATGGTTAAGCATGAGGGCGTCAGGTTCTAGAGTGCCTAAAAACTACTCTTGGACAAGAAGTTTAGCCTTTCTAATTCTCAGAGTCTTTCTTCATCTATAAGATAGGGTGGCAGCTGTAGTGAAGGGTAAAGGAGATAGTCCTGAGGTCTTTATAAAATGTGTAGGACAGTTTTTGCTGTAGAGAAGGTGTCTAGTCACTGGTATGTAAAAGTAATCATCATAATGGTATGGCTTCTCTGTGTTCCTAATGTCTTTTGCCTGGTGGAAATGATTAACTTCAGAGCATTACCAGTGTCATAGTAGCAAGGACGGGGCATATTGGCCCAGAGTTTGCTACCCAGTTTTACTTTTGCCTTTCCATTGCTTTTGAACAGTCCCACTATGGTGTTTTGCTGTCACCTTAAATGTGACTCTGCCAAAGGCCAGATGTTTGGTGACCTTCTCCACCCTTATTATCTCATTGCATCAGAGCTTTAGATTTGTCTGGTGAACTTTGAGCACCTCTAAATAGCTTTCCTCAGGAGTTACCAAGAGTGATACGTTCCTTCCTTGCAACCCCCACCTTATGTGTATATTCAGTTCTTTTGTCCAGGACCACTGGTCAAATCTCAGGCACTGTACTTTTGTACTCAATAGTTTCTTAAGTGTTTACGTTCTGTGGCACCATATGGTTGGTTCAAAAAATCTGAACTCCGCAGGTTTTGAGTATCTGTTCTCAACAATAACCCTGCACTGCTGCTTTGCCATTCTCCTTACCGCAGTGTGCTTCCTCCTGACACCAGGCTTCTTAATCTGGGTACCATCGCTGCAGGGTGGTAAGTACTATCTCTTGTGAAAGTTGGGCAGTGTGGGAATAGGATATGACATCCAACCTTTAGGACAGCATTTTCCGTCCTTGAAATTGATGGGTGTGGTATTTCCAAATAGTGAATTGAAGATGCTGCGTTTAGGAATATACCAGAAATTCACTGAGCTGGTACTCTTTGCAGTTTCTGTCCCGGTCTCCCTCTTGAAGCTTCTCATGATTATTCCCATTCTGATCAATCTCACTAGTCAAACCCCTATATTTTCAGCTTTAATCCTACCTGATACATCCCTATGTCTGAACTCATGAACATCTGCTCATATTGAAACCTACCCCCAAATACCCTGCTCTTCCCTTCCCACCCATCTACTTTCTTATTGATTTTCCAAAATTTACTTTTGGTCCCATCACTCTTAGGCATCTTCCCATCCAACCCCAGTCTGGTAACCAGAGACTTCTTTTCATCACTGCAGAATTGGTGACAAACTCAGAGGCCCACAGGAGTCACATAGACAGCTTAATGGAGTGAAGCCAGATGAGGGACCAAACAGGGTTTCAAGACTGAATTATTCTACAGCTCCAGCCCCTCATGATGGCCAAATGCATCAAGAAGTAATGGAATCTAGACATTTACATGCACACTTGTGTCCTTTTATATTTAATAATTGATATACAATAAAATATGTAGATACATGAATTTATTTGGAGGATAACCAGTAGGTTTTTTTTTTTTTGGTATGGAATATATTGTCCATGTTCTTAAATGGAAAGTTTCATACTACATGTCGTAAGAGATTTTATATTTGGCCAACATTTCCTAAGTTGCTTGAAAGAAAGTGGTTCTCAGGTGTTTTTTGTAATGTGGGCTGTGTGTGTGTGTGTGTGTGTGTGTGTGTGTACACACACATACTTACATATGTACTTAGAAGCAAGTACAGAAAATTGAGGTAGTTGAATCTTAACAATATGAAATTACCAAGTATTCTTTACACTGAGTCAGTCATAAGAGATACCTTGTTTGCATGCTATTTTCTCACCAGAAGAGTAATCACAGTTTAAACCTAGGGAAAAGGAATAGTCAAATAGTCAGTTAACTAGCGTTACTGGCCTATAGTGCCCATCTCCACACATAGAATTATTAGACAGCCCTTTAATTCCGCATGTTTTGTGAACAGAGTTCTCTGACTACGGAAAGCTGAAGAGAGTACTGTTTGTCTTTTTTCAACTTTGAAATTCAAATTGAAAATTAAACTTTTACAAAACATGAGTGGTTATATATTGTTAGTTTAGCAAACTGAAACTATTTTCATTTTACAGTAGGTTTGAAGCAAATAAGCGAATGAAATTTGCTGTTGATAACTTGAAATTCTATTGATTTTTATCTTCCTTTTCAGATACTCTTCAAAGTGACAATGCTTAGAGCAAATGTCACTACATCAATGACAGCTTTCTAGCTAGCTAATTGTAGCAGACAGATACACAGTGAGAACATGTGAAAAGTCTTCTCGAAGGAGTAAACAAAGGCTCTGCAAACTATTAAGACTAGACAATCTTAGGTCTCTCCAACTTGTGCAGTGCTGGACTATGATTAGGAAGAAGGAAGGGAGATCAGGAGGGAGGTGTGGACCCAGGTGGTGGACCCAGGAAAGATGGAAATAGGCGTCGATCAGTCAAGTAAGAACTGTTTTTTTTTTCCTGACAGGTATATTGTAGGGAAGAGAATACATTATGGAAGTAATGACAGCAATTAAAACATGTTTACTTAAGAGAACAATTGCTTGAAATATGGTTGCATAGTAAAGACCTCATTACAGACTGTACTTGGCACCTAAACAGGATACTTATGTTGAGGGGTAATTAATTTGCTCTCATAGATGGCAGGATGGTTCCACCTGTGGTCTTGATTCACTTCTTTGCATTGGACAAGTGCTATCTGAAATAGAAATGCTCTCCCGCATAAAAAAACAAACAAATAACAACAGCAACAGCAAACCCTTCTAAGCCAGACATCACAGAGGCTGTTAGGTGGCTGTAATTAGAAATATATGGCAGAAAGCTTATGTGTAAGGACAGTCAACAGTGTGAAGAATTGTTGACAGAATGTGCCCCTGGGTGCTGCTGAATCAAGATACCTTACCACGCATTTTCTATCATCTATTGCTGACAGTGAGGATTCAGAAGGACTGGTAGCTAAAACTTGAAGTACATATTCATTGGAGTAGCAATTCTTAAACTTCAGCATGCATCACAATTATCTGGAAGGCTTATTAAATTACAAGCAGTCTACCTCTAGCTCTAGAGATTACACTTCAATGGGACTGAGACTAGGGCCTATCAACATGCATGTGTTTCTAGCATGTTGTCCACAGATCCCACTGTGAACCATTATAAGGAAAAGCAGCTAATGAATGCAAATCCGTACTAAGTTGAGTGACTTCGGAGGGAAAATGTGATTCCAACACAATAGAAATTATGATCATTTTCTGTTAGAAACTTGCTGCCAAAGAAAGAACCGCAGGTCAGTATGAAGCAGACAGGGTGGTGTTGGCAGGGAAGGGAGGTTTTGTGTTAAGAGAATATGGGCTCTAAGAATGCATATCTGAATGGTATACTGTCTCCCTTCCCTCTTCCTCCTCCCAACCCCACAAGTTGCTCACCTTGTAACTTTGGACAAGTTGCTGAGTCTTTCTGTATTCCAGTCTTCTGATCTGTCAAATACAGATAGATGACAATAGTCTCCATAGGATGGAGTTGTTGGGAGAATTCCATAAGATGATGTATAAAGAAGTATTCATCCTAAGAGCTGGCATGTATTGTTAGATGAAGACACCCATGCTTCACAAGAGGGAAACAATGATAGTTGAATGTATATAAAATGGGAGAGATGAAAACTGTCACTTGGTTTCTCAGATCTGGATGTCAGATTTCGGGGCTCATTAACTCAGGAGATCTGTTACCTGGGGTAGAATTGAGGCAAGTTCTCTGTCATATCAGAACCATTACTAAGTTTAGTTAGCAGACGTTTTATCTCTAGCATGGCTCAGATGGTCAGATAACGCTGCTGATGGTATATGTGGCATATTAGGCGTGGCACTTATAGAATAGTGGCACTATTGTGAGAATAGAGACTGAAATGGAGAGAAAAGAGAAACAGACTGAGAGATAGAAATGGAAAATGGGGAGGGAGCAGAGATAGAATTGGTCATTTAAGGGTATAATTGTTTCAAAATGTTTTTGACTGACGGGGATATTAGCTTCATGTAGAGCACTTGTCTAGGATGCATGAGTCCTGTGTTTAGTCTCTAGGGGAAAAAGCTTTTGACTTAATTTATAGTCAAACTTAAGAGTATCATCATCCTAACCCATACTCATCTATTTACATGGAGGTGGAGTTTGTCAAAAGCTGACTGTGAGCTGTCCTCTTTTGTTTTGATTTTGGGGAAGAGGTTTAGCATTCACTTCTTTGGAAATGTAAAGGAATCAGAGGTAAACAAAACATGGCATCTGCTATGAGGGAAAATGCAGAGTAATGGGAGGGAAATTGAAGAATAAGTATGGATTTCCTTAGGTAAAGAAGGAGAAATCAGTGTTAACCAGGTGGGGACCTCCCCCAGCAGACCTGATTAGAATCCTGGTTTTTACCTTAACTAGTAAAGGGTTTCATTCTCTCTTAGGCCTTAGTGTGTTCCTGCTGTAATGGACATAGTTCTGCTTTGAAGGGTTGATGATAAATTGATAGAAGGTACTCAGCATGAATGAGCCCTAGCTTGCACACATACTCGCACCATTGTAAATGAGAATGTGGGTGTTTTTGTGGGTAGTGTACTGGAATTAGGCTAATGGCTTTCAGTCATGGCTACTCTGATTAGTGTAGTGGAAAGAAACAGAAGACATTGCTTGGAGAAGAGAAAAGAAACAGAATATGAGGCCACTCTAGCATGAAGAAAAATTGCTGCTTACAAGAACATGGGTGAACTTTGTCCTCTGAAAGTATGAGGACAATGCTCAGGGCAGGTGATGGTTTCTATTGGGACAGTGATAGAGTGCAGGAAGAGGAGCAGTGAATGGTGTAATAACCACAGGTGCTTTCATAGACACCATAAGGTGAGGCCTCACTTCAGTACTCTGTCTTATCATTACTGTTGCATTGTTTCATATTATTCCAAGTCCTTGAGTCTCTCAAATGTGCTAGCAGGTGATTTCTCAAAACACAAGAGGGTCAAAAATATCTGGCTTCAGAGCGTTGTTGTACAGTGGTAGTCAGGGGCTTGGTGTGAGGGTGGGAGGGGTGTGAGAAGAAGAGGAAGGAAAGAATGTTTAGAGACGTGATCTCTAGAGCTACACTGCCTTGAATCTTAGCTCTGCCATGCTAGCACTGTGGCTTTGGTCAAGTTATTTCCTTGTCACATGTTCATAGTTCAGTTTTCTTTTATGTAACCTGTGTGTGGGGTCACGTATGTATGGACAGCACTCAGAGTAAATTCTGCTATGTAGACAACATTATAGGGCTACTTCTGTTATTTCTCTATGTATATGTGTGTGTACACATGCATGTGTGTACATACATGTATGTGCCAGTATTGAGGCTTGAACTCAAGGCTTGTGTGCTTGCTAGCTCTTTCATTCAGGGCTAGTGTTCAACCAGTGGAACCACAGATCCACTTTTGGCTTTTTGCTGTAAGTTGGAAATAATAATCTCATGAACTTTCCTGCTAGGGCTGGCTTGAAACTGCTATCCTCAGATCTCAGGTGCCAGAATAGCTACAGTTACAGGCATGAGCCACTAATGCCAGCCTGTTTCTCTTAGTTCATCTTAGAAGGATATTAGTAACTTCACATTGCTTCTTGAAGGTACAGAAGAGAAGTCAGACTGACCACTTAGGGTAATACTGCATATTGGAGCCTAACAAACTTGCATGTTATATATAAAATTATATGACATTCATAGTGACCATTTTCTTTTACCTAATTCCTGTATTCTGCAACTGAATTTCTTGTTTATAATAATAAATGTCATAAAATTAAGGTTTCACATAGGTTGCTTTTTTTTTTAACCCTACCCAACTGTATGAGCTTATCACACTAAAAGTTGTAAACAGAACCCAGGCATACTGCATTGTGTGGTGACTGAGAGCATTCTCCAAAGTAACTGAGTTTGGGGAACCTTAACCAACACTGGGTGTCTCTTTAGTGAGTCCCAAACTTGGTGGTGTTACCCTGCTGGAGTGGATATTTCTCAATTCCATTGCATCCCAATTTGAGTTGTGAACTCAATGTAGCACCCCAGGGGTAAGCAATGTGGTGGGCAAAGTATTAAGGGTCTGTTATGTTAGCAACTTAACTGTTCACTTTCCTTTTCTGTAATAATAGCTTCTGTTTAGAAGGACATGTCTGTTACTGTGCAATTAATGCAAGATGAGCCTATTTAAGAACTGTAAAGAAGAGAAGGAAGGCATTGGACATCAAATTAGACTTTTTACAAAGGTTTTCACTTCAATGATTTCTTTTTCTTTTTGATAATATATAAATGCCTCCTAGCTCCATTCATCTCACCCACAGATTGTGCGAAAGCTTTGTATGTACTTGAGCAACAAATGACAAGTCTCTCTTGCATTTTTTTTTTACAGTGCTTATCTGTTGAAGTCCTGCTCTGGTTCAAAGTGGTTGTGAGTTTTCTCCCCTAGGATTTTATAATTATAGTTATTCAGAATAGGGATAGCTTTTTTGGCACGATTTATATGTGTGAATGTTTCCTTCATCTTTGCATGTGTTGTTATTTATCACTTTTTGCAATTGAACTTAAAAACGAAATTTGTTCCTCTTTCCTGAGCACAGAGTTCCTTCTTAAACATTTGTTTCTGTGGGGTTATTGTTTTGTTTTGTTTTTTTGGGACATGGTCTCAGTATAGGTCCCAGTGTATAGCCCCTGTTGGGGGTTGAGGGTGAAGTGGTAGAGAACTAGCCTTGCAAACTGGGGCTCCTCTTGTTGCTGCCTCTCAAGTGCTGGATTTCCAGGTGTGGTCGGCCATATCCAGAGTCTGTCAATCGCTTTAAAAATTATTAGACAGATTACTTTCGGATATTATTAAGAATGCTGAACAGGCATTCAATTACAGGCATTTTATTAAACAATTGAAGCCCTGGTATTTGATGATTTCTGGGTTTTTTTAAATGTAAATAACAAGACAGGGCAAACAAATTCTAACACATGAGGACAGCATTTTATTAGGTTTCTAAGTACATAATTACTGGTAGAAAATGAGAAATATTGATTTATCCTACATACATGTATATCCAATACCTATCAGTATGGTAACTATACCACTACTCACTCCCACATTATGGTATCATCATTATTTTCTTTAAGAGGTTAAAGAAATGATTATTAAGTAAATAACAATGCCAATGGAATTAAAATTTTAATGTATTTCCAAAGGATGAAGCCAGGATTTCGCAGAAAGGTCTTTTATAAATGACAATTACTGTAAAGATGATGACATTCTGCTGTTTTTATAATACATATGTGTTTCAAAGATATTTTGGACAGTAAGAACTTGATCCAACAATATTTAAATGCAGATGGTAGGTTAAAAATTACCAGTAATTGAGGAGGCTGGATGAATAAGGACAGAGCAAATACAAAACAAAACAACCTATTGTGAAACTACTATTTTTGCTAACAGATATACCTCTTTATCCTCCAAATATTAACATTAACAGTAAGCTTCAAATCTTGAACTATATACAATATATATTTTAATTTTAGGCATTTTTTTATTCATAAAATGGGCGGTCTATAATAATCAAGTATTATGTAGTAATTATAGATAATTTTAGATCATATTTTCCCAACCTTGGCACTATTGACATTTTGATAATTCATTCTTAATTGTAGAGGGCTTTCATGTGTTTTTCAGTACATTTAATATCTCTAATCTAGGTACCATTAGTTGTCTTATTTTCAAGTTTGAAAACTCAGAATGTATAATATTGCCAGCTATATTTCCAAATATTCCTGATGGGATGCAGGAAAATTATCCTTTGGTTTAAAAACTATTGCTCTAGTAATTTGGAATATGAATATCTAATTAAATTTCCAGAGATTTTTAAAAAACCAATCAGAACCATAAGTTACAGATTTACTAAGGTCGTTAAAAGGTAAGATCTAAGTCAGTGGTCAAAGATGAAAAAAATAAACAATTTCAACTTTATGATATTTCTCTGAATTCACTGGAAAATAAGCCCAAAAATGATCACTAGTTTCTACTTACTGTTCTTTCTTACCAGTGTTCCAACTACCATTGTTTTCAGCGCCAATTCATTTCAGTAATGTAACTCAAACAGTTTAGAATTATAGCAGATAATGGATATTCTGCCTACTAAGTAGAGTTCATTTCTTCCTAGTGAGTGAAAATGCAAAAGGGGAAATGTCACTATACATGCTTGTATATTGCTACATTTGGTTTGGCAAGCTAATCATGACTTCAGCAAGAGGTCTCTGGAAGGTAAAGGTGGGGAGCAGGTAGTGGGGGCTGTGTCTGGGAAAGATGATTGCTAATGATAGCTGAAGGCCTGATTTCTCATTCTGTACCTAATTCTAAATGCATGTTGTGCTAAAATCGCTTGTCATTTCGAAATGCAGACTAAACCAGATGCTGCATGTGATAGGGTGTATGTAGCTCTATTTAGTTTATGAAAGGCCTGCTGGAGTTGGTATCCAAATGGTGATTTCTACATGGGGCAGGATTTGATTGGATTATTGACGTGTTTCAGGGAAGAACATGGACTTTGTTTGAGCAGTTTGTACTGGCACACTTGCTTACTTCACAAAACGAAAAACAGAAAAAGAAAGGGAGGAAGGAAATAACAGTAATACTCAAAGTATAAGTGCTATATGTAGGCAAACTAGCCATTTAAAAATCTCAGCAGTGCTATAATTACTAATTTGTAGAGAATTTTCAGGTTTCATTAATGAGAAGATTTAAACCTCTTGGACAAGACATAGATTGTGACTGAGGTGAGGTATAAAGTTCAGGATCTTGATGCTGAGTGCTGAAGAGGAAAGAGTTATTTCCTGGCTTATTTTGAAATGACACATGGAAAGACATACATCATTTATGAGAGATACTACCCTTTTTATGCTTTCCATACTTGACAGTTTCTTTATATTGGAGTTTGTTTCCTTTCCTCTCTCCCTTCCTCCTTTCCTTCCTACCTTGCGCATGCACACACACACACACACACACACACACACACACACACACACACACACACACACGTTGATTGAGATTGACCACAAGGTATGACACAAATAAGTTAGGATGTATTACTCTTGGCTAGATAGCACTTCCCAGTCAAACTGTGTTTGTTTGACATAGTGGCCATTAAGCCACATGTAGCTAGTGGATGTGTAGTTCATATGATGGCCGAATGTCATTTTTTACTTAAATTACTTTATTTCATTTTAACACACATAGTCACTTTGATCTACTAGCTTCCATATTGGACAGCACTGCTCTAGGCCTTTGAAACATGTTTTCTGAAACTAGTTTTGGATCTAGATTGTGGAAAGTATGGACCTTGTCAACAGGCCATGCTCAGACCTATATACCAGGTAACATAGCATCCAAGTCCGTTTGGACAAAGTAACAGTTGTATTACACTTGTATATGCAAGCTGCCTTAGTAAGTTAAGGTGGCTTTGCTGAGACCTACTATCAAATGTAGGCCTGTCTAATATTCTAATATTGAAAGGGAAAATGGGAGTCAATGCACTTATACTTTTAGATCTCTTCTCTTCCCTGTTGTTGGAAAATTTATCTAAGCAATGAAATTGTATATGTGCTTTTTTGTTTTATCCACAGCAATTTGCCCTTCTTATGTAGCCCTCTAAGCAATTTAGTGATAATTGAAAAATTCAAGAGGCATCTACTGGGGGATCCCAAGGAATAAGATATATTGTTAATGTAGAATCATTAATATATGATATGAATCACCAAGGTCCTTTCCATGAATCTTTTGTTCATGTTACAAATCATGTAGTGCCCAAGGGTGTGAGGGAATTGGATATAACAGTATCAGCAACCAATCTGTGAGGTGATTTTGTGTGGCTGTCATCCTGCTGACGTGCTATGATTACACTGAGGTTTCTAAAGACTAAAACTTCTAGTCACACTCTAATCAAAAGTACTGTCAGATACTTCTTTATTGGCAGAATAATATACAGTGCATGAGACATCTATTCATCTATGACTTACGAGGTCAAAAGGCCCAGGGTCATTGGAACTTAGTAATGATAATGATGGGTATTTGAGTTGAATTTGTAAATGCATGCCTCAAAAGAAGGAAAATATTCACGCAATCAGACAACTAAACCCTGATATGTACATAATATGTCAGTATATGTTCTCAGTTGTACTTTCGTCTTTTTTTTCCTTTGTTTCTTAATACAAGACAGTGTAACTCGGAGAAGTTACTATGAATATCAGTGTCCTCAGTGAAAAATGAAAGTAATGAGAACACTTAACCTCACAAAAGAGCTCTGATGCTTAAGTGGAAATAAATGTATAGGTTCTTGTATAATGCAGGGTCATGTAACTCCTCCATAATTTTAGCTCTTGTTATTGATGCTGTTGTTGAATATCTTTTAAGGTATAGCATTGTAGTTCAAATTACAAAATCCTAGATTGCTTGCTGTTGATTAAAGAATATTGGAGATAAGGTGGGATTTTCCACCCCACTGCAATCTAGATACTATTTTTAATGCAAATCAATATCCCTTAATTTCATTTATTCTAAATTAAGTGTTTCCTAATTTATTCTAATTTCCTAATTTAAGTTTCCTACACCAGGTGTTCTGAAAGCTACATACATCCTTACCTCTCAAAAATGGCATTTTAAAACTTACCAGATTGTATATTGTGACAATAAATATTAGTGTCGTTCAGGATGCTGTCTGATTATTCAAAATTGTGACCTAATGCCTTAAAATATGGTAATTTCCTTTTTTGCTGATGCTCTACTGTGAATGCTAGAATTAGTGTTGACCCAATGGTACTCATTTTTTTTTATCTCTAGAAAGAGATACAGTTGGAATGCTAATGTGATTAAAGTATAGTTCCTTAACAATGATTGTATAGTATGCTTTCATATTTAAGTAATGTTCCAAAATGTCCACTTTTATTATATAGGATTAACCAGATGTCATTTCAATCATTCACTGACTTAAAGCAATATTTTGGGACATTTGATTAATTTGACCTATTTCATCTAGGAAGCTGGATTCTGATAACGGGAATTATCTAAGGGAAATAGTGCTTCATTTTTGGGATGGGAGGATGTATTTAAATTTAGAATGAAATCTATTTCTTATGGCCTCGGGGTGCCTGTGCATTAATGCAGAAATTTATATCAGGGCAAAGTCTTGAACAATTAGGGATAAATATCTAAAACCCAATTAACCTTTTGCAGATCTCCCACAGCAGTTATATGGTCTCATTTCACTGCTGTGGGATTCAATGGACTTTATTATTTATTATTATTGTTATTAGTTTATCATTGTACAACCAAAGACAGAAGTTAGACTCTGCAAGACCTCTTTTAGCCAGGGCACCTGAGCAGTTCTCCAAGGACCCCAGGTAATCCCTACTGACTTGAATTCTCATGCTCACAACAGGTTATATTCTCCTTCCTGCAGAGGGCTGCATTTATGAATTCATATTGGATCTTTCTTCAGATTACTTTGTGATAATGAAACAAACTTCCCAATCCTGAGCCTCAGGGCTGAGATTCATGTAATAAGTACTGTGAACTCTACATTGCTGGTATAGCTCGTGATTCTGAAGGTCAAGCATAGCTAACAACATCTAAAGATGCTTTTCAGTTTTTAGAAGGCAAAAGACCGGAATGTCACTCCCATCCTGAAATTACCTTAATAGTAAAATAATTTCATCATATTAGTTTGACATGTGAAATCTGTGTAGGTTGTTCTGTACTGTTGACAGGTAACTTCCGCTATTTAAATTATTGCTGAATGATAATGGCCTTGGCAGAAATAGCTTAGTATTTCAACCTCCAAATAATAAATTTGAATGTCTCTAGCCTGAGAAATGAAAAGTGCCACATTTCCCAGATGGTCTTTGTTACTTTCTAAGCAGAGTATCTCCTGAAAAAAATCCACATACACCACAAGAAGAACATATCGGCAAATATAAAAGTATAGGCTTTTACTATCCCTTCATAATTGGCTCATTTGGGTTGAAACTATTTGTTTTTATGATAATAGTCCCTCTCATTGCTTCATTTGTTTCAAAACATTGATATAAGGAGCTTTCCTCTCATATATTTAAATCATGCATTAATTACCATAATTATCAATCCTCAATGTTTTACAACACATATGAACTATAAAGTTTCCTCCTTCACTGCTATGATTCCTTTGACAGAGTCTCAGTTACATACATTCCCCATTAAGTGGAAAGGTTATCAAGGGTCATTTAAGAAGAATTCTAGATGGAAATACTTTGACTTTGTTTGTTTGTTTGTTTTGTTTTTTTTGGGGGGGGTTAGAAATTGGGGTTTGAACTGAAGGCTGCATACTTGCTTGATCCATTCATTTCACACTTTTTGCTCTGGTTGTTTTTGAGATAGGATCTCTTTTTTTTTTTTTTTTCTACCTGAACTGCTATCTTTTCTATGTTGCCACCATGTTCAGCCTCTTCTCTTGAAATGGAATCACATAAGCTTTTTGCCTTTGCTTGCCAGGAACTTTTGATCCTCCTGATCTGAGCCTTCCACATACATTGCCAGGGGTGACAGAGCTAAGCAGACCCAGCTAATAATGATTGAGATGGGAATTGAGAACATTTGCCCCAGCTAGCCTCAGTTGGTACATCTAATCTCAGGCTCCCAAGTAATTAAGATTACAGGTGTCCTTGGCTTTCTCATATGTCTTTGAGCTGTTTTATGTCAGTGATGTCTCACAGGAATGATCTCCTTCCGTTGATCTCTACTTACAGGTTTGTCTGTGGGTCATCTGTGCATTTTTTTTCTTTTACTCCCTCACTAGACTGTGAGTTCCATAATGAAAGCTACTGTGGCTTTAAAAGATCAATCTTGTATAGGGGAGACAAATAAACAAACTAGTGATTAAGCCAGCCAAAAAAAGAGCAACCATCTTTAAAAATCACTACATAATGGTAAGTGTTTTGGGTCCTACAAAGGAGAGGTGCAGATTTCTAATGGAATATAAGAACAGGGCATTGCTTAGTGGCACCACCATGTATGGCTATGTAAATTAAATTTGAATTAACCGAAATGAAAAATAATTTAAAATCCATCCTGCCCATCACACAACCACTCGCAAGCATTCAATAGTCATGTGTAGCTCATGATTACAAAAGAGGACAAACTGGAGCTAAAGCACTGCCATTATTACTAAGGGGTCTGTTTGACAGCATTGTAGTTATGGATATAGGAAGGATTTTTTTTTCCTATGGAGCAGATGTTTAAGCCTGAAAATGATATCTGAGCAGCACAGACTCAAAAGAAAATTTAGGTTCAAGGAAGAACAGTTTAGGTAGAGGAAAACCTAGAATATGAAAGTAAATGGAATTAAAATTCTTTCAGTTACAGAACACTATCACTACTAATTCTATATGTACCTATGTTAAGATGGTGTGAACACTGTCAGTAACCATATAAAACCACACTTCGTTGAGTTTCTGCTTAGGATGGTGTTGCATTCAAGGAATCATGAGTCTAGAATCCACAATAATTTAAAAGCACCCTAAAATCTTTAGTTCTGATTCTTCTCTGGCAGAAAAAGGAACAAAGAAAGAATTTTTCATAAGCTAAAATGAAATCTTTTAACATCTTTCTCTTTTCTTCACTATTGTGTTGCATGGTATCCTTTAAGTCTCTCTCATGGTATGGATTCCCAAAAATCTTTGGAAGCTTTTCTTCACTCAACTCTTTATCTCATGCATTAACCTGGCCAGTTTCTCATTTTTCTTTCTCCACTCCTCCCCTCCCCTTCCTTTCCTTATGACATAATAACTCACTGTAGTAAAACAAAGGAGTTCGGGGTGCCCCTGGCTCACGCCTGTAATCCTGGCTACTAAGGAAGCTGAGATCTGAGGATGGCAGTTCAAAGCCAGCGTGGACAGGAAAGTCCATGAGACTCTGATATCCAATAAACCACCAGAAAACCGGAAGTGGTGCTGTGACTCAAGTGGTAGAGCGCTAGCCTTGAGCTGAAGAACTGAGGGACAGCACCCAGGCCCAGAGTTCAAGCCCCACAACTGACAAAACAAACAAACAAACAAAAACCCATAAGAAAACAAAGGAATGTGCCAGGGCTGATTCAATGACTGGCTATATCTCCTGCTCAATGGACTTGCAAGTTACTTGCATATGCATATTGTTGTGCTTCATGCTTGAATTTGTTTTATATAAATGTTACAGATTTGCCTGTTAGACTGTGTTGTGGACAATCTAGTGTGCTCTCTCTTCCTCTTTTCCTCTCTGTTTCTCTCTCTCTCCCACCCTCCTCCCCATTCTTCTTCCCCTGCTCTTTCTGTTAGCATGTCTATAGTTACAATTCACATAAGCATTTTTAAAACTCTGTGCCATTACGGAATCCGAAGCTTTTGGTTCAGTGTAATTATGTAGAATGAGATTGACTAAAACTTTACAGAGCTGAATAGAAGAGGACAAAATTAATTTTGAATCAGGCCAGGATCAAATATTGTTGAAGACTTAAGGACCTATTGCAAAAGATAACAAAAACTAGACCGTATTGCCTACCACACACACTTGTTAATTCCATTACAAGAATTGTGTAGAATTAAACTATCCCATTGTCCTTTCCTTAAATTCCTGAAGAACAGGAGACTGATTATAGTACTTGGTAGCTTAATTCTTCAGTTTTAAGCATCTAACAGGATCAAATCCTAATTTGAGTTTATATGTTAAAAAAAATAACTCAAATTGTGAGCTTTCTGTGTACCAGCATGAATGGCCTGGACTAACCCCTCCCACTTCCTTCTTACTGTCTTTATCTTTCATAGCTGCCCAAGTTGTTTGCACTAGACATTTGAAACAGGTGGCTTAGGAACGGTAATCTGACTGGATAGAAGCTGTTGCACAGAGTTTCATGGTCACTTTTTCTTCAGAGTGCTTTTTCTGGTCACACATACATATTACTGGATGATCTCTGTATCCCTATTACCATTAAGGATTGTTTCTCCCACTCTCCAGGGAAATCTGCTTATAGCCTCAGCCTGATCTGCCCATGTGCTGCTTTTAAACATGAGGGGCTTCCTATTAGCCCCTTAGCTCGAGGGTGGTGGCCCTGCTTACGCTGTGGTTAGACTCATACTATTTGCCTTGCTCTGTGGGTTGCCCTGATTTCTTCTCCTTAGTCATCACTGGCCTCTTCCAAGTTGTTGTTGCTCTGCTTACCTGAACATCTGCAAGGTCTCATCATTCATCAGACCTTAGTACAACTTCCTCCTAACATCTTTCTCTTCTTCCCATCCTCATCCATTTTTCCACCCAAAGACTAGGTTAGACCAGCTCCATCTTTGCTCCTCAGGGCATTTATCATAACTACAATTAGATCCTAATCAGGTCTTCTTAAATATCAAATGTATATCTGTTAGATAGGAGCTGTTAAAGAAAAGATAGTGAATCTTAATAGTTCATATCAGTATCCCTGTTACCTAACAAATGGTATTTAGCATATAAAAAGGATTTACTCAATATTTGTAGAATAAATAAGTAAACGTAGGGTGCTTTAGGATGTAACTTTGAAATTTTGTTATGGTAGATTTTAGAACAGAAACAACTTCTTCTCTATTTGGTTTTGAAACCAAACATCAGTGCATGAAATTCTTCTCTATTGACTTAAATCTTTGTCACCAACCTAAATCCTTTGATTTCTGCTCTAAATGTACTGACTTCAATATCAAAAGAAACCTTAATTTCAGAGGAAGTGCACTGATCATATCAGCTTCCAAACACATTTTTTAAAGTCTGTGGCAAAGTAGGAACCACAGATAAGGAAAAATAAAAAAGACATCCTAAAGCAAATTGAGAGCTGAAGATAAAAGAGGAAGCTTGTTAAAAAGAGGTTAATACATATTAAAGTAGATGTCACTTATTTCATATATTGGTTGCCATCAGAAAGTCTAGAGCATTGGCGCTGTTTGTTCAGTGAAGTAAATGAACCTGAATTTGCATTTGTGACTCTTTTTGTCTTGGACCAGTAATTTCAAATATGTAAGTGTGGTAATGTGTTAAAGGTAGAGAGGGGAAAGGAGATAGGAGAGAAAAATAAAATGAGATGGAAATAAGCAAATGAACACATGCGGTTAAGTGTATTCTTTAATATTGTGTTTTTCCCTAGCTGAGAGGTGGGTGTACCATAGTAACACCTTCCTAACTATAACCCCTCTGTACAGCATCTTTACAATAAAATAAAATTTAAAAAGCAAAACAACCCCCCCCCCCCAAACAAACAAACACCTTCCACCAATGCCTCAGAGGGCTATAGGTATTTCTGGGGGAAAGGAAAAAAGTATTCTATATCCAACAAGTTTGAAAGGCTGATGCGAATGAAAATTAAGTGATGTCATCACTTTCTGACTTTGAGTTAAAATAGACCTGCTAAAAAGAAGGTTTAATTCTCCACTAGTCATTGTTTTCTTTTGCTTATTCTTCCCACCTTATGGTAACTTGTGTCACAAAATCTGTTTGTGAATATTGAAGTATCTGGGAATTTTTTCAAAATTTACTTTGGAAATGGTACTATATTCTTTATAATATTTTCTAAATGAGACCTTAGAAATACATGATAATTAAATATTAAAGACAAACATTTTTTCATTCCAGTAAGCTTGAATAGCAGTTTGAATAGCTTATAGCAGTTGTTACAGCTTCTTAGTTAAAGATGCAACTTTTGTGTAATAGTTTATGTACTAGTTACTTTGGACTGCTTTGAATTTTGTTCTACTCTTTTCCTTTGTGAATTTTATGATAAAACAACTTTTTAAAAATTAGTTAATGTGTCTATTAGTTTTTTTGTTTTGTTTTTTGGGTCTGGTTGTGGGTCCTGAACTCTGGGCCTGGGCACTGTCCTTCAGCTCTTCAGCTCAAGGCTAGCGCTCTATCACATGAGCCACAGCACCACTTCTGGCTTTTTTTTTCCTTTTTGCTTATGTGGTGCTGAGGAATCGAACCCAGGGCCTCATGCATGCAAGGCAAGCGCTCTACCACTGAGCCACATTCCCAGCCCCTGTCTATTAGTTTTTGAGATAGGGTTTCTCTTTATAGCCCAGGTTGATCTTGTACTAATTATCCGTTAGCCTCAGTCTCCCAGATGCTGGGATCACTAGAATGTACCGCTTTGCCTGATTGTAGTACATATTTTGTTATGAAGTCTGGGCTTCTTTATTTCTCTCAAAAATGGATTCCAATGTCATTTTCCTTCAAGTCTTTGAAGGATAAGTCTGGGAATAACAGTAAAGATGGTCAGTTCTTAATCTCTGAGCAGGAAGCCAGTTCGGGGAAACTAAGGTCAGAGGCAAGCGCGGAGTCTGGCTTCCTTCTAGAGCTGCTCTGCATTTATTCTCCCTCCTCACATTCAGGTAGCCTCATCTGTATATGGACATCCATCTTCTGGGGTTATGCTGAGCTGAATGGGACAATGCCTACAGAGCACTCAACATGCTGCTTCACATGTAGCAATGCTCATTAAAATTAGTATTATTGCTACCATCAGACATTTAGTTAATACTCACTATTGGTTTTGAATGAAGATCTTGCTTTAATGATGCTGACTTCTCCCAAACACGTTCTTTGTGGCCCTTAGTACTACTGAATCTTCCACTAATAGGGTCCACTGGGGCTCTTCACCAAAACAGGATTCTCCATGGCATTCTGCTTTGGGAGTTAGAAGCTTAAAAGGGAAAATGGAAGATTATTTCATTTATTTTTTTTCTGGTCCTGGGGCTTGTACTCTGGGCCTGGGCACTGTCCCTGAGCTCCTTTTGCTCAAAGTTAGTGCTCTACCACTTGAGCTACAACACCACTTCTGGATTTTTCTGATTAAGTGGAGATAAGAGTCTCCCAGCCTTCGCTGCCCAGGCTGGCATCAAACCATGATCTGCAGACCTCAGCTTTCCAAGCTAGGATTACATGCGTGATTTACCTGCACCTTACTGGAAGATTATTTTAAGGTCCACATTTACTAAAGATATTCTTCTGGTTAGAAGCAAGATCTTAGGATTCCAACTCAAATATTTTTTTAAAAAAATATTGAAAAATGCAAATTACTTACCAAAGGACCTTCATAGCATGAGGAAAATTCACAAAAGTCATTGCATTAGAATAGTTTTAGGGTTTTGGGGGGAATATATAGCTAAATATATCTGAGTACAAAGAACTGAAAATCACATCAACTTGAACACTAGTACAGATACATTTTAGTGCAAGAGAAAAATGCCGCAGTAGTTGGTCATGAAAACAATCAGATGTGTTTCCTTCATTTTCTTTCTTTCTTTTTTTTTTGTTTTTGGGTCCGGTCGTGGGGCCTGAACTCTGGGCCTGGGCACTGTCCCTCAGCTCTTCAGCTCAAGGCTAGCGCTCTACCACTTGAGCCACAGCGCCACTTCCGGCTTTTTTCTTTTTGCTTATGTGGTGCTGAGGAATCGAACCCAGGGCCTCGAGCATGCAAGGCAAGCGCTCTACCACTGAGCCACCTTCCCAGCCCCTGTTTCCTTCATTTTCAAGAGTGGCTTGTCATGATGATAGTTATGTCAACAGCTCTGTTGCTGATAGTGAACAACATCCTAAGCTTCACAAGTGCAGCTTGTGACAGTCACAATGTTTTCCTCTGTGTTTTGGTAGAAGGCAATGATCTTTAACTCACCTTTCACCAGCTTTCCTGATGGTGTCCTTTGAATGGAACTTGTGCTAGACCATGGGAAGGAAGTTATAGTTCAGTAGAGGATAAACAAGATCATTGCAAATGTAGTATAGTAAAAGAAAAGATTGGGACAAAATATAAACCAGAAAAAGCAAGCTATTCTAACTTGGTTCAGAGGAAGAATGTTTCACTCCAGGAGCAAGGAAGTGTTTACTGTCAGTCCCAGGGCTTAATGTGAAAAGGACTAAAGATTCTAAAGCTCAATGATACGTTCCAACAACTTGTATACAGCTAGAATGTAAAAACTTACAGAGGGGAAGTAGGACTTTAAGACAGTGAGAAGCAGTGAAAGCAATTGGGACACTTTTTTTCTAAATGACCTCTGGGAGGGTTTGGTATATTTAAAACCAGGAAAAGGGGTCATAAAATTGGTGTTTTATGAACAATATTTATATCAAAGCTGTGTGTGGATAAATAGGAGCAAAAAGACAAGTTTGAAGGCTGTGGTTGTAGATTAGTATGGGAAGAGAAGGAATTTTGCCTTGGAAGTACTGAGTTCAGAGTTGATACATGGAGGTGGTAGTACCTGAAAGCATACAGAGAAGAAGTCTATTTTTATGTACATTCTCACACCTGATTTCCGTTCTTGACCTCAAGTTCTGACCAAATTGGGCTTTAGGAAACATTAAGTCATTTTGAATCTTGGCCAAAAATGTTGTTAATTCAAGCATATATCCATAAAGTTAATGTAGATGACATAAGTTTTTCTAATGGTTCTTCCTCTTACATATTATATAAGGAAAAAGTTACAGATCATGTATGGAGAATTAAGATTCCAAGCGCTGGGACAAAAGCAATAAATTACTTCCTATTGTATTGTTTATTATTATAGATAGGAAACATGTAACTTTTGTATACCTTAAGAAAATTACTGCCAACATGATTAATCCTGGCTTTTTCTTCCATGATTACAAGATGTTCTATAATGAGGTTTTGAACCTGTTTTCATGTAGTTCATGTTGATTAAGTTTTCACTTGAGCAGTATCCTCTTTAGGATTATCAGTTGAAATAAGCATGTGTAGTTTGTCTCCTTAACTGCCACTCATCTAATGTTAATATTAAATGTAAATTTGTTTTGGCCATGACAAAAATTACTGTACTGACTACTCTACCACAATGTAAAACTGAACAAAGTGTATGAGACAAGTGATTTTAGGTACTGGCTTATGGGAAGTTATAAATAGGATCCTTACAGAAACACACGTGAATCTCTTATACCCATAAAACCACAGCAGAGAGCTGCAAACTCACTGAGCCAAGGTAGCTATTACATTAGGCATGTAGCATTCCTACAATAGCTGAAATTTCAGCATAAGTGTACCAGAAAGGTAGGAAGTATGTTGCATAATCCCAGAGGTAGAACTTTTCAGGGTTTCCTGTGTCTCATATTTGCCAGAAGCTAGGCTGGATATATACAAAGTAGAATTCTCTAAGACCTAGTGAAGGATAGCTCCTGCTGACCAAAGGTCTCGTGGAGGTGTTGGGAGTCCTGTCCTGGCCAGGGTGGGATAGTCTTTTTGAATATTTAAGAAATTCAGTTGCAACCATAGAAAAGGCATATCTTAGAATCACAACCTAAAATGAGAGCAAGTCCTTAAAACTGAGAAAAACAACAATAAAACCCCCACATATAATGTGTTAAGGCCTCTTAACACATTATAAGAACAAAGTTAAAATGATAAAGATAATACATAATTTAACTGGCAATGAAATAATACCTGATATGTATAAAGGAAAAATGGTAATTTGGGCCTCTTGAGATACAGGATGCATAATTATGATATGTACGAATAAGTTATCTAATGAAAAGACTCATGAGACATAGATATTGAGATGACTAGTTTTACTGAGCCATAGGTATTAGGGCAATGTTTAAGAACTCAGAAAAGGCCGGGCACCAGTAGCTAATGCCTGTCATCTTAGCTACTCAAGAGGCTGAGATCTGAGGAACATGGTTCAAAGCCAGCCTGGGCAGGAAAGTCCCTGAGACTCTCATCTCCAATTAACTACCAGAAAATCAGAAGTGGCCCTGTAGCTCAAGTGGTAGAGTGCTAGCCTCGAGCTAGCTTGGGCAGTGCCCAAGCCCAGATTTCAAGCCCCATGACCAACTGCCCCCTCACACACAAAAAAAAGAACTAGAAAAGATGATGGATATTGTATACTAGCAGATGATGAGTGGTAGTTAAAAATAATATTTATAAATAAATAAGATGGGTACTCTAGAATTAGTAAGTGTCATGGTTAAAATGGATAATATACTGGGTGGCATCAACAGAAAAATTACACTTAGCACAATAATAAGTCAGTTAACTTAGAACCCTATTGATAGGAATTCACCAACATAAATGAGAAGAGGGACATAAAATCTGAATTATTTTAAATCAATAGATCATAGACTTAAAATATAAAAGCCTAAGCTATAAAGCTTCTATAAAAAAGAAAATGTCTTTGAAAACTTAGAGATTGCTTAAAGAGCACACAAAAAATACTAATTATAAAAGAAAAAGATTGCTTTCTCATTAAAAGACTAAGTAAACAGAGTGGAAAGGCAAGTTACAAATGGAAGGAATCACTAAAAATACCTCTGTCTGACAAAGGACACGCATCCAGAATAAATACAACTCCTATTCTTCAATACTTCAATAATAGAGAATAAATGTCAAAGTATTTAAATTTCAGAGAGCCAGTATTACAACCCCTTTTCAAAATAGTTTGAGTTTTTTGAAAATTAAAGATAGAATCTATGATATAACAAGTCTACTTTGTATTTATAAAAGAAAAGGGGAAGATTATACACACAAAGGTCTTCTACACATGTGTTCTCAATCACTTTACTCTTATTTTCTGGTGAGATGGATTGAACTCAGGACATTTTGAGAGAGGTATTCTATTACTTAAGCCTTACAGATTCATTTTACTCTTGAAGACTTCAAAGTCCAATCAAGCCCATTAACTAAAGGAGAACAGGTAAATTACTGGCAATTCCTTTATAGAGAGAAATACTATTTTCAAGTAAAAATAACCAGTGACACATGCAGAAGCATGGGTGATTAAGTATTTGAAAGAAATTTAACACAAAAGAATATTCACTCTGATTATATTTATATTAGTTTTTTATTTATATTAGTTTATGCTGATGGAAATTAGAATACCAATAGCCACAAAAGTGACAAAATTCCTTCCCAGAAACACAGTTGATTCTGAGACAAATTCACTGAAATGGAATATTCCTTGAATTCTTTTTTAGAAATAAAGGAAAGGACATTGGGAAACATTAGCTCTTTGGTCTCAGGAAATTGGCTCCTGATTGAGCAACAGAACCTGGAAAATTGAAGCCATTAGTTTGGGTGGGTGTCCAGGCAGGAATATGACCTGACTTAATTGAAAAGAACTGATGATAAAACATTAACACGGATCCTTTGAGAATGAAAATGAAATAGCCAGTCCAGTGTCTATTAGCATTTAGTATGGCTAGGGGAAGTTTGAGTTCGTTTTACTGATTAGTTCTCTGATGATGAGGACCATTGATAATGGGTGAACAACAACAACAAGAATAAATCTATGTTTCTTCTCCCTCACTCTGCTTAGGAACAAATACAATCAGTCAAAGAAGAATCTTAATTTGAACCTATTCTGTGCATGTTTTCATTTGCGACGTGTATAACATCAAGCTACCCGAGAAGGCCGCGTCCTGTAATTGAGTGACAATTATATGGGATAAGGAGTTGTTCAGATACTTGTTAAATGAGTGATCTTTAAGCTTCTTCCTTAGTTTTGCTGACTTTCTCTATTGCGATTGCTATAGAATCAAGCAAGACATCAAATGGAAAGTACTTAGTATAAAGCATACTAACTATAGATAACCCCTTTCCCTTAGTATAAGTCACCTCTTTACATGACTGGGATTTGTATGGTTTCTTGAGAATTCATTTTCTGAAGTGAAAATGATTAATGGAAAATAATAAGCACTCATTGGTAAATGTATACTTGCCGTATCATTGTAGCTGGGTATATGATCTATTTTGAACACCTGTGTTTTGTTCATTACAGGTGGCAAGGTGATTTGTATCCTTCAGAGATGCATTAGTATCTATGAAAGTTGTATGCTTCATGGATTAAGAAGTTAGTCTTAAGGTATATTTCACTGTTATGCACTGTTATATATTTTTTCAAGAGGAGAAAAAAGGTTTATAGTTAAATAGATTAAAGAGCTAACTGGAATACCTAAACCTTCAAAGTCAAATCATTTAAAAATACTCCTTCAAGAGTTGATTTTCTGGTCATATTTTATTAATAGATTTAGGAGCCCCAAACAGGTAATCTTTGGCAGTCTACAGATACATGTTAGATATTTTCATCAGATATAGATCATCTCCTAAGGTATGAGAAGAAGGAGGTCTATTCTTTATTGTTTTTTGAAGCAACTATATAAGTTATGAATTATTATTGAGAGAAGAAATGACAGAAAGCAGACTGTTTCTTTCAAAAAATAAATTGTGATAGAATTTAAAACTCATGGCCCAGCCAGACATCTGGGACTCATGCCTAAAATTCTACTTACTCAGGAGGCTAGGATCTGAGGATCAAAATTTGAAGTTAATCCAGCAGAAAATTCCGTGATACTCTGATTAACCACCAAAAACTCAGAAGTGGAACACTCTCACCTACTCACCCCTTCCCTTACTCTTCTTAATTTTGTAGGATACACATTGGATTTTATTTATTTATTTGTTTGTTTATTGCTGGTCCTGAGGCTTGAACTCTGGGTCTGAGCGCTGTCCCTGAGCTTTTGTTCAAGGCAAGTGCTCTACCACTAAAGTCACTGTGCCACTTCTGGTATTTTGAGAAGTTTATTAGACATAAGATTGAAGAGAAGTGGAGAGAGTGGACATAAGAGCCGCACACTTTCTTGCCCAGACTGGCTTGGAACCATGATCCTCAGATCTCAGATTCCTGAGTTGCTAGGATTACATAAGAGCCACACACTTTCTTGCCCAGACTGGCTTGGAACCATGATCCTCAGATTTCAGATTCCTGAGTTGCTAGGATTACAGGCATAAACCACTGGTGCCGGACTTGACCCCACCCATCCCTTTCCAGTACCTTCTTCCTGGTATTTTATTTTGCTGAACTTTAACTTAATGCTTTTATATACACTTGCTTACTACCTAACATATTTACTTATGAGTGTGTAAGATAAATCTAACTTCCACACATAAGGAAAATATAGACTCTTTGTCTCTCTGGTCTTGATTTATTTCACTTAGCATAATTTTTTCCAAGTCTTTCCATTTTTCTATAAATGGCATAATATCATTCTTTCTTTTTTTCCCTTTTTGTTGTCGGTTGTGGGGCTTGGGTACTGTCCCTGTGCTCTTCAGCTCAAGGCTAGTGCTCTACTGCTTAAGCCACAATGCCACTTCTGGTTTTCTAGTGGTTAATTGGAGATAAGAGTCTCACAGACTTTCCTGCTCAGGCTGGCTTTGAACTGTGATCCTCAGATCTCAGCCTCCTCAGTAGCTAGGATTATAGGCATGAGCGATTGGTGCCCAACAATATCATTCTTTCTAATGGATTAGTAAAATGTTATTGTTTCACTACTAGGCATTTAACCCAAAGATTACAAATCAGGATATAGTAAAGCCACCAGAACAACCTTGTTTATTGCAGCACTATTCATCATGTCCAAGGTATGGAATCAGCCCAGATGCCTCTCAATTGACATATGTGTGTGTGTGTGTGTGTGTGTGTGTGTGTGTATGTATGTACATGTATATATATATATATATATATATATATTTGTTTTTAAAGAGTATGTCATAGATTCATCAGAGTAGTCAGGAAATGCATATATAATTTGGTTAGTAGTTGTATGATACTACAGATCTCTAGGTGGTTATTGTTGTTTTGGGAATATAGAGAGAATTATAGTTTTAAACAAAAGCTGGAGTGGAGAAGACTTCTGGATTTGATTCTTCCATGAATGAATGCACAGAAACTAATCATTGGCCATGTTGCTAGCTTTCCTTCAAAGGAGAGAACTTCATTTACCACTGCCCTTTAATGTCTGGAAATTCTACAGAGAGAGATCAGGAAAAGAATATTTATTTCAAACAGTCTAAGTTCTGTGTTTACCGACATTGAGACTTGAAACCTCTTGCTCAGGATGGTGGCTTGCTATTATCTGTTAAAGTGTATCACTTATATTCTCTCTTTGATTCATCCTTGAATGTCTATCCTAGTAATTTACATATCTGGTCCAGCAGTCACGCAAAGAAACAGCATCTGTTGGTGCTGTTGCTTCTTCTGTGAAGAGCTCATCTTTTGTTTTTATTGCTTGGTCAATGGTATGTGTGGGGGTCTCTCTGTACCCTGGGTAATTGTTCAGTTACATTCTAACTGCTATAATAACTTCACTTCAACCACACAAGGGAATAACCTATTATGTATAAAATAGAGTGGGTTGTTGTGTTTGCTTTGCTTTTTCAATTTTGTACACTAAATGGTAAGAGTCCTCTTCTCCACTTTGCTTGACAAATAGCTCTCATCTCTGGAGGTGCTGCTCAGCTTCAGAACCTCCTTGGTGAGGATTTCATACTATTTACAAAATTTCCCATATTTTCATCTCTTCTTTGGAACATTGAAGTATAATCTGTCTATTTTTCCCCATTTTACTCTTAAGGCATGATTTATTCATTTTCTCATTCCTAATATAAAGCACATTAGTTCATATTTAGTGAGTCTCCAGAAACTATTTACTGGATGAATGGCTAAGTAGTAGGAAACAGGGAACCATTGTCAAGGTACATTAGACAACTCTTCTAGTTGGCTAAGCCAGGCACTGGGATGTAAGGATGAATGGGAAAGAGGAGAAGAAGACATCAGGAGGTCAGAAGAACTTTTACCAGTAATTCATACTTAGATTTGGATTGTGACAGAGAAAACAGATACAGAGAAAGGTAGGGTAGGATGGCTTTTGGCAGGGAAGTTTGTGATATGATTTGACTGGGCATTCTTCCTAGGGGTGAACTTTAGGCAGCAGTCAGACATTCCAAGCCTGGTTTAGTGGACAAGGTTGTCTTGATAAGATTGATTTAGAAAGGAGCTACGGGAGGGGAGAGACAAATGAGCTCATCTACCTACTAGATAATACTAACCTTTTATTTGCTACCCATTTTCTCCAGTATGCACTTTTACCCCCATTTTGGGGGGCTTAAAGTGATCCTCAGTGATATGTATCTTTCCAAAAATGGTTAGAACAGTTAAAAACCATTGGTCCAAGGTCAGGGTTTTAGATAAAGTGGTGGCCATGGGTTGATATCACATGCCTGCAATCGGAGCACTTGAGATAGAGAAGCAGGAAGATAATAAATTTGAAAATGCCCTGGGCTACATAGCAAGTGTATATCTAAAACAACCAAACAACCACAACAAAACCCCAAACTCTTAATTCATCTTTGTCTCCAGTGCCTTCTTTAGCATTTTCCCCTTGTTAGAATTCTACTATTTTTTTTCCAGTCTCTTCCAACTGCATTTATCTCTTGAAGGACCAGCAAATGCATACCTTGAGAAGAGTCCCCATACTTATGACTTAGTAGTGCTCTACTCGGCAATCTTAAACTCTTCCAGTGCTCAGTATTTTGGCTAGCTTACTATGTTAAGGTGCACTCATGAACGTGAAGATGTCAAAGTCTAATATAATTCCTAAAAAGCCCAATATTTAAATAGAATGGAAGTGAAATAAAATAGAATTTCAACTGGGGAAAAATTTCAGCCCTGCTCATGTTTCTGTGTGCTTTGTCCTAATAGGAACTGTCATTTCCTTAGAGTACAAAGAGTCTTAGATGTCCTAATGTTGACATAATTGCTTTTCATCCCTGCTCTCTGCTAATTGCTGTTGAAGATTTCAGTTCATCTTGCATTTCCCATTAATGTCAGAGTTTGTTGACAGAAAAAACAACCTGATATGTAAAATTCTACCACCTCAGAATCTGCTTGTCTTGCTGGGATATTTTGGGTTGAAGGAAAATGATTGGCTTTTTGAAAGTTGATTTGTTTGGAGGAGTCTAGATTTGCCTAATATACTGAAAGCCAAATGAAACCCAGGATAATACATCTGAGCTTTGTTTAGGCCTGTTTGGTTAAAGACAGGGAAGGTGAATGGTTTGTTAGGGTGAAGGGGATTATGATATCACAAAATTCAGAAAATAGTGAGATACTTGGGAAAATTTGCTGTTTGCAATTTGGCCATTCAGATATCACGAAGCCCTGTTAAAGCTTTTGGATGTCTGATATTAAAATAGATGTGTTATGCTTCATGAGTTTGTTAAGTTAATGAAGTTGAAAGTAGTGCTTATCTACAAAACATGAGGTTCAGAGTTCAAACCCCAGTAACACCAAAAAAATCCAATCAACCAACTAGATAAAAACCCCAAACAAAAAGAAGTTATTGACTCCTTTTTATATCTTAGGAGAACACTGCAGAACAGTTATTGCAGGACAGTAATCTCTAGGAGATGTGTGTTTTGCTTGGGTCAATCATATAAGAAAAAAATATAAGGCAAAGAATTGTTCTCTTTTGATAAATTGTCATTCTATCTTAAACTCTTCTTCTTTGAAGAACATACAGGATTAGACTTTTACTTTCCTGCTTATTGTTGGTATTGTTACTGTGGAGGAAACTTGAACTTGAGCAAACAAAAAAAGCAGAAGTGAAGTGGATCCCTTTAGTAATGAAAGGTGTTATTGACATTACTTTGCACAACTGTTTCTGGGATTCTTATTGGTCAAACAGTTCTGCTCTATTACCTTTGAAGCTAATGAAGCAAATGCTGGCTTGTTAGTAAATACTTCTCTTAAGCATACACACAACTACCCAGTCAAAAATGCAACCTAAGATTATCCCATAATGTTATATTTTCTTAGAGCTTTCAATTACTTTCTCAGATACAATGTGAACTGCTGTGGTCTTCCTGGCACACTGCCAGTTACTATTTCCTGAACTTTAATTTCATTGGCATAAGTCCTTTAAATTTACCATTATGCTTCTTGAGTTTGGGTGCTGATTTGATAATAACCCAGTGATTAAACAAAGTCATCATAAAGATGACAAAGAGGAGGAACACTTTTCAGTAAATGAAAGTATTTATGTAATTACCAACTCTCTAAAAAGGATTACAAACAATAGACAAAGGAGGTACACCTGTGAATTATAACATAAAGAGCTCCTGAATCGGTGATTTACATCAGTTGACATTTGTTATTTCCATTTGTCAAGCTAGATTTTAAAAACATTTTTTGTGATAAATATTGGAAGAAAAACCTATTCCCATTTTTGAAGTAATTTGTTCTGCTTGTAGACAGCTGCTACTGATTGTTTCTTTGCATGTCCATTGAGTTTGAAAATCTATTTCACTTTGGCTTCAAAGTTCGTTTTTTAATAGTAATTTTTATTTCATTTAGACATATTAAAGTGTGTAGATTTTTTAATTTTTAAAAATCATTTAACGTCGCTTTTCTTGCTTTTCTTTTTCTCTTTAAATACAGCCATCTGTTTAGCAAACATGGAAAATTGATGGATATGAAACCCAAAAAGTTCATAATGACGACTAAATAACAGTTGACAGATTAGATAAGAACAAGTCATTAAGTTGGCCTATAAAGGGACAGCCATCTGTACAACTAAAACAATCTTCCTATTGATGACAGTAATAATTTTTTGAGTTCATGACAGCAAAGAATTTATAGAATAAAATGGAAGGCTTGTAAATTGAGAAGTGGAACTTGATTTGGGGTAATTAGTGTAACTGGTTTATCCCAGTTTTACTGAACATGTGAATGGAGATTGTAACAAAATCCTTGGATAACAATCATTTCAGCACACACATGCATGTGCACACACGCATGCATACACACATATGAACACTTTATCCTTATTTTGTGTGGCTGAATTATTAACAGGTATACTTTTAATTATTGTGGATTAAATAGATTTCTCCTGTGAGTTTTTTTCCAAGTCCTAAATTATAGATAGCTTGTTTATAAATTAAGTTTGGTAGTGATGTTTAAGGAAAAATAGCTACAGAACTCACCAAACTGAAAAGATAGGTTCACTTGCATCTGCCTTTCCAATGTAATCAACATAGTTGTGTTCTATTTTATGTTCACTAAAAAAAATAGCAAGGAGTAACTAGGATAAAGTCTATAATTGATTTCCTTACAATGGTGAACAATCTTTATTCTGCCGTGGGCCATTTGAATGTTGATAACATCATTCAAAAGATATGTGAAATTAACAATACACATAGACAGCCCAGGGGGCTGATAAGAAGCATATGCATGAGAATTATACATGTTCTTGTTCAAATATGTATATTATTCTGTAAATGTATATGTACTATTATGGTAATAACAGATATTTGCCAGAGTTCAACAGAATTAGATATCAGGTTTAAATAATTATACCTCATTAATTTAAGGAAACACTTCTGTTGACTTTTAAAACTAGAATTCGTTTACTGGAATATGGAATTATTTTTCCTATTCTCTGTAATGAGCTAATCCTCTCAATACTGCTCACTAGCTTTCATCTTTGCTCTTTAGCATGAACATGTTGGAATTAAATTTGGTCAAAGTGGCTCAACTGTTCCTGGATTCCATTTCTGGAAATGATGCTTTCTGTATTTATTCACATTTGGTGTGATCACATCCCGATCAGAGGTTATCAGATTAGACAGCATTGAGATTGGGTTAGGTGGGAGCCATCCTAGATTCGGATTGAAGAAACTATCATAAGGGAGAGGCATTCAGCATTCTAGAGGAACTTCCTTATATTATTACTGATTTTTTTTTTTTACCAGTTTTATTGACCTGCCAGGCCTCATTTACATGAATGGGAGAAATTTACATAGGGAAATAAGTCATAAATAAATCCAACTCTTTTGCTGATAACAACTTTATTATTTTAGTGTGCATATTATTTTGTATGTTCCTATGTACATTTAAATAAGAAAATTGTACATTAGGTATATTTGAGATAAGCTTTAAAAATACTTTGTTGTGAGCATGCCACATGTCACTCAGAAATTATTATTATTTATTAGCAAGTCATTGTATTATCGGTTGTATTGTTGTTGTTGTTTTGTTTTTTGCTTTTGTTTTGTGCTGGTTCTGGGGCTTGAACTCAGTGCCTGAGCACTGTCCTTGAGCTTTTGTACTTGAGCCTAGTGCTCTACCACTTGAGCCACATCTGCACTTCTGGCTTTTTTCATGGTTAAGAGATAAGAATCTCAAAGACTGTTTTTCCCATCTGGCATCCATACATAATTCATAGATCTCAGCCTACTGAGTAGTTAGAATTATTGGCATGAGCCTATGATCCCAGTTCAAGTATCATTTTTAATATTACTATTTCTATATTGAGAGACACTTCTGTTTCCCAGCCAACTATCTGGATAGAAAAACCCAATAACGAGATAAATATATTAAATTTGTTAAAACTTTTAATGTATGTTACCAAACTTTTTTCCTAGAAAAAGATATCAGCCAACTGTAGCTATCTGAATGATTACTTCTTTGAGCACTTACTACTATAATTATAAAATATATTTGCCATTTTAGCAGTGACCTTGGTGTCTCACTTTAATTTTAATTTTCATCTATTGCCCTCTCCTCGTTTCTGTTCAGCCGCTTGAATATTTTTCTTCTGTGAATTGTGTCTTTGTTTCCTTTGCTCATCTCATACCTAGAGTTGATTTTATTATTAATTTGTAACATCTTTTTTGTATTAAGACTTAGGTTTGCAAAATGTTAAATGTTTGCAAAACAAAACAAAAAAAAGCCCTCATTTCTTTTATGTTAGATTGAAACTATTATGCCAAGCAACATTTATGATTAATTTGTTTTCTAAATTGGTTAAGTAATGCAATCAACAATAACAGAATAAGTACTTCTAACTTAGACTTCCTTTCAGGAGAAGATGCCACAAATGTTGCCTTCACGTCCAAGCTGGACATCAAGGTGGGAAAAGTCCCCGTTAGTTGATTTTGTTATTTTGGAGGGTTTTGTTTGCTCAAACAGGGTCTTGCTATGTAGACCCAGGCTAGCCTAGATCTCGTGATCCTCCTGTCTCATTCTCCTGAATGCTGGGCTTACAACCATGCAGCACTGTGTCTAGCTTGGAGCTTTAAAATATTATGCTATTTCAACACACCCTCCTTAACTGACCTTTGTATAGTTTATAATAATTATCTAAGCAGTTAAGCTCTCACTGACTGGTCTTTTTTATCTGAACACACGAGAAGCAGCATGCTGATTTCTTGAGTATTTATATGCTAGATGAGGAGGTAGGTAGAAAAGGACGAAGTGATTCAGTTTCTTAATTAATGGGTCTGTTTGTTTTTATCATCTCTCATAGGATCAAGTCTCTGAAAAGGAGGTTATAGTGGAAGTGGGGAAATAAAAATAGATTATCTTGCGGTTCCTAAAGGAAGAATATATTTAAGTTCATTGTATTACATTCCTGATATGTTGAACCACTATTTGTGTTTTAGAAATTGAGTCTTACGGACCTAAGGTATGAGTGGAAGACTAAACACCTTTCCCAGAGTCCGTGGACATTTTGACCAGAGGGGGCTAATTTACATATGACAGTCCTTATTTCTTGATACTTAAAAGAAGGTCTGAGAAGTAAGGATTTCAGGGTGAAAAAATGCTCCTAGAAAAAGCATAGCTCTTTATGTTAAAGTTGAAGCAATAACACCCACTGCTTCAAGCAAGATAACAGGAAAAAATTTAACATCTGGGTATAAGTGCCTGTGACATTTCTTCCAATTTTAACATGTGTTTGGCTGTAAATGTTTTAGCTCCCCATTGTTCTGTGTAAATATTTTATCTTTGAAGACTTGGTCCTCGGGCTCATAGCTAATGGATGTAATGTTGAAAAGCTCTTACATATTTTTGCCTGAATTCTCTAAGCTTATTGTTGGTTCATAGTTAAGATGTTCCTCTCAACTCTTACATAATACGTCTAGTATCAGAATTCTTTCATTTTCTCTTCATATAGCATTTATTGAACACTTTGTATGGGCAAAGTGCTCTCCTAAGTGCTCAGCATACAAAAATGAAAGCCATGATTCTGGATCTCAAATAGCAATTACTCCAGTGGATAAAATAATGCCCTGAAGAGGTGATTACAAAACAAGACAGGTAGTAAAATGATAGTGAAAGAAATGCTATTGAAGCATTGAGGATCTACATACTTCTCAAGTCTTCTTAGGGTTATGGTTCTTTACTTTATTTTATTTTTGGTGAGAGAGAGAGTAGGGAAGGATACTATGATATGAACCCATAGCCTTTTGCTTGCTGGGCACATGTTCTACTATTTGAGACATGCCATCAGCCTTATTTTGCTTTACTTATTTTTCAGATAAGTTCTCTTTCTTTTTTTTCCAGGCCAGTCTTGGATCATAATTCACCTACCTATGCTTCCATAAAACTGGGACTATAGGCCTGAACTGCCATGCTTGGCTTGTTCTTTAAGACAGGATTTCACTAATTTTTACTCAAGCTGTCCTTGAACTGCAATCAGACTGAGCTCCACCTGTCCAGTAACTGGGATGATAGATGTGAGCCACAATGCCTGAGCAATACCTAGTTAAATATGAGAAGGGGGAAGGAAGTAAAGAGAATGCTTGGTTTTCATAGAGGTCTATAAGTCATTTGTTTTAATAAGATATGAGTAGGGAATGACAAAAACATCTCTGCTCAGTTTTCTTGACAACCATAGATACTAGACTAGGTTCTCTATAATGCCCCTGAGGGGTTGCTTATAGTTTATTACAAGCCAATTCATTAATTACTTTTTCTGTATCAATATCACAATCCCATGAGGTAATTCTAAAGGAAAACGGTTACAAAATTTCTCCTATTGAACATATCATCAGCCAAAAATGTTAAGGCAAGTCAAGAATAAGCACCTTTCTCCTTTTCTCCATATTATAAGTGCACATCGTAGGAGGAGAGGTATAATGCTTCAGCCTTCTGTTGGCCTTCCCACGTTTTTCCCCCACTACTTTGGATAGAAGGTGGTAAACTTTGAAAGGATATATTCTTTGAATTATGTTTTGCTTTGTCCTAAGTAGTTGTACCGGCTGAAGTCTTTGGTTAACTGACAGTTTACCTTGGGAGACATCTATATTTTTAGAGTTTAGCACCCTAGACAAAATTACACCTGTGATGATTCTCTTCAGTCATTAGCAGTCCAACCATGATAGATACTGGTGGGGATTGGTCAGATTTTATGTATGTGGCCTGCTAGCAATCATTCATAACAGGTTTCAAGATCTCAACTTTACATTTGTTCACATACCACTTTAAGGTATGACAGGTTTGTTTCTGTAATTGCACTATGTATTTATCTGCCCATCCACAATACCTTCGAAAAACCTGAGCTCTTAATACCCTCTATACTTAGGACAGAGGGTAACAAATTGTAGGCTGGCTCTAAGAGTTTAGAATATTTTATTGAGTTAGTTGGAAACATTTAAAAATCGACACTGTGTGCACAATTCTTAATGTATCCTTTGTCTTAAAAATTAGGGAACAAATAGCCCTTTATTTTAATAAAACTAATTTGTAATTTAATAACCCTTTGTTATTTTACTAAAATGAATTAGAAATTTAATAAAACAGTGCTAACTTCATTTTATTCCTCCTGCTGTTCTCTTTGGTGAGAGCTTAGTACAAAATGTGGAGGCTATGTGAGAATAGATCAGATGTCAAATAATGCCACACTGCAATATATGTTTATTCTTCTTGCATGTGGAGTTGGATGGGGGTCACACAGGTAACTCTGCTGAAGTTGCCCAGATCCCTACCGTCTGCTGACTGGCAGACTATCTAGGCTATCAAGCCTCTCATTACCCTTGGCTGGAATGGTTATGCTCTAGCAGGTTGGCCCAGGCATGTGGTCATGCTAATGATAGAGAAACTAGAACATAAACAAATACAAAGGGTTCTCACAGTCTATTCCAGAATTTCCAGTGTGCTTTTAATAGTATCCCAATGGCCAAATCCAGTCCCATGGTTGAGCTACGTAGCTAACTCTACCAGGCACTGCGCATGAAGGAAGGTCTCTGTTTTCTCTCATGTCTGATACTCCAGGTGTCCATGACTGATTGCTAGGCATACTTACTTCGTTGTGCACACCCATGTCCCTGAATATGTAATTCTTTCAAGTTATAACACTAAGTTCTTTCAAAAATGAGAGTTGATGATTAGAGATCTGTTTCTTTAGTGGTCTCTCATTCAATGTGTTATTTTATTTGTGAAAAGAAGGTCTGTAAATGAGTCCCTATGAAATCTTTCATGTTAATCTAGTCTCTATGACCCTAGTAAAAATGTTCACCCTGTAGTATGTTAAAGCTTTTAGCATTATTGGAAATGTGCTATTTCATGCCATTTATAGGTAGAAATGCTGTCGCAGAATGAGGAAGCAACAATAATTAACAGGCTAGCCTCAAGCTCCCTTGTTTAAGGAATTGCTTTTCTCAATTCACTCATGCATCCATCCACTTGTTGAGTAAATATTTGTCAACCATTAGGTGTGATTTCAGAATAAGGCTTTGTAGAACTTTGTATTTTGAACACGTGGGTATAAATAAGAAAAAGATTTTTAAAATGTGAGTATATACTCTGCCTTTTCAGGACTATTTTGCTAACTAACCATGATTTTCTTTTCTTTTTTTTAAGAAAGAAAGGCGTATTTTGAAGTAAATAACAAAAAACATATAGGAAAAAAATAGTGGTGATCCCAAAGTCGATTTCAGTTCTGCTTCAAACAAAAGTATCATCTCCAGGCGCTAGAATGAATTTTCCTTCTTAAGCCCCCGTTTCCTGTACCTACATTGGTTCACATCTGTAATGACTGTTGAGAGAGAATGTTACAGTTGTATTTTGGTAAATTGCATGAACAATCATCCCCCCAGCACTTGCTAAGTTGATGCTTCCTTTTTTTAATGGCTGTGATATATTTGTAAACATGTTTCTTAACTTACTAGAAAACAAGTTGGTTCCATCTCATTTATTTGCAGACAACTTACTGTCTGTTGAATCTTCAGCTTCTTTTCTTCTAATGACTCCTTTGAAATATTATTTTAATGAACCCATGAAACACATCATTGTATTCTTTATATTGTGGCTGGACTGCTAATGAGACTCATCCATTAAGTAAATGGCTTTGTAGGCAATGCAAATGTAATAAATAAAGTTAGTCTGCTTTTCTTACTACTTCCTGCTGATGGGCATACCACATGCTGGGGAGGTAATGTCTCATGACCAAAACAGTTCAATTGGTAGGCAGATTGGGACTCTTTGCATTATAATAAAAAAAATGAAACATATTTTGCAGCTGCATCTATTTTTTTCCATCAAATCACAAAGATAATACATTTCCAGTTTAGGCAACCTATTTCAAGATGGTTTGCCAGTTAGGAGGAAATCACCCATTTGATCCATAAAAAAATAAGACGCTTCTTTTAAATAAAAGAAAAAGTGAAGAGAAATATAAAAAAACCCTGTTTTAGCATTTCCAAGAGAGCAACGTCTATAAAATAGATTGCATCTAAAAACTCAATTTGATTCCTTCCTGATTTGACCTTATTATGGGCTTGATTTTTCTGCCTTATCTTAAGGAAATAATAGGTGTCAAACCTGACCTTGCACATCCTGCTTCTGTGGAATTTAGCTTGTCTTCTGACTGCAAGTGTCTCGGTTGCCTAAAACACAATGTTTGAGTCTTTTATCCTTCATCATCCACTTGGCAAGAGTTATTATGTTTATTAGTGTGATTTATTGTTATCATTACTATTATTATTTTCACATTTATTTTAATGGTATGGTTTTCTTGGCATATGGCTTTATTTTACTTACTTGGCAATATTGGAGTTCAAAATCCAGGCCTTACACTTGCAGGCACTCTATGGCTTGACCCACATCCTAGGCCTTTTTATACTTGAGTTATTTTTCAGTCAAGGTCTTAAGCTTTTTGCCCAGAGTTGGCTTTGGATCACTGTTTTCCTACCTATGTTTTCTGCATATAAGAACATGCTACTATGCCCAGCTTATTTGCTGAGAGGGCATCTCCCAAACTTATGTCTTGAACTATGGTCCTCCTGCCTTCTAAATAGCTAAGATTGCTAGACACATTGCTATCCTCAGTATGGCTTTGGATCAATCCTTTCAAGCAGTGGAATACCTTTACCACATGGTTATGGTCAGGATCTAGATCCCCAGAGTAGTAGAGGCATTAGTCTCTAAGAATAAAAATAGTAACAGGTGGACATTTTCAGAGCTATATTTTTTTAAGGAATCACTGTGGATCTGGGCATGGACAAAGGTAATCTTTCCTAGCCAGGACCTCCTCTGTTGCTTTAAACCCACTACCCCTGGGGTTGATTTGGTAGAAGAGAAAAATCAAAGGAAGAGGTGATTTTTGCATAGCAACAACACTGAAAAATAGTCCTTAATTTTGTAAGTCATTTTCCTATCCAGGAAAAAATAAAACCTGCAAAAATTAAAATTAATCAGATTATTTGGTATGTATATGTTGTATAATATCTGTGAAGCAAAGTATTTTTAGAATGGCTGCATATCAGTTTTTGAAAAGGCATAAAATAAAATAATAATAGGTATTACCATTGATGTCATCTAGGATTCTATAAACTGCTGTCCTTTGGGATTTTGCTACTTTGTTCCTAGTAAAGGGTCTGTAATAAAAGACCAAGAAAGTGCTTGTTTTGCAGAATTGTCTACTTTGATGAATTTGACAAAAGGAAGAATGACCTTTGTTTACTTTGAGCTTGGTTTTGGTAGATGGTTCTAGGGCCTTATCCTGGTCCCAAATTGAATTGTTCACCATGCTTACATCTATAAAATCATATAATCTCTCTTTTCTGTGAGCTTGAAGAGGAGAGAGTATCCACCAAGGCCCAAAGTATCACAGATACATGAAAAAGAGCGTTCTTGTAGATGTTTAACAATAGTTCGAACTGTTCAAGAACCATGCTGTTGGCCATGACTGATGGACAAGGGAGGGCCAATAGTTCCTATTCCAGTTCTTAGTTGCTTAGTTAGGTCTGATTAATGTTCTGTGTTAGAACTCACTGCGAGACCACGCCCAGTTTCAATAGAAAAGAGTCTGACCCTAATCAGGGGGATATCATTCCTATACACACTCTGGATTTGTGAACAGCAAACATATGTCATGCCTCTGTTGTACACATTTAGTAATTTTTACTACTTACTTGAAACAAATGATGTCACAGTACAGAGGGTTAGGATAGTTCTAAATAAATCACAGTATTTTGATAAAATTTACTCAAGAACAATTTATATAATTCTTACAAAGGAAAATTTTAGATTATATTGTTTTAAGTAATATATAGACTTTGCTTTGAAGTAATTTTGCAGATGGTGAAGGAGGTATGAATGATTCGTTATACCATTCTCTGCCTTTTTTTTCCATTTTTTGTAATAAAATGTTTATGAAGACACAAAATGAAAAATAGACTATGGATACTTTTTGATATTTGGATTAAGAAAATTCTTTGAACTGGGCGATGGATGATTGGGTTCCTATTTCAAAAATGGGTTAGAATGTATTATAATGTGCTTATTTTTAATTAGGAAAAGAAGTCTGGAGAGATGCTTTTGAATCTAGCAAAGTTTTTATTAACTTTCCTTGAGGAGCCATAAAAATTAACTTGTTTTCTCCTAACAAGTTTACAGAGTTCTCTAAACTGAAGCCTCTTGCTATTTCTGTAGCTTCTCCTCACTTTACCTCCTCCAAGTGTTTGCCCTTACACCCTCAAGACATAGCATAACCTGCAAGAATTTCCAGGATGCAGACAAGCTGCCAAAGTTATGGACTTGTGCAATTGGTTCTCTGATGCACTGCCATGGATGGCTTTTCTCAATCTGTTTCCTACACGAGAGAAGAATCTTCAGTGGAAATGGGAAGAAAATAGATGCAAAGTACAAATATTCCTATGCAGTAGCTGCTCAGTGTTTTTCTGGATTGCTATTTGTATTGTCATTGTTGAACAGATCTCAGTCTGCTCATTAAGTTTTTGGTAGAGCTCTCTCTCTGTCTCTCTGTCTCTGCCTCTGCCTCTGCCTCTGCCTCTCTCTCTTTCATACACACACACACACACACACACACACACACACACACACACACACACACACACACATCCCACCGATGTGGAGGTATAAATATGGGATAGTGAGTGGAAAAGTGTTAGCAGTTCACAGCAAAATGCCTACCATAAGGAAAGAGAAAATACATTTCAACAAGGATCTTTTGGAAATTATGGTTAATTACTTTTTAAAAGAATTATTCTAGAAATACGCTAAGCTACTCAGCAGTAATTTAAAGTTGGCAACCTGTTAACAGTTCCCCTTCTGCTCCATTGAAGTCAGCCAGCTTCTATTGGGTAACTGTAGTTGTGAAGTTTGAAAGCAAAGTGCAAAATGCCATCCTCAAAACTGGAGCTGTCACATTGCATTATGTCACATTTGATGACAGGCCATAAGAGAAAGTGATACAAGTTTTTATAAATATGAACCACCAATAGGATGGCCCTCGGGAATTCTAGTTGTCCACCATGGTTAGAACTTGTTTTCTGTCACCAAGCCCACAACTTTTAAAACTGAAAAGGAAAGATTATTGTCACTGAGCGTTCTGTCCACACTGAGTAAAATGTGGGTGAGGGGAGAGAAAGATATTCTACCAAAGGGATAACACCAGTCTCTGTACTTTAAAATCATAGCTTAGATTATCACACCACACAGAAA
Source organism: Dipodomys spectabilis (assembly GCF_019054845.1). Lineage (NCBI taxonomy): Eukaryota > Metazoa > Chordata > Mammalia > Rodentia > Heteromyidae > Dipodomys > Dipodomys spectabilis. The sequence continues at coordinate 22,409,620 of NW_024870731.1, read as the reverse complement.
GAAAACCTTACTTGGGCCATAAAAGGTATTATGATAGGGCATGTTGGGAAATGTAAAAGGACACTAGTAACATGTCTTGGAGATCAGTTACCTTTTGCAGGAATGCCCTTGTTACACATAAAAGCTAATCAAGCCAGGCACAGGTGGCACATGCCTGTAATCCCTAGCTACTCAGACTCTGATATTGAGGTCTGAGGATTGTGCTTCAAAGCAAGCCTGGGCAGAAAAGTCTAGAAGACTCTTATCTCCAATTAACCACCAAAAATAAAAAAGTTACCAGAGATGCTGCTGTGGCTCAAGTGATAGAGCACCAGCCTTGAGCCTCAAAAGCTAAGGGACAGTACCCAAGACCCGAGTTCTAGCCCCAGGACCAGTACACACACACACACACACACACACACACACACACACACACACACACACACACACACACACACACACACACACACACACACACACACACACACACACACACACACACACAGCTAAGGGACAGTACCCAAGACCCGAGTTCTAGCCCCAGGACCAGTACACACACACACACACACACACATTCACACACACTCCTCAGGGGGCTCAGATCTGAGCTGGCCCAGGCAAGAAAGTTGATGAGACTCTTATCTCCACTAAATTATCAAAAATCTGTATGTGGAGTTTGGATTCAAGCAGTAGAGTGCTAACCTCAGAGCCCAGGCCCTGAGTTCAAGTCCCAGAACCAGCACAAAAAATAAAAATACAAAAATACAATAATAGACAACCTAATCACATGACAGAATGGAGAGGTATGAGTTATCTATATGGCTATTTTCTTCTTGGGATTGCCAGCTGTCTCCCCTGCTTTTTACTTTAGAGACTTCTAGGGAGCACTGCTTTTTGTTGTTGTTGCTGTTGCTATTTTTAATTTTTTATATTTTTATTTAATTTAGTATTAAGGTGATATGAAGAGAAGTTACAGTTACGTAAGTCAAGGGACAAGTACATTTGGTTTTGGACAATGTCACCCTCTTCCCTTGCTCTCTCCCAGTTTTTCCTCTCCCATCCCCACCCACAATGTATATAGTTCATTTTCAAGGTAGTGTCTAGTAAGTTACCATGGCTTCATTTGTTCATCCTTTGCTCCACCATTTCTAGAAGACAAAAAGAAAAAACACAAAATATCAATGGGAAAACCCTCTCTGTTTCCATTTCTTGGAGTTCCTTTCGATATATATTATTTTATCTGATCAGAGGCACATAGGCATCATCCCTTTGGGAGCACTGCTATTTTAAGTCTTCCAGTTGGATAACACTGTTGCCCTACCTCTCTGCCCCAACCTCAGCCTTTATTTCTCTCACTTACATATTTTCTTCCAGGTTTCAGAATTTCATTAGGTTCTACTAGGTAAAAAATCCACTTGGAAATATTGTACAATTCATTATGCAAAACTTTGTTTTATGGAACTTAATTTCTTATTTCAAAAACCCATTCTGGCAGGTTGTGGGAGCGAATACCAGCTGTTTTAAGCAAACCACTTCCTTTGTCCAGAGGTCTAGCTACGGGAACGATCTCATCTCCAGTATCATTGTCTACTCAGTGTCTGTCACTGTTTCACATGGTTCTCTCTGACAGTGGGTGGCAGTCACAGTGTTGCTGTTGTCCGCATAACATCTGGAGGCCACAGGTATTGTCTCTGCCAACTTCAGTTACAGGGGCAAGAAGGCTCTTATTCTGGCTTTCATCTTGTGTGACTGTGGTGAGATCTGGACAGTGGTAGTGCCATGTGCATACACTCCTGAAAGGAAAAGTCGAATTAAAAGAAGACCTTTATCTTTCTCCTAGAGTTTTTTTTTTTGTTTTTTTTTATGCTGTTGGAAGAAAGGAACAGGTCTCCCTTCAACTCTTAAATCTTCCAAAGCTGACATTTTAACTGTCTTCCATGCTTATCCAAGGAATGTCTTTGTTGTTGGGGCATCTTCTCTGCACTTCTCTAAGCTTCCTAATCAGGATGTCTACATGGAGGGCAGTGGGTTGGGTATAGAGAAGCCTTGTTCTTCACCTTTATGTTTAGTTGTATTTTGTTTGTATGGCAAATGTTGAGTCTTATTTGGCTATTTGTCACATTCCTCCTCAGACGCCACAAGCACAGAGTGGCCCTGGTACCTGAAGAAAGTGTAGAAAAATGCAGTTGAAAGATCTTTGGAGGTTAACTTTCAGATGTTGTTACAAACACTTCCAACAGCTTTCGTTGTTTTCCTATGGGAAGACAGGATAACAGTACTCAAGATGTAAAGAGGTGCTATGTGCCAGGATGGGCTTAGACTTAGGCCCCACTACTTGGCAGCTATGGGCAAAAATATGCCAAAAATAGCTGTGCAGAAAAGGTGATGACAAATTTCTTGGGTTGCATGAGGGATCTTCTATAATAGAACTTGCGTTAAACAACCAACTTTTCCTTTCAGGTTTGTTTAGATTCCTTCATTCGAACCCCCCTCAATAATTCTCACCTTTTATTGCCTGTAGACCATTTTTAACTTCTTTTTCCAGAAACCACCGTTTTGTGTGACTCTTTTGTCCAACTGTTCTTTTCCTGTGTTCGGAGTTGACTTTAGTCTTCTCATTTAGTGTAAAGGAAGATGGCACATCATAGTTTAACAAAATTAGGTAAATCATCTTGCTGTTGACCAGAAAAGAAAGATAACTCTATCTGTGTATGGGGAGAAACCCTAAGACTTTGGCAGATGGTTTCTAATGTACAATAGCTTGACTTTAAATGTTTCACCTTTATGCTACCACAAACAAAATCCAGGTATATTCATTCGAGATGACACTGCAGATTTTGAATTGTAATCTTTTCCCAGGTTAGGGATGTACCACTTGAATGAGCTGGTTTTGTGATGCTGGGCAGTGGTAATGAGTACAGCTACTAATCCCAAGCTATCACCAAAGGGAAACTACTGATGATCTGCCAGTGTATTGCGTTACTAAGTAAGCTCTAATATTTGTAGACTAGTAGGCTTTCATGAGTGAGCAGTGCATTTTCACTTACAATATTTCTATTCACAGTGGGTTTATTCAGGAAGTAAGTTCTTCCTAAGTTGAGTTAGAACTGTACTTCAAAGTGACTACAAGGATAAATTTGATGTTACATATATTTGACCACAAATAAAAATCAGCTGTGGTATAGTAGTATGTACCTGGTGTGTCAGCCTGAGACCTTGGCTTCAGTCTGCATTCAATGTCTGCCCAAACACAAAATATTTATAAACCGAGATGAGGATGCTGTTGTATCTGCTAGACTAAAGGACCAGGGCTTTCAAATCATGTTGGGGATATGTCTTCTCTGCTATGCAAAGAACTATCTCTGCTCTTTAACTTTGCCCGGGCAGTTCTGTAGTCATGCTTCCTATAGTGAGCTGGTCCACAGTAGTAAGCATTTTCTAGATAGCCTCACATATAGCCTTTGCCTGCCTCCACTAAAACATCAAAGGACATATAGAACAAAACTAACCTCCAGCCCATCACAATCAGCAAATCAAACTAGTTGCAGAATTTGGAAGCATTGATATTGATTATATAAGAGATTACATGGAATCACCTTTCTCAGAGCTAAGCACATATGTTTACTACCGCCAATCTCTGAAAAAGATCATCAGAGAGAAAATGGAGGAAAAGCAGTGGTTGGCATGCTGTTGTCAGTGTATGGATCTTAATCCAGAATGTAGAGTGTAATAAAGATTTTGCTAAGTAATTATACTTTGTGGCAGGTATTTTTCCCACTCAGTGAATTGCCCCTAGATTATAGCCTTTGTTGCCATACAGATATGCTTTCATGAGCTTCAGCAGAGCTCATGTATCCTAAGTCTTAAAAATATGTGGTGCCAGTGGCTCACACCTGTAATACTAGCTACTCAGGAGGCTGAGATCTGAGGGTTGTGACTTGAAGCCATCCCAGGCAGGAAAGTCTGTGAGACTCTTATCTCTACCTAACCCCCAGAAAACCAGAAGTGGTTCTGTGGTAGAGTACTAACTAGCCTTGAGCAATAAACCTCAGGGACCACACCCAGGCCCTGAGTTCAAGCCCCACAACCAATTTAAAAAAATGCAGAGTTCTATTTGGATGGATTTAAAAACTCAACACTTTAACCACTTAAAATAAATAACTATAAATTCATCAAATAACCAAATAAGATAACCAAATAAATACCAAAGAGAAAGAGCCACAATATAGGTTTATCTTAAGAACCAAAGTGCATGTGGGCATCAGCAGCTTCAAACCTGCACAACTCTCTGGTGGAATAGGAACAAATTGACTCTCAATAAAGAACTGAAGACCTGCAGCCTATCGTTGTAGATATTGTAACATCTTGCCTAAAATAACTGCAAGTGATTTCCTACAATATGTTTCATCTTTCTAAGTAGATAATCCATTAATTACAGTTAAAATATGCTCTTGATTTGTCTGTCTCTCCCTCCCTCCCTCCCTCCCTCCCTCTCTCTCTCTCTCTCTCTCTCTCTCATTGCCAGTCCTAGGCTTGAACTCAGGGTCTGGGCAGTGTCCCTGAGCTTCTTTTGCTCAAGGCTAACACTCTACCCCTTGAACTAGAGTGGCACTTCTGGCCTTTTCTGTATATATAATACTGAGGAATCGAACCCAGGGCTTCATGCATGCTGGGCAAGCACTCTACCACTGAGCCACATTCCCAGCCTTGGTTTGAATCTCTAAGGGTAACCAATAGTCTTTTTCTTGGGAAGGGCTTGAATGACAGAAGAATAGCTGTAGGTTACCAGTATCTGCCACAGGCCTGAGGCTCCAGGTTTGATGCAACATACTCTTCATTTGTGCATTTTGGTGGTGGTATCTCAAGGAAAATGCTTATACAACAAAGAAACTAATAATCAAGAAAGCCTGCCTGTTTTTCTTTTACCTGAATATTCATATAAATATACAGTTTCAATGGCAGGTGTCTCTTTACATGTGGAATTTACTTTGTAGAATTCTTAGTAATGATTTAAAAATTACTTAAGGTTATTGGGATTAAATAGAGCAATTCTGTCACTATTTTGCAATAAGATCTCCATGGCTTTAATTGTGAATGAAGGAACAACTGAGCTCAGAGAACAAAACTTAGAAAAAAAACTAAATACTCCCTCCCCCCACCAAAAAAAGATTTTGAGACAGAAGAACCTGTGTCAGAGCATAAATTGACATGTTTGCATTTAAAATCAAACCAGAGGTGTCAAAATCCATCTGTTTAGACAGGCTTCTAATGGGTGATTGGCAATGCTCAAATTCTTCCCTTTCAGACATAAGAAGGCTCTTAAACTTTTTTTTTTAATTCTCAAAGTCTGCCTCAGTTCTGAGAAACATTAAGGACTGAACACAAATAGCATTTAGGTGAGAACATGGCTCACTGTGTTGTCGGTGGGTGATTTACACATGGTGCCTGGGAACAAAAGAGCTTGAGTGAATATCTTCACACGCATCTGTCGTGAAGCACAGTGTAGTTAATTTCAGTCATTTGTGTTTTGATTCACAGCTGTTATGAAGTAGAGATTCCACTTTTGTCATGTTGGCTACAAATATTTCCTTCTAGCAGATGGGAGGCTTCTTTCTGAGGAAAGAAAATGCAATTCAAGAGGGTAAATGAGAATAAGTAAAGAGCTTGGGTAAACTGATTACCTGACAGTGTCCAAAAGGTGATGAGAGCTGAGAGTCAACAGAAAGGCCGTGTGAGCGGAGCAAGTGTGAATGAATATGAGGCAGAGAAGTTCTTGGTGCTGGTAAGTTAATTTTCATATCTTCCATAGGCATTTCAGGTGAGAATTAGATATAGGAATATCATTGTTTTGCATTTTCCTTCATTTTGGAAGCGAATCAGAAATACGTAATGCTGTCTCAAAATGAGTGGTCTTTGACTTAATAATGACATTTCAGGAAGCTAAATTACCTCTGGTTCTTGATATCCAAAGTCAGAAAAAAGAAAAGGAAGGGGGAAAGAGGGAGGGAGGGAGGAAAAGAGGCAAGGAGAAAGAAGAAAGGAAGGAAAACTGATATCCAAAGAAAACATGCAATGTCTATTTTCCATATAAATACATGCATTTATACACATGTTTTACACATATGTATATGTGTAGCAATATATAGGCATTATAATAAACTCATGTAAGTGGCTATTCATAAGCGAGCATGTAACACAACAGTAAAATTAATGATTGGTATGTGGAGTTATTGTGAGCAGGAGATACAGACTTGTATCTATGCTTCGCATAGAAACTCTGTACGAGGTAGGGACTTCCGTTGTCAGTCCCCCTGGACACCGAGTCTTCCTTCACTTCAGAATGAAGGAAATTCAGGACTTTGTTCAGGTTCTACTGTTACTCTTTCGTTGTGAGAAAGGCTGACTTTGAATTGGTGTCACACGTATCAGTTGCTAGCATATATATATGATGTGGTAAGTACAGTATTCCTTCTGCATCCTGGTGCCACCATTATGTATTGTGATTCCCTGAACTCACTGAACTATTCAGATGCTTCAAATCATACCAAAAATAACAGCAGCAGCAGCAGCAGCATCAAACAACAACAAAAATCCAGCACAAGCTATGCTTGTCTCCAGCATTATCCAAGTGTCCAGTCATTGGGAGTTTGTGGTTGCCATGTTTTTGGAACTTATTTTTAGAAGATAGTATGTGATAAAAGGCTTTTCTGTCAATTTTAGTATGAGAAAAGAATCTTGCATGTATAGTTAGATTGTTAAAATAGTAGGATGCCTAAATACTTTGATGATGATTTATAGAGACATTCAGAGCTACTGTAGTACAAGTTGTTGTAGAAAATCAGGCACGTAAAGATTATTATATCCTGTTAAAATATTAGGCAAGTCTGTGTAATACGGATTAATGGAAAAGCTATAGTCTTGGTGTGGAATATGATGGAATTTGGGCAATATTCTGTGATTAATCTTCCTAAAGCAGAATATATTCACAGTTTTCATACCTGAAGTTTCTTGTAAGAAGCACAGCCCATCTTGCCTCCTGGCAAATCTCATGTACGATATCTCTCTCCAGGGTAGCATGCAAATGGGAAAAATAACTTTATTTTGAAAAAAAAGTCTTAGAAATGAAAACTTGATTTTCAGATTGTTTTTCAAAAACCACAGATAATGATGTATGATGACATATTCCAGGCTAAACTTTGATGTCTTTATGAAGTCCTTTGTGAGTTTGATTTGTACTCAGTGATGAAGCGTACAAACTGTCTCCTTTATGAAGTCTTTATACATTCCAGAGTCTTGTGGCTTATTCACTGCTACCTCTGGGCTGTTTGAAAATTCCAGGTGATCCCACATCTCATGAGATCTCCCAAGAAAATCTGAAGTGTGTTTCATTTCATCATTCTCTCCCAGTATTAATCTAGGATGAATCCCAGTCTGGTATTAACAAAACTCTCACATCAGGGGGATATATGCAGTGCAACATTAGTAACTTTTCTATTATAGAAATACCTTGTAGGGCTGGGAAGGTGGCTCAGTGGTAGAGTGCATGAGGCCCTGGGTTCAATTCCTCAGCACCACATAAGCAGAAAAGGCCAGAAGTGGCGCTATGGCTCAAGTGGTAGAACGCTAGCCTTGAGCTGAAGAGCTCAGGGACAGCGCCCAGGCCCAGAGTTCTGGCCCCACCAGAGACAAAAAAAAAAAAAAGAAATACCTTGTAGGAGGGGCTGGGAAGGTGGCTCAGTGGTAGAGCGCTTGCCTTGCATGCTTGAGGCCCTGGGTTCAATTCCTTAGCACCACATAAGCAAAAAGAAAAAAGCTGGAAGTGGCGCTGTAGCTCAAGTGGTAGAGCACTAGCCTTGAGCTGAAGAGCTGAGGGACCGCGCCCAGGCCCAGAGTTCAGGCCCCATGACCGGACCCAAAAATTAAAAAAAAAAAAAAAAAAAAAAAAAAACCTTGTGGGAGATATAGGAATCTAGTAGTATTTTTGCCATATTTTGTGCTGTGGCTACTTGACTTATACTTATTTGTATATACTAGGAAAGAATGATGGAATCATTGACCTTTTTGGGTTTTGTTGTTGATACTAGGTTTGAACTCAGAGCCTCATTTGCTTAACTTGCTTGCTTCCCTGCCTGGTTCTCTATCACTTGAGCTACTCCTCCAGCAACTGTTTTGGCTGGCTTTATTAGTTAGGGGGAGGGAGGGGACTTGGAGAAAAATGGATTCTCATCAACTTTTCTGCCTGAGCTAGCTTCAAATTGTGATCATCTAGATTTCAGCCTTCTGAGTTAGCTAGCTACCAGCATGAGCCACCGGTGCCCAGCCATGAAGCATTCTAATACTTGCAAGCTTTATACACTGAAAATTATTCAGCATGATCTCATTTAAGCATTAAAGATGAGACAAGTAAGGCAGAACTGTGCTCACATAGCTAGAAAGCAATGTAGTTATAAAACCCAGTATTTTAGTTTCCATATAAAGGCTTTTAAGAAATTATTTCTCTATTTTAGCTCCATGATGTAGCTTCATCCCTTCTTCGTGGGTAACAAACAATAACTTGACAATGCATGTGTTGTAATTTTTTTCCTACCTGTATAAAAAGTATATATATCACCAAATATATAGCACCATAATTTATCATATTAAGAAGAAATTCATTGTCTTAGTTGTGAACTTAGCCCCAAAATAAGTGTCACAGAACTTAATTCCCTCTTGTATAAAAGTAAAGCCCTAATTCATAGGGTGGATTTTTGTCTAGGTTTTAGTATGTGCTTTTGACTGTAACACTTATCAAACTACACCCACCTGCATATACAGTAATATACACACATATGTGTGTACAACAAATTTATTTTCTGTGTATCTATATGTGACATAGCTGTCTAGTATTTTTCTTTATTTCTAAGTAAAACAACCTCACCAAACTATCAGTGAAGATTTCCTTCTGCTTGATTTAACATCATGTAACTGCAGTGTTATGATGAACTCTCCTTTGTTTCCTTTGAAGTAATCTCAGTCCATACTCCAATCAAGCATCTTTGTCTAATCCTTTGGCCTCTGTCTTTACATCTTCCTGATTGATAATGTGTTGCCTGTTACTCTGTAATTCAATGCCATCCAGTGACAATTTCCCCAGTGATGAAAATTCTTTGCACTGTTCTGCCTACTATGTCCCTAGCTACATGTGGTCATCAAGACTGAGGAAGGACATTTCTAATTTTCCCTAACTTCAGTTAATTTCGATTTCAGTAGGCACCTGTGTCTACTGACTGCAGCCTCGGCAGTGCATGCCCAGTTATTTTGACAACCGAAGTGATTCTTGAACACAAAAAGCAATAAATGGAATCTTGAAATTTGTGAGAGAGTCCTATGCTCTTTTCAAGCACTAGAGGACACAGAGCCTCTCACACTTGGCCTTTAACCACTTTTGGAGGCTAACCACGTCTCATCTTCTTTTCTAACTGGGAAAGGGCAGAAAAGGCACTGACCTCTCTGAAAGTTCCTTTGGGTCAGGGTCTTGTGTAACCCTGAACAGACTGATTTGCTTCTCTCTCATCAGAACATGAGTTCTTCATATTTGCCCATATTAAGAGTGAAATGGCAAAGCAGCCAGTCAGGAAGTAGACCGACTTGGTTCTGGTTTTCAGAGTCCATACGAATGCACAGCTTGCTGCTGATGTAAAACATGTGGATAAGCCCAGGGAGAATTACTTTCCTCCATGATTGAATACTGTGCTTTCTGGTATGTGGAAAAACAGTCCCCCGATTGTACAGACCAACAGCTGGTGCTATCTGAAAAATAATCATTATGATAGAAAGTGTACATTTTTCATATTATCTGTCAGATCTGTCAGATTTATGTTCTATGTAAAAATGTGCATAGTTCATTAGAAACATAATTAATAATTTAACATTAAAAAATTTTTACTTAGAACTGTAAGAGTGTTATCTTTTTTAAAAAAGCAAAAGTCCTATCTTAATACTATCAAGTAAAAATATTATGCAAGTCACAAATATAATTTAAAATATTTCCAGGAGTCACATTAAAAAAAACAGCCAAAAGAAATGGATGAAATTAATTTTAATTTATTCAACCTATTACAGCTAATATATTTCAATATGTAGTGAGTACAGAAAGTTAATGAGATACCTTGTGTTCTTTTGCCTGTGATGAGTCCTTGAAAACCACTGTGTATTTTATGTTTCCAGCATGTGATTTAGACCATATACCAAGTACAGAATAATAACAAGCCTCATGACTGCCCTCATAGACAGCACAAAGTCTAGGTGCTTACCCAGGCATAATAAATCATATTTGAACTTGTAAGAGATGGATATTTTCTAAAACCCAATTGAAATGACCAAATACTCTTCAGAGATAATCAGTTCATCCACATATTGCCTCTGTGTGTGTGTGTGTGTGTGTGTGTGTGTGTGTGTGTGTGTGTGTGCACGCACGTGCCCGTGGGCATGTGCATTTGTGCACTATTATTGGGGCTTAAACTCAGGATCCCATTCTCGTCCTTAGCTTTTTCACCCAATGTTGGTACTTTACCACTTGAACCCATCTCCATTTCTGGCATTTTGCTGGCAAATTGGAGATAAGAATCTTGTAGTTTGGTCTGCCTATGCTGGCTTTGAACTGCAATCCTTGGATCTCAACCTCCTGAGTAGCTAGGATTACAAGAGTGAGCCCCCTGGCATGCACAGTTGCTCTTGTCGATTGAGTTTAATTTGGAACTTTGAGCCAGAAAGAGCACAAGATAAAATAATGTGGGGTCATTTGCAAGAACAGACTTAACAGTTGAAATTTTTTCTAGATGCTTTTGGTGCAATTCAACTTTTTCTCAATTTGTGTCAACCTAAGACATTTTATGTCCTAATTTATACAAGTTTTGCCATTTTGTTTCCCTCCAAACACTTCAGCTATAAAATTGACTGTTTTTGGATGAAATATTTTTCCCTTTACAAATCAGAGATCTTGTGTGAATAATATGGCATTGTTTGATTCTTTAAAGAAATCCAATCTAAGCTCACATTTTCATGAATTCTGTTGCTTACTTGTAAATAAATGATGTACAAATTATATATGTGCCTTTAAACAATTTCTTAAAGATGAAGTTCTTGCTATTTTCCCTGGCTGTTCTCAAACTTCTGGGTTCAAATGATCCTCACCCTCCCAAGTTACTGGTACTACAGTAGGCAAGACTACTATAGGCAAGAGTATATATATTTAGGAACGCTATAATACTGTAGGAAATTAAGCATACATATTCCATGTGCTGCTTTTGTTACACTTTTCTTTTTTAAATATTCCATAATTTAGGGAAATTTTATAACAAGAGACTTTCAACAGTTAAATTCATTGGAAATAAAAGATGAATAGTTCACATTTGTCTTTTAGCTATAACATTCTGACTGTTTCTACAGAATTCTTTTCTAAAGTTGGTAGTATAAGCCAACTGTATCTACTTTGTGAAATCCATTAGGAGCAAGGAATCTATAGTTTCTTGGAAAAATAGCTGAATACTTTATATCTCAAAAGATACCTTTGTTTCCACCTTGACTCATAGGAGAGCAAGAGTACAATTCAATTGATTTTAAATCACATTTAGCGTTACGTATTGATTAGATGCAAGTGCTCTGAAGCAAATGTCACATTGCTCAGCTCCAAAAAGCATCTACATCGGATCACAGAAGCAATATGAGTTTCATTTCTGTTAAGTAATTCAGCCTATGTTGTAAGTCAGGAGCGTGAGATCCTCGTGGCTGGTAAATGGCTCCCAAACCTTGTTATTGAAATGTAGCCTTCAATTCAGTTTATTAGCCTGTTCCTTATTCTCATTTATATTTTATTACTTTGGAATACAGTCATAGGATCCTGGAAATGGAGTTTTCTTTAAATAAATTGTTCTTAAAGTTTCTAAAGTCTTTTGTTAAGTGATGTCTGGTAGCAGACACACTGTCGGCCAAGTCAGGTTTTGAGATAAGGGAGGGGGAAAAATGTTCTTGGGAGTTGCCTATGATAGCATCTCTATGTCTCTAATTCCATTTCTGCCATCTTTTTTTCCATAGAGAAATCTCCTGGTTGCATTAGGGGTTGGGGAACTAGAAGATTGGCTGAGAGGGGTAGCAGTTCTATATACACAGCTTTGTAATGTTATAAATTGACCTTCTCAACATAGATGGTTTTCCTACCTGGGGATCACCCAGAAGGGTAGCATTGAAGGGCAGGACCACCTGTTAGGCTTCCCACCAGCTCTGCCTGCATACAGAAGTTATGTGTTTGTTAACACAGGTTCCTAGCTTGCACTGGCCTCTGGGAAAGACAATGACCTACCTGTGTAGTGAGTTTGTCCCTAGCATCTTTGATCAGTTTCTGTCCCAACACATCCATTTCACACCTTGGCTTGCTCTTCGATCACCTCATTTCTCTAAGGATACTATGAGCTCAAATCACTTTCTACTGCAGTTATGCTTGTCTTGTCTCTCTTACCTGGGCCCTGGGGCTCAGTCTTCTCAGGCTTGTGGGAAAGGCAGCATACCTTAGCATTTAAGGACAGCCAGGCTGTCTGAATTAAAACTTTTGCTGTATATTCAGCAAGTATTTCTGTCTGCTCATCAATAAACAGGATTCATAGCATTATATGTCTCTTAGAATAGCTGTGGATAACAAATGATTTTATATATATATATGATATATATATAAAGAACTGAGAATGACACTTAGCATGTAGTCAGCATTTAAGTAGCAATAAGAAAAATAATTTAGCCAACCTAATGTGTGTAATGAATCTTTGTCTCAAAATAAGAGTAATGGAGAGAGAGATACAGAGAAGTCATACAGGACCTTCACAGCTATGCTGGAATATTCAAAACTTCCTGGTAGCAATAGAAACACTAGGAAGAGTTTTGAAAAAGAAGGGTGGTCACATCTAGAAACTGATGTTTCCCTACCTGTCAGAGAACTGAGGGACATGAGCAAAATTGGGGTGGGGGCCCTTTGTTTTAAAATAAAAACAACATTGTCTTTCTGTTTTTCCAAGAACCCTGATGTCTTTCTGGACTATGATGTTTCCTAAGCTTAAAGCCATACTATAGTCTTCTCCTGGCTTTAGGTGGCAAAACATAAGTATCATACATATAAATAAGTTCAGCTCTGTGGACAACCAACCTGAAATGGATGCATTTCCAATCTTTTGTTTCAGTAAAGAACTCAGCAGCAAGCAACCTTGTACATACATCTTTTAGGCACTTGTCCAATTATTTCCTTAGGATAAATTCCTAGCGGTGGGTTTGGGGTTTGGGGGCTTTTGACATAGATGGTCGCAGACAGTTTGGATGCCTGCAATCATGGTAGATAAACAGGTGCTGAATTTCATGGCAGAGCTGAAGTGAGATATAGAAATGAAGTATGTAGTCAACAGTCATGCTCGAACAGGCACAAACTTCTAATTTTTCTCTTTGGACCGCTTTATTCCATTGTTTCTCCTCACTGGCTGCTGCAAGATGCCACTGGCTTGGTACCTAAGACTGACGGGGTGTGTGTCTGTAGTGACAAGTTGCAGCAAATGATGAGCAGCCCTCAGGAGACATCACCACGTACTTGAGAGAGATCCATGAAGGGTTTATGACCTGTTTGGATCCTGACTGAGCATTGCTGTCTTGACCCCCGAGGGAACCAATTGTCTGGAATACTTGCTCTGTCAATCTGAACGATGTGCTTAGAATCTCTGGGAAATCTGGGATCCCAGTTGTTTGTAAAACACAAAGTGAACTATCAAGAGGAGCTCAAGATTGGCAATATTTCATTGCGACATCCACAGTGATGTTTGCTAGACCTATCGATGAAATCATCGGAACCAATTTCAAATATATTAGTTTGCTACAGTCAGCTATAAGTTACTGTTTGACAAACGGAGATGATTAAGTTTTGAATTTGTACCCCCAAATAAAATAATTTTACTAGTCTGTACATTGTACTACAGTGGGTACAATTACAATTACTTACCATTTATGATGCAGATCACTTGTAAAATTGTGTATAAAAATATAGACACAGATGTATGTGTATTTTACCTGTTAGCTATAACTTGTGAGTCTGTCTAGTCCTCTCCAGTACTTAAATTGTGTATATGTAAAGGGGATAAAGTGCCACCCAGCTAGCACAGAAGAAAGACCAAAAAACTGGGTGTTAGCTTTATTTTCTCTTTGTGTGGATAAAAGTCAGAAAAACAGGTGGAATTGGGTATCAGGTTCCTGTGCCTTCTACAGGCAATTAGCCACCTAAACTTCTCCCTACATGCAAACTCATTTCCTGCTCATCAGATTGTTCCAAAGTTGAAATGAAAGAGAAGTCTGTGGTCCTGAGCAGCTAGGCTGTTACAATCATGATTTGGATCGCTGTTACGATTCACAGTTATGTTGTTCTGTGATCAGTATCTACAGTTTGGTTTTCATAAAGATGGTCTTGCTAGAGCCCTTAGAGGTGATGGGGATGGCCAATGACCTCTTGTGAGGAACAAGGTAGAATACTGTCACAAGGAGAATACTCTTTGATGTTTCCATAACCTAGTGGCCTGAATCCTCAGCTGAAGAACGCTGGCCACAAAATGCTTCATCGAATGTTAAAAAGGTGAGCTAAACTAACAAAAAAAGTAGGGAGACTTGTATAAGTAGGTTGAGGAAACATCAATACTGCTCATTGAACAGTCTATTCTTCTAATTTGAAAAGAACAACTATTTGTCATGATTCTTGTCCTTGAGCTGGCAGTTAAACCTAATTAAATGCATATGAAATTCAAGAGGCTTTACTAAGGGACAATAATTTTCTTGGGTTATTTTTAAAGTTCCTGAGATGAAAGAATAATGTGGAGCAGATAATGGATGGATTCTTCCATTGTGCATTGAGGACCTGAATGGAAAAGCAACGGTTATTCATCAATGTGCTACCTTATAATTTGCAATGAAAGCCACGGTGTTCATTTATTGCTGACTCTTGGAGGGATACTGGTTCCATTTTCTTAAAGACTGTAAGCTGGAGGGGGAAGCTGTTCCTGGGTAAGGTCATGGCATAACGTAGATCTAAGGACTGATGTAAGGCCAGTCATTGTACACACAGCACAATTTCTTTATTGGTGGTCATCTGTGTAATCTACTATGTAATTACTACTTGAAGTTCTCAGATGTAACTAGTAACCCTGATGATTTTCTCCTGCTTTTAATTGACCAAGTTTTGATTACTCTGTGTATCATTCTCACATGCATTCCTGTCTTTGTCTCTTCCTGCCCTACTCTGTGTCCAGTTCTGACCTGTTGCTCTCTGTAGACTACATTGCCCATATTCCCTTGCAGCTGAATTACTTATGGGTTGGAGTCTTGTAGTAGCTGGCAGGAAATTAGGGAACTAGACCAAAGGAAGTTAACAGTTTTCTTTCCTGACCCTTCCCGAGTTGAACAAGCATTCCAACTTCAGTGATACCCTCTCCTGGTAGCACCTGTCTCCACCCACAACAGGTTGTCATAGTTTCCCCTTGAATTTGAGGACTAGAGATGCTATGCTGTTTTGTTGTTGCCCCTGTGAGTGCTTGTACCTCCCTTGATTCTTTCCTCTGCCTGACTCTGTGTTAATGACCCTCTTGTTATAATTCCTTCATTGGAACTGTCTGAGTTTGGTTTAGTTTCCTCTATAATCTTCATTTGATAATAATAGGTCATTCAGTCAGGACATAGTTGGTCTCAAACTTCGGTATGTTTGCAATTCCTTATTCTTGGGATCCTCATTCATTCATCTGTTTTTATAACTGCTCTTGCCATTCTGCACAAGAGTTAAGGAGTTGCAGTAGATTGTATGCTTTAAAAAGCTACTGTGTGACACTTTCTCCAGAATAAAATGTAGTAGACCTCTAAATTATATCCAGAGAATATATTGGTAGGTAAGGTAAATGTCATCCATCACTTACTACAGGATACCCAGTATTAAACTAAGTAATCTCATTTTCTCATACCCTTCCCTTTGTAAAAGACATGTCCCTGTGGAGGAGAAAGAAGAAACTATGGAAAATTAGGTTATATATATTATATATTATATATACATCTATATAATAAAATAATTCAGGGAAGGAACAAAGGAAGTATGGTAGCTGGGGGATTCCTTAATGCTCATAGGTTTGAGGAGAACCTTCATGAACAGAACTATAGCCTCATTTTCCTGGCGCACTGTTTTAGAACATACAATCTACCTTCATTTTCCACATTTTCGAATGCTTATTTCCTCTCTTTCACATAATTAGTATTCCCAGATTACCTCTGGAAAGGAGAGATTAATTGTCTATCTTTGCAGAACACCAATAATAGGAAAAGAAGGAAAGAATGCCCCTACAACATTCTCTCTTCTGGAGATCTTGTTCAGTATGTGTTGGTCAATAAAGGGGAGATGAGGGTCACAGCACAGGAATGCTCTCTCTCCTGCGTCATTCTTCCAGGGATAGTTCTTAATACTAAATTGTTTGAGTCAGCGGCAGAAAATTCTATTGAGGGCTATTATCTATTCTTCTAAATATATAGAATTACCATTTACTACGAGATGGGCTGAGGCTTGGAGTTGTGTGTTTATTGGGATATTGTTGAATTTATTGCCAGATGATGGGCAGGTTCTGTTCTGTTTTGTGTTAATGATAGGAAATGCCCTCCCTAGAGAATATTTGCATGCCATTCCCCATTAATTGCAAAATCAAACTAGGACCCTGCCATCACATGGCTGATGATTGCATACATTTGGAAACACTTCAAGAACAAGTATATAGTCCAAAATGTAAGTACATTCAATAAAAGTGGAGCCTAACATGATTATCCTGTAAAGCCAGCCTCCTTCCTGGTCCCTGCACTACAGTAAATGCCCTCCTCACAGAGCAAAGGGCACTGATCTGATTTTCTTCTGAAGTGTTCGTGGTAGTTTAACTCTGCGTTATTAATCTCCTCTTTACTGTGGTTTATTCCATTTAAAACTTCTATTATCGGAAATTTGGCTTGATAGCTACATTATTATCTTATTCACCCAGACCTCTATTAGATTGAAAATAAATATTTTAGCAACAGAATAAGTTTAGAGAATTTAAAAAGAAGCACTCAAGGCATTTCCATATGCCAAACTATTGTTCTGCAGATATCATTAATTGGATTTGTAAGGAAAAAAATCCAAAACCCCAAACTTAAACTAAAATATTTTCAGTGAAAGAAAAATATATTTTAGACATTTTAAGACTTTGTGCTTATAGATGAGTAAAGAAACTACTTTAAACATATCAAATTATGTCCAGTGCTTATATACTGCACATTATTTATCAAAAGTTTCTAGTAACAATCTAAGGCCAATATGAATCTTAAGGGGCTTAATAATAATAATTTAATTTGGAATCTTCTTTGCTTTCTAAAACCCCTCTGGCCATCTAGCAGAATGCAATAAAATGTAATTATAAAATATGTTAGCATGCCTGTAGATTTCTACATTTTCAGGGTGTGTTTTTCTACCTTTAGTCACAATAGAATAATTTATGAATAATATGAAAAACTTTACTTTGCTGTATCATGTTATTTTTTTGCTGTGATGCACCAGCCTGCACTTTAGTAAGTTTTAACAAGGAAAATTAGAGGAAACCTGTTAACATAGTGGAAATAATCCAGTCACCTTTCTAATGACCTTTGGAATCAACCCATAGATATATAGACTTTTCAGGGTTATCAAATGACTTCATTGATGATTGTGTATTTAAGGGAAAAAAAAACCAAATATTCTTATCTTCAAAGACATTTAAATCAGTTGCAAGTACTGGCACCAGTGACTGGTTATTAAATAAGAAAAAAGAGTGCTTTGATATTAGCCAAGTAAAATAAAGGATGAAAAGTGATTATCTTAAAAGAAGCAAAAAGCTAACATGTAAAATAGTGAGTGATCTCCAAGTAATTGAACCAAGCAAAATAGTACATGCTTTTGCTCTTCTGCTGCAATTTGTTTCTAACCAAATCTCCTCTTCCTTCAGAAGAGGCCCAGAGGTTCTCTTTAGCTCCTTGATCCATTTTTCCTCTGTGTAGATCTGTTGTCACTTGTTCAGACAACAGAAGAGTCAATAGAGTTCTTCAGGGTTGTCATTAAGAAAGGAGACTCTAGGGTTACACCACAAACAACTAAATCCTGGGCACTTTCTTAATAGCTGGGAGAGTAGGCAAATTGCTTAACTTGTATGTGACACAGAAGTTAGTTACAGGGGACTAAATGAACTAATAAACATTTGTATTTAGATTCCTGGCATATCCCAATACAAGTTGCGTTTCATTGTCAGAATTATCCTTTTTGTGATTGTTGGTAAGATTTTTATGGTAAGGAAAGATTCTGTAGCTCAGAGCAAATGTGAAAACACTGTCCTCAATTGGTAAGCTTAGGAGTTTCTTTCCTCTTGCTTTTCAGCCTTTCTCATTATCCTGGGAGTAAGGGAGTTATGCTTTACCACCTTAGTTGCTAATTTTTTTAAAAAATAATACCATGTCAGGCCTTAGGCTCAGAGCCTCAGGCCTGGATTTCTTCTAGCAAGAGTTCTAATACTAGTTTTGTTTTAAGGTTACAGGGTTAACTGTTGTTTGTGTGTGTGTATGTGGAGAGTGATACTGATTTTTCAGTGTGGTGGACATAGAATGTTTTCATTTTAAACAAAGGAGCTTAAGGAGGATCTGAGTGGAATTTTTCAGTTGAAGAGCTTTTCCATACATGCTCTTTTACCCACTATAGAGTCTTATGTCTGAGGTCCTGGGCTTGTGTTTAGCATGCCATGTGACCTGGGACAGGACACAGAACTATTGATATTTCTTTTTCACATTCTGTTGAGACACTACCTCCTTAAGGTCACTTGAACAAGATTGCAAGTGAAAATGTCACCCTACAGAAGTATTTGCAACTGCCCAGTAGGGACAAGTGCAAGTGGCTCATGCCTGTAATCCTAACTACTCAGAAGACTGAGATCTGAGGACCATGGTTCAAAGCTGGCCTGGGCAGAAAAGTCTGTGAGACTCTGATTTTCAATAAACTACTCAGAAAAAGCCAGAACAGTACCCAGGTCCTGAGTTCAAGCTGTAGGACTGGCACCACTACCACCACTAGCACCACCACCACCAACAACAAAAATCAGCAACTGCTAGTAGGAATATTTTTTTTAATCTCTAAAGTTACTATTCTCTATCCATGTGATAGGCAGAATTAAAATAATGGGAAATATAGTAAAACTATATAATATAATATTATATATATCAATCTAATAAAAAATTCTGTAGTCCTTGGACATGAACAGTGGTTATCAGAGGCATGCTGAAGAACTCTTGAGACTGTAGAGAAGAAAGGCTGAAATTGCTTGATGCAAACTAGTATTAGACATTTTTGTGGTGGGTTTTTTTTTTGTGGGATATTATTGGAGGAGTTGGATAAATAAGAATTGGCAGGGAAACTTCTATCTGAAAAGAAAAGAATAAGACATACATATTGAATATCAATTTTCATTTATATCTTCATGGCCACGCTGCTTGTAGCCTTTCTGTCCTATGCCTTAATCTGGCATTAGACACGTGTTGGGAACTCTCCAGTTAAACACTTAATTCCTTTTAAAATTTGGTTGGATTTAGTGCTTGTCTTCCTGATGGTGATAATCAAGGGGACAAAAATAACACTTCCTCTTCTGCCTTCTTGTTCATCAACCCAAATGACAACTGCAGGATTATGTGTTATGACTGTTCTTGTGATCATGTGGTTTTATTTGTTAGTCCTTTCCCAATTTAGCAGCGCAAGGGCAGACTTGCAAGTAGAAAGGCTGGAGAATAGCTGGGTAGAAACTGAGATGACTTTCTTTCCCCCAGAAGTTACAAGGAGCTGAAGATTCTTGCTCTTGTTCACTAAATGATCAAACAATATTAGCGTATCTCTCCTTAGACTTCTTATATATGGAACAAAGGCCTTGGGTAGTATTTGCATGTGCCTACATGGAGAAGGTGTTGATGATTTCTTTAAATTGATAAGGTCAAACCTTATCTGGGTATATCAATCACGATTTTCTTGGGGTTCTCTCTTATGGCAACATGTGAAAGCAGGTTGTGTAGTAGGCACTTATGATTTAAGTATTTATGATGTGCTGCTATTAAAAACTAAAATTTCTCTGCTTTCACTGTATTTGAGGTTGGTATAATTCGTGGAGGGGAAGGGAAAAAACAAATCGTTTAAATAGCGATACAGGTGGATCCATTGCAACAATGAGATGTATAAATCGTTATGTGGAAAAACAAACTTTACAACTTTGGTGGGGGGGGGAGGATTAGGTGGGGAGGCGAGGGAGGATGGGAAGGGATGGGAAGGGGAAACAAAGGAGGAGGCTACAATGCTTGATAAGAAATGTACTCATTTTCTTGCCCATGTAATTGTAACCCCTCTGTATAGTATTTTCACAATAAAAAAATAAAAATTAATAAAACTAAAATTTCTGCACTAATACACTCAGAGTCTCTTGAAGTACAAACACCAAGAATTCTACAAAGTGAGCTCACATCACAATTACCCAGAGAAACCGCTAAAAGTCACGTGGGCTATGCTTGGACCTGTTTATTTCTAAAAAGACTCAAGATTAATTTGGTGTGGAATTTGAGTTGAAAAAATGGTGATAAGTTCTGTGCAGTTTTAATTTTCATGTCCTTCAAAAGTCTTAGCTTGGAACCTAATACCCAAAATGGTAATGGCAGGAAGTATGGTCTTTTAAGAAGGGAGTAAGTCATGAGCTCTCTGTTTTCATGAATAGGATGAATGTCCTTATAAAAGAGTTATGAGAAAGCTCCTCATTCCTAGAAGGCACCTTATTCCTTATTCCAAAAGGCATCATCTTAAAGCTGAGAGCAAGACTTTACCATACACTGTTGGTTCCTTGATCTTGGATTTCCCAGCCTCCATGATTGTCAGTTATTTATCAGTTCTCAAGTTAAGGCATATGTGTGTGTGTAATTATATGTGTGTGTGTGTGTGTGTGTGTGTGTGTGTGTGGTGTGTGTGTGTGTGTGTGTGTACACATATATATGTATACATATATATGTGTACACACATACACACATCCTCAACCAAGTGAGACAGAAATCTTTATATGTTTATAGGGATTCGTTAGATCCTATCAGCTCCCCCATAGACATTAGAGTTCATGCTTCACTTTTATTTCTGTGACCTTAACCAAGTTATCTTTTTAATCTCTCACACTTGATTCCTCACCTCTAAAGCAGGATAAGCCTTCAAGCTGATATCAGAATCAACTAAGATGTTGGCTATCCATTCTTTTACAGCAGGTGCCACATAGTAAATGTTATTGTCACTACATGTAACTCGGTAGAGAAATTCTAAGAGTACAGAAAAGACAGAAGCAAACATGCTGTGTGAATCCCAGTCTCACAGAGAACACATCTGAAGACCTTTTATGATTGCCTCATTCTCGCTCATTTGCAGTGCTGCCTTTGTGCTGGTTATATCATGAAATTTAGTGTGTAATTGAACATGTTTAATTTAATATATTAGTTAAGTGGTGATTATTATGATGTGGTTTTCAATTGAGTCCTTGAGGCAATATTTGCTGATGTAAAAATATTAGGTAATTTTAAAGAATTATCAGGAAGATTAAAATATTAATATGTTTCTCGATTTCAAATTTATAGCTTCCTAATTATGATTATCCATCTTTCTTTTTAAGTTACTTGTAATTTTAAATAAATTATAGCACAAGTTTTATTGAAATCTTCTTTTAAACTTGATTGGATGTTTTTAGGTCAGTAATTTTATCATTCTTTTAAGATTTATGTGAGACTAAAATTGATACCAGGAAGATAATTGTGAACCAATTCAAATGTAGCAACAGAGCATCTGGTCTTCTTTCTTTCATTAAGTGTTTCAATAAGGAGTAATATTTAAATTTAAACCAGAGTAAAAAGCATTATAATGAGTGATACACCTGTTAAAATACTTCTTAATTAGCAATAATTGATGTAATTAAATCTCAAAATATTTTTTCTCTCCAACTAGCCATTTTTGTCAGTTCTCAATGTTTATTTGGGTTTAGTTGTGGCACATACATCTGATTTTATAGCCTCAAAATCTTTTCTTAAACACTATCCTGCATATAAGCCCAGCCATTGTCCTGTCCCAGTATCCTTTCGTATTGGTTTTTCCTTTAATGACTGTGTTTTTTATTTCTAAAATTTTGTACAAACATACACAAAATTAAAATAAAAGGAAAGCTTAAGGTTGTAATTTTCTCTTTATAAAAACATACAAATGTGAGAAAAGTGTGAATAAATTTCTCTAAAATTTAGAAATTTGTTTAAAATGTTTTAACTTAAAATACAGATTGGGTAGTACATATAAATATTCACAAAGGCCTTGTGAGAGAAAAATTGAGATATAAAGTGCTATCTTATAGAGAATTTTAGACTGAGGTAACAAAAAAGCCCCCAAGTGACTGATTTTGCGAGAGAGAAATGCTTCAATTCAATCTCCTTGTAGATTACCAAAGCAATTTCTCTTTTTTTTCTTGCACCACACAATCTTATTTTGTATAGTTAGCTACCTCACTCCCATGTCTTTAAAGGAAGATGATTCCTTCCCCAGAACTAAGATTCTATCCCAGCATGAGAAGACCCGAAGTTAGCAACCCCAGAGAAATTGTAATTATCGTCAGCAGTCAAGAGAAACACCCTCCCAGACTTTCTGGAAGCTTCCATGGTGATCACTTTAATCATGTGGCCTCATTGTAGTCCTGCTGCTGTTTGAAGCAGATCATTTGCTATCTTTGCCACGAACTCATTTGAGCACACAAGGCACATTCCTGTGCCTTCCTGTAAATGTAGGTCTGCACATTCCAGAAAATTCAATATAGTTCTTTGCTATCACTTTAATGTTAAGCTCTGTCTCTGTCCTTTTACTGGCAATAAGTTATCCTAATCTATACAGTGCTCCAACATCTTCTCAGGGTCTTCAGAGTCTTTTTTTTTCTTCCTTAAGAAAGACCACCTTGCCAGAATGTATACTTAGTTTCAGGAAAAATCAATTTTATATATTGATCAGATATTGTCAGCACATCCTTTGAAGGTTTACTGAATGCCAGTTTGTTCCGCCATTCTAGTTGGAAGCCCCTGACCAAACCCAGTGAAAGAGGTGTAGGTAAGAGGGTGAATGACTAAGTAAATGGGCAAATGAATGACCTAGTTTTCAAAAGAATCTCAGTGTGACATGTTCAATAATGCCTGCCAAGTATGCCAATATTCTCATTCCTGGAAAGTATCAGTGTGACTTTATGTGCAAATGGGTATGCTGCTGTGTTTAAGCGAAGAATTTTGAGGCTAGGAACTTGTGTTGTTTGAGAGACTCAGCATCATTACAGGAGTCTTTGTAAGAAGGAGGCAGGAGTTTGGAAAGTGGGTTGTTTAACAACAGAATTGAACTGAAGGCTTTGGAGATGGGTAGAAGGGATTCAAATTAAGAGGTATAGACAGCCATTCAGTCTTTCAACTGAAAGAGACACAAACATGGATTCTCCCTGTAGAGGCCACCAGACCAACAAGCTTAACTGTAGCCCAGGAGAACTACCTTTAGATTAATGGACCACCAGAAATATAAGATAATGACTTTATATGTTGTTTTAAGGGGTTACATTTATGATTATGTGTCACAGCAGCAATAGGAAACCGAGATTCAGAATCTTCTGATATGTGGATTAATCAGCACCAATGTCAATATGGACTACATAGTTCTCCTGGCTCAAATCGAATACATTCTGTACCCTACCACACAGGCAGGATGTCAGTAATTGTGCTCTTGACCCTGGCAGTGAAGCTTATGGATTATGACAAGGCCCAAAGGGCCAGGTCCATGGAAAGAATTTGCTTGACCTGTTTCTCCATTTTAAAAATTGTTTTTGTTTTTATTTTTCAGCAACTAGATACTTTCTCTGAAAGAACTTTTTCTGCGCCCCTCATACTCATCCCTGAAAAATTCCACATCCTTCTTTTTCTCTTATTTCTAGTGCATCATTGATTCACTGCTGTTTCTTTCAGAGAAGATAAAACGATCTGAAGTTAAGCTTGGCTTTCCTTTTGCCAGTTCTTTCTCTTCACTTCTAAGGGGGGAAAAACGGAAGGCACAGTTTGCTACTTATCATGGTATTTCTATCTTCAGACTTTATCATGTCCAGCAGAGGCCTACTTTGCTTTATTGTCACATTGTGCTATTATGTGTTGAGCTTTTTGGTAACAACTCAGCGTGTGTGTTCAGTGTCTGTGAAGCTTTGACAGTCATACCTACTCCCTAGTTTTCATCTTCATGCATTGATTGGTTAATGGAGGAAAATAACTCTTTTTAAAATTTTTGTTTGCTTGTGTCATATTGGTCCTGGGGCTTGAACTCAGGGGTCGTGGGTATTGTCCTTTAGATTTTCCTCCCAAGTCTAGCATTCTACCACTCGAGCCACAGTTTCACTTCTGGCTTTTTGGTGGTTAATTGTAGAGAAGAATATCAGGGACTTTCCTGCCTCAGCTGGCTTTGAATTGCTATCCTCAGATCTTGGGATTCTGAGTAGTTAGAGTTACAGATATAAGCCCAGCTTCATTCTGTTATTTTTAGTAGCAGAACATTTTGACAATTTTACTGGACACATATTACATGTGGATACCTTTGAATAAGGTAAAAATTGCACTACTTCATGAAATTTGGAGATAAATACTAAGCAACAGAAACATCTGACAAGTGGCAGGGGGCTTCTAACAGACCATTTGGAAAAGGGATTGCTTCATTTTGATGTGTGTTTTCTCTATTCACTTATCAGTGACGAAGATGAAAAATGTCAGGCCTAGGAATACACAGAAGCCTTAGGAGAGTACACAATCTATTCGTTGTAAGTTTTCATTTCCAAAGTTCTTAATTAGACTTTGCTTTGTGAGTATGCATATATACATATAAGGAAAAAAGAAGGTAAGTTGACTCAAGGCATTTGAATTTAAAAAAGCATAATATTGTAACAAATTGAACCTAGGACTTGAACATTAAGAATATCTTATCTCTTACCTATAGACATATTGCTGAAAGAATAGAGTTTGCCGTGAAATTGAATAAAATATTTAGTAATAATTAGGTATTTGTGCAACTGTGATTTATAATTTTCTTGGGACTAAAAGTAATTTGGAGCTGCTTAGTAAAATATTCTTGGATTTCCAGAGAACTTCTTTTAATCACTTTAAGAAAAGTCTTTAGGTCAGGTGCTAGTGGCTCAGGCCTGTAATCCTAGGCTAAGATCTGAGGATTGGTGTTCAAAGCCAGCCAGGGCAGGAAAGCCCATAGACTTTTATCTGCAATAAATACTCAGAAAAGAGAGATGTTGTGGCTCAAATGGTAGAGCACTAGCTTTGAGAAGAAAAAAAAAAAGCCCAGGGACAGTGCTCAGGCTCTGAGTTCAAGCTCCTGGGCAAAAACAGGCAACTAAACACACCAAAACACATACCCCGCCCCCGCACCCCCCCCCCCAAACACTCCCACCCCCCTCCAAAAAAAAAGAAAGAAAAAACAAAGACTGTAGAATCTGTCTAGTGAGAGTGCTTTATAGAAAAATTAAACCCTAGGTCAAGAGGAATCGCTTATATAACCTATCAATAATCAAACTATTGAGTTTATACTATGAAATTATTTTAAGAAATCTTGTAAAGGCTTTTCAGAAAAATAGCTGCTAGAAGTAAAGCTTTCTGTACATAAAATACGTTGTGCTAAGTGGCAGGATATTTTGGACAAAGCTTAATCTGTTTGGAGTGAATCTTTGACAATTGTAAAATTCTGGATTTCACTCAAATTTGTAGCAATGCAGACGATACCTTTTAGATGTGGGTGTAATGCTTTTAGCTTGATAACAAGGAAACCATAGATATTTTTATAACACACCAACTAAGAAATAGTGCATGCTGCCAGTGGTTGATCTGCACACATTTAGAATTTAATAGTTTGCACTTTTTGCTTATTCACTGTCCTAAATGCTTAATGAATAGGCTCTAACGCTTTAATTTTCAACCAATCCTTGGTTTATTACTAAAGTTTATCAAGCAATAAACACACTATTGCACTTAGCCTGTCATGTTTTTATAAAGCAGTTTATAAAAGGTGACATCTGGCAAAGAGGCAGATCTATAAAAATCATGCTGGTGGATGTAGTGTCATTTTTTCTGCCACACACCCAGAAAGAGTAATATTATTTTGACACACACATACATCCCCACTGTCAAGTTTCTATTTTTATAGTTAGCTTACTGCACATATCCTTAAGCTATACAAAACCTTTGGGCTAATGCAAAAAGTGACATTTCTACATATTTATTACAACACTATTTTAGAAGTTGACTTTGCCTGATGGGATTTTTCCAAGAACAATGTCATGAACATGACAGTAGATATTGTTGAAGACAATAATGTTGTGCAGTTAGTCAAAGAAGGTCAATATGGAAGGACAAATCATAAATAGCTTAATACAGCATGGTTATTCCTCAATATCTGCTAGATGTAGGATATAGGGGGGAGGGGAGGGGAATCATTACCTAAACTTGGTCAGGAACTACATAAGCAACCTGAGTCTGAATGAATACCTCACTGCACATATGCCCTATAATCTAGCAATTGTGCATTAATGTTTATTTCTAAGAGATATGGGTGCAAAAGAATATATAAGAATGCTCATAAAAGTTTTATTCCTAAAACCTCACAAATGGAACCAAGTTACATGACCAGCCACAGGAGAATGGATAGGTGGAGTATGCTGATAAAAGTGAATATTTTGCAGTTACCAAGACATGCTATCTACTGCTCAGTGCAACAATCTTTAAGATCCTTCACAGAAAATGTTGAATGGAAGAAGCTGAATATTGAAGAAAGAGAAAGAGTGCAATATTATCTGTGTTTTCCTACACGTGAAGTTTACGAACCCACTGAATTAATGCATGATAATAGAAGTTAAGGTTGTCATTAACTATGTAGGAAAGTAAGATAGAGGAATTTTCTGAGGGGACTATCTGAAAATGAGCCAGAGGTGTCTTCACATGCTACATTTTGATCTAGGTGGTGGTTATATGTGTGTATACCTGTGCAAAAATTGCTCAGGGATATACACTTAAGATTAGCCCATTTACCTATTTGTTACACCTATCTATTGCTATGTAAGAGTCTATTCCAAAACAAACTATCTACTATGAAAACTATCTACTATGGTTAATTCCCACAGTGTGGAGGGTCTGGGATTGTAAGGTATGATTGTAGAATGCATGCTCATTCAACTTCTATTGGGCCTCAGTTCCGTAGGGCCTCAGCTGGAATGATGGTTTAGGTGGCTGGAATTTAGGTGTGCATCTCTCATTAATATTCTGCCACACCACGTATATGTTCTATTTCAGTTAGAAAGTTGTCAAGAGTTCAAATCAGTCTGTCCTCTCAAAACTTTCTTCTCTAGCCCAGGCTATTGTATAGGTTGAGTCCAGTTCTGAAAAACATAAGCGGTATAAAAGCTGACCTCCATTCAAAATCACTGTTTCCAAAAGACATCTCAGCCATTTCCATTTGAGGTTGAAAGTTCTGCAACTTTTTTCTTATTTCATTTGATGTTTCTAGGCTTTGAGTTTTATTTCAACCAGGGTAAATGCAGACTTTTATTTAATCATTCACGGCCCTAGTGTTAACTGTCAGATTAAAGTCAGATAAAGCTTCTAATACTGCTGAAATCCTTTGTGCCTTTTGATTTATGGATAATGAATTTGCCCTCTCTAGTCAAAGTATGAAGAAATCTTATATCTCTTATGAATCATCTATCAGGAATATGTTGCCCAACAGGCTTCTTTGTAAAGATCTTTATTAAGAGACAAGAACAGGATGGCTACATTTATGCACTAAGACTTTACAGGAGATCAACTAGAAATGTTTATTCAAGCTAAATAAAGCTGGTGTGAAAATAGAGTTTTTTTAAACTTTATTTGAACATAACACTCATGTAGACAGCTTAGGAAAGAAGTTGTGCACACAAAAAGCTGCATTTATCAAACATATCAAAAGGTTTCAACACCCATGCAGGAAATCTCGCTAGCACAGATAATTACTGCACCCTTGCCTGGCATAATTTGGGCCAAGAGTAGCTCTTAAGCCCTGATCTTTAAAGAAGATTGTACATCTCATTTGAAGAAGTTTGTGAGGCCATATCTCAATTTTGTGTCAATTACTTCAAAGTTCATTTTACAGAGTCAAGATTAGAAAGATCTAACCTCATCGTCTCAGATTCTCTTTTTAATTAATTGCAAAATGCTATCCTTTTGCCGCCCCTGGGAACACAGGAAGGATTTATGCAGTAATTCCATATCACCATATTTTCAAGACTCTGCTTTCATTTGTCACTTAAAGAGCTTTGCGGTATATAAACCCGTCAACCCGGCACCACAGCACTATCACTTTGTCAAAAGAGAGTTGTTTGCACTTTACGTGACAACCTATTTGTATAAAGTGCCAAGGTTTGAACTAAATATACCATACGCAGTCAACGTCCTAAGCGATAGAATCTTGCTTGCCTGTCTTTAGCCTGCTTACTCTTCTCCTCCCCCTCCAGCTTTTGAACTCAGCCCCCATAATCTGCCCAGGAAACTGTATTTGAAAGATCCCTTTCATGTCAACAGTGTAAATGTTGCTTGAGCCATTTTAGAAACCAGAATTTTAAGGAGCTTGAATTTGTTTTTCTCTTGCCATATGGTCTTACTGCGTAGTCCAAGATAGCTTGCAACTCACTGTATAGCCCAGACTGGCTTGGAACTCAAGATTCTTCTGCCTCAGCCTCTGGAATACTGGCATTACAAGTATGTACAACCGTACCTGGCTAGAAGCTGGTCCTCTCCCTGCCCCTGTGCCTGCCTCCTCTTCCCCCTGCTTCCTCCTCTCTCTCTCCCCCTAGTGATTGCTATGCAGCAACTCTACTGCAGAGCTACATCTCCAGATCTTCAGCTCAAGACCAATGTTCTACCACTTGAGCCACAGCACCACTTACAGTTTTCGGCGGTTAATTGGAGATAAGAGTCTCCCGGACTTTCCTGCTCAGGCTGGCTTTGAACTGTGATCCTCAGATCTCATCCTACTGAGTAGTTAGGATTACAGGTTTGAGCCACTGGCACCTGCCTAAACATCTTTTTTTTAAAAAATACGGTCTTATGTTTATGTCCAGGCTACCTTGAACTACAATTCTCCTATTTATGCTTCTCATTTTTCTCAGGAGGATAGGTGAATAACACGGCATCCAGCTTTTTATTGATCAAGCAAGAGTCTTGAGAACTTTGTCTTCCTTGGGCTGACCTCAAACTCCATGGCACTCCCATTTTCTGCCTTTTTAGTAGCTAGAGTTATAGTCATAAACCACTGTGTCTTGCTGCAGTTGGGCTTTGATCCTTCAGTTTCCTCTAATGATTCCTGAAAATTGCATAGTATGTCAAAGAAGGTGCTAATGTGCCTATCAGTATGCACTTATGCCATGTTTAATTTTTCAAGCATGTGTACATGTGCATAAATATTAAATGTGCATAGCAGTGACTATGATAGGAACATTGCCTTAGGAATATATCCTCCAAGTTTCCAATAAAATGGCTTGGAGAAAGTCAACTTGAGCCTGTTTCTTCATCTGTACTAACATGCACTGAGTTACTGCTACTCTTCTGTGTATCCTGTTACGAATGCCAGTACACTTTAATGATCTTATTACTATCCCAAGTAGCACAATGTTACTCAGGAGGCAGGGCAGGAAGATCAAAAGTTTGAGGCTAACCTGAGCTATGTTGTGAGACCTCAACTCAAACAAACAAGCAGACAAATGAGTTGCATTTATGCAACTACCCAATACAGAAGAGAATACATATTTATAAGCCACACAATTAAACAAAATTTTCACCAAACAACTATATGCTCTATATGCAGACTTGAAAATTTTTTATTTTTATTAAAACAGGGTCATCATGGTCTTATAAGATCAGTTGGAAAGGAACTCCTTCCAGTGCTGTGTGACCTCGGACCAGTCATTTATCTTAATCTTTTGTGTTAATTCAGCTGTGCAAATGCATAGGGGTAGAACTATTGATTTCAAATATCTCTCAGTTTGAACAAACTGAGATGCTGTGTTAAATGTGAAAATCCACTTATGGACCACACTTAATAAAGGACATGTTTACCGGTTATTTCATGTTGTTTCCTTGAAAAATCTAGAAGGATTACATATGAACAGTGGTTCACAAACCACAGCTTCTATGTAATAAAAGCTTGTATCCCAGAGTGATAGACAATTCAGAGGGAGCAATTATGTGTGGGTTCTAAACATGTGTCACTATTTAAAACAAACATGGTAAACTTTAAAAAATCTGTTCAGTTTGTTAGTATATAACTAAGACATGATGAACTAAATCCTTTCTCAGCCTAATACTCAGTTAGAATATTAAGCAGTCTTGTGTCTAGGAAAAACATGGGGAATGATATTTGGGAGAAAGCAGACTATAGCGTGACTAGTGACCAGAATTCCCAACAGCAACTTGAATCACATCACATCCTAATAGGAAAATGGTCACTGGTGTGCTTTCTGAGAAAGATGCATCATGACCAATATATACTCAGGTGAGAGCCATATTATGTAAATCCAAAGACACATTAGAAGCTAGGTGAAGAGGTAGAGGCCTGTAATCACAGCACTCAGGAGACAGGCAGGAGGATGGAACATTTAGACCTACCAGGGCCATATACAGAGACTGTATCAAATGAAAACAAAACATGATCCGACAAAACGCCACATATCAGAAAAATATCAAAAAAGAGCATAATTCTATTTAATTGAACACCTGTGAGGGAGAAGGGGAGTGGGCTGCAGTGGGGCTGCACAAAAATAAGGTGGTAAAGGTTTGAGATGAGTAAAAGCTGAACAGTAAATAATCTCCTACAAGGTTGTATGCTGGGGTAAAAAAGGGAGATGCCATGAAGAAATCATTGGATTAACTGAAAAACTATACTTGAACAATATATAGAAGGTAGTAGATTAGATAAAATATTATACTGATGTCATATGTAGTGAGGCTGGTAGCTTTGTGCTCTAGTGATTTGTACCCTTGATGTTAAAAAGTATATATTGGGCTGGGTACTGGTGGCATATGCCTGTAATCCTAGTTTCTCAGTAGGCTGAGCTCTGAGGAGTGAGGGTGGAAGCTAGCCCTTGAAGGAAAGTCTGTGAGACTCTTATCCCCAATTAACTACCAGAAAACCGGAAGTGGTGCTATGGCTCAAAGTGGTAGAGCACTAGAAAAGCTTAGGGATAGTACCCAGGCTCTGAGTTCAAATCTCAGGGCCAACCAAAAATGAAAAAAGAAAAAAAAAGTGTTGATTGCTGTTGTATCTATCGGTCTATTGGTCTGTCTATCGATATATAGGGCAGGAAAAAAATAGCGTATGTATAGAGAGGAAGAGCAAACAAGGTGGTATGCATACCCGAAACTGATTGGGGATAAGATAAACAATGGAAAAGGTCAGATAATGTGATGTCAGGAAAATGAACCCTTAGATGTGTATTTTAATGTTTTTTTTCTTTCATGCATGTGTTTCTAACACATTTATAAGATTATCTCTTTGTTGCTTTGTATGTCCCTCCTCCACAGTATAACCCCTGCTTTCACTATATTTGATGTCAGTATAACTTGTGGAGGAGATGGTGAAAAAACAGTTGTTTAAGGATACAGGTGGACCTGTTGCAACAATGAGAAGTACAAGTTGTCATGTCCAAAACGAGCTTTACAACGTTGGTGCGGGGGGGGGGGGGGGGGGGGGGGAGGGGAGGGGGGAGGAGAAGGATTGGTATTAGGGGGGGAGGGGGGAGGCTGGGAAGGGATGTGAAGGATAAACAAAGGAGGAGGCTGCAATGCTTGGTAAGAAATGTACGTATTATCCTGCCCATGTAACTGTAACTCCTCTGTACAGTATGTTCACAAATAAAATTAAATTAAATTTAAAAAAAAAAAAAAACAACAACAACCAGGGAAGATGTTCAAAAAAAAAAAAAAAAAAGATAAACAATGGATGACTTGGGTGTGTGCAGGGGTTCCTTGTATCATTTTAATTCTTGGAACATGATGATAGGCTTGAAATTAATGTCAAAGTAAATTTTTTAAATGAGATCTTTGTGATTTTCTTTCTTTTTTTTTGTCCTCTAATCAGTGTCCTGCTGTGTTCTGGGATACCTAGAATACTTTTGCCTTGTAAGTGTGCTCTGAAGGATCTTAGGATGAACGTTGTTCTCTGTGAGCCACCTCAGTTAGATCCTTCACCTTAGGCCCCTACATCTGTTACTTTTTGGTCTCTTATTTTTCTATCAGTACTTTCTCCTGGACTAAGGACCAGGAACCAAGGTTATGGCTGCTTGGCTAGCTGCTTTGCTTCTGTTTGTCCTTCTCTGTGGGGTTTATGCTTACCTTCTCCTCTACTCAGTTTTAGTCCTGATTCTGGCCCAGTTAACTAAACCCTCACCCCTTCCAGCACAGTCTCTCAGAGAGCACCACTCCCTTCTGATTGTGAAGAACAGCTATCTTGTGGAAGCTACTAGAGAATAGATGCTTCACAACACTTGAGATTTAGACATGGAAGGGCATCAGGAACATTTAAATCACTGGTCATGGGCTCCAAGGAGGCCCCAAGTCCACAAAGCATCATCGTTTTGTTGTTTGTTTTTATAATATGGGCTCTTTTTCACATGACATGGAATATTAGAAGGGTAAATCCAAGTTGCTTTTGTGTATGGACTGGCCTGACTACTCTGACCACAAGACTAGATCGTAGAGCTTTGTTAATTTACCTGTGAAGATGTGGGCTTGTCTTCAAGGAGTGTAGTGTTGCTGATTAGATGAGATACTTGGTTGGGAAAACAACCAGAAGGGTGTGTATAATTAAGTACACTAAGAAATGACTATAGTGAGTAGTGTGTGGTAGGAGTCAGAGGGATCAAGCTTCCATGTAAGGATAGCTAGAGCAGATGGAAGAAGTTGGAGCATGACAAGGAGATGTCTCTTGAGCTCTGTAACAAGAATCATCTGATTGCCCAATAGTGACAGTAACATGAGAAGAGGCAAGGCACAGGATCTCAGATGGCTGAAAACTCAGACCTCAGGCCTGGTAAGGATGGGGCAACTGTTGCTCAAACCCCTGAGTTTCAGACTGTATATCACCAAAACCTCCACTTAGACATCACATGGCATTTCCAATAGAGGCAACTTAGAGAGACACTGTCATGTGAAGTAGGCGCTGAGAGGAGACTCAAGCTGGTACAGCTTCACTCCAGGATTTGCCTTTGTTTTAGGCAAAGACTCCATTTTTGACTGACCTTTAAGGGTGATCACTAAGAACCTTTAAACAAGGTTCAAACTAGAAAAACAACTTGAATCACAGGACCACAACTTGGCTCAGAGGAGCCCAGTTCCCGGAATGAAAAAAAATTCATCTGGTCCCCCTCCCCTGAACAACCTAACCCACCCTTGATTGTTCAGTTAAAGACTGACAGATAAAACAGATAGGTTGTAATCTGGCTCAAACTACCTTTGGCCCACCAAAAGGTAAACCCCGCCTTTTGCCTGCTAAATTTGCAAGCCATTTTAAACCAAAGTGATAGGCAGGTTTAAACAGCCATTATGAGACAAACTAACCTCCTTGGCCACCTGCGTGTGGTCTGCTGTGGCTGTACAATCCTTTGCGTGTGATTTTGCCTTTAAAAACCTTCCTTGTGGGCCTTTGAGGGTCGCAGTATCAGCTCCCGAGCCTGTGCAACGCCCCCGACTGGTCAGTGTAGGAAAACCTTCTCAATAAAGTTGCTTCTTTGTTAACAACTTTATTGCAGTGGGCTCTGTCACTCTGGACGACTAGGTGGGCTTACCTGCCTGAGTAGGGGTCTTCCTACTGCAATGGAAATAAACAATCACTGTTTCATGCCACTTACCATCCTGCCTTGCACCTGCCTTGTACTCTGAATTAAAATTATTCTGGCCAGATGCTGATGGCTCACAACAGTAATCCTAACTACACACAACAAGCTGAAATCTGAGGATCATGGTTCAAAGCCAGCCTGGGAAGAAAGTCTTTGAGACTCTTATCTCCAATAATCAACAAAAAGCTCCAACCTTGCACTTTTAAGCTCAGAGATAGTGCCCAAGGGCTGAGATCAAGTCCCATGCCCATTCCCATCACAAAAATAAATTAGTCTGTTACTATTATAATGTATTTAGTTTTATTTTTTAGGGTGTAAAATGTCTAATTGAAAATAGACCAAAAAATGGGATTCTGATTTCCTTATTATTGAAAAATACCAAGTCATAAAAGTAGCAATGGACATTTCTCCTGTTCACCCAAAGACTCTCTTTATCCTTTCCCCCACTAATAAATTCTTTAGAAAGCAGTTCCTATACCAGATGAAGTAGATTTACACCTTCCCCATACAGACCTTCCCCTGCCCCCAAGATAGATAGTTCCAACCCTTCTGCTGCAAGTGAAGGAATTCATGGTGTTTATCAGTAATTAATTGCTAGCACTTCCCTGACAAAACAAAATGGAACTACAGAGCAATCACTTAGAAAGGGAAACAACTGCCAATTATCACTCTAATGAATCCTGTTTACCAGAGTTGAGTGTGCAAAGGCTCTCTGGCAGCTCCGAGGTACATCACCTTCTGTGCATAAAAAGCTGATGTTTTCAAAACCTCATTCTCATACTGGCCATGTGAGTTGTGAGACAGATATTCTCAAGGCCAGGTTTTTAAAGTAGTCTCCTCTATGAGTTAGAGTTCAGAATTTTGAAACTATTCTCAGAGCTAGTGGTTAACTCTTTTCAAATATAAGTGAAGTGGACCCTGAGATGGAGCCCAAACTGGTATGATTCCATTTTGAGCTTTGCCTTTGTTTTAGGGATTTTAGACTAGATGGGTCTAGTTCCCAGAATGAAAATAAAAATGCGCTGGTTCCCCTCCCTTGAACAACCTAACCCACCCTTGATTGTTCAGTGGAACTTGTGGGAGAAACCTCGCCTTCTCCCCCACCTTTTGCCCGCCAATTCAAACCAAAATGATAGGATAAACAACTACTATAAGACAGACTAACTCCACTGGCCACATGCTTGTGGCCTAACATGACTATGCAATCCTTTGTGTGCGTTGGGAACCCTTGGTCACCTGTGTGTGACCAGGCTTGACTGTATGGATTTTTCCTTGTGGGCCTTGTGGGCCATTCGGGGTCACAGAACCAGCTCCCGAGTCTGTGCTGTGGTCCTGACCCATCAGTGTAGAAACTTTCTCAATAAAGTTGCTTCCTTGCTAACAACTTTGTTGCGGTGGGTTCTGTCACTCTGCACTAGGTGGGCTTGCCTGCCTGAGTAGGGGTCTTTTGCTACATAAGTACGAAGAAATATTTATAAAATAAAACACTCTAGCAAAATAAAATAAAATAAAATAAAACACTCAGAGTATTTTTTGTGGTGATAAATTTTTGAGATCACAGCAGTGATGAATGATGTTGATTCTATCACATGTAAAATAAGTCCTTTGTTACACAATACATATGCATCATCTTAGTTCTCTAAACAATCCCGTGTTGAAACCATTTGCAAGAAGGCAGATACTCATCTCTGTGAATATTAAATGCAGGCATATCAAGATTTTTTTGCAGGTCATTAATTGATGGACCCAGTATGACAATAAAATGAATCCAAAGAGCATTTGAGAGACATAGATACATATCCACATACATGCAAGTTGATAGATTATGGAGTTAGATACAGAAAAGATAATAAAATGTCTTCTGGTCCATGCAAATCATTCTGTCTGGTTGGAGTGGCAACATAATACTATGTTGTAGGAACACAGTAAGCTTACATGCTTGTTTCTAAGCTTCAGATACCTTTTTTGAAAGTGATGTTATAATCCATGCATTGTAAGTGAAGAAACTAGGGTGTTGTGAGGCCACATGATCTGCCCAAGGTCATTGTCAGAGAACTAGCTGCGACTGGCTGCCATCTGACTCCCTGTACAGCTGACAATTTGAGGATGACCACCGCCAGCTCAGAAAACCCATGGATTCAGATTTCATCCCCCACCCCTAGGACCTAGGACATTATAAATATTGTGCTATATCTTTACTCTTTTATCTAGGCAGTGTTGGTGCTAATGGCATTAACTTCACAACAGCTTGTGAGCACATATGAGAAGATGCATTAGAGCTCTGTGAGTAGTGCTTACAGTTTAGTGATCGATCCCTCAGTACAGTAGCTACATTCTCCACAG
The DNA here is from genome assembly GCF_019054845.1 of Dipodomys spectabilis. Lineage (NCBI taxonomy): Eukaryota > Metazoa > Chordata > Mammalia > Rodentia > Heteromyidae > Dipodomys > Dipodomys spectabilis. The sequence continues at coordinate 22,373,249 of NW_024870731.1, read as the reverse complement.
CAGTTATAATCACCACAGCGACCCAGCCCTGTGTGTGCTGAAGTCACACATGTCTTAGAATTAGCTGTGGCTGTACTTTCTCTTGAGACTTTGGGCATAGGCAAGATCTGGACTCTAGGGTTATCATAGCTGGAAACAACTTGTTCCAATCTTGGGTTTAAGATCAGCTGACCTCAGAATCAGCCAGTGTAGTACTAGGGAAAGTGCCTCTTGGGGAATCAAACATAAAGTACTATACTTCACACATGATTCGCCCTTGCTATTCTATCATCTGTAAGATATCATCTGTTTGTAGCAGGTGTCAGTTTTAAAACATACCCAGTGTAAATGGCAATGTCATGCAACACACTGGTAAAAATCCAAATGTGTGTTCAATACTTCCTTGAGTAGCAGTGAAAAGTCATTTAAAATCATTAGGATTTTTGTGGATACGGGTGGGTTTTATGTGTGTGTGATTCTTTCCTTTTGGAATTAGGGAGCGCTGAATTAGGGAACTCAACTGTCAATAACAAAGTTTCTGGTGACTGGTGAATGTCCCAACTTTTTCTAAAAAGAATTGCCTACAGAAGCTAAGAAAGTATATTGGATTCCCTCTCTCCTACCTACTTCGTACTCCAGCCTGGCCTGGAGCTTTTAAACCATATGTCTTTCAAACTTTCCCATCTCCTGTCTCAGCTTCCTGCATGTTGGAATCATAGGTATGCACAGTGTACCATGACTGAAGTTGTAATATTTTGAGCAGCTGCTTTATTAGAGATGTCAGTTGGTCTTGCCTCCTTAGGAATAAAGTGAGAGTTGTTGTGGAGTCAGCCTATCTGCATTTAGTTGCTCATTTAGTTCAAGAATTTCTCTTGGTGCTCTTATCTGTTGTGTGGAAGAAGAAAGTGGAAATATCAAAGGGGCACATGACTTCCTAATTGGGAAGTTTTCAAGAACACCTAGTCCATAGGATTTGTGTCAGATATTTGCCTAATTGCAAAAGAGGTGTAACACATAGATCTGATTATTGTACTTAGGATGACAGAAGATACTGCTGGTATCAATCCCTCATAATTCTCTTGTTATTATTTATAATACACACAATATGTCTATACTCTGAGAGCTGACAAGCACCAAGTATATTTTTAAACATGCCAAGTGTGTTTAGTACTCCTCCTACATAGTTTCTTTAATTTGTAAAATTGTGTAATGTGGGTTTTTTGTTTGTTTTATATTTAGATTTTTTTTTTTTTTGCTCTAGAAACTCTTTTACTGAACAGCAAACATTGCATTTCCAGGTTGCATGGGTAAGTGTTGGGAGGAAAGAATTAGGGTAAACTACTGGAAAAGGGTTGCATGGTTATTCCTAGTGGAATTAGAGTAGGCTAGAAGCACAAGTAGATGGGGAACCCTGACCCTAGACATTTAACACCATACAAATAATATATTCCTAAAGTATCTTGATTTGCCCAAACTCTGTGTCTTCCTTTCTGGATAGGCTACAGACTGTGTTTGATAATTGAGCGATTCTACATATACTTGACTTCCTCTAAGCTAGTCCACATATTCTTGACTTGTTCAAAGCAAATATATTTTCTGTTATACACTTCATTTTTTTGTAGGCGTTGTGGAACCAAGCCACCAGTGAAATTCAGAAGAATGTATTGACTTAAGAGAGATGTGTTTTGTAATTTTCGCTTTCTGGGAAGTTCAGTGTAAACACTGTATACTCTAGCTCTAATCAAAAGTCAGGCCAAGTCAAGGAAAAACCTGAAGTTAATGAAATCTCTCCATTTGTGTCTGTTCTGCCTCATAATAATGATATATCTTAAACGTTTACATTTTAAAACCTCCCATAAAGTCATACCACAGTGCTAAATGTAGGTTCTCTTTAGAAAGTAGTGATATTATGTTTTAGAGTCACTTACAAACAGAATGTACATTTTTAAAAATGTAATTTTTAAAAGTTAGCTGTCATGACCTTTATAAACATTCAGAATTAAGGTAGAACATAAGCAGTGTAGTCTCATTAAATTTAATAAAGTTCAATAAAAATTCTAAATTGAAAAACTATCTTCATAAAACAGTATGTTACCACCAAAGCATGAGAGAGTATGTTGAAGTTAAAAATTATTAAAACATTACTAAGTATCCATTTAGAATGAGATTTATTTTATGATTGCAGACACCTTCAAAACAAATTGACAGTCAATTGCAATGTATTTTGAGATGTAAAAGCATCATTAATTACTGTTAATGGTACTTCTCTAATATATGTAAATACATCATCTGTACCAAAGCTCTTGGCACTTATTTCTTACTTCTTCCTAGACAGTTTAAAGATCTTAATTTATTAACGCTCACAACAAGTAGGAAAATAAACACGTTGTTTTGATGAATGGCGATTGGAGACACACTGGGTTTGAGCTGAAAGTAGATATTAGCTTGTTGGCAATAACTCATGACCCTACATGAAACAGAACTGGGAAAAGAGACCAAGAGCTGAAAATAATGTTCCCAGGTACCTTAGTTTTATAAAATTTTCGTCTTACCCTAAGCCTTTTCATGACTGATCCCCAGAATATGTTCTTATCATGGTAAACATTATTTTCAATTCACTTTACTGAAAATGATTGACAAGGATTTCTTCCAGAATACATTGGGAGAGCAGGGTTCCTTATTAATTATGTCCTTTCATCTTTGTCTGAGCTAGAACATTCATGCTGTTGTTTAACAGGCGCCATGCTGTAAAAGTAATCATCATTAAAGAATAGTTTGCTTTCATGCAAACCTCACCCCCAAATCAAAACAACACTAATGTCTCACAGAAAGAGAATGTTTACTGCTTTGGATAAAAAGAGTAGTGGCAACTGGCAGAAATGATGGATCCTTCTTAAGTGTCAGAGGCAGCCTAGTAGCAAAGGAGAAGCAAAGTTTTGTTCTATGGTGATTTGGGTATTTTATTTGAATGTAATATTAAACCAAGAGAGATTTATTCCCTTCTCCTTTAGTCTGATAGAGACCCGGGTGGTCAGTCAGCTTAGTCTGATTGCTGGTTAGAGTCAAAGATTTTAAGTACTGATGAAAGTTTCAAATCCAGTTTCTAAGTTAGAGTTGTCAGATTTATCAAATGAGACTATAGAGGTCCAGTTAAGTTTGAATTTCAAAATAACTGAAAACAATTTTCGAGTATGTCCTATACAACATTTGGTACATGCTTGGATTAAAAGTACCTTGTTATTTATCCTGAAGTTCAACTGTTCATGCTGTATTATGTGAACACTGTTGGGGTTTATGGCGGTAAAAGATCAGTGCTTTTTGTGAGCATGTAAACTTGCACACCGGCTGCCTTTTCTGGAAAATGAAAGTACAAATAGAAACTATCTCCAAGGCTGTAAGGAGGATGGATGTTTTGCTATCAATAAAGCTCACAGAACAGTTTGTGGTATCTAGTAAGCACTGTAGAAGCATAAGCTTCAATTCCTATGATGGTACAATGTAGCACATCACCACTCAATGTATAGATAGATCTGCTAAAAAAAAAAAAAGTCTTTCTAATCCATTTGGCAACGGTTATAGTTTCACTTCTAGTTGCCAAAATATAGGCTTCCCCAAATAACACTTGACTAAATATATAAAAAGAAATTTAAAGTGCTACTGTGTCCCTAGTCATTAAAAGAGCCACACATGTGTAACTTTTATATTATGGAGGGATGATTATTATGTATTTATGGTCCTGTTTTGTCAGGCATACTCTGAAACATTTGAGTGCTAACATAAAAAAAAGAGAAGGGGTAAAAGAGACAAGCAAGTACCAAGGTACAGGTTCTAATCCATGGCAAACAAAATGATGGCAAACTATTTGAAGGAATAAAAACACCCCTCATATCAGATGGCAGTTCATCATAGTGTTTAAATACGACATCAATCAATATGCCTAGCTGATAAAGCTCGGCACTTCTGTATCTAGTCCTTGCTCTGGGGGCTGTGTCTAGAATAAGCTGGGTTACCGTGCACAGACAACAACAAAAACGTGAAAAGCACAGTGGCTTCCACAACTGTGGTTTGTTTTTCTTCCTTGCCAAGTCAAAAGTGGTTACAGGTGCCTCTACGTGATGGCTCTCCTCCCAGGGATCCCTCACCGTTTCCATTTACTACTGTCTAGCAGCATCTATGTGGCCAAGTTTCAGGCTCTTCTACTTGGGGAAGAGAGACATGGACCATGCAATGTAGTACGTCACCATCCATCAGTCTATAGGCTACAGCTTGGTTCTGTGAGCCTGATCATTCGCAAAAGGGCTCTGAAACATAGCCTTCTCTGGTTCTGGCAATGGGAGAAAACCAGGGCAGTTGGTGAGCCTTGGCTTGCTACAACAGGCAAATATGGCTGTTAGATTTTTGCTTTTTGCTTTTCTCTCCCAGAGAGACAAAACACAATGTTCCAAATAGTTCCAAATTGTGTGTGTGTGTGTGTGTGTGTGTGTGTGTGTGTGTGTGTGTGTGTGTATGTGTGTGTGTGTGTGTGTGTGGCATGAAATCCTGCGCCCCTCGCTTTGTGAATTGCCGATTGAGGCAAGAATTTGGATGTCATGTTTATTGAATGTTGCTTTTAAAACAGGTGAAGATAATGTCTGGGTAATCTCTATAGTAGGCCTACATATTGATTTGAATATACCATTATTGTAGATTCTGTTTGGCTTGGGGGAAAGTAAATTTCAAGCTTGTTAGTTACCAGTACTGATGACAGTGCTTTTTTTTTTTTAAATGTGTGTCCAATTTGTCTAAATTTTAAGTCCTTCCTACCTTTAATCCCATGTACTAAAAACAGGTGTTCTTTTTTCCACAGTGGCAAAGAAAAGTGAAACTTACTAATAATGCTTGCAATAAAAATTGAATATTGTTTTTGACCCTGGTATCAAAGCCTTTTCCACCCCAAAGCAGTCTTGTCTATGGGACCTTGATGAGAAATTCAGGTTAGCCCCCAGTTGAGCCTGGCTATCTCAGCATACTTCGCAATGAAATAAAATCATCTGGGGATTGACATTTTCTACCAATTAATTTTGATGCAGGGTCCCAGTCCTAGAATGTTCTCAAGGTAGGACTATGAGTCCGATGTCAGTAAAATATAATTCTTAGAAAAATTAGAGACTGTGGAGGAAAAAAAAACCTTTGGAAATGGAGAGTTACATTTTAAGATTATTTTGGAAAGTGCTTGCTCACACCCTTCCTAAGTATCAAATTTGTTGCCTTGATTTCTTTGGAATGATTATTTCATTCAAGTCAGCATGCTAGGTATTGAGAGAGCACTAAATTGGATTAGAGATATACTACTTCCCAAGTGAAATATCAGTATGGCTTCACCTTGAATAGTTTCAGTTACTTGCTGTCAACCAAGACCCAAAATTAGTGATATAGTGCAATGAGGAATTAAGAGAAACCACATTGACATACTTTTTATCATAGTATATTATTCTAGTTTTACTTTAACCTTAATGAATATAATTTTTTCTTAGATATATGAATTAAAATTTACCTTAGGTATACACATTTGGAAAAAGCTTCCAGGAAGAGTTAGGGAAGAAGAGCTACCCAAAATACTTGTTTCCCCCTTTCTAATATATACTAAGATTTCCTTGAACTCTTGGTGATTTAAAAAAAAAAAGGCCATGGATGTTTAAACCACTCGGTTTTTTGTTTTTCAATCCCTCCAATAAATATCAAACTTTCCTTGCATAATTGATGATTAAAAAAAGAATAACAATTATAGCACAACACACAAGTACCACACGCATGCACACGCAGCATCGTTTAATTCCCACAGCATATTGGTTCAGTGTGGCCTTCAGCCAATCTCCATTTGGAACCACTAGACACTTCTTATAAAAAGCAATTCAAAGAGATAGAAAAAGATTAGCCTGACATTTAATCATAAATGTTTTTAATGTATTTAGCCAATGTGGGTATTTACCTCCTGAGAGCTAGAAAAAGATTACCTTCACATTTTTTAATTGACAGCTTTTGCATTTAGCATTCAATGTGTGTTTTTAAAACCATACCGTAATACATAAGTATATTTTTATTGTTTAAAATTTAGGCACTACAGAGAAACAAAGGGTAGGTAGTCTTTTCCTCCCTCTCTACCTTGTCCTGACCTCCTTAGTCATTCCTGTCTAACTAGTGATAATAACTTAAGACAGGTGTGAATTCTTTGCTAACATGTATATATATATATATATATATATATATATATATATATATATATATATATATATATATATATATATATATATATATATATATATATATATATATAGCTAAATCCCATTAAAGACAACCAGGACCTAGATTCTGGGGAACTGTAGGGGTCTCAATAATAAAGAACTAAAGGATAGAATTCATTGAGAGGCAGTATTGATAGTTATTAGAATTTGTCTACTAGACAGTTTCTAGGACTGACTTTTAGTCTGTGGGTTGAACACATGGGGTGGAAAAGCTAGTGAGAGTTGAGGATAGTGATCATGGAAGGGTTAGGTATTATGTATGGTTGCTGAATATTAAGACCAATTTGCAAGTTAGGGATTTTACTTTCATTTCCAAATAACATGTATGTCAGGACAGCTGGCAAGACACACTGGTTCTACTGTTCCGTTCCAATATTTCCTCTTGATCGAATAAAGCAATGCTAATAACATGCATCACAAAAAGTATTTCCTGTTTTGGAACGCTGACTTTAGGTTTTTTTTTTTTTGATTATGAAGGTTTTAAAGAACTTTAGGTAAATACTTCCAAGATTTTTGTCTTAAGAGAAAATACTCAGGAAAATCATTTAAGTTGTGTGACAGTGTGTGAACACAGGGCTCAAATGCAGGACTCTCACCTTTCTTGCTCAAGGCTGCCACTCTACCAGTTGAGTCATGCTTCCTTCCAGTCTGGCATTTTCACTGGTCTTGAATTTTAGACTAGTCTTGAATTGCAATCCCCCACTTATCAGACTCCTGAATAGCTAGGGATTATAGGTGCAGTCACTGGTGCCAGTTTAGGGTTTTGTGGGGAAAGGTGCCAGAGTAAGGTTTTGCGAGATGGGGGTGGGGGTGGGGAACAATGGAGTGTATTTTAGCTCTTGCAGTTGGATCACTAGTACCTGGATCAATGCTGGAAAAGACTGAACTTTGATGTAGGAGGTAAGAAAGAAGGTAATTCATCATCTTAAGTAAACACTGTGCTGTTTATTTTACACTTTGGCTAGAAATTTAACCAAATACCATCACATACGCTATTTCATCTCTACCTCCACAACCTGAGGAAGGACACTCTAGGCAGGAATCAACCCATCTCACAGAACAGAGAGCAGGCTTTTTAAGTGACTTAGCTGCGCAAAATTATTCAATGACAATCCTTTAGATCATGAGTCTTTCGACTCTCATCCTCCCCCTACTCTATCTACATTCTTTTGTTTGCTTCCCATCATAATTTACTTTAGTAGTTGTTATTTTAGACACAGCATGTAATTGTTTGTGCATTCATGCCTGCGAATGTTTAGAAACTGAAAGGGTGGAATAATGAAATGAAATCAGTATTGCGCTCCAAGTTCTTCTGCCAGCTTGCTACTGACCTTGGTTTTGTTGGTGGAACTTAGGTTCTAGAGGGCCTTGGAATGGTAGATCTCAAGAGTTCCTTCCAGCTGCAGAGTTTGATGGTTTTCATGTTTCAGCACATCAAATGCATTTCAGCATCTCAAAAGAACATTTGGACATGCAACAGTGGGTCTGCTGTATTATTGATCTTGCTTCATCAAACAGGTTATATACAAGGGGCTCAAGAAACTAACCCTCCCTAAATTAAGAACGCATTCAACAAATAGACAAAGAGACTGAAGAGAGACTTCTCAGAAGAAGTAAGAATGGCTAAAAAAAACTCCATGAGTAAATGTTCAATATCCCTGGTTATAAAGGAAATGCAAATCAAAATGACATGGAGATTCCATCTTGCCTCACCAGGATTGGCCAGCCTGGGGAATTTAAACAATAACAAGTGTCAAGCCCAGACCAGGGATACGGGGGGAAAGGAACCATATTAAACTATTGATAGGAATGTAAACTCATGCAACCACTTTGGAAGGTGGTTTGGACTAAGCTAAACATAGAACTCCCTCATGAAGTAGCCATACCATCTTTGGGCATGTATCCAGAGCATTACAAGTACAGGTACAGAAAGACACACATCCATGTTCATTGTTGCATGGACTGTTTTAATACATGGGACCCACTAGCATTTCTGTTAGGGATACCAGTGCCAAATTCCCCTATTGTCTCATTTGTACATTTTGGGGGATAGATGAGGGCGGTTTGAACATTTGCTTTCGCTTGGCTTTTTCAGTAATGGCTGATGCTCTACCACTTGAGCCAAACCTCAACTTCTATATTTTAGCTTGTTAATTGGAGATAAGAGTCTCTAAGATCTTAACTGCAGTCCTCAGATATCAATCCCCTGAGTAGCTAGGATTACAAGCACGAGCCATTTGTGCTTGGCTCCACTTGCACTTTTAAGAGCTTTTACATCCCCTCTGGGACACCTGAAGACACAGAATTGTGTTGCTCATTGACTGATACCATAAAGGACTCTTCATGAACTTGAATGCTGGTTCAAAAGAAATTAGTGGTTTCAGGGTAGAACATATGGTTGAAGTTGCTTTTTAAAATGTAATTCAAAAATGATTTAAATTTCTAGTAAATTTTTCCATGGCACCACTGAGATATAGTTTACTTTCTGAACAAATTAAACTATATATATTAAACTAAACTGTATATATATATATTAAGCTATATATAAAAATCTAGATAGATAGTTGGGTTTGTCTTCCCTAATGATAGAGTTTTGTTCTGCGTGAAAAATAGGATTTAATTCCTGCAGAACTAATTCCTGCAGAACTTCACTGTTATGACTGAAAAGCCAAATGTTTGAACCTTTAAATACATTTTGTGACCTCTTAAATCTTTTTGGATTTTTTTGCTTCTTGTTCTTTTTCTTTCTTTTTTCTTTTGAGACAGGGATCTCACCAGTTGGCCCAGGTTGGCCTCACACTACATGTATTATGACCCTTAAATCTCCCATTATACTTCACCTAACTTAGTTCTGCCAAGCGTACACTGTCGATGTCCCCTAAATCCTGTGAAGGCAACAGGTCGAGAAGTATCCTCTCAGGATGTTTTTTTTATGCCTTTAATCAAAGACTGATTCATTTCCCAACTCCAATTAGCTGGTATATTTTAGTCTCCTTTCCTCTGTTCTATAATATTGAGAAGAAAACACATTGCAAGGTGACCTTCATGTCTATATCTGACCTTTATCCTGTACTATTTCTTAGTGTTTTCTGCAAAACTGTGAGCTTTCTCTTTTTCTGTGGGCACCAGTCTTTGTCCTCATCTCTTAGTTACCACCAATGTCTTTTTCTCCTTAACTTTTATAGTTCAACATTTGTGTGGTCTTTCAGTTGAGCTGTTTTCAAATTTGGCATAAGCATTCTATTCTTATAGGCTTAGAGATTTCAGCAGCCAGGATGTTGCAAAGTCAAAATTTCTCTCCCCACCATTAGAATTAATGATTCAGTATCATATTTAGACTGCAGTTTTCTCAAAGAAATGCAATCTTGGGAAAGAAATAATAACTGAACCAAGGTGTATATTATACTATATTTGAATATAATCTCCAGATTACTTATGTTTTCAAAGACATTTTTATGCATTGAAAGCTGTGGGTTTAATGTACTGTATGCATTGGCACCAAGGGAGCCAAAATGAAATATCATTTTGATTTAAGGTTGTTATGGAGAATGTTCTAATGTTTCAATTCAGTACTTTATAGTATATTTATGCCTGCTTATTCACACATACTTCAGCAGATTTCTAGTCTGGTGTCTGTGCTCTAATTGACTATCAAGATTTAATAATAATCATTTGATACAAACCCAATAAACAAAAAATACACAGTTAAATTTCTTTTATGACTAGGTAGATTCTCTTATAAAGGAACTGTACACTTTTTTCTTCATGGAGAGCTTTTCTGATGATGCTTTCTGATATAACTATTGATATTGTTCAGCATTCATCCTTTGATTTTTCTGTCTTCCTTAGTTGGTTGGTATTTATAATTCCTTTGGTGTAAGCTATCTTGGCAGGCCATTTAATTATATCTAATTATCATGACACAGAATAATCAGTTCATACTGTTTTGTCATGATATACTAGCTTCTAACGTTTTCTTTCATCAGGACTTACTATACAGGTTTAGTTTTAAAGGTTTAAAGGAAAAAAGAAAATTCAAAAGAAAGTCAAAGCAGCTAACATCCAACATAGGATGATACCACTTGATTTTCTCTTCAACTCTTACCCCTAAAGAAGAAGAGCATCGCCTCCTTTTTTTGAGGACATTGTTTGTGCTTTGTAATTAGCATTATTCTTTAACATTTATACTAATCTATAGAAGTTATTCAATGGATAGGATACATCGTGATTTATATTTCCTTTTTTTAAGATAAATCTCACAAAACCTCATAGGAAACGAAGTTTTATACCCTATCCCATTTAGTTTTTAATATTTTATTTAGAAGGTGAGGTAGCTCTGTGTGTGGTGTGTGTGATTATTACAACTTCTTTCATTACTAGTAATTTCTACCTGAGTCCTAACTGGTTCAAAATAGTGGTTCCTTTGGCAAGATGAGCATGAGGGTTCCAGAGATGATGTCCTCTCCAGTTGGGTGTTCCTCTCACTTGGTGATAATTCTAGGGCTGCTATGACAATGTCCTGCAAACTCTGTAGCTTAAAATAATAGGAACTATTGTCTCAGGTTGCTGAAGGCCAGATGTTGCCAGTCAAGGGTCTGGCAGGTCTTTTCTTCTTCAGGCTCTCAGAACCCTTTATTTGCTCTTCCCCCTTCTGGTGGCTCCTGGTGTTTCTAGGCTTCTGGCAACCTAGTTTCAGTCTTTGCTTCTGACTTTCCATGACCATCACTTCCCTATTTCTGTGTCCAAATCTCCCTTCTTATGAAAATACCAGTCATTGGATTTAAGGTGTAATTTTGCTGTGGGATGATTCTATCTTGGAATCTTTAATTATGTAAAAACAAGTCCATAGGATCAGAAAGTGTAAAATGAAGCCACCTGACTTTTTCAAGCACTTTCACCCTTACACATCATTCCTCCAGTCCCAGAAGACTCCGGATGTGTGTTTTGTCAGTACCTTAGCCTGCTATCTCTTCAGCTTTCTTGTCTCAGCCATTGTGTTCGAGTCCATACTTCATTGGTGCTGTTTTAATCTCTGCTGAAATATGTCCCAACTTCCAAATAGGCAAAATACAATCGAATATTTTGGAAAGAATGCATCTGGATACAATATGATGCAATAAATGAAGATAGGCTTTGGAGCTAGAAAGAGTTGATTAGAACTCCTTTTGCTAGCTCTGAAACTCAAATGGGTCATTTAACATCTCTGATATTTGTATCTGCATCTTACTGTGAAAATTGGGGATATTCTACTTCTCTGCTTAATAATGTGTTTGTTGGCAGGATTAAGTTATTCTGGGCTATTGGCCTCTTGGACTTAGTTCTTTGCCACTTGGGGCTCTCTACAGGGCAGCTTGCTGTGTCTGATATAGCAAATAAGAAAAAGCCAAAGACAAATGAGAAAGATGGAGAAATGTATGCATTATCCTGCCCATGTAATTGTAACCCCTCTGTACAGTATGTTCTCAAATAAAATAAAATAAAATTAAAAAAAAAAAGAAACCCCCCCCCAAAAAATGAGAAAGATGGAGTCCCAGCCTTTTGTAAAACTAATCACAATGCACTTGTTAATAGGAAATCACTAAATCCAGCCCAAGCTCAAAGGGAGAGGGGATTACACGTGGGTGTGAATAGTGGGAAGTGGAATTATTAGACGGCATTGTAGAAGCTGTCAAGTATGGTACTCTTGCCCTAAAATTATGATTATTTTTTATTATGATGATTATATCCTAGTAGTTCTAGCTTGGCGTTTATACTGACTCTTCAGAACACAGAAGACCAAGATGTTGCCTTGGAATGCTGAAACCTAGGAGGTTAAAGTTTTCCCTTGGGAAGTCTCACAGAGCCTCAGCAATCGCATTACGATAAGAAACTCAATCAGCTGAAATCCTGGTGGGTCATTATATCCTGAATTATTTTGCTCCATGATTACATATGAACCACAGAGCTTCAGAAATAAACCACTGTAGTAGGCCAGGAGGGAACAATATGAGCAGTCATTTTAGAATGTGCTGCTACAGAGAGAATAGCTAATAACAGTTCTTTGAAACTGCTTTACTAAACTATGGCTTATGTATCTGCCCATAACTGCTCTTGATGATATTATAACCAATAGCAGCTCTTCATCCACTCTTGTTTCTGAATACCTGGTTCTGAAACCGCCATTTCAGGAGAGTATTCTTGGGAGAACGTGGAGCATCATCATTTCCAGGCATTTCCAGTTCTACATAATTAGAAGAGAAAGACTTTCAAGTCAGCTTCAGGTTTTAGCTTGTTATATAAATAAGTTCACAGGAATCTCAAATGCTTTACAGAAATCTGACAGCAACTATAAAAGGCTTTTGAACATTTTTGTTGCCAAAGTCCCAGGGATTGCTGGAATCTTAAATAGCCCATTTTAAGCTCCAATTCAGAAGCTTTTTGTCATGTTTAATCATGTGGTGAATAATTCCTTTTCTGTTAGTCATTTCCTCTATTATAATCCACAAGGATCTTTGAGAAATGGAATGGATATTTTCTGGAGGTATAAATTAAAGGTCCTTCCGATCCCAAACTTAAAATCGGCTTTTAATATACCACTTTCGTAAATCCATGTATCTAGGTCTGAAGGTTCATTAGAACACATTTAAATGAAAGTTTTATGTGAGTATATGTCCAAGTAAAAGAGTGATCATTTTGAAATGAGACCACCATTGAGACACCGGATAGTCTTGTGTATAGGAGGAAATTTAATAAAGAACATTCTTTTTATAGAGAAGATAAATATCAAAAATTTTGTCATTTTTCTCCTTTCCTCATTTTCTTTTAAAGGGCAAGATAAGAAATTCAGTCTTGTACCCAGTGATCACCATTTGAGTCCACTAATAATGTTCATGACTCTGAAACTGGAAGGGAAAACAAGGTATGACTTGATCCATACACACATCTAATGAGAAATTAACCTTTCTCTCTAGTATGGATGCTGGATACAGTATTGGAAATATTTGTGACTTTGACACCAATAGAAATCAGAGGTCTTATCTAGTCATATTGCTGTTACAAACACCTCAAATTATCTCTTGAACTTACCATCCCTTTGAAGATCCAGTGGTTAGTAGATCTGCTGTTCTATTTCAGTATTAATAAAGAATCACATATTATTAAATGATAAAATGTTTTAAAAATATTTTGATAGCTGCACTGTAGAATAATTTGTACTTCATAAGTCAATGTACTATTTTATTTGAAAATGTTCTTGGAGGCATTCTAAAGGCTTCATCTCACAACATATACACACACACATTTACACACACACATTTACACACATTATTCTACACCCTAGAAGACATGTGGAATCAAACCCGGCATTCATGTGCATGCGCCAAATAGCATGGTGTCATTTAATATTTTCATCAATCCTGGTAAGTAGAGGTCATGATCACCTGCATTTTATAGATACAGAATCAGAATTCTAGAGGTCCTGGTTACCACATGGCCTCCAAAGATCCACAGCTCTTTGTATTCTTCCCTTTGTGAATTCTCCTCCCACATTGTATCAGGTTTATCTCTCTGACCATCAGAATGCAGTGGGAGCCATCATGTGTGTCTTCTGATGCTAGGTCACAAAAGTTTGCTCAGTCTAGGGAAAGCGAGCTGCCATTTGGTGAGAACAAATAAATTCCTTGAGTGGCAAGGAATGAGGTCTCTTACCAGGCAGCACCAATCTCTCAGGCTTGTAAAAGAGCTACACTTGAGGTGATGTTCCAGCCCCAGCCAAACCTGCAGTTCATTCTCCCCCGAGAGCCCATTTTGGCTTCTTCAAGTTTCTGAGACCCAAGCCACAGCTGTATAGATAAGTTTCTTTTGAAATTGCTCATGTACAATTTTTTTTATCCGTATGAGACAGTTGCTCATGGTTATTTTAAGCCACTTCATATTGGGGTGCAATTTGCTAAGGAGGAATGGAAAACTGAAAAAGAAGGCTTATGTATCTTTTCCAAAGGTCATATCAGCAATGAATTACACCGACAGGATGGGATTCTAGTGACTACTGATGACATATGCTGTTTTCTTAGCTTAGCAGGACAGAGAGAATTAGAGAATCCCCAAATCATTTCTCCTCTTCTCTCCCCTTCCTTCTGGAGCTCATTTTCTCCCATCTTCTTTTGTTTCTTCCTTTCACAGACCATATGCTTCTAGCACTGGAAAATAGAGGTAATGAGTCTATAGCCTCACTGGATCCCCTTAATATTTTAAAGGAAATAAACAGTTTCACCAAAATAACATATAAAAGATAGTAGGTGTTAGATTTAAGTTCTAAGGAGGGCTCAAAGTGTTAAAGTAATGTCACAGAAAGTAGAAAAAAAATCCCTTGATTGTCACAATAGCTAAGCTGGTAGATAGCTGCCCCTTTTCCCATGTTAGAGATGATTTAGCCAAGTTCATTGTTAAGCTCACTTTCTAAAGTACCAAACCTTTTCTGTGTCTGAAGCAACTCTTGTTACTCTTGATAGTAAGCCCCTGTGCTGCTGATTTAAAAGTGTTAAAAGCCTGGTGCTGGCAGCGCACACCTGTAATCCTAGCTAATCAGGAGGCTGAGATCTGAGGATTGGTGTTCAAAGCCAGCCCTAGCAGGAAAGTCTTTGAGACTCTTATGTCCAATTAACCAAAAAATCCAAAAAATCAGAAGTGGCTCTGTGGCTCAAATGGTAGACTACTCACCTTGAGCTGAAAAGCTGAGGGACAGCCTTCAGGCCCAGAGTTCAAGTCCAAGAACCAATAACAACAACAAAATGTTAAAAATCAGAAATATCACCTAGCTAATTTATAAAATATTTGTTTTGAATGCAATGCTTTTTATGTTAGTGCAGATATAAAAACGTATTAGGTCTTTAATTTCTGGGGTGGGGATATGATCTTGTTTAAAACTATCTTATTTTGGATCTGTATTGTCAAATTAGGGGAAAGCAATGTGCAAAGGATGGGAAGTTGATCTCTGGATTATCCCTTGCCCTTTCAATGATATTAAAAGAAAACTAAATGAAATGATATATCGCCACAGTATTGTAAGCTCGTTGATATAACACATTATTTAAATAGCAAACATCAACTTTTGCTGTTGCTCTTCTGATTTTTAAATAACATTTTCATTATGGTTGCTACAGTAGATTAGTCTGCAAGTTAGAAGGAAAATGTAGAGGCAACTCTGTTTGATATAAAAAATATGTTTAAACTTGTAAATACCACTTTCAGAGAAAGATTGGATATTGTGAGAGTTATTTTAAATTACTTCACTGATATGCAGTAATATTGAAGATGTCCTTTGTAAGTACTTCATTTAGAAGTTCAATTTTGTTCAGTGAAATTTGCATACTACCAAGAGACTTAGAAAAGAGAAAGATACATAAAAATAATAACTAAAATACATTTGTTCGACAGGGAAATGTTTACAACTCATACTATATTCACAGGGTTAATTGCCCTAACTTATTCTAAAAATCACTTACAAAGCTACCACTGATCCATCAGAAAAATAGCCAAGAACCATCGTGGCCTATTATGTTCTCTTGAAATAACCCCAATTGTATTGCAATCTTACAAGTTGTCCCAGGATCTTGCCATGTACCACCACAAAATGGCATCCATTTCCTTCAGTCTTTTGGCCCGCTCCCTGACTAGCTTCTTTCCCCTCTACCTACCCCTTTCCTGCCCCTTCTACTTCTCCCCTACCTATCCTCTTCTGAAATGCTTCCTCTGGATATCCAACCAACAGGTTCTGTGGGACTCTGATCCTATGAAGAGGTCAGTTGCCATGACAACCCTATTCAAGACCTCAGCTTGTAGCAGGCATCATATGCAAGATGTTGTCTCCTCTTTTAATGCCTACCTAAGATTGTCTTTTTCAATTAAGTTCAACTGATGAGAGACTTTGCTTTAACAGCCATAAAATCCCTTCATGGTAGCATCTAAGTTAGTTTCTAACCTAAGTTAGTCCCTAATCTAAGTTAGTTAGGGACTGGTAATTCAGCTTAGGCAGACTGACACAAAAAGAAGCCATCATTTGTAAGGATACTATTTAGAATCTGTTTCAGCTATCCGTTTCAGCCTATGATGTGGATGCAGCTGAGTAGGAGAGGTTCTAGAATGAACCAGGAAAGAACTCTGACATCCAACCTTCTCTGTTCATCTCAATTCTGCTGCTGTCACCCACGCAGGGCACGGTATTCACTGAGGATGTTCTGCTCTCATTAACATTTTGTCTAATTTCCATCTGAGCATCTCCTGCTCCTTTATCTTTTCATTTATCATTTGCCAATGTCACACATGGAGCTACAAAGATTCTAAACTGTAGGAGAAATCCATTTTCAAGGAATACTTATTTCATTCATGAAGGATATTTTTAGGTTTATGGTAAATTTGTTCTCATTTTTAGTTTGTTCTTCAGACAAATAGTATAATCTATGCTGTTCTTCCTTATTCTTATTGAATATTTTCTACTAAATCTAACTTTTTATGATTCTGAAATGCCAGCTTCGTTTTTTTTTATTAATTCATACTGACCCTATGCATAGCTGCCTGTCTCAACTTAATGGCTATTTATAATATATGGATGGCATTCCCCTGCCATTAATGTTTAATGAATTGGCTCCTGATCCAATAGGGTCTAATAAAGGTAATCGCTAGAATACATTGTCTTTCTGCAGTGCCCTAGAAACTTTTTTATTTTCCAGACTGTATACCTTTGTCCCAGACTCTCCTTTTCTTCCTCTTTCATAAGCATAACTCTCAACTTCTCTTTCATTATTTAGTCCAAATGTGCACATTTTTGTCCTTAATTTTTTACAGGTCAGAATGATGATTTTCTATGTTGAAATTTTAAAAATATCAGCCTATGTGGTTGCTGGAAAGAGAAGAAATCTTAAACAAACACTTCTTAAAAGCCAAGGATTCTTATTTTATTATTATCTTTAAGTAATTGTATGAAGAGGCTTTAATTCAATCTATCAATTTATGAGTGCAATATATCTTGATCCGGGTCACCTTTCCCATCATTCCTCCCCCACCCCATCTATACCAATCAAGGATTCTTCTTTTAGGCCATAAACCAAGTACATCTGTCCCTCTTGGAACTCAGAATTTGAGGGCATTTATTAAATGTATTTTAGCTTCTTGAATTAGGTAGTTGTGATAGACAGATACTAAATTATTAAATTTCGCACTTTAAAAAGGTAAATTTATGGCACGTGAAAAATATATGGGTTATAAATATATCCATTTCTGCCTATCCCTATCTCTCTCTATCTCTATCTCCACTTCTACTATATCTATTCAGGGAATAAATGGACACTAGAAACATTTATACACATGCACACACATTTATCTTATCATGTACTCTCATAAAACAGTTCTTTCCATTTATTTCTAGTAAAAAGGATTTTAGCTTGTTTGTGGAAGCTATCCAATTTGTAGGTTTCTTTTTTGATAAAGAATCTAAACAGAGCCCACTGTTTATACAACTGTATCCTCTCCCAAGTCTGACTCTATTCAGATGTCTTGCTCTTGAGGGAATTTGGCTCTGCCCACCTCTGTTCTTTCAGATTTAAGCCCCATGCTTGGGGCTTCTTTATCTACTTTTGCCATATTATTGTAGGCTCCTTGGAGCTCTGTTTTCTGAAAGTAATGGGATGATCTCTTAGTAACTATGAGGTTTTTTTTTTCCTAGATGCATCAAATAGGGATTTCTGTGTACTACTTCCAGAGACCCTTATCAGCATTTTATTTTTCAGTTAGTTTCCTTTTGAAGTCTACAAATGGTTGGACAGGAGTTTATCATTTAACACGTTCATTGAAATATACAGTGCATCTTGGTCAGTCACCTTTCTCTTCATTCTCTCTCCCTTTCTTTCTTGAACTACATCAAATTTCCCACTTCCTTTTTCACATGTATAGAATATTCCGACTGTATTTATCCCTTACATAGAATATTCTCTCTGTATTTATCCCTCATTGCCTTTTCCATTCATTCGCTGCTACCGACCCTCTTCAAAACACATTTGAGCTTCTTGATATTCACTCCTGCATGTACTGTATAGTGCTTTGGCTGTGCTCTTATGCATATTCCCCATTTAAGTATTTACATGAGAAGCGAGGATTAGAGTCTCAGATCTACATGTGAGATAAAGCATGCACCTTGTGTCATTTTGACCTGCCTTGCCTTACTCAGAATGATTTTCTTTCCCAGATCATCCATATTCCTGCAAACAATATAATTTTGTTCTCCAGGTAATTTTTAAAGTGTTTCCATTTTTGCCTTTTAATTATTTTTTATTTTTGGAGGGGTTTTAGGTTTTCAACTCCCAGCTTCCTCCCCTGCTAACATTTTATTTTCTATTGATGCTGCATATTCACTATATTCCTAACTAAAGTCCATAATTTTATGGCGTGTACTCCTTTGTAAAAACCTTTTATGATTCTGTGGACTTTTACACATGTTTCATACGGAGGCATTCAGACTCCTCTAAACGTTTTCTGAACTGAATCCCTGGTAACTGCTGACCTTTCTCTCTATAGTTCGCTTTTCCACAATACTATATATTCTTAGTCATCCAGGAGATTAGTTCAAATTCACACTAAGTTTTCATTTAGCATTATATATTTAAAGTTCTCTCTTTTTTTTTTTTTTTACTTTCTTTTTGCAATACAGTCTCAGCCTATAACTCAGGCCGGCCTCAGACTCGGAATCCTCTTGCCTTAGACTTCTGAGCCCTGGTATTACAAGGTGTGCATCACAGTG
This sequence comes from Dipodomys spectabilis, assembly GCF_019054845.1. Taxonomy (NCBI): domain Eukaryota; kingdom Metazoa; phylum Chordata; class Mammalia; order Rodentia; family Heteromyidae; genus Dipodomys; species Dipodomys spectabilis. The sequence goes on along the minus strand of NW_024870731.1, from coordinate 22,354,220 downwards.
ATGCCCAATCAGTTGTAATCTTTTTTAATAATGAAATAATATTCTTTTGTAGGATGTATGCCACCAGTTGCATATTTATCTATAACAGAATAGTTTGCTAGGGATAAAGTTTCCATGAAATCCCTTGAATAGGTTTTGGGGGGCAACATGTTTCATTTGTTGTTGTTTTCTTTCTCCTCCCCTTCTCTCCTCTCCCCTCCCTTTCCCATCTCATCCCTCTCTTCTCCTCCTGTTTGCTTTTCTCTATCCTTTCTCTGATTTTCCTTTCCTCTCTCCCTCCCTCCCTCTCTTCCTTTTTCCTTTCTTCCCATTTACTTACTTTGAAACAGAATCTTTTTTTTTTTCTTTTTTTTGGGTCCGGTCATGGGGCCTGAACTCTGGGCCTGGGTGCTGTCCCTCAGCTCTTCAGCTCAAGGCTAGCGCTCTACCACTTGAGCCACAGCGCCACTTCTGGCTTTTTTCTTTTTGCTTGTGTGGTGCTGAGGAATCGAACCCACGGCCTCATGCATGCAAGGCAAGCGCTCTACTACTGAACCACCTTCCCAGCCCCACTGAAACAGAATCTTATAAAAGAAGTTGTCATCAAAATCATTTGACTGGCCTAGAACTTTAGGATCTACTTGCCTTATAATAAGTTTAGAGATACTGGCCATTGTACCATGTCTGGTTCAGGATATAAAATTTCCAGTTAGTTGGATAAATGCCTAAGAGTTTAATTACTAGGTTTTGTGATGAGTCCAATTAAGGTTACAAAAACTACCATACAGGTTTCTAAAGTGGCTATATCCATTGATAACAGCAGTATGAATTTCTTGTGGCTGATATCACGTCACCACAAACTGATTATTTAAAATATATCCGCCCCCCCCCCCCCAGAGTTTTCTAAAGAAGCCAGAAGTCCAAAATCAAGACACTCCCACAATTTTGTAGGAAAAAGTACATCCCTTGTCTTTTCCAGCTTTTAGTGGCCGTATGATTTCTGTCAGCTTCATCACATTGCCTTTTCCTTAGTGAATCTGTGATATATTTTCAGTAATGTTTAGGGTCTCCTCAGATTATACAGAGTAATCTTTTCCACTCAAAATTCTTCATTCAGTTATAGCTACAAAGGTAAGGTAACATACACATGTTTCAAGAATTAGGATTTTATAATTTTGGGGAACCATTAGTCAACCTACTATATTTGATTTAAAGTTAAAAAATTCTAGCTGGGCACCTATGGCTCACACCTGTAATCCTAGCTACTCAGGAAGCTGAGATTTGAGGATCGTGGTTCAAAACCAGCCTGGGCAGGAAAGTCTGTGAGACTCTCCAATTAACCACTAGAAAGCCAGAAGTGGCACTGTGGCTCAAGTGGTAGAGTGCTTGCCTTGAGATGAAGATATCAGGGACAGTGCCCAGGCCCAGAGTTCAAGCCCCACAACTGAAAAAAATATCTAGCTTCTTACCATTAAGTTAGATATAGGGCTTTGCAGGCTTTTCTCTATTAAGTTTAAGAAGTTCTTATTCCCTATTTTCTGGGAGGTTTTAATTCTGAATTACTATGGGATTTTTGTCAAATGCTTTCCTGTGTATACTGATATGATTTTTTTTTCTTCCTCAACCTATTGTTGTGAAGGATTGTATAAATTGATTTTGAATGCTCAACCAGTTTGTGTACCTAGAACAAATCCTGCTTGACGTAATGATTTTTATGCATTGTTGGATTTGATTTACTAACAGCTTGTTGAGAATTTATACATCTGTGTTCCTGAATGATATTGATTTCTAGTTTTTCTTTCTTGTAATGAGTTTTGCAAGTGTGTTTTGGTTTTAGTGTAAGGAAAACGTTTGTATCACAGAGTGGCTTAAGAAGTCTTTCTCAGTCTTATTTTTATGAAGGAGACTGTAGAGAATTGGTATCATTTCTTCCTTAAATATTTGATAGAATTCATCAGTCAAACCACGTGGGTCTGATATATTCTTTTTGGAGAGTTATTGGTCCAATTTTCTCAGTAGATATAGACCTACTCAGATTATCTATTTCTCTCTCTGTGAATCCTGGTAGGTTGTTTCTTTCAATGAATTGGTTCAATTTGTCCAAGTTAATGAGTTTGAAACCACAAAATTGTTCATCATATTCCCTTATCTTTCTATGTCTGTGGAATCAGTAATGATGAGCCCTCTTTCATTTCTAATATTGGTAATACATATCATTTCTCTCTTGTCTCTGCTTAGCTTGACTAGAAACTCAGTTTTATAGGCTTTTTTTTTAAACTAATGACCACTTTTTTTTCATTTTCTTAATTTCCTGTATTTAATTTAATTGAATTTTGTTCTAAATTTTGTTTAGTCTTCCTCTCTCCCTCCTTTCCTCTCTCTCTCCCTCCCTCCCTTGTTTCCTTCCTTCTTCCTACCTTCCCTCCTTGCCCCTCTCTCCCTCCTTCCCCCTCTCTCCCACCTTCCTTCCCTTCCTTCCTTCCTTCCTTCCTTCTTTTTCCTTCCTTCTTTTCTTCCTTCTCTCTTCCTCTCTCTTTTTCTTTGTTTCTTTTTCTTTCTTTTCTTCCTTCTTTTCTTTTTCTTTCTTTTGAAAACCAGAAATATTGTCTCAGGTAAAATAGGAACTGACCATATTAGGCTTTGTATGTGAGATGTTATGATTTTCACTTAGGACCTGGGCTGTGTCAGATGGTCACTACAGTCATTAGTACCAGACACTTCAGTTTCCCCATGCATTTTTCCACCCTGTTGTCTTTGAGTGTCCCTAACAGCTCCTTTTCAAGTAAAACCTGTCTTTAGCTCTTAATTCTAATTCACTGTTACTATAGAAAGTCATCTTCATTTCATAATGAGGCATTGGAGAAAGCATTTTCGAAAATGTTTCTATCCAGCTTTCTAGTGAGCTTCTTCACTAAAACAATCACTGCTTTGTTCTATGGCACCTTCTTTGCACAACTCCTACTTTTTTAAACATTTTGATTTTTTTATTATTATTCTGCCTTCTTTATGCATGGTGTGTTCACATGTATAAGTTTGGGAGGGCTGGGGGGGAGGGTACAGAACTCCAGGGAAAAAGTGAAAAAATGCAGGAGCTTGCTGGACACTGACAAAAGTGAATTATGCAGCTGGTGGGTGGACATGGGAGGGAGGGACTGGGAGAGAGCAAGGGAACAGAAGATGTTGTGTGAAACGAAGTGCACTCATCACCTGACTCATGTAATTGTAATCCCTCTGTAGATCACCTTTATAGTAACAATGTGTTTTTTTTAAAGATAATTTTTATATTAAAAACACCGGGCCGGGCGCTGGTGGCTCACGCCTGTAATCCTAGCTACACAGGAGGCTGAGATCTGAGGATCGCGGTTCAAAGCCAGCCCGGGCAGGAGAGACCGTGAGACTCCTATCTCCAATAAACCACCGGAAAACCGGAAGTGGCGCTGTAGCTCAAGTGGTAGAGCGCTCGCCTTGAGCTGAAGAGCTGAGGGACAGCGCCCAGGCCCAGAGTTCAAGCCCCACGACCGACAAAAAAAAAAAAAAAAAAAAAAACACCGGATTGTTCTGTAGTGTTTCTTAACTCTTCTCCCCTAACTATAGATATATAGTTAAGACTAAAGGGGCCAGGAATTGGCAAACTACCTTTTACCCAAGTCAGATAGAGCTCTGAAAAAATGGCTTCCCTAGCAGGCCAAGAATTTTTTTTGAACAGTCTGAATAAACTTTCAAAATGCTTACTTTTTCCTCTCCTCTGTGCATTTGTTTTTCTTTCTCTCTAACTTACCCCATAAGTACATGTTGGAGCTCCTGGAGACAAAACCCACAAAAATGTGGAGCCTCTTTTAACAATGGGAGTTAGGTAGTCCAAACCCCACCTTCCGCAATTTGTCAACACTATGTATCTGCTTAGGCCAGGATCCTCTGTTTTAGCTTCAAGTAAAAGCATCCTGTCTCTGATTGTTTATATTCCCCTGCTCTTCCAGCTTTTGATTGGTTTGCCCTCTGACCTCACATGGCTGATATATGCAAGAAAAGGCACCGACTTTCAATTCTGTAAGTGTTTTAGGATTTGCATTTTATGTATCTTCACAATAGGAATCTCAAAAGTGTTTTGTGATCTGCTTTTTTCAGATCAGTGCTGTGGCTATTTGTGTTGTCAAGCCTCTCAGACATGGATAAGTTTGGGATGCGTGTTCTAATATCAGTTTCCCTGTTTTCAGCTTGGTTACTGTTTGATCTTTTCACAAAATAAGCAAGTTGCTTTGGACTTTATCTTTGGGGATTCCTTTGTCTCTGGAGTACTGGGCAAGTTTAAACTTGTCCTGATTATTGCTGAACTATTCTAATTTGCGCATATATAGGAGGTTATCTGACTTGTGTTAAGGTTTTCGTAGGTTAAATGTTGAGAGAACACACAAAAGCAAGATAAGTCAGTTTGGCAACTGATTCTTTACAACGTTGACACCAAATAATCTGAAAGATTACTCAATCAATCTTCACTAATAAGTGTATATTTATTGGTTACATAGAGAGGGGGCAGTCACCAAAACCTCATCTGTAATCTCCATAGTTTCTTTTTTCCACTTGTTTTCATTTTAATTTATTTTGTTCATTTTAAAGTGAAAGTTAAGACATACGAGCCACAGAAGTTTTAGATTTAGTACAGACCACTTTAAAAATAGAAACAAATCATATGCACACATTCCTCATCTTTAGTTTTGCATATTGGTATACAAAGGTACTCTTTACAGATACACACACACATGTGTACCCCCCCACACACACACACACCAATTCTAGTTCCTTAGAACCTACTTGTCAAGCAGCAAGACAGCAATGCCACCAGAACCTGCCACAGAGGGCTCCTGCTTGGAACCAGCAGCATTGTTCGGTGAATGGTTGTTATGCATAAAACCAACTTGGAGGGAAATGTTAGACACTCTTCATAAGACACATGTCCACCAACAATGGGAAATTGCAACCCTTGGTAATAGAAGATAAATGTTTCTTTTTATTCTGTAAGTTTAAAGCTCTGGGTTATTTTAAAAACAGGACAATGTAAAGTGCTTTAATTCTAAACTCCATGACCAAGTAGTATTCTGTTAGTTGCATGAGAGTCTGTACATTTTGAGAACTGCTCATAGGCTTCTTAAAGTCAACTTCAAATATGTGTGTGTATGTGTATATATATATACATATATATGTACAACCGTTCAAAATCTAGTACATTAGCTTATAAGAAACATTAAAAGATATTTGTGGAGAGAAAAAACTGACTTACAAAAGATTGCTTTGTTGACTTACAATTAGTCTTAAAAGGAAAATGTACTATTTTCAAATCTTTCAATGGGTTTTCAAAGCTATAGATAGTAAATCCATTACTTTGTATTCCAAACTTTTCTGCAAAGTATTGTGAAGAAGTTATTGAACCTAACTCCATCTACAGAAATGGGTCAGCCCATGTGTAAGATGGCAATCCAATACAAAAGGATACTGGTTTCCACTATGGGATCCATCAATTTCTACAGTTAACTTGGAGGTACAGGCAATTTTCACAAAAAGTTTCTGAGGCAAGAGAGAGATTTGGGGATAGCTGGTTGAGGAGGAAATGGAACAATCTACCTGAGTCCTCAGTTGTGGAATTTAGTCACCATTTTGTAGAAGAGTTCAGGCAAGATTCAAATATTGGTACTTATTTTAATGCTTATAACCTTTTAAACTTTGAAATTACTCACAGGATAGTTGACTTGCTACTGAGAGACTGAAAATGTAGTTGTGGTAGAGTTCTGGCAAGTTTGGTTATAAAAATACTATCACAGAACAAGAAAAAGAACCAAAATAACATATAGTTATCACACAAATGATTCTGCATGGACAGCTATTTCCCTCTCCTCTCTTAGTGGCCTCAAGTTCCTTATTCAGTGGTGTATAAGCTGTCTGCCCACCCCTTGGCTTAGCACACAAAGCCACCAGAAAATCCTGTTGCTCGAATAAAGCTGTGCTTTTATTCCTGCTGCTGTAGGAAGACAGAATATTTTTTTTAAAAAAACTGAGAAGTTTCTCATTAGGGTGAAGCTAGGAGATGCAGTGATGGATCTTGGGGTTGCACTGGGGCATTTCAAAGAAGTGCTGCACAATCAGGGAATAGACAACAATTGAGTTACTCGGTAGTAGTGGAGGTGGTGGTGGTACAGAGACTTGAAGGTCTTGAAATTAGTCCTGAGGAATAAACAGATCACTTTGTTAAGTAAACTATGGTAGTTAGCTCATAGTTGATTTCTCTGGGAGCAAGTATTTTTCAGAACATGTATCTATCAGTCATAATGAATATACTAATAAAGATATGCCTCATTTCAGGATTGTCTCAAAGGGACCAAATTTTTCTTAGCTTTCATGAGTCAATGAACTTGAATCCTTAAAATGTAGCCATAAGGGGGATTTAAATAAAAGGCAGAAATCTCTGCCTTATTACATGAAGGGAATGGAATGTTCTCTTCTATGCTATTGTCACTTAAAAAAATAATTAGATAAATGTGGGGAAAATGTCTGTTATTCTATCATGATTCTGTTTGGAATACAAATGAAAATAGATTCTTCCCCCTTCAACCAAAATTATAAACCTTAACTAATGAAAACCATTTTTAAACCTTTGGCATTTGTAATTGTCTATGTAAATTTCCAACACGAGTGTTTCCACTGACATATTCAGCTCGTGGGCTGCGTTGAGCTGGGCTACCTACCAAGGCCATTTCCCTGTCTTACAGACTTGCTATAGTGGACTTGACTAGACAAAAATTCCTACATTCATTCTACTGGATATTTAGACACTATCTGTTGTCTTTTCAAAATAGATTTGTTGCTTCTCAAATGACTTGAGATAGCTGGGCTGGCTGCCGCTGTGGTTCTGAAACATTTCTTGTCATTGCTGCTGTTGTACATCTATATATTTTTAATCGTAGACTCACTTTTTTTGTTTCCATCAAATCCAATCACTGTAAATATAGCTGATAGCTACTAGTCTTGAAGATGTAAAGAGAAGAGTAACATTTAAATGGAAGCAGATACATAATAACTATGGATTACTCATTCCGTGCTAAAGCTAAAATTTAAGATATGTATTCAGCTACAAGTTGTTGTTGTTTTTAATCCCTTCAGTCATTAACTATTTATTGAGTGACTAAAAGGTAGATGACAATATGCAGATGATACTAAGGTTTTGGAGTTGAGGATTTAGTGGGATTCTAGATTAGAACCACTATGGGCCCCCAAGAACTAGTGAGACAGTGATGGTAAAGCAGGAATGAGTAGACATTAGAGCTCTGGAACATGGTATGAAAGGGTGTTCTGTAATGTTTCAAGGGCATGTAGCCATGGTAATGGACCAGGTTGAGAACGGTTTTTATAAGGGAGTAAAAATGAATTGAAAGTGGAAAGAAAATGAAAAGAGCAGAACTTAATGTGGAAGGGAACTAGGGAGAGGGAAAAACATAGAGGTAACAGGCAGCATGTCTAAGCAGAGAAAACAAGTGTGTGAACCATGAGAAAGAAAAAACTGGAACTCAAGGGCTCACCAGAACTGCCAAAATGTAATTTGTCATGGTTTTGTTCTTTAAATGGTCTTCTTCAAATATTCATTATTTTAATAAAGATTATGTAAGTGCCTTGTAAATATTTAATATACACGAAGATGAGATCCTTTTTATTAATTCCTCTAAATGTTTCAGAACATTACTCTTTTTGTGCTTTTAAATATTTGTGAAAGCTCTTTCAACGTGTCCTTCAGAAAAAAAATGAGTTTCATTTACATAGCTTGCCAACCAAAATAGTACTTTCACATTAAATAAACAAATACGGAACTTTTACTGCCTTGAAATGGTTATTTACTGTCGTTTTGTTTATTGACAATGACTAGAATCACACCAGTAGTATAATCAGCGTAAATAATAGACTTTTCTTTTAAACATAATTATGCTTCTAACTTAATAAAATTTCTTATAAGAGAATTGGATATTAATTCAAAGAAAATGAAGTTTTTATGTTACCCTGTGCTTTTGTAAAACATTAGAAAGATCCCCAAATCTCTAAATCCTCATTTTTCCATTTAGCTGAAAGACTTTGATAAAATTGCCTGTCTAAGCACATTATTTCTTACCGTACACCTAGCCATTATGTAACTTGCATTTTGCGTATGCAGTCATACTTCAAGAAACTAGGTCTGATTTGTGTATTTGTGTATGTGTATGTATGTTTTACTAAATCTGTTATACTTAAAGAGTGAGCAGATTAGATGTGTGTGTGTGTGTATATATATATATATATATATATATGCATAAGTTAATTAAAATCAGACTGAATTCTTAGCTAAGTTTATTTTGCTAGTGGCTCAAAGGCTCAAAAGGTGCTACTTGATTTATCATAGTTGTCAGTTGTCTGCTTTTGTTAGGAGTAAGTAGATGGAATTCTGGAATTTCATTTTCAAAATTACTGTTTTCCTTTGTATGTGGCTAGATGGAAAGAAGGCCTACTTAAAGGTGATGGCCTTTGCAGTTGGAAATTAACTCTCAATCTGTGGTCCATTTCTCTTTCAGCTGAACTCAGGTTATTGTTCTAGTATATGTTTTTATGACCTTCAACTTAGTTCATACAAAAATAATCATCCAATGATATCCTCATCTTATCATTCAGAACTTCATAGTATTAATTGATTCATTTGGAGGGTTCTTTCTATTCAACCTGTCTATATATTAGGATTTTATGAACATGGGAGAAATAGGTAGGGTGTGAATAAAAGAGAATTCCTCATTATTACTTCCTGTAGGTTCCTTGTGTCCCAGGTAGTTGAAGACATACACTAGCTCCCTGATATGTGGTTATTTTATAGCACATCTCCTTCTCTGCCTTTGTAAATCTCTGTTACTCAGTCTAACCCATAAATATAAGGTTAGGATTTTCACCATAAATAATGTAAGTCACCATGTTTTATGATTTTTTATAACAATTATTTTGGAAGATTGGTTATTGAAGTTCTGGTAACATTTTCTGGACACTAACACCTGTTATTGGTATTCGTGAGGCCTGAACTCTGGGCCTGGGCACTGTCCATCAGCTCTTCAGCTCAAGGCTAGCACTCTACCACTTGAGCCTCAGCCCCACTTCCGGCTTTTTCTGCTTATATGGTACTGAGGAATCGAACCCAGGGCCTCATGCATGCAAGGCAAGCACTCTACCACTGAGCCAACTTCCCAGCCCTGTTGTTGGTTTTCTTAAACACTTTTCTCTTTTTTCCCTTCTGGTCCTGGACCTTAAAAATCATAGCCTAGGTTCTATCCCTGACATTCTTTTTCACAAAGCTAGTGCTCTACCACTTGAGCCACAATGCCACTTTCTGCTGTTTCTGAGTAGATTATTGGAGATAAGAGTCTCATGGAGTTTCCTGACTAGGTTGGCTTTGAACTATGTTCCTCAGATTTCAGCATGAACCACTGGCACCCAGCTTTTTAAAAACATTTCTGTCTGCTTCATTAGATTATAAGCTTCTTAAGGATAAGACCATGTACTATGTGATTTTCAGGTTCTTGGTGCTTGGCATATTATTCGTATAATTTAAGTATTTACTAGCATATTTTAAATGAGGTTGAATAAAGAAATAATAAAAAGATGATGTGTTTTCAGAGAATGTTTCCAAATATGTAAAATTCTGTTTTGTGTTTAAGAAGGGTAACAGACAAAATTATCTTTGTAATAGCAGTTTATTTGATATCAAGAAGTATATAACATCGTCATACCTTACTAGGAAAACAAAACACCACATTTCTCACAGAAACAGCCAGAGTGTGGGTCCGAGGGAATAGCGCTATTAGTCAATGGAAGACAAGTATTTTCAATAGAAAAAAAAAATCAAGATTTCAAGCAAGTAACAATGAAATTCCAATGATTTAATATACCAACTAAAGGTGCCACATAAATTGAAGAAGTGGAGATCTAAAGTATCTTGAATGTCCATGGTTATTTGGCTAGGCACTCTTTTTTCAGGTTTTTGTTAGTTTGGGTACTGGGTCTGGGTCTTGAACTCAGGGCCTGGGTGCTGTCCCTGAGCTTTTTTGGTCAAGGGTACCACTCTATCACTTGAGCCACAGCTCTACTTCTAGCTTGGTGGCAGTTAATTAGAGAAAAGAGTCTCATGAACTTTTGCACTTAGTCTGGCTTCCAACCACAATGCTGTGAGCCACTGGGACCTGGATATGTTGCTATTTTAATTTTAAAAGTAGCTAATTGATTATCTATTGAATTTCTTTTCTGGGGGAATCATGAGAGATTACCAGAAACTTTGGGACTTAAACAGCAAAAATGTTTTATTTAACATTTCTAGAGGTCAGAAGTCTGAGATGAGTTATACTGGGCTAAAAGCAAGATGTCTGTAGGGCTGCATTCTTTTCTAGTTCTACAAAGGATCCATTTATTTGCCCTTCCCATCCGATTATAGGTCCTTTCTCTATTTTTAAATCTTCATCTAACCCTTCTTGCTTTTTTACTAGTCACCTTTTCAGCCTTTTCCTTCCATTTTCTGAAGATATTTGCGATTACATTGGACTCATCTAAACAGGATCCTTTTTTCATATTGGACTAATCTCATAGTCAAGGTTAAACTCCTTAATGTCATGTGAATAGCAACCTTAATTTCCTCTGCAACTTTCAAGCTCCTTTGCGATGGGAAGTCACATATATGGAGGTTCTGAGTATTAGGACATCTTTAGTAGCTGTTATTCTAGCTTCTACAACTATCATGCAGCATACCATCATAATTAAGGAAACTTGTTGTCTATGAAAAAATAAATATCAGATCATTCTAAAAATATATGCTAGCAAATTTTCTGCCTCTAGTACTTAACAAATGTCCATTATTTTGGTCTCTGACAAAGCAAGTCCTATAACATGTTTCTTAGTCTCCATTCTAGAGTGGCAATTAGTGGGTACCTAGTGAGTGTCAGAACGTACAGCGAATGCACCAGGATATATATCTGTGATAAGATACCACTTTTTGAATAGCTAAGTGGGTATATCATATAAATAAATCATAAGATAAAACAATTTCCCCTAAAAGTTTTAATGTAATCTGAGAATGGGAAGTAAAAATTGCAAATTACCCCAAAGGCATATTTGACTTCCTCAATGTAAATGTTATAAGATTCTTAAATGTAAGAATATTATATTAAAAACTTTAAAATGGAAACTCAATTTTCAAGAAGTTAAAGAAATAGTGTTAATGGCAGAAAGGTATTTTTAAAGTTACTTTTTTGCCCATTTAGACTTCAAGGACAAGTTTGAGTATCTATGAATGATATCCATAGTTTGCATTTAAATTTGAAGGTTATTTATTAAGTGACATTTTCAGCAAGATACAAAACCTACCTCCTGGTTAGTGATTGCGTGAAGTCATTTTAGTATGTGTGAGAGAGCAGTGAATCAGAATATTTATAGTTTAGCACTTTTAAAAATGTCCTTCAACTATGTGTGCATATAATAGATTCATAGATATCAAGTCTAAGTTTTACAGGACTTAGGCTAAATATCACACAGCCTGGATAAATGACTTTATACTTGTAGGCTCCTGATGGTCCAAGAGCTAGAAAAAATAGAATTTGAGAAAAATAATTTGTTAAAAACCAAATCCAAGGTTCCATATTCTTATTTTATCCTAATTTACCATTTTAAGCCCTTAAGTATTTGCTGAGTGAATTAGTTAATATTGAAAGTAGAAAGTGCTAAAGCAGAAAGATGAAATGCTAGTTAAGCCCTTCTGCTTTTCAGGCTGAGGTCTTGTGGGGGAAATTGGCTTTGTGTTTTGAGGCCTATAGAGGCCACAGTACACTGTTGTATCTTAGGGAAGAATCTTATTTAAATATTTAAGGTCACAAAGTTAAACATTTTCCTTAATGAGTAATTGGAATATTTTATAGAAAATATTACTGAAAGCCTTATTTATATAACATGTTTAGAATAACAATGCATTTCCATCTTATTTTTTATCAAGTTTTGTAATATCCTTGTTACATTCTGCACTTCGCAAATATTTCTCATTGATTATGTATGAAATCTAATAGCCTCACAGGTTTGTTAATTAAAAGAGAAAACAGAACCAACACTTCCAACATCCTTTCTATCTCTTTCTCTCTCCATTTATTTTCTTCTTGGAAATATTAGGGTGTGAACTAAGTGCCTTGCATTTTTTTAGTAGATTATTTTGGTGTTTAGCTTTGGATGTCTGAATATGCTGTGATGTGTTAACACTGGTCACTTTTGTTTGATGTCAAGTTCCTTCTCTTTTTAGTTGTAGAAACAGAGGGTTGAGCTATCCTGTTACACATATGTTGGTTTCAACCTCTCTCAAGTCTAACATAGTTAAGCTATGGAGCAGATTAAAAGTGCTAAATAGTTGCATTAGTGCACAACTTAAATGTCATCTGAAGCTCAGTCACAGAGTAAACTATATCAAAGTTCATATCCTGCCTGACTTTATAGTCTTTGGATATTGTGACTTATAATATGTCAGCTCTTGTGTCTCTATCAGTTATCAGAATACCTCCACTGGATAATGGCATACTTCTGGTATCCAGTCAACCTCATTTTCCTTGGAGCCTTGCTGTAACTATTGGTTGCTACATACTATGTTCCATATCCAATGACTCCTTATCCACCACTGCAGGAGCAGAGCTGAAGTCATTAGGCTGATGAGGACATGGCAGATCCTGTCTATACGTGTAGCTGGTGGGACAGGATATATTGCAATTCATGTTTGGAATTGTGATCAAAGGATGAATCTGAGAGACAACAAATTCAAAGCTGAGTGCCAGAGTTTAACTGCCTCCTCTTTATTCTCTAATATTTTTCCAGTCTCTGGTTATACCTCCTTGTATTTAGTTTTTAATTAATGATGAGTATTTGTGTTTTACCCCTTTGGGGCCTTATAAATAATCCTATTATAAGCATTTACGGACAAGTTAACCATGTAGGCATCTATTTTCCATTCTCTACATTGTATTCCTAGAAGTGGAATTACTGAGATTTAATGATAACTCTTTGTAAAACCTTTTAATGAAGTGGCAGAATACTTTTCCAAAGACCAGGAACCACTTCACATTATCCTCAGCAGTATATGTGAATTCTAATTTTTCTTCATCCTTCCCGACATTTTTTAACCCCTCCCTCTAGGCAAGGTCTCACTATGCTGCCAGGCTGGTCTCCAGTTCATGAGTCTTCTTGCCTTGGCCTCTCTCATGCTAGATTACAGGTATGTACCACCACAAGTATTTAAAAAATAATCTTTTGCATTTTTAGATACAAATATCTTTTTATTGTCTGACTTTCTTGATGGTATCCTTTAAAGCACAGAATATTATGTTTTCATGAAGTTTAGGTTATCTAGTTTTTTCTTTGCTGTTGTTTATGCTTTTGGTATCCTACATAAGAGATCATTCTCTCAATCATACTCAGGAAGAATTATACCTAAGCTTTCTCTTAAGTTTTTTTTTGTTTGTTTTTTGTTTTGTTTTGTTTTTTTGTTTTTTTTTTTGGTCCGGTCGTGGGGCCTGAACTCTGGGCCTGAGCTCTGTCCCTCAGCTCTTCAGCTCAAGGCTAGCACTCTACCACTTGAGCCACAGCCCCACTTCCGGCTTTTCTTTTCTGCTTATGTGGTGCTGAGGAATCGAACCCAGGGCCTCATGCATGCAAGGCAAGCGCTCTACCACTGAGCCACCTTCCCAGCCCCTTTGTTTTGTTTTTTGTCAGTCGTGGGGCTTGAACTCTGGGCCTGAGTGCTGTCCCTCAGCTCTTCAGCTCAAGGCGAGCGCTCTACCGTTTGAGCCATGGCGCCACTTCCAGTTTTCTGGTGGTTTATTGGAGATAAGAGTCTCACAGTCTTTTCTGCCCCAGCTGGCTTTGAACTGTGATCCTCAGATCTCAGCCTCCTAAGTAGCTAGGATTACAGGCATAAGCCACTGGCGCCCGGCTCTCTTAAGTTTTATCATTTGAACTCCTACATTTAGTTATTGGTTCATTTTTTTCTAAATAAATAAAAATTGTTTCTCATGGGGCTTGAATGTGGAGCCTGGGAGTTGTTCCTGAGGTATTTTTGCTCAAGGCTAGTGCTCTACCACTTTGAGCCCTAGCTCCACTTCTGGTTTTTAGGTAATTAATTGGAGCTAAGAATCATGTGGACTTCACTGTCTTAGCTACCTAAGTAGCTAGGATTATGGACATGAGCCACCAGTTCCCAGCTCATTGTTATTATTAAGGTGTTATACAGAGTGCTATGTTAGTATTTCATAAGGCAGTTGATGAGTACATTTCCTTTTGGACAATATCTCTGCTTCCTTTGCTTTCCCCAGGATTCCCCTCCCTTCCCTCTCTGCCCACAAGTTGCATAAATCATTTTCCACATAGTATATACTAAATACCACTTATTCACCCTTTCTCCCTTTCTTTCTATGCCCCCCTTTCTGCTCCCCCAAAAAAGGAAAAAATCAAACAGCAACAATATCATTGGTCCAGTTTTGAGTTAATTTTCACCTCAATGTGAAATGGAAGCCCAGTTGTTATTAGGACTCCATTAGGACCATTTGTTACAAAGACTGCTCTTTCTGGGTTCATACAATACGTTGAGATATCAAACCGCAATTACAGTTTTTGTGTGGTAGAATAGAACAATTTGTGTTTTTTTATTATCAGAGATTTATTTTCATAGAGTTTCAATTTTCATTCTATGTTTCCCTGGAAAGATCTGAAAAGAATAAGTGTAAAAACCAAACACAATAGTATCTATGCTCCAGATGAGAAAGCTCTGGGAAGTAGACTTGAAAGTTGAAAGGAGTCCCAGTGTACTGGCAGGAGAAGCACATATTTAAGTGAGAGGTCATGATAAATCATGTCTTTCCAATGGAGGTGATGTCAATCTCATGCAAAGTGAAAATGAGTTTTTAGAAACAATCCATATTCTTTTCACGTATAAAGGAAAAGATGGACAAACTACAAGCTAGGGGAAGAAATCATATTTCTTTAAAATTTCCTTGGAAATTTCTCAAGGGGCCCATGATATCTTCTCAAGCATTGAAACTAGCTAAATAAAGGAGAAAGGGGACACTATAATCCACTTTTGCAGGGACTTTTAAATGGCCCACTTGAGATGTTGTGTGCCTTTGTGACTTTACTATAACTTTATTTACCTAATATTTATTAATAGATTTGTTGCTGTTATGAGGGTTAAATAAGACAGTTGAGTTTACAACTCATAGTGGTAAAGTGTTGTGGTGTTAGGGAGGTTTTCAGTGTGTTTTAAATTAAATCAACTCCTATGATAATCCCCTGCTGTGATAGTCTTTAAAGCTGTAGGGTTTCCTGGCCACTGTGTTTTCGTTTTTATGTATGATATATGCCATGTTTTGGCAGAAAGGCTTGATCAGTGAATATGTGGCTAAATGCACTGAAGTCTCTTTACCAATTGGATCTGTCAATCCCTGGTTTTGAGTTTGCTCTTTTATTGTGCCTGTACAAAAATGTATCATATTTTCCCACCAGGGTGCCACTGCTAGTAACCTAGTCCTTTGAGGACATTTTCTCACAAGAATTTGAGGATTGTAAAGCAAATTCAAATGGAGGTTTGTGGGGAAGATCTTCCATTTGGATAGGTCTCTAATATGTATCTTCCTACCTTTGATGCATACTCTGGAAACTGAGAGCACATGAATTATTGATGGTATTAGCCAACCACCTAAAGGCATAACAAGTGGAATTTCAACACATCAAATGATTGCAAAGAAAACTATGTAGGATAATTGGAAATTTTGCCACAATAAATCTAAAATCTCTCTAATTAAACAAAATAAATAACCACCTTTCACTTTCTCCAGACCATTTTTTTTGGGAAGCCTATAAATTATTTATATGTGATCGTCAAGATTGTAAATGAAGACCGTGTTGTAGGATGTATTTAAGCTAAACACTTTGGTTACAGACACAATTTACATGAAACAAAACAAACATATTTTAAATATGCATGCATGGAATTTTGTTAAAGTATGCAGCAATATAGCAAATTGTAGTAAAGTTCTATCACGTCAAAAAAAAAAATTCCTCGACACCCCTTTGCATTCAACCTTCTGGTACCACCCCTGAACTCAAGGCTTCTTATCTCATGGATTAAGTTTATCTTTTCTAGAATTTGGTGTAAATAAACTCATCCTCCATTAACCTTTTCCTGTTTTCTTGGCTCATTCTTTTTATTGCATCTATCAGTAGTTTGTTCCTTTTCCTTGATGTGTACAACTGTGTATGATGAATTTATTTAATTCTCTGGTAACTGACCTTTGGATTGGTTCTGCTTTATGGTTATTATGAAGGCAAATGTAATGGCTTTTATATACAAATCTATTTGGGGAGTGTGTTTGCAAGTTTCTTGAGTAAATGCTCAAAAGTAGAAGTTCTTAGTCACATGATATGTTTATAATTAACTTTATAAGAAATTGTCAGCTGTTTCAAAAATGGTTATATTAATTTATGCTCCCCCAGCAACATGTAACAGTTCCAGTTTCTGCCTGTCTTGCAAACTTAGATACTGCAGATGTAAAAAGGGCTTTATTTGGGTTTTCAGAATTATAATTTGGGGACACGGGTTCAATAGCTCTAAATCAGTGCTATGAGGAAGAGAACCGGGTGAGCTATTGACTATTGCAACAGAACACTTTTTATCAACAGAAGATAAAAGGAAGAATGTCTAAACAGAGTGGACATGTCAGTAAAACAGAATTCTCATGATCTCTTGATATGCCTTTATTTTTAAAATTCTTGTTTCCCCCTGTGGTATTGATAATTGAACCCAGGACCTCACAAATGTTAGCTCCAGCCCTTGAATCATTTTACTTTAAATTTTATTTCAAGAGCAAGTCTTACTTAGATGCCATCCAGACTCAATGTTGAATCTTTCCCCCACTGCCTCGTGAGTAGCTGCCCTATAATCCCCTACCTCCATGCCAGGCATTGATATGAATTTTGAGATTCGGAATGGAGTATAATTATCCCATCAGACTCAGCTTTGGTTATTCTAGATGCTTTCGGACCAAGGGTGAAAGGGACCAAATTTCCCATTCCAAGCTACAGCAGGAATCTTGCCTAAGAATTGCTACCAAATGGTATCCTGACTCCCTTCTGAGAAGCCCTGTCAACAAGCCCTGTCACTGTAAGATTCCTTCTGCTTTTAAACAGTCTGTGTAATTTCAGCTATTCTCTTGGTGATGTTGTGGTATTTCATTTGAGTTGTAGTTCATATTTTCCTAATGACTAATAATGAGCATATATTCTTGGGCTTTATGACTTCTTTCATACAATGTCATTACAATTCTTTTTGTGCATTTCTAATTGGTTTCCCTGTCTTACTGTTGAATTGAAAAATGATTATTCGGGAACATAAGTCCTGCATCAGATAAATGTGTTACATATATATATATATATATATATATATGTATATATATATATATATATATAGGCACTGATTTGACTGTTTATTAACAATGCCTTTCAAGGAACTAAGGTTGTTGTTTTTTCTTTAATTTCTGTCAAATTGAAGTCAATTTTTTCTTTTTCTTTTTAATACATTATATGTGCTGAGAAATCTTTGCTTGACCCAAGTTGTGAAAGTTTCTTCTGTAAGTTTTTAAAAATGTACTCTTTCTGCTGTAATTAATTTTGATATCTTTTTTTTTTGTAATTAATTTTGAATTGTCTTCTTGGTGTTGTTAGGGTGCCATGATGACTGAGGTTTATTTCTCTGGTTTAAGGATGGCTACTTTAGTAGGACTGTTTGTGGTAAGGAAGAAGACCCAGATATTTATCCTCCCAACAGATGCCATGTTGTCTTTCATTTTGTAGCCCTTAAGTAAATTATGAAGACAATTACTTCAGAGGCCTTTAGACTGAGGCGATCCCAACACATAAATTCCTTTATGCCCTTCCTTCTTTCCTTTCTTCCTTCCTTCCTTCCTTCCTTCCTTCCTTCCTTTTTACCTTTCTTTCTTTCTTTCTTTCTTTCTTTCTTTCTTTCTTTCTTTCTTTCTTTCTTTCTTTCTTTCTTTCTTTCTTTCTTTCTTTCTTTCTTTCTTTCCTTTCTGTCTTTCTTTCATCATCATGTAATAGTATATGCTTATTATACCATAATTATTATGAAAACATATTACTAAAGCAAAATTGTCCATTAAACTCAATTTAATTTTTAATTTACCATGTTGTTCAACTTTCATGGAAGAGTATCTGGCATGTTTGTCTTGATTGTTCTCTTTTCTTGAGTTTCTCCTGCAATCCAATAGTCTCTGTATATGAGTAGCCTGATTGTCTCACCACCAATTACCCTGTTAGTGAGAACCTCCTAATTAGGAAGACTCATGTCTGTGATCTGTTAGTGAAAGAACCTCCTAATTAGGAAGACTCATGTCTGGGATTATTGCATTGTATTGTGTTGATCTTAACGGTCACATGTTCTCATACTTAGAATCTCTGCAATTTGTATGTTCCTTATACTTGATGCCATCTTAGATTTGATGGGATGTAGAATACATGTATATCTTTTGTTTTTAATTCTTGTGTGTCATTGACATTAGGGAGAAAAAGCAGTATGGTAATTTTACTAAAATCCGTTCAGGTTCTAAAGGCATTTATTTGCAAGAACATTGTGTTAAGTCTAGAGCACTAAGTATCATTTTTCTTTCTGGCTTGGTAATCTGTTCATTTGTTAAAAGTTTTCAAGCTTCTCAATAATAGTTAATATGCCAAGCTTCTTTACTGGGAAGAAGAAAAATAGCTCCTGTATTTTACGCTTTGTCTCTCCTGACACCACATTTTATTTTGTTAGGGGAGAGAAAAGTCTCCTGCGGTGGCAGTAATCCAGTTACTGAAGTTTTTTTTAAAATATCTCGCTGTGTTACCCACTAGTATGCAGTAGTCATCATATTTAATTGGCACATCCGGATGTGTGAACCCAGCCTCCCATACCTTCAAGTTCCCTAGAGTCAGTAGGATGCTTTTGCTAGGTCTTCCTGAAGAATGCTGCATTTTTCTCCCAAGTCACTTGCCATAGTTGAAGGCATAGTGTCCACATTTGAGTATTCACAGATTTTTAAAGGTGTTTTGAAGATCAACCTTACCTTAAGCTAACCCTCTCTTACTTTTTTGGCTACTGAAGAGCTTTTCACCTGTGATTATTTTACTTTGTTCTTTAGCATTTGGATGCTCCCGAAGGGGGCCCACTGGCTAGTCCCTAAAGAATCCATATATCCACCACCCTAACACAGCCTCTTGCTTTGCCTCCCCTTGAAGTCTTTTCTCATCTTCCCATTACCTCCAGGTGAGATTCATACTCCCTGAGTTGGTCTAGGAGGTCTACCCCTTTTTCCCTGAGTCCAGATTTCAATTTATGCTGGGTTCCTTTTCTCAGCACTGTTGCTCCTCCTTAGCAACGGCTCTTGAGGAGACATTATTGCAGTATGATTTTGAGTTGAGCTACTTACTATCTGCAAGACCCTGGGCAAGTTAATTAACCTCTCTGAGGCTGTGTTACATTTTATGTTAAGTGGAGATAATAACAGTACTTAGCTCCTGGAGTTACTGTAAGGAATTAGTGAAGTAATGAATGTAAATTACTTAGCCCAGTTCCTGCATATTTTAAGGTATTTCTTTTTTAAAGAAAAAAAAAATAAGCAGAGCGTTATTATTTGCAGTTTTCATCATTTAGCTCTGTCCATCCTATACTCAGAATGTTCTGATGTTTACAGCAGCCCTGAAGTTTCCCCACAGCCACCCCCTCCCAGCTGCCCTCCCCTAACCTTCATCCTCACAACTTAATCCTTGGTTTGAATTTCAAAGCTTTAATCAGGATTCCATAGATTTCTCTTGAACAACTTGCATCTGCACTACATAGCCCCTCATTTCTAAGTCCCAGCCATATTTGTGGAAAGAAGAAAGAGTGAAAATTAGTGTCCAATTTAAGTAGTCTTGCTTTTCAACTATCTTACGGGGGAGAGGAAGGGTCTGTTCTTATTTCTTCCTATTTCCGCAGCCTCTACTTCTAGGAACACCTGGCCCATTGTAGTGATTCCTATGTGGTGCCGAAGATTACTTTTAAATGATCAAAACACAGCCCTCGTAGAAATACAACAGATTTGGACTTTTTGTTTTCTACTGACGGGGTTCAGGAAGTGCTACCTCCATATGTGACACTTTGGATTTTGAGCAAACAGCAGAAGCATGAAGGTCACTCTGACCTTTACCTGGCCTTTTTCACCTGAAGCAGCTTGTTAGACCCTCATTCTATAGATACTCTATGCTGGGAGGAAAGGACCCAAGGACCAGAAAAGAATCTAGGAAAATAAGCTTTTTCTAAAATTTCCTCATTCATTTTTGTTACCATGAGGTCCTACTTTTATCTAATCATACTTCTCCATTACTATCCTTATCTCCATCAAACCTAGGATTAAATATTCACAAGTTCTCTTATTTTTTTTTGTTTTATTTCTATGGGAAGGCATCCCTGTCACATGAAACTCATTAAATATCCACACGCTTTCTCTTGTTCATCTGTTACAATGAGGCCATCCCTGAGTCCAGCTAAGGGTAAGGGGGAGATTATTTCTTTTCATCCACAGTTACTTTACCATGGGTGGCTCATAGTAATAGCATCTGGAAGCAGCACCTAACATTGTGGACCTCTCAAAGTGGGCTGTGCTACTTGGAATGTCATTTGTAAATGATATAAACCAGTGAGCAATTAAGGTATCTGCTTTCAGAATATGGCAATAAGGAGAATACTCACTAATATAAACCATCTTAAAAGAAAGAAAAGGAGAATAGAGTTTTATGGAACAGGGTTTCAGGAAAGTAAGGGAGTCTTGATAAAGTATAAAAGTGAGATCTTACAGAGGGTGTGGGGTGGTTTTATTAACCATCCCAGTGTTCAGGGAAGCTGAAGTTCAGCGTTTGTCACTAGCTCTAGTATTCATTCTGCTCAGATTTGCAAAGCCATCAGTTACATCCGTCAGCTTCCTGGAAAGCAAGTGTTACTGTAATATTTGGAGGTGGGAGAGAATATTTTTCACGAATGCCCAAGCTGAGTTATTATACCGTGGGTACAAAATCTGCATACATTTTAAAGATAAATACAACTCTTCAAAAAGTGGCTACTCATCAAAATCTACCTTGTCCTCTATTGAAGCAAATGTTGATTCTCTCTAACAATGTTAGTTCCAGAAAAGAGGTAGAGAAGCCTGGACTTTTAGCATTCATAATAAAGCTACAGATACATATAGAGAGAGGGATAGAGTAGAAGAGGTCATGAAAGTCTCATCAAAATCTACCTTGTCCTCTATTGAAGCAAATGTTGATTCTCTCTAACAATGATAGTTCCAGAAAAGAGGTAGAGAAGCCTGGACTTTTAGCATTCATAACAAAGCTACAGATACATATAGAGAGAGGGATAGAGTAGAAGAGGTCAGGAAAGTCTCAGAAGAGGTGTTTTTTCACCTGTAGATTTCTAAGCACATTCTAGTCACTGCAAATGAGGAAAACCATGCAGCCTATGTTTCTTTGGTTCTGCCTTACTTCACATAATATCATTTTTTCCAAGTCTTTGCATTTCCTTTTGAATGGTACAGTATCTTTCTTTCAGGAGGCAAGAGGGTAGATAGAAGTACGTAATGGGCGACAGAGTGCATTTGGGAGGGAGAGTAGTTCTGATGTTTTGTACTACCTTACGGTGACTGTAGTCTAAAACAACCAAGTATACATTCTGAAATCACTAGCAGACTTTCATGGTTCCAAACATAAAAGAGATAATACTTGAAGAATTAGAAATCCCAATGATTTGATCATTACATGTGGTATACATGTATTAGACTATAATGCGACACCCAATAAATAAGTGTAAATATTAGATGCCAATTAAGAATAAAGATGAGGCCATGTGTAGTGGTGAACAACTGTAATCCTAGCTACTTGGGAGACAGAGATAGGAAGCTCATGGTTCAAGGCCAACCTAGGAAAACCATTAATGAACGTCAATCTTTAAAAAAAGGCAGGCATGGTAGATCATGCTAATAAGCCTAGCTATTTAGAATGGGTAGGTAAAAGTAGCAAAATGATAACCTGAGGTTTCTCAGAGCAAAAGTGCGAGATCCTATGTGAAAAATAAGCAAATAGGGCACTTCATAGATTAAGTAGTAAGGTGCTTGCCTAGCAAGTGTAAGGCTAAAAC
Source organism: Dipodomys spectabilis (assembly GCF_019054845.1). NCBI lineage: Eukaryota > Metazoa > Chordata > Mammalia > Rodentia > Heteromyidae > Dipodomys > Dipodomys spectabilis. The sequence continues at coordinate 22,331,962 of NW_024870731.1, read as the reverse complement.
TTTAGAATCATGCCCCACCCAAGTGTGTGTGTGTGTGTGTGTGTGTGTGTGTGTGTGTGTGTGTGTGTGTGCGTGTGTGTAGAGGAAAAAAGAAGGTAAAGAGTAGGAACATATTGGATTGGAATTCGGAGTCAGATGGTGCCACTTTACCAACCTTACCCCAGCTCTGGAATTTGCAGATCAATTGTCATCATGTAAAGGAGATACTCTCCCTGTTACCTGGCAAGCAAGGGAAGTGAGCCCCAGTGTGGGGAAACAACCCAGGTTTGGCAGTGAGATAACTGGGTGAGGTCCCTGCCTGGACTGCACAAATGGAAAAACATACAAGTACTGCAGGACATACTCTTACCCACTGCTGCTGGTATTTACTTGGCTGCTTGACCCAGTTATTCAACTTGCTTGGCCTTGGGCTTACTCAGGACCTTGCACTTACTTGGCTTGCTTGCTCAGCAGGTGCTCCACCATTTGAGCCACACCTCTGGATTTTTGCTGGCTGGTTTAACGATGGACTGTCATGTACTTTTCTGCCCTGGCTGGCTTGGAATCTAGATCCTCCAATCTCAGTTCCCTAAGTAGCTAGGATTGTAGGCATGAGCCACCATACCTGGATCGCAATTATTTAACTCTTTATACTATAACTTGCACATCAAAAAAGAGAAAATAGTTTTCCCCCACCATTTTTGTCAGGGTTACATGATTATAGAGTAAGCAGTGTAAATCAGAGTTTGACATTAAATTAAAGGTAGTTATACATAGTCATGCACACAAAAAGTTCTCATTATTGTCTAGTTTTTAGGCAAGCATGTATATATATCATATATCTCATATATAATATAGGCAACATAATGTTATAAGGCACATATACATATACAGAATAAAATAATCATTTTCATGGAATGAGTGAGATCCCGCTATTTCACCTCCCTTACTCCAGCCTCATACACTGCCAATTTGCAAACAAATACTGACCAACAGACTATGCTATTTAATGAAAATTTGACTTAGATATTATTTCAGATTTGTAAAACCTTGTTAAAATAAAAAAAAAAAAGCACATAGAACAACCATATACTCACAAAAGTGCTGAATCATCAAGAGGAAATGGCTTAAAAAAGAAATGTGCATTTTGGGATTTAAACATTAAAAACCACAAAAGCGGGAAATTTAAGAAGTTTGATGAAGATAAGAGACACAAGACATGAGCCGCCCCTTGCTGCAGTGAAATTAAAGAAGAAGGCCTGGAAAAAGCACCTGTTCTTCAATTTGCTAAGTTTAGTTATTAGTGAATTTCAAGAGGTGTGAGATGAGAGTTGAAAATGGGTACTCTGGCGACTTCAAGAGAATGGAGAAGGAAAGAGTAGAGTAAAAAGGGAATGCATGGTGGAAAACCTGGTAAGCTCCCAGCTTAAAATCATCACACCTAAGGGTCACAGTGGTCCACTTTTAGAATCTGTGAAGAGTTAGCACACTAAAAAACACACATTCAAAGTGTGTTACTTGAAGAATAATTTCTTGTCAAAGACAGGTCATAAATCAGCCACAGCATTAACCATGAATACAAGATGGCAGAATGACTTTCTTTTTAAATAAATGGTAACTTCGAGACTATTCTGGTTTCTTGGGGATGCATGCCCTTTAAGAACATATAAAAATACTTCCTTATATTTTTTGATTGGGATATTTGCAAACGAAATGGCGATTTGGAGCATCTTTTTTTTTAAGAGGCTACATTTGCTGGATCCATGGAGGCCTGAGCTCCACAAACCTTATGAGGCCATAGCTGTCACTTCTGGATGGCACCTGCTCTTCCATTCCATGCTGGTCCTTGTTACTCTTCAAGCACATCTCCTTCACCTATGTATGTTCCCTGCAGGCTCTGCTCTCTGCTGCACAGTTATTGTCCCAAGTTTGCAGTTGTTTCTGTGTGGTTTGATGGTTAAATCCTGGGAAATCCCTTTACCCTGGGTAGAAAGAATTGAAACGTATTCCCTCAGCTCATTACACTCTCATAAGGTGAGACAGAGTTGTTTACACCTCAGTGAGAAAAACAAATATATCATCTCTATTAAATGCATTAACTTTATGGGAAAGCTAGCAGGAGGAGAATTCTCATGACTCTTTACTCCTAACCTAAATCAGAAGGAAATGTTATTATAATTCTCCCATCTGTTCAAGTTTTTCAAGCAATTTTGGTAAACTTAAAGCTAATGTAAAATACATGCCTTAGCACTAATTAACCAAAAAAAATCTGTTTCATTCTTTTCAGATAATGAAAAAAATATGTCAAGGATATTATTTCTTACAGAAAATGTAATTTATGGCACTCAGGCCTTTCTACCACTCTTGTATTGTGCTCATGAACATAGCCATAAGAATAACAAACAGTCACATCAAATATTCCCATTAGGAAAATCCCCAGACCACAAGCTTTAGACATTTACAATTGTAATTTAGATTCCCATTGCCACTTCAAGATTACTGTCCTTTCTGGCTGATATAGGTTTTTGTATTGATTTGGTGGGAGGGGATTAGATTGGAGAGTAGAACATGGGGAGTATTTGTAAGGCCAGTATTGATTTAATGTCCAAGTCCAAATACCACATGACGACTCCAGAAACCTAATTAATTGAAATATATGCTATTTGAGTATGTTTATATGAAATATCATTGGCCAGTATCTTTTCAGACCCCTTTTGTTGTGCTTTAGTATAGCAATGAATAGATTCCATTTCAGTGAAAATCTCCTAATACTATCTGCCTTCTAAACTTGCCTCCATGATTCTTTTGCCACAGTTCTCTTGTTCCTTCTGTGTCTTTAATGTATGTCACCTCCAGATTATCTGGTAAAAACACAATCTTGGTCTCAAGGGTACAAAAAGCATTATCGATTGTACATTGTGTATTAGATTAGATCTAGACCCTAAAGACGGAGGGTGTCTCTTACCTATGTTTCCAGTTGCATTTCTCAGTGTCCCCTAAGAAATGCATTTCATGGAGAGTGAATTTGCCTGGCACAAAGGTACTTTCTCATCCTGCTCTGCATGGGGCATTGTGATTCTTGGTTGTTGTTTTTTGGACTATCTGATCTATTCTGACAAGAAGCAGGTAGTCAAATATAATGAGAGCAGTGTGTGTGTGTGTGTGTGTGTGTGTGTGTGTGTGTGTGTGTGTGTGTGTATGTGTGTGTGTGTGGGGAGAGAGAGAGAGAGAGAGAGAGAGAGAGAGAGGGAGAGGGAGAGGGAGAGAGAGAGAACAGAGAGCAGCTAGAGCAAAAGGTTAAAAATAGAAACCATTGGGCTGGGAAAGTGGCTCAGTGGTAGAGTGCTTGCCTTGCATGCATGAGGCCCTGGATTTGATTCCTCAGCACCACAGAAGCAAAACAAAAGCTGGAACTGGCGCTGTGGCTCCAGTGGTAGAGCGCTAACCTTGAGCTGAAGAGCTGAGGGACAGTGCCCAGGCCCAGAGTTTAGGCCCCATGACTGACCAAAAGAAAGAAAGAAAGAAAGAGAGGGAGAGAGAGAGAGAGAGAGAGAGAGAGAGAGAGAGAGAGAGAGAGAGAGAGAGAGAGAGAGAAAGAAAGAAAGAGAAAGAAACCATTGCTCCTGAAGATACAACATATTGGGTGATGTGAAGATGGCATTAGAATTCTATTATTTATCAGGAAGAGCTGTTGCTTATTTTTCTACATCATTTCCACAATGAATAGTCATCCATGAAATGCTGGGCAGTGGAATTCTGTCTACAGAGCCATAGATGAACATCACAGGGTCTATGATCTAGCAAGCTCACAGGGTTACCAAAACTAAATAAGAATGAGATTGCAAATTGGGACCACCATTTTGTCAGTTATTGCCAACTAATTGTCACTTTGAATATGCAGAGTAATATCCTTTGTCTCCTTTGACATCATGCAAATGTGCTGTTCATAACAGTTCTTCATAAGTGAAAGCAGGCTGAAATACTCTTCAGCTATGTGCTTTCTTATTTTCAGAATACCTAGTAAAATAGGTACATCTTTCTTTTCTGGCATTCATTGATGCTGTACCATTGGTAGCCTTCAATATAAATAAAATTTGTATCAATATGGTAAGTCTTTGTTGGAACTAGTCATTTGAATTTGCCACCTTGAGAGTAAAATGGAAATATAATCTTTAAAACATCTGCACTTAAGAACATTTCAACGTTTTATGCCCCCATAGATGTTCCTTGTGGAGTTCTAGACTATATGCCCACGGGGCAACAGTCTCTATCTTCTATTCATTTATTAACTATTTCCCAGATGCAGTGCTAGCTGTTGTACAGAATAGTATTTCTATCCTAGGAACTTTCCAAAACATTTCAACTGTGGACATTTGGGGCTAAAATGATCCTTAGAAGTCATCTGTGTGCACCGTTCGAAGTGAACTAATGCTCTGTGAAACACCTGTGGTCTTTAATCCCCAGAATCTTTGGTTCATTTGAGTAAACTTTGTTTTCTATGATTTAATTTGTCTTTCTAATTATTACACATGTCTAACACAGCATCTTAAACAATATAGTTACTGCAAAAATATTTTCGATGAATACATTAATGTGCTTGCATTCAAATTTTATCATACATCTGATGATTCCATTAGACCCATCTGGAAATACCAGGCACATTTGGTGCTCAAACATTGGTAATGCTTGGAAAACATTTTCCACTGTCAGTTGGTATTTTGGCTGTTCTGGAGGTATGTTGGGTTATCTCATTAGACTTGAAGACACTACCACCTGCCTCCTATTATTACAGGTATAGAGCAAAGCTGCTATATCAGTTCCTCATACTTTGGTGGGTTTATCATAGCTGGAACCCATAAGTACTTACAGATTGAAGAAGTAGCAGGGCTTTGAAAAAAATGACAAGCCATGACCCAGAGGCTCCTAAAGGATAAGAGCAATGCAAAGCTTTCTCTAACTAGAAAGCCCCATACTAGAAAAAGATAGTTTTAGACACATATGTGAGATACCTGGATTATGTCTTCTTATGAACTAGAAATTGGCATGACCACTGTCACGGACAAGTTTCAACAGTTAAGTACGATTTGATTTGTAAGATTTTGAATCAAAGAGATAGGGTTGTCAAATGTTTATTCTTTCACTCACAAACTGGCCAATTGTAAACCAGGCAACAAAATACTGTTCTTTCTAATCTTTCTCTCTCTCCCCCCTCTATCCTACCCTCTCCTTCCATCTCCTCCCTTTCCTCTACCCCCCTCCTTCTCTTTCCTTGCTTCCTTCTTTCTCTATAACTCTGTCTCTCTGTGTCTCTCTGGGGTCTCTCTCTGGGTCTGTCTCTCTCTCTCTGTCTTTGTGTCTCTCTGTCTGTCTCTCTCCCTCTCCCTTTTTCTTCCTTCCTTTCCATCTCTCCATAACTCTCTGGCTGGTTGATTGGGTGCTCACATGAAGTAAGCTTTCACTTCCTAGTGGTTTTCTCACTCACTCTCTCCTGCCTGTAAAGAGGGCACCTAGGCCATGAGAACTTGATCCTGTTTCTCTTAGGAATATGTAATCAGAATGTGCTATGACCTAACAGTTCAAGGATTCTGCTTATTTTTAATAGGGGTAGTCTTCTTTGTTGTTAAAATTAAAAGCCATTAGAATAGCTTAATATAAGATGACTTCTCTATTGAAAGAAGCGCAGAAGTATGCCTTCATAAAGCCCACAAGTAAATAATAGGGATTGCTTCTGCATTTCTCAGGGGCTGCTTAAAATATGCACCACTTGGATAAAAATGTTGGAGAAAAATGTTGAATCAGAATGGCCACTGTTTAGGTTTGGATCACTCAGAGAATTTGACAATTTCCTGCAAGGCTCTGGGTTTGGGGAATACAGAAACTGATTGAAGCAACTTACTTGGAAGTGGCTATAGACATCCAAGTTCATCACTCAGCAGACTGTAGAACTATTCTCAGCCTCCCTTGAAAATTGGGTGGTCTTTATTTCCCCACTCTAAATGAATGTACCCTGGAGTGGTGGGTAATTGCCCAAGCCTGAAGAAGAAAATTACAATAAAAATGAAATGAAGAAAATTACTTAATTACAATGTAGTAACTCCAGAAATGTTCAAGATAAATGAGAAAATTCAGCAGACCCCTTAAATGTCACTGTAATTTAGCCCCATGCCCTAGAAATTCTAAATTGTAATTGACCCTAATTATGTAAATACCCACTGGTGAGAAAGATCTGTTTTTAGGAGGCTTTACTGCTGCTGAACTTTGCTGACAAGTCACTCATGACTTCAACAGATGTCCTATTTTTTTTTTGGCCGAGGGGGGTCCTTAGGAACCAACTTTCCTCACCATTCAGCAGTAAATGACACAGTGCTCTTGAAGTATCAGGATAAGAAGTAAATAAATGAACTCTTTCAGTCATTGGTTAGTCTATTTTTATCTTACCTATTAGTATGATAAGAAAAATACTCTAGCAAGTAACAAAAAGTGACTAAATTCTCACTTGGGCAGACAATGAAATATATTAGCTTGGAAAATTCAAAAAGTACTGTGATAGATTTGCTCATTAGGTGTCACTTTCCTAGAACATGGCATGCATTCTTGCTTTCTTCTCTCCCTTTTGATCTCTCTTTCTCTACTTAGCCACCCTGGCCATGCACGGATGGGTGTGTGCTTGTCTGTGTTTGACTCTTTTTCCGTAATATAGAGACTAATGTTCATTATTCAAATAATTTGGCAATCATAGTCCTTCACAGCTTGGACCATCCTTATTTCTCCATTCAGGTCAAGCTGAGAAAGGAAAAGCCTCTTCTTGTAGCTATTGAACAAAAATTCTGCATTCTGGTAGGTTAACCTTCAGTTTCTTGTCCATCCCTGAGTTAAAGGACTGTGGGCCAGTCACAATGGTTAATTCCAGCATTTAGGTGGTGGAGGCAGGAAGCTCTAACTCAAGAGCCAGTCTGGACAGCCATAATCCAATCTGTTTAAAAAAACCTCCCAAGCCCCTCAAATGTGTCACCATCACCATCAATACCACCAAAACAATGGCAGGTGGAATGGGATTATGACTGCTGGGATTATGGATCTGTCACTTACATGTCTAAGCCTGCATGATAGTCATGCTGCTCTGAGAGCACTTACATTTTGAGAGGAAGGGGAATATGCTATCTCCAAGAGAAGAGGAAGTATTTATTGTATATACTTGGTCTTCGAAGATGGACTTGAAGAAGAAACTATGCAAAATCTTTATCTTCTCAAGTTTTTCAGTAAGATATCTTTCCTCCAGCTTTTTCAATAGAAAGCTTGGAAACCTCTAGAAAGTTTCAAGGAATGGAAAATGAAAATCTTGTTGAAGCTGTATGAGATCCCTTCAACTTTCTTAGCATTTGAGTGGGTAAGGTAGGACTTAAGAATTTAATTGGCATAAAACAACTTAATAAGAAAAGAAGCATGCAAAATGATTTCAGGTAAATTTTATGTGACACAGTCCTCAAAACAAAATGCAAAACCAAGAAATGACAGAGCCGATGTGTTTATATTTGTCTGAGTAAAGGGAAGTTGCAGCAAAGTAACTCAAGTATGTGGAGATGCCAAAGAATAACTAGAATGACTTTAATAAGAGCTGCTTCTTCAGAATTCTCTGTCTTAGTGTCCCATCCCTGAAGATCAAAATATTGCTTGCCTTCTGAATAGGAAGGACTTCTTCCATTTGGAAGTTTGGTTCCTTGCTTTCAGGAAGAAAAAGGGGAGGGTCAGAGAACCCTTTCTCTACCTGCTGATTTTAAGAGCCTTTAGCTCAAAATAATCCTTCTGCTAAAGTGACATATTCTGTCCCCCTTTGAATATAAACCATTTAGATTGAACAATTGTTAAACATTTTTAGCACCCTATCTTAAGTGGCAGGCTATATCATTTTTCATACCCACTCGACAAATTTTCTCAGATTTTCTTTAAATGAAGAATTTTAAATGCTCAATACTTCAGAATTCAAATGGAAACTAAATGTCATTTCCATGGTGCTGTGTCCTTTACCTGCCTTCCCTCTTTTGTTCCCTTTCTGAATACAGCCAAGAATCATCCTATTTCTCCAACAAGCTGTCTCATACACCCTGAAGGGAATAAGATTAAATGCAGAGTAGCATTCCTGTACCAAGGTGAATGCTTCTTATTAAAGAGATCCCCAGTTGATCTCTTAAATGCAATTCCCTGGTAATGTGAAACTCCTGAATTATTTATTATCTCATATTAGATCAAGAATATTATTTCTGAAAATAAATTTGTTATCACCCCCAAATCAGCTTTTCAAAATTTCTCTTTCTAAAGATTGAACCAGGGTGTAGATTTTTTTCAACACTGGGGGCCAGGGGACAAACTAAAATTATTTAGAGTGCTTTTTATAGCTAGATATCTTCATATGCAAAAGAGGCACACAATGAAGAGTTCTATTTTCTAGATGTAGTTACTAGTATTCTCTAGTCCAGTGAAATTTAACAATAAAGTAATGAATTCTAAACTTTGTATATTCATTCTTGAATGTGCCATATTGTCTCTTCTACTGCAGCACTGGTCAAAAATAAAGAATAACTGGTTTCCCCTCTTTCATGAAATTGCAGTCAATAATAAAAGAAGCTGACATTTCATAAGTCTTTATTGTGAGTTTTCAGTGGAGTAGGGTACCACTATCTCTTCCATTTTATAGAGAAGGAAATGAAGAAGAAAGTCAAGTGGCTGATGAGCTATAGTACATGGCATGAGCCTATGTAGCCCTAAAATAAATGCCCATTGATTCAACACACAAAGCTTTGCCTAAAAATGACAAATTATGCAAGAGAGAGCTAGATGTTTAAGAGTCAGTGATTATCGGGAACTTTAAAATCACTGCTACTTTAAACAAGAATGCCAAAATAATTGATTTTTATAAACATACACTTTTACATAATAGAAAAAGCCCTAAACGTATGAATAGCCAGGTATCCAAATGTATCTGTAGTAAACATCTTTGCACATCAAGTTTGCCCACATGTGTAATTTCTTCAGAAGACAGTTGATTAGAAATAGAAAATCTGAAGCAAAGATTCAGATATTACAAATATGTTGTATATATTACACATATTGTGTATTCAGATATATACAAATACAATTTGTATTTTTAATTATTGTTTACAAATGAGTCTGTCATCCTTTGCACCCTGAGTTTTTTCTTTTCAGCAACAAAAACCTGTATTTAAGTGCCAGTTTCAGAGATCTGGCCTAGAGAAAGCAAAGGGAGTCTGGCTGAGCTCCCCCTGGGAATGTAGGTTACTTGGCTCCTTCCTCAGGGGCAGGGCCCAGCTGGGCCCCTAGTTTTCCAGGCAGCAGTTAAAGCAGACTAGGCTGCCAGTTCTAGCCTCACTCATTCCTAGTCCAGCTTAGATTGGTGGTTCATCCTCATCCAGTGAATTGTCCTTCAAAAAGAAGCAAAGCAGGGGATCTTGAAAGGTTTGCTTATCCCTACTACAGAGTTCAGACTAGTACTGTAGTAACAGAGGAGAAACTCATTCTCAGTCTTAGGGATATCGCTGATGTTGATATATACCCGATTCAGGTTGGGTTCAACTCCAAGTCATAGGGGCTGGTGACAGGTTTATGGTCACTGATGCTCTGTACATCATGTGGCTGACATAGCTCTTCAAAGACAGAAGGAAGTAGGGGGTTGGCAGACAGGGGTGAGGGGCTTGGTATGGGGCTGCCGCTTCAATCTCCATAGGCTACGGTTGGTCCATGCAGGCTTGCGTTTTTTCTCACTGGTATCATAGTGGTTGGACTTGTAGGTGGGTGGGAAGAACAGGGGACCCTCCTGGAATTCCCAGAGCAGTAGGTCATCTCTCTTGGCAATTCTGAGCTGATCCTTCTCCCACAGCTGGCTGAAGTTCTTATTTGGTATGGATTCCCGGACAAAGTGCAAGCCAAAGTCCTCAATCCGAAAGTTCATGTCTCCGAACCACAGAATAAGGTCATGATCCAAGACATTGGGGATAGCAGATCCCTCAAAATTCTGTGTCTCCAGGATCTGGTCAAAGTGTTCCAGCCTCTAGTCATTGTTGTATAGATGGGGAGGCGGGTGACAGTTGATGATACTTACATAATAGCCAGAAAGTTTCCGGCAGATGTTGACTCGCCTTGGTTTCCCCAGTACCCATAGAGGCCAGTGGGAATAGATTCCGTAGAGAGGATCTGGCTGTAGGGCAGATGTTGATACTTGGCGAAGAACAGTAAGAGGAGCTCCTGCCTGGGAACATGAGAGATCTTGATGAACTTCAGAGGGGAAAGTACATCCATGAAGAAACTGCTCCATGGGTCTCCAAAGGCAGAGTCAGAAAGGAGGCTTATGATCCCAGAATTCATTTCCCAATGATATACATATCCAGACTGAGGTTCTGGTTGTTCAGGAGAAGTAGGTCACTCAGGTCTTGAGGGGGAGCTGCCTGTCACAACATGTATACAGAGCTTAGTGGGTTTGGGTCCCCTCGGCTTCCGGTGATTGACAGCGGCCATCATCCCCACCCGGTGACCCGGCAGGCTGGTCTCCCCGCTCCAGCCCCAGTGGAGGCCAGAGCAGCCTCTCCGGTGCAGGTCTCCTCACCCCTCTCAGCATATTTTTCTTCCGGATTCTGACCGCCTGCCTCGGTTTCCCTAAGAGGCAGGACCCTGAGCTTTTTTTAAATTACCAAAGCCATTTTTTCCCATAGAGAGAATTATTTCTCAACAAAATTAGAGTATTCAGTGAATCAATTGTTGGGGAAGCTGGTTAATTTTACTGTCTATTTTAATTTCTCCATTTTATATTTATCAATTATAAGCAAATGCCTTGAATATTGAGTCTGAACTAAAGTAGTTTGAAGGGATTACTCAGTTTGGTGGGGTTTTCTAGTCTTTTTGTCAGGTAGATTTAAGCTAGAGGCCCTCTAATAAAAACCGTGTGCATGGATAGTTAACAATATGTACATTAAAGAATTTTTTTTCTACCTTGAAATTACTAGCCTGGAGGAAGTTGAAAGTGAAGCAACATTCAGATCATCTTTGATGTAAAATATGTTTTGGTTCTGATTCATTGTGGTTATTTTCATTATATTCATTAAATGAGGCTCATGACTTTTTGAATTCATATCCATATTTTCTATCCTAGGGGATCTCACTACTGACATAGGCTGTATTTCTGTCAACGGTAGTGGATTAGTTGCAGTTTTTACCTTTTAATTAAACAGCTGCTGCCGCTAAACACAATTTTGAATTATTTAATAGTCCATATTACTTTAGTCAATGAACACTGCTTGAATTTTTTAATTATATGAAGCCATACATTTTTTATGATGTAGCTTTCTGAAAAATGAGTCGACAGAAGTAATAATTTGTTCTTTTGAGATGTCAGGAATATCTTAGCATATTTTAAAGTAATTATAACTGAAATTAAAAGCCAAGCTGATCAAAGACAAGATCTTCAGCCTTGAAAACTGTATGTATGGGATTTTAAATAAACTATATGTATGGGATTTTAAATAAAAGTCCAATTCAAGATGGTATCTGTCATCTTTGTCTCAGAAACAGGCAATACGTGTTAAATCCTACTGTATGTAGTTAGTGTACTGGAGAGGATCCTAAAAGTTGTACTTTTTCATTGTTCCTCATTTCAAAAACTCAGTGCTTTATAATATGTGGCTTTGGGGCAATAGAATTTGCTTAGGTGATGGTGCCATTGAGAAGCAGAGATCAGTCAATCTAAAAACTATTTTCTGTTAACGTGAGTTTTTGTGAGGGCTCATGATTATCTTGTTACATTATTCTGAGTTATATTCAGAAATATTACCTAAATTCTTAGTTTTAATAAGTTTAAATGAATAATTCAGCACAGACTTGAAGATTATAGATCCTTGGAAAATATTTTTAAAAAGTGACAATGGCATAACCTTTCTTTCTTCTTACTCTTTGCTCTGTTCTCTCTCTTGCAGTGCTAAGGACTGAAGCTAGGGCCTCCAGCATCTCTACACCACTAAGCAATATTCTATCCCATTCACATTTCTTTATGGAAAATTTGTCTGTCTGTATATACATATATATGTACATAGGTCTATTCTGTGGCAATCCTTTCTTGCTATTTGCTAGGGTAGAATATGACATATAATAATAGAAGTATTAAACAGTGGAATGAACACTTGAAAATATGTCACATTGTATTTTAAGGCTCATCACAACATTGGAATAACCTGACAATTTCTGTGATCTGAGAAGCTACCTTCAATATTTTGTTGTGACAGGAACTGATATCTTTACCTTCCATCTTTGGTTGAATTTTCTTTAGTGGTGGAAGTAAACGAGAATGGTATAAGATTGGTCTTTGATTTTTTTCAACTATACGAGGCATGTAATAGAGTCTAGATGATGGTAACTGTCAGAATTCCTAGAATAAATTATTTCCATCCTCCAAGCTGATTCATGTAGAGCATGAGAGAGTCCATTTAGAGAAGTCCACCTGACCCTGTGTGTCTGCTTGAGGTTGACATCTGATCGATTCCTTATCTGACTTCACACACACACACACACACACACACACACACACACTGAGTTAAAGTTCATTACAGAACTAGGTGTTATACTGTAAAACATATTGTGAAGTAGTGTTGATCATCCCTCATTGTTACAAACATTAGGCTACATGACATAAAGTTTCTGTCATTGAACTCATGTTTATGGATTAAATATGAGAAATAACCTCTATCTTCTAAAGGAGGTTAGTTGCTTAGAACATTAAGGAGGAATTTAGTCAAAAGACACAGCCATGTATTGAATTTAATGATTTTATCTTGTGTTCATGTGACAGTCACAGAGTCTGGTCAAGTGGAGTTGAAGAGCTAACTTGAAGATTCCCTTAGTAGTTCTTTGACGTATTCATTTATTTGTCTCAGGTTAACAATTCTATGAAGATAATAATTTATCATTGGTGCTTATTGTTGCAATTTCTTCCTTTGTTTCCCTCACTGATCATAAGCTCCAAGAACAGGACCAAGTCTGTTTTGTTCAGTTGCCCAATGACAACTGTATAATAGTATAACTGTATAATAGTAATTAAATGTTCTTTTTTTGACCATCCATGGATACCACTTGGCCAGGGAGTTACTTGAGGGAGCAAAATGAAAATGTCTAGAGGTAACCGTGGGCCTCTTTAGAAACAGTAGACTGAAAAGAAAACAGTCCATTTACTTGATCTGTATTGTTAAGTATGAGTGCTTCAAGTCTTTTCAAGTTTTTGATTGAATATTGACATCACAGTGAAAAAAATGAGAAGGCTGAATCAAAGTCATTGTGGTTCAATTGATACTGTGCCTATTGATTCACAGACCGGTTGGCTTAAAGAGTAGATCTTTTTTACTCTCAAATGTTTATATGTTAACATAAAGTAAAGTAGTGAACTCGGGAGGATGTGTGTGTGTGTGTGTGTGTGTGTGTGTGTGTGTGTGTGTGTGTGTATGTGTGTGTGTGTATGTGTGTATATGTGTGTGTGTTTACCTATAAGCAGCACCGTATGTTAGTGCTGTCTCAAATGCCTTGTAGCTCCTATGACCATATTCTATCCAACAGAAAAAAAAGGGCAAAGTCAGGTCTCTTCAGATTGAAATACGTAGGTTCGATTTCAGGGAGACTTTTGCCAAGCTAAAAAGTCAAGAAGACATTTACCAAAAGAAAAAGGTTAAGAGATTGAGGTTAACTAATGAGCCACCAGTTTTACTGTCAGTGCCTGCTCTTGGCTTGGTATTATTCTGGGTGTTGAGGCTACAACACTGAGGAAGGCAAAATCTTTGACAAATAAAAATATTCGTTGAATATTTCTATTATCACTGAGAAGTTTTAAAAAGGAATTGCCATTCACCAAAGAAGTTTACGAATACAGTGCATCTTGATTGCTGTCACCCCCTTTCAACACTGTCACCTACCGCTGCCAACCCTTTCCTTCCCTTCCTTATCTTAACTTGGGGTTATGTATGTATGTATTTATTTTTTGCCTTTTAAGACAGTAGTTTATGTGTATAATGCATCTCGATCTATGTCACCCTCTTCATCCCCCCTTTGACTCACCCTTTACTTGTATTTGTCAATTCTGTGGTATGTACAATGATTTCTTGTCTACATTCTTCCTCTTTCCCCTTCTTTCTTCTATCCCTCTTCCTTTGGCCCAACCCTCTTGCCAGTACTTGTTTCCTGATACTAATTTTGTAGGGCTTTGACTTAGTCTTTTTAAACAATTACACTATTTGCGCTCTCCATAGAGTCTATTAACTTCACTTGATTCATTTGTAATCCCTTACTTACCACCCTGTGTGTTTACTTGTAGATTTGTGGGCAGTTCTAACTACCACAAATGAGGGAAAACATGCGACTTATCTTTCTCTGGGTCTATCTTACTTCACTTAATATAATTTTTTCAAGACTTTCCATTTCCTTACAATTGGTACAATATTATTTCTGATGGATAAGTAGAATTCTATTGTGTAAAAATACTACATATTCATCTGTTGTGGGGCATCTGGGCTGATGCTATATCTTGCAACAAAAACAACAAACTCTTTTTTTCTTAATATATATTTTTATTGTAAAAATTGTACAGGGGGTTACAGTTACCTGAGCAAGGTAATAAATCCATTTCCTATTAGGCATTGTTATACTCTCCTTTATTTTTCCCCTACCATCCCTTTCCTCCCCACCTCCCCAAATCCTCCCTCCCTTCTGCCATGCCCCCCCTAAAGTTGTAAAGTTCCTTTTCTATATACTGTCTTGTATATCTCATTGTTACAATGGGTCATCCTGTATCCTTATTTCAGCTTTTTGTTAGTTCCCTTCCCCTCCCTAAATTTGAAAAATGTATATACAAGATGCAAGACACCAGAATCAAATACAGTGGCAACAGGTTGTACCATGAGGGAAGAACATACAAAGAAACAAAAAAAAATCACATAGTACATTAAAAAGAACAGCAACAAAGATAAAATCTCTTGTGTCCCTATCTTGGGGTTCATTTTTACTTAGCATCAATTGTATGGTCATATGTACATAACTTTTGACCTCTTCTGCTTGTCCTAGACATATACTACTTATTGCAAATAAGGGAAACCATAGGACCTATGTTTCTTTAATATAATTTTTTCCAAGTCTTTCCATTTCCTAACAAATGGGGCAGTGTCATTCTTTCTGATGGACTCATAGAATTCCATTGTGTGGAATTTTCTTGATCCATTCGTCTATTGAGGGGCATCTGGGTTGGTTCTATACCTTAGTTATGGTGAATAATGCTGCAATAAGCATAGTTGTGCTGGTAGCTTTAGTATAGCCTTGTTATGTTAGGTAAATGCCTAAAAGTGGGATTGCTGGGTCATAGGGGAGCTCTATGTGGAGTCTTTTGAGGAACCTCCATACTTCTTTCCAAAGTGGTTGAACAAGTTTACATTCCCATCAACAATGCAATAGGGTTCCCTTTTGACCACATCCCCTCCAGCATCTGTTGTTATTAGAGTTCTTGATTTTAGCCATTCTAACTGGGATGAAGTGGAATCTCAATGTTGTTTTGATTTGCATTTCTTTTATGGCTAGGGAGGTTGAGCATTTCTTCATGTGTCTATTGGCCATTCTTATTTCCTCTTCAGAGAAGTCTCTCTTTAAGTCTTTAGCCCACTTATTAATGGAGCAGTTGCTTCTTTGAGGATTTGTTGTTAGGGGATTTAATTTTTTGAGTTCTAAGTATATTTTAGATATGAGACCCTTGTCCATTGTATGGCTAGTGAAGATCTTCTCCCAATCCATGGGCTTTCTATTGATCTTGCTAGCTATGTCCTTTGCCATGCGAAGCTCTGCAGTTTCCTGCAGTCCCATTTGTCCAACCTTTCTTTGATTTGAACAACAAACTCTTGAAACTATGATGTGCCTGGTAGTAATATATTCTGTGCAAAGAATAATTATGCAGAAGAGGTTGGTGAAAAGGCAAATGACAAAAGCAGGTAAAACACTGGGTAACAATTTAGTACACAATGCCTGGAACTTGAATCAAATGAGACATTGAAGACTTTTAAATATTGCTAATATTTGACAGGCTTATCTTTAGACAGGAAAATTCTATCAGAGGATTCTGTATAGATTATCTTTCTTTTGATAATTAAATTTTTTAATGAAATATGGTCCCATTATGTAAGCCAGCCTGGCCTATACTTATAATCCTTCTGCCTCAGGGTTTCCAGTGTTGATATTACAAACATGCACTGCCATGCTAGTTCACCTTTTACATTCTTATTCATACTTACGAAGGAAGGAAGGAAGGAAGGAAGGAAGCAAGCAAGGAAGGAAGGAAGGAAGCAGGCAAGCAAGGAAGGAAGGAAGGAAGGAAGGAAGAAAGGAAGGAAGGAAGGAAGGAAAAAAATGTGAAACAAGAAATTTTAAAGTATGTATATACTTTTCATTTGCTCCCCAGTATTAATAAGCACCTCATGAATATAACCAAGTTTTTTTTTTGTTGTTTTCTTTTTTTGTTGGTCATGGGGCTTGAACTCGGCCTAAGTGCTGTCCCTGTCCCTCAGCTCTTCAGCTCAAGGCTAGCACTCCACCACTTGAGCCACAGCACTACTCCCAGTTTTCTGGTCATTTATTGGAGATAAGTTTCACAGCCTTTCCTGCCCAGATTGACTTTGAATGGTGTTCCTCAGATCTCAGCCTCCTGAGTAGCTAGGATTACAGGCATGAGCCACCAGTGCCCAGCATAACCAAGTTTTATAGTAATGGTTTTTATAGTTAACTTTTTTCCATTAGTTGACTAGTTTTTCATTTTCTTAACCAGTAACTGTGATTAATCATTTGGTTGTTACCTGAACAGGTAAGGACCTGAAAGGTAAGGACCATATTAAAACTACCCAGAAATTAGATAAGCAACAATGATGAATTATGAAATTACTGTGGTGACAATAATAACGAGCATAAAATGTAGTGATAGTAAGCCCTCTATTTTTTCTTTCCTTTTTTTTGCAGGTCCTGGGGCTTGAACTCAGGGCCTGGGCTCTGTCCCTGAGCCTCTCCATTCTCAAGGCTACCACTCTACCACTTGAGCCACAACACCACTTCCAGTTTTATCTGAGTAGTTTATTGGAGATAAGAGTCTTAAGGATGGGTTGAGAGGGTGGCTCAGTGGTAGAGCGCTTGCCTTGCATGCCTGAGGCCCTGGGTTCGATTCCTCAGTACCACATGAGCAAAAAGAAAAAAAAAAAGCCAGAGGTGGCGCTGTGGCTCAAGTGGTAGAACGCTAGCTTTGAGCTGAAGAGCTGAGGGACAGCGCCCAGGCTCAGAGTTCAGGCCCCACAACCGGACCAAAAAAAAAAGAGTCTTAAGGGCTTTCCTGCATGGGCTGGCTTTGAACCATGATGCTCAGATCGATTACAGGCATGAGCTACACTGAGGACTGGCCCACGACATCTTTTATAACAACCCGTTTTATTCTTAATAGTTGAAAAACAAAAGCAAGAAACCTAACTCCTTCTTAGCTATAAATTCTCTCAGCAGGTAAAGAATGCATGTTAGATGTTAGGAAACTAAGTCATGAGAGTATTAAAATAAAGAAAGAGCAGGAAGTGACTTCAAGAGACCAGATCAACTTTCATGGAGAGTTGAAGAGGGGGACCATGGAGACGTGAGGAGACTCAGGAGACACAAGGCATAATGAGGGCAGTGGTGGAGGGACTTAAATAGGGTAATATGTGGGGTCAGTGTCCCAGGTAGCTGGAGGGTTCAAAACTTTGGAGAGTTTATCCTACAGGTTTGGCTCAGGAAATGTCATTTGAGGAGGCCGATCACTTGAGAGTGTTGGGGGAGTTGGCTTTCCTATTTAGTATGAGATTCTGGCCTCGAGAATGGGCTAGAGAATTTCAGAAAGATCCCTTGGGGAAAGGGTAGTCAGTGGTCCAAGCCATGGAAGCCATATTGAGTTATAAGAACAAAGCAGATTACCATCATTAGAGACTAGAACCAACTATTGTAACCTCTCCAGATGAACTTCTTTCTCCACCACCTATTTCTGTTTGCTAGAGAAGAATTCTACTATTAACCTACATCCTTAATCCTTCTCTTTTTTTTTGAACCTTTCAGGGAAAGACTTAAAACCAAAGCTGCAGATTAAAAGGAAGATGATGACTCAATGTACAATTATTTTCTTATCTCATTGCAATAAATACATGTAAATACATACATTTGTTTACATGCTGATTATCCTCCTTTATACTGGAAAACTTGAGGTATCATAAATTCTGAGAAAATTCAAGTTTTTCATATAAAAGTAACTAAAACAAGGGGGAGAAGGATTCACCTGCACATCTACTCTTATCACTGATTAACTTTGTCATATCTGCTAACCCTTTTATACTTCCTCTGTTTCTAATAAATGAAATTGTCACTGAGATTACCCTGGATAATGATCAGAAAAAATTTGGAAGAGTTTTTCATGGTAAAGGGACAGGGTTTCATAGCTCAGACTGTGTTTAAATTGTGTTTAAATCTGTGTTTAAACTTCTTTAGTAAAGTGGTCTCCTTCTCCTGCCCTCATTTCTCTCAGAAGTGTTGCAAGTACATTCCTGGCTTAGTGTTGGAAAAGTATTCACTGTGATGAGGCTGTGCTTAGAAATACTTGCTTTTAAATTCTGAAAAATAAATCTGCATTATTAGAAGAGATTCCCCAAGTCCTTTCTATGTGGGAAAACCCTGGTACATTTTAATCATTCTCAACATTTTTTTTTTGAAATGGGGAGACTTATCTAGCTGACACTAGTTTATCTTCATGATAGAGGAAGGTGAAGTCCCACTTCCTAGCTGATGCGCATGCCAGAATTCCAAGAGGCAGGGGCGGAGTCTTGGGCAATAGGTTCCTGGACCTGAACTTGAGAGACTCAAATTTCCTGTGACCCTGCCTCCAACTCTGACAGTATTTAGGTGCAAATTAGCTCAGGCACCATTTTGCCCTGCCTCATGAGAGGTGTCTGTGTTGTCTCCTGTCTCTTGACTCTCCTCTGGTCACCATGGTGGGTGTCCCACTTCAGCTCTCCATTGGGATTGATCTCGTTTGTTGCTATTATTTTTCTGCTCTTTCCTCATGTGGTATCATGGCTCAACCTTCTAGAAGTGTTGAGTGTATTCAAGGGGCTACAGGTCTTTTTGACAGGGGTCTGCCTGCAACTGCCAACTTTCCAACAAAGACTCCCAATTTGACCTCTCAGAACATGGCTTCTCTGCTTCTCATGATTGAATTACCTTACAATATTGTCCCTACAGAAGAAATGACTTGTTTACTGTTAGCCTGATATAAACGTTGGGTCTGCAGGTTGAGAACACGTTGAGAAGTGAATTACAAAGGCGTGCTCATCCCCTTCCTGCTACCTGACATCTATTTGAGACTTGGTTTCCACAAATATGGGAATATAGGTTGATGTTATCTCAATTATGCAGAAGTAGCGTCTCCAAGGGGTCTACTTTATCCTTCTTCCTGTTTTTTCTTTGTTCTGTGGTATTTGAATTGGATCAAAGCAAAGAGCTCTTCTATAGTTTATTTGTGTTGGCACTTATTATGGTGTTGGCTCTTGCTATGCAAGAGGCCTAACAATAGAACATATTCCTATTGCTATTAGGGTCATAATCCTGATAGTGAAGTCCGAATTAGCCACTTTGCATCCTAAATAGCATCTATTTTAGATTGATCTTCTGTTCTAGTGATGGAATTCAAAAAGTCTAGTTATCAGTCACTTGTATGTGTTTTAAATTGCAAACTGTAGTTCAATCAAAGCCTAACTGGCTTTTTTTTTTTTTTTTTTCCATTTTTTTTTTTTTTATTGTAAAGCTACTATACAGAGGGTTACAGTTACATGAGTGAGGTTATGAGTACACTTCCTCTTGAACATTGTTACCCCCTCCATTGTTTTCCACCATCCCCTCCCTCCCTCCCTTCCCCGAGGTTCTTTTTTTTTTTTTTTGATTGTGATTAAATGATTACATAATTTCAAAGTCACAAGTTCATTCTAACTTCCCTGGAGCAAATTGTCTACCACAGTCTGTAATATATAACAGTGTTCACATGTTATATACCATATTTGTGATCAGCAGCATGAGGATATTTAGTAGTGGTTCAACCAGATGAGCGGGAGTTCTTTGTTTCTTAAGTCCTGTTAGTTTTGTCGTATCACCTAACCTTTTGGATTTAGCATCCACTTATCAGGGAGACCATGTACCGTTTGTCTCTTCGTTCTTGGCTTACCTCGCTCAACATGATTCCTTCTAGCTCCATCCATTTCCCTGCAAATGCCATTATTTTGTCATTTCTAATGGCTGCATAATATTCCATTGTGTATAGATACCACAATTTTTGGATCCATTCATCTGTGGTGGGGCACCTAGGTTGTTTCCATATCCTAGCTATTGCGAACAGTGCTGCAATAAACATGGAGGTGCACGTGTCCTTGTATATTGGTTCCTGTTGTTCAGGGTAGATGCCTAGAAGTGGTATGACTGGGTCGTAAGGGGGGTCAATCTTTAGCTTTCTAAGGACCCTCCAGACTGCTTTCCAAAGTGGTTGTATAAGTGTACATTCCCACCAGCAGTGTAATAGGGTTCCTCTTTCTCCACATCCCCTCCAGCGTTTGTCGTTGGCTGATTTGTGGATGTGGGACATTCTGACTGGGGTAAGGTGGTATCTCAGGGTTGTCTTTATTTGCATTTCCTTCACCACCAGGGATGATGAACATTTCCTCATGTGTTTCTTTGCCATTTTTATTTCTTCATTTGAGAAGTCCCTCTTTAGTTCCCTTGCCCATTTAGTAATTGGTTTGTTAGGTTTGGGAGGGATTAGTTTCTTGAGTTCCCTGTATATACAGGATGTTAACCCCTTGTCTGATATATTGCTGGTAAATATTTTTTCCCAATTAGTTGGTTGTCTTTCTAGCTTAGTTGCGATAGATTTAGCTGTGCAGAAGCTTTTTATTTTAAGGTAGTCCCATTTGTCGAGTCTCTCTCCAACTTGTTGTGACCCTGGGACTCTGTTCAGGAAGTTCCTTCCTGTGCCTATTAGTTCAAGTGTCTCTCCTACTCTGTCCTGCAGTAGTTTCAGAGATTCAGGTTTAATGTTAAGGTCTTTAATCCATTTTGAGTTGATGTTGGTGCATGGTGATAGGCTGGGGTCCACTTTTAGTTTTCTGCATGTGGCTGCCCAGTTTTCCCAGCACCAGCGGTTGAAGAGGCTGTGTTTCTTCCATTGTATGTCTTTGGCTCCTTTGTCGAATATCAGCTGGCTGTAGGCCTGTGGATTTATATCTGGATCTTCTATTCTGTTCCATTGGTCTTCGGGTCTGTTTTTGTGCCAGTACCATGCTGTCTTTGTGATTATAGCTCTGTAGTAGAGTTTGAAGTTCGGCATGGATAGCCCTCCCATATTGTCTTTATCCCCTAGAATTGTTTTGGCTATTCTAGGTCTTTTGTTGTTCCATATAAATTTTTGGACTGTTTTCTGTATTTCAGTGATGTACGTCATTGGGATTTTAATAGGAATTGCATTGAATTTGTATATTAGTTTTGGAAGTATCACCATCTTTACTATATTAAGTCGGCCTATCCAGGAGCATGGGAGGTCTTTCCATTTCCTAGTGTCTTCTGCGATTTCTTTCTTTAACTTTTTATAGTTCTCATTAAATAGTTCTTTTACATCTTTGGTTAGGTTAATTCCTAAATATTTTATTTTTTGGGAGGTTATTGTGAATGGGGTTGCTCCCTTTATTTCCCTCTCTTCCTGTGCGTTATCAGTGTATAGGAAGGCAACTGATTTTTGTGGGTTTATTTTGTATCCTGCTATTTTGCCGAAGTGTCTTATGATTTCTAAAAGTTTGGGGATGGAGTTTTTGGGATCGTGGAGGTATAGTATCATGTCGTCTGCAAAAAGGGATAGTTTCACTTCTTCTTTCCCTATGCGGATCCCTTTAATGTCTTTTTCTTGCCTTATTGCCCTGGCTAAGGGTTCTAGGACTATGTTGAAGAGGAGTGGAGACAGTGGACATCCTTGCCTTGTTCCTGTTTTTAGGAGGATTGGTTGTAGCTTTTCCCCATTAAGTATAATATTGGCTATTGGTCTGTCATAAATGGCTTTTATTGTTTTTAGAAATGTTCCTTCTATTCCTATTTTCTCCAGAGCTTTTAGCATGAATGAATGTTGAATTTTATCAAAGGCCTTTTCTGCATCTGTGGCGATAATCATGTGATTCTTGACCTTGGCTCTGTTGATATGCTGGATTACATTTATTGACTTACGTATGTTAAACCATCCCTGTGTCTCTGGGATGAAGCCTACCTGATCATAGTGTATTATTTTTTTTATGTGTTTCTGGATTCTGTTAGCTAGAATCTTGTTAAGGATCTTTGCATCTGTGTTCATCAAGGAGATTGGCCTGTAATTCTCCTTTTTGGTTGGGTCTTTGCCTGGTTTGGGGATGAGTGTGATATTGGCTTCGTAGAATGAGTTTGGGATAGCTCCCTCCTTCTCTGTTTCTCTGAAGAGCTTGAGGAGTATGGGTATTAGTTCTTGTTTAAAGGTCTTATAGAATTCTGCTGTGAATCCATCTGGTCCTGGGCTTTTTTTTGTTGGAAGACTTTTGATAGCTTCCTGTATCTCATTATAGGATATTGGCTTATTTAATTGGTTAACTTCTTCTTTGCTCAGTTTGGGTAACTTGTATTTCTCTAAAAATGCATCCATTTCCGCCAGATTTTCTTCCTTTAGAGAGTATAGCTTTTGAAAGTAGTCTGTTAGAATTGTTTGGATATCTTGGGTACGTGTTGTGATATTTCCTGTGGCATCCCTAATCCTATTAATATGGGTTTCCTCTCTTCTTTTTTTAATTAATCTTGCCAACGGGCCATCAATTTTGTTTATTTTTTCAAAGAACCAGCTTTTTGTTTGGTTTATTTTGGTTATGGTTTTCTGATTTTCTAATTGGTTAATCTCTGCTCTCAATTTGGTTATCTGGCTTCGTCTAGTAGCTTTAGGTCCCATTTTTTCTTGTTTTTCTAGCTGTTTTAGTTGCAACATGAGATTATTTACTTGGTCTGTCTCCATTCTCTTGATGTGGGCACTGAGGGCAATAAATTTGCCCCTCAGGACTGCTTTTGCTGTGTCCCACAAGTTTCTTTGTGAGGTGTTTTCATTTTCATTGAGTTCTAGGAAATGCTTTATTTCTTCTCTGATCTCTTCTGTTACCCAGGCCTTGTTAAGGAGTGTGCTGTTCAATTTCCATGTATTAGAGAAATTTCTGCGGTATGCTTTGTTATTGAGAGCTAGCTTGATTCCACTGTGGTCAGATAGGATACAGGGGATTATGTCGATCCCTTTGTATTTGCTTAAGTTCCTTGAATGAACTATGATATGGTCTATTTTGGAGAAAGTTCCATGAGCTGCTGAGAAGAATGTGTACTGTGTTGTTTTAGGGTGAAATACTCGGTAGATGTCAGTTAATTCCGCTTGAAGTATGGCCTCACTTAATTCGGTAGCTTCTTTGCCAATACTCTGGTTGGTAGACCTGTCCTTTGGTGAGAGTGGCGTGTTAAAGTCTCCTAGTATTATCGTATTGGGATCTATTTTATTCTGTAAGTTTGAGAGCATTTGTTTAACATATCTGGGTGCACCAATATTTGGGGCATATAAGTTGATGATGGTTATATCCTCCTCTTGGATTGTTCCCTTTATTAATATGTAGTGTCCGTCCTTGTCTTTCTGTACTGATTTTAATGAAAAGTTTATTTTGTCAGATATCAGGATAGCTACACCTGCTTTCTTATTGGGGGAATTTGATTGGTAGATCCTTTTCCACCCCTTCACTCTGAGTTTGTTTGTATGTTTGGCTGAGAGGTGCGTCTCCTGAAGGCAACAGATGGATGGGTCTTGTTTTCTGATCCAGTCCTCAGTTCGTTTTCTTTTAATTGGCGAATTCAGCCCATTTATATTAAGAGAAAGTATAGAGAGATGCATTGTTGTCCCTGCCGTTCCGTTTTCCTAAGTTTTTCTTCTTTCCTTTCCTCCTGTGCTTGCTCAGTTAGACTTTGAGTAATGCCTGTTTGGGGCAGGTCCCAGTTCCTGGTTGCTTTCTTCAGGTTGTGTCCCCCCTCTTAGAATTCTTTGTAATGCTGGCTTCATGTTTATGTATTCATTTAGTTTTTCTTTGCTATTAAAAGTTTTCAGTTCTCCATCGAATGTGAATGCTAGCTTTGCCGGGTATATCAGTCTGGGTTGGCAGTTATTGGCTCTCAGGGCTCGTATGGTGCTTTCCCAGGCTTTTCTTGCATTCATTGTTTGTGTGGAGAGATCTGCAGTGATTCTAATTTTTTTCCCATTGTAGTATAGCTCCTTCTTCATTTTTGCTGCATGCAGGATTGTTTCCTTATTATTCAGATCCATCATTGTTACTATTATGTGCCTAGAAGTGTTTCTCCTGGGATCTTGCTTGTTGGGTGTTCGATAAGCTTTTGTGATGTAGTTAAGATGGTCGTTTTTGAGGTGGGGAAAATTTTCATTGACTATCTTGTTAAATAGGTGTTGCATTCCCTTGCTCTGGAATTCCTCACCTTCGTCCACTCCGATTATGCGAAGGTTAAATTTTTTAGCATTATCTGCTTGCTCTTGAATTTCCCTTTGGTTTAATTTGAGTGATTTTTCCATATCTGTCACTTTTTGGTCCAGTTGGTGTATTCTGTCTTCTGTATCTGACACTCTACCTTCCATTTCATTCACTCTGTTGACCGTGGCTTCTATTGTGGTTTGCAAGGTGGAAATGGATCCCTTTATGGATTCAATGTTGGTTCTCAGAGTACTGATCTCACCTCTCAATGAGGTGAGATCAGTATGCATTACCTCTAATTTGGCGTTTATCTCACTTCTTACTGAGGTTTGTGCAGCTTCTATTTTTGCATCCAATTTTTGTTTGATATCCTGTATATCTTTTGATAGTTCATCCTTGTGCTCTTTCAATTTCTGATCCATTTCTCGCTTTATTTCTTGAGTCATTGCCTCCAGCAACCCTTGGATGTAGTTTTTGTCTTCCATTCCTGCTTTGCTCCCACTGGGGCTCTCCCCTGCGTGGCTGCTGGCTTTTGAGGTGAGCTTGCTGTCCTGGGTAGTGGTAAACCTTGTGATTTTTCTCTGTGATTTTCGCATGGGGGTTCAGGAGACTGCTCTTCAATCTTGTTTTGGTGTGTCTGTCTTTGCTTGGTTGCTGATTCTGTATTGGTAGAGAGAGTCTGTGCCTGATCTGGATTCTGTTGGGAGCCTATTTCCAGCTGCTATTCACTTAGGATTCTCAGCTCTCTGCTGTAGCAATTCCCGCCTTTGGAAGGGTTGAGCAGCCTAGACTGCTTGTGTTTGCTCCTGCGGGTGCTCTTGGGAAGATCAGATGCTCTGGATGCACTCTCCCAAATACTGGAGTCTGCTATGGGCTCCTGATGTGTTTTTGTTTGTTTGTTTTGGGCTGGTTGTGGGCTTGAACTCTAGGTTTGGGTGCTGTCCCTCAGCTCTTCAGCTCAGGGCTGGCACCCTACCATTTGAGCCACAGCCCCACTTCTGACCCTTTTTGCTTTCTTCAGGCGCCGGTCCCCTGGCCTGGTTCCAGCCCCAGCCTGGAGCGCGCTTGTTAGGCCTGTGCTAATGTGTATACCACCTTGGTTATGCAGCCTGGAGGACACAGTTCAAATTTCTTCTACTGTTGGTAGTCTTGACCCAGGGGCACTGTTCCTGGCTTGAGCATTTAAGCTCCCTTCCAGGGGCGCTCTTGCTCTGGCCTGGCCAGCAGAGTGTGCTCCACCGGCTGGTGGAGCTCTCGAACAGTTCCCAGTTTTAGTGGGTCCTGTGGTCCGGGTGTTGGGGTAGGGAGTCTAGGTCAGGGTCTGGGGATTCCCTCCAGCTCTGGTCTCCCTTCATGGATTCCCTGTCCCCTGATGGGTACTCACCCTGTAGGTCGTCAGTTGTTGTTGCAGTCCATCAGTTGTTGTTGCAGTCCGAGTTCAGTTGGGGTGGTTGCGGGCTGGGTTGGGCGGCCCCCCGCCGGGTCCTTGCGATCGCGATTGGGCGGGTGGTCTGCGGACAGGTCCCTTTGTGGCGCTGCTGGTGCTGGGCGGCTTTGGCGGGATGGAGCCTCTCCGCTCCGGTGGAGAGTGATGGGTGGGGTGGGATCCTCCTGGAGACTCCCGGCTGGTAGGTTTCTCTGTTCCTGGC
Source organism: Dipodomys spectabilis (assembly GCF_019054845.1). Classification (NCBI taxonomy): domain Eukaryota; kingdom Metazoa; phylum Chordata; class Mammalia; order Rodentia; family Heteromyidae; genus Dipodomys; species Dipodomys spectabilis. Next base: position 22,305,702 of record NW_024870731.1, on the reverse strand, counting down.
GATCCGCTGTTCTGCAATCCGGTACCTGTGATCTGCAAGCAGCCCCCTGTGTCTCTGTGTCTCAGGCAGCCCCCGCCGGGCCGGCTGGCTGGCGGCTTGGCGCACTGCCGCGCGGCCAGTAAAGGTTGGGGGAGGGGTCTTCGCTCTTCTCTGTTCTGAAATTCTTCTTTTCCTCTCGTTCTTTTTTTTGTTATTTTCCACCTCTGGTTTTTCTCTGAGTGTTCGTCTTTTTGTTGTTGTCGGTCTCTTGGGGAGATTAAAGGTTGGAACTCGAACTCTCTTTTTGGTTGGAGAGAGCTGTGGCGTTTCCCTACTGCCCCGTCGCCATCCCTAACTGGCTTTTAATAAGAGTCAGGATCACAGATATGAAAATGAACACAGATATCTTTTTTCATTTTCTCCAAGCACATCTGATCTTTTTAGTAGAAATAACAGACAGTAATAGAATGGTGCCTGTTAATTGGACTTCATTTGATAGTTTTTAGTAATGGCCTTTGTCCTGCTGTGGTAGATAAATGCTCACTGATTTGAGAAGCTCTAACTTTGTGAACCAGAACTAGTAATTATAATGGTATTTGCTTATTTATATAGTACTGCATATTTTCAAATTCTTTTGATAGCTTTTGTTTTATTTTAACCTTCTGATGCCAGTACTATGAATCTGTTATTCTATTTGCGAATATACCTATTTTAACCATGACG